>NC_142435.1:53492500-54117500 GCF_059453495.1 Arachis ipaensis | reverse complement strand
TTAGTAGAGCAAGAAGAAGGGAAGGTGAAACAGCAGAAAGAAGCACTAAAGAAGAAGATGGAAGATACTGGCTTCTGGAAGAAACTGCTTGGAAAAGGCAAGGGAAGTGGAAGTACAAGCACTCAAGAGAGACACAATGAGGACAAGCAAGGAAAAGAGCATGGGCATCCACCTGAATGACAGGTGGTGGAGTTCTTTTTATTCCATCGTTTTCTATGCTTTAAATAAGGAAGATCTTGTATGAAATAGAACATACTTCCATGTTAGTTTAAATCTTTCTAAATTCTGTCTTTTAAGTTTTCATTCTGAATAGGTGTATGTGTGCTAGTCTTTATCTCACTACATCCTTACTTTACTTACTTGTATGCTTGTTCCTTTTGAATCAAATGAAGAAAGAATGTTTATGTTTCAAAAGACCAGAGTAGAGTTCATACAATGGTGTACATTCATGAGTTTGTGGTATGATCATAAGTTAGCTAAGTTGGTTCAACCAAAAGGTGGGATGACAACTATCTGGCCTGAATACTTTGCTTTGAATATACTCATGAGACTAAGTATATGACAAGATCCTAATAAGAGAAAGAGAAAAGAATAATGAAAGTGGAAAAAACAAAAGAAAAAGAGTAAGCAATAAGGCTAGGCACCAATGGTTTTGATCTTAAAATATGTGTCTGTGGTGTTCCTGTGTGAGGGATCTACTTGGATGAATAAGCTCTTAGGGGTGCTTTATCACTTGGTAACTTGGGTTAACTAACCCAGGATTATCAGCTGAAAGTCCATTATCAAGAGTAACCCTCACCACAGAGCATTTAGTAACCCAAAGAGGTGCTGGACACCAAGGTCTCAAGAAGGAAAATAAATGAACTATATGCCTGTGGTGTATATGTATGGGGGAGAGACTTGAGGGAGTAAGTCCTTAGGGGTGCTTCAACACCTAGCACCTTGAACCAACTGGTTCGGGAGTGTTGGCTGAAAGCTTATCTTAAAAAGTTGCCCCCTTACAAAGCACTTAGCCTAAGAACACCAATAAGCTCTGAAATGACAATAAAGGGATCAATGAATAAAAGTCTCATGGGATGTAAGCAAGGTGAGTGTTTTAGGACATGATAAAGGTCTGAAAGCCAGTAAAGGAATGAACCTAAGTTGCTATGCATGAAACCACCATAAAATCAGTGATATGACTTCCACAAGAATGACTCATCTCTCTTGGCATTCCATTCATCATTCTCTTGTTCCAGTACTTGCTTAGGGACAAGCAAGCTTTAAGTTTGGTGTTGTGATGCCAGGGCATCTTGGCCAGTTTCACTGACCTTTTCTTTACTATTTTTAGGTTAGTTTCATGCATTCTTAGGAAATAAGCTAGTTTTGGGTAGATATTCACTTACACCTTGATTCAAGCATACATTGTGCATTTTACATTATTTCATGAGGATTTTGCATGAGTTTAGTGACAAATTATATGCTGCATTGCCCATGACTTGGACTAAAACTTTGATGCGCTCTATTGCTTGATTTCAGGACCAAAGGAAGCAAGGAATGGGAGGTAACTTGCAAAGTTAATGAGAGAAGTGATTGCCAATAACGCTCTCGAAGCCATCATTGACCACGTTAAGAGTCACGTTAACTAAGTTAACGAGAACTCTAACGTGGAGAGGGGAAGTTGAGCCAACGTTAGTGACACTTAACATTGTCACTAACATTGGCAAATGCTCATAAGTGGCCACGTTAGAATCCACATTAACTTAGTTAACATGGCCTCTAACGTTAGAAGGGGGGAGAAACGCCAACGTTAGTGACATTCAACATTGTCACTAACGTTGGCCTAAGGAGAAACATACCACGTTAACTCCCACGTTAACTTGGTTAACGTGGGAGCTAAGTAAGAAGCAAGAGTGGTCGACAACGTTAGTGACACCCAACATTGTCACTAACGTTGGAAGCAACCACACAACCCCCCAAGGAGCCATGTTAACTTCCACGTTAACTTAGTTAACGTGGAAGCTAACGTTGATGAGTGAAAAACGCCAACGTTAGTGACATTCAACATTGTCACTAACGTTGGGGATGGCTAAGCATGGCCACGTTAGAAGCCACGTTATCCTAGTTAACGTGGACTCTAACGTAAGACATAGGGGAACCTTGGAACGTTAGTGACAATGTTGAGTGTCACTAACATTCTCGAAGGATGGCAAGCCCACGTTAAAGAGCCACGTTAACTAAGTTAACATGGGCTCTAACGTGGGAACAAAGGGGGCTTTTCAAAGTTATTGGGAATGTTAAGTCTCAATAACGTGTGCGAAGGACTTAGAGGCAACGTTAGTGGCAACGTTTGTGCCACTAACGTTGAAGTTAACGTGGCTTTTACTTAGGAACGTTAGTGAGAAAGTTGATTGTCATTAACGTTCTCGAACTCATATTTTCACTAAACGTTAACACCCCTAACGTCCTGAGCTAAAGTCTCTGCCCACTTCACATTTTCTCTCTGCAAGTAAAGCCAAGCCCAAATGAAGAAAAGAACTGCTTCAAACTCAAGATCCAAAGGCCCAAGACTTGAAGAGCCAACTAGAAGCTAAGAAAAGTAGTATATATAGGAGTAGCTTTGAATTGTTTAGGAGGCTGGAAAAGTTGGAAAAGAGAACTACTCTCTATATTTTACCTTCTCTGCATTTTCTAGTTTTATGATGTATTCTCCATCTTTGTTTTCATTTTCTAGAGCTATGAACAACTAAACCCCTTTCATTGGGTTAGGGAGCTCTGTTGTAATTTGATGGATCAATACTAATTTTCATTATTCTTCTTCTATCTTTTCTCTTGATTTTACTTGAAAGCTTTCGATCTTCATCCAATTGGGTAGTTATCTTGGAAAAGAAGCTATTCAAACTTGGATCTCTTCTGAACCTTGACAGAGGAATGAAGAGATCAAGCTAGAAATGCTTTCTCATGCTGGACCAAATTGGGTTTGGATGGGTATGTGACTATAACCCTCTCAATACTTGATTTGGGAAATGCATGTGGTATAATCAGTGACCATACTTCATCTCTTCTCATGAGCAATTGACCAAGGAATTGGCTATTGATCAAGATTTGAGAGATTGAATTTGTAATTCAATCAATTAAGATTGCCAAGGAGATCAATGAGTGCATTGATTGAGGAAGAGATGAAAATGAACTTGATCCGGAGAATTGCAACATCTCCTAGGCCCAATGAACTCCCCATCTCTGATCTTACCCATTCTCTTTAATTTCTGCCATTTACTTTTATGAGCAAATCCCCCATTCCCATTTACAATTCTGTAATTTACTTTCAGTCATTTACTTCCAGTCCTTTAATTCTAGCATTTACTTTTCTGTTATTTACATTCCTGCCATTTTATTTTCTGCAACTCTCAACCCAAATTCTGGATTCACTCAACTAGAACATTCTTCTAATTAAAGTTGCTTGATCAATCAATCCCTGTGGGATTCGACCTCACTCTATTGTGAGTTTTTACCTGACGATAAATTCGGTACACTTGCCGAAGGAAATTTGTTGAGAGACAGTTTCCACCCGCATCAGTACCTCTCCTTCATGGATGCTTATTCAGGATACAATCAAATCCTGATGTATCCATCCGACCAAGAAAATACCTCATTCCTAACCCCAAAAGCAAATTACTGCTATATCGTCATGCCATTCAGGCTCAAAAACGCAGGACCTACCTACCAAATATTGATGAACAAAGTCTTTGCAGACCACATTGGGAAACTAATGGATGTTTACATAGACGATAGGCTGGTAAAAACACAAAGTGAGGAATCCTTGTTTCCCGACCTCACCAAAGTGTTTGACACCATCAGAAAGCATGGTATGCGACTTAATCCCGTAAAATGCACCTTTGCAGTAGAAGCTGGCAAATTCTTGGGTTTCATGCTCACGCAAAGAGGAATTGAGGTGAACCCAGATAAATGTCGGGTTATACTCGACATTAAAAGTACGACCTGCGTCAAAGAGGTATAACAGCTCAACAGAAGACTAGCAGCCTTGTCTAGGTTTCTAGCCAGGTCAGCCATAAAATCTCTCCCCTTTTAGCCACATTAGGGAAATGAAAGAGGTTTAAATTGACTATAGAGTGCGAGCAAGCCTTCTAAGATTTCAAAAAATTCTTGGGGCAACCACCCATTCTTACCCGACCACGGGAAGGAGAAGCACTCATATTATACCTCGCAGTTGAAAATCGAGCAATAGCCTTAGCACTAGTCAGAGAAGACGAAAGTGGGCAGCAACACATCTACTTCATTAGCAAAGCTCTACAAGGGGCCGAGCTAAACTATCAAAAGATAGAAAAATTTGCCTACGCTCTCATACTCACTTCTCGACGACTTCGCCCGTACTTTCAAGCTCATACTATCAAGGTTCGGACTAACCAGCCTATAAAAGGCATCCTACAAAAGACAGACTTAGCTGAAAGAATCATGTAGTGGGCAGTCGAGTTATCCGAGTTCGATCTTCAATATGAAGCTCGGACAGCCATCAAATCACAGTATCTGGCCGACTTCATTGCCGAGTACGCTGATACCCCGGGAACTCCCACAAAATGGAATCTCTACGTGGACGGCTCTTCAAACAAAACCGGGTGTGGCGTAGGTGTGATAATAGAAAGCAATCAAGGAACCCAAATTGAACTCTTGGTAAAGTTCGAATTCCCTGCTTCAAATAATCAAGCCGAATATGAGGCATTACTAGCTAGTTTGTGGCTGGCTAAGGAGGTAAGAGTTCAAAAGCTTACCATCTTCAGCGATTCACAAGTAGTTACCTCACAAATAGAAGGGAGCTACCAAGCTAAGGATCCTACCATGAAAAAATATCTAGACAAAACTAGAGAACAGCTCGGACAATCCGGGGAATATGAGGTCCAACATATACCTTGAGAATAGAATGCTCGGGCAGATGCACTCTCAAAACTAGCTAGCACCAAACTAGGGGCAGTAACAGAAGCCTCATCCAGGGAACATTGCAAAGCCCATCGATCTCGGAGGAATAAAAGGTCCTAACCATATCACATCAAGATCAAGGATGGATGGCCCCCATAATCAACTACCTTAAGTCAGAGGCACTCCCCACAAATAGGAAGGAGGCAAAGAGGTTAATACGAGAAGCACAGTACTATACTATAGTGGGCGACATCTTATATAGGAGAGGGATCTCAACACCCCTCTTAAAATGTGTACCGACTTCCAATATAAGGGAAGTCCTGGAAGAAGTACACAACGGCATGTGTGGCAACCACTTGGGGGCACGAGTTCTTTCCAAAAAGGTACTCCGAGTAGGGTTCTTCTGGACAACTTTGCAAAAAGAAGCAACCGAGTTTGTTAAAATGTGCCCACTATGTCAGAAGTATGCTAATTTCCATATCGCTCCACCAGAGGAGCTCATCAGTGTTACATCACCCTGGCCATTAACAAAATAGGGGCTCGACTTCCTCGGACCATTTTCCCTGGAGTCGGGACAACTCAAGTTCCTCATTGTAGGGGTAGACTATTTCACAAAATGAATTGAGGCAGAGCCCCTAGCTAATACCACCGCTCAAAGTTCTATACAGAAACATTATTACAAGGTTCGGGGTCCCTTACTCCATCACCACAGATAATGGCATCCAATTCATTGACACAGGTTTCAGGAACTTGGTAGCTGACTTGAAAATAAAGCACCAATTCACATCCGTAGAACACCCTAAAGCCAACGGACAGGCGGAAGCTGCCAACAAAGTCATACTAGTTGGGTTAAAACGGAGACTACAGGACGCAAAGGGAGCTTGGGCCGAAGAGCTCCCACAAGTCCTATGGGCATATCGGACAACTCCGTATCCACCACAGGAGAATCACCCTTCCGACTTGCTTACGGAATGGAGGCAATGATCCCAGTGGAGATAGAAGAGGGATCTCCCAGAATGATCCTCTACAACGAAGAGGCCAATTCCCAAAGGCAAAAGTAAGAGCTCGACTTACTTCCAGAAGTCCGAGAAAGAGCTCGGATTAGAGAAGAAGCACTAAAGTGTCGAATGGCTTCGAGGTATAATCAGAAGGTAGTATAGCAAAGTTTCGTGAAGAACGATCTTATCTTGATCCGAACTGATATCAGAGTAGCTCAATCAGGAGAAGGGAAGCAAGCAGCTAATTGGAAAGGACCTTACCGATTTATAGAGGTACTGGGAAAAGGCTACTACAAAGTGTCTGATCTCGAGGGGCGAGAGCTACCATGGTCATGGCATGCCTGTAACCTAAGAAGGTACTATAGTTAGAAAGTAATAAAGATCTTAGGCCAAGGTGCACTCTTTTTCCTGAAAGGGTTTTTTAATGAGGCGCCAGGCCAGGATCTACAAAATTGCCCGACTTAAAAGGGTAAGCGCTCATATGTATATATTCTTGTCTATATTCCTCTTTTCTATTTGAATAAAGTTTTTCAGATTTCCTAAAAAGTTTCTTACCAAGACGCATTAATCTGAGTGCAAAAATTCATCGCCCGATTACAAAGAGGTCGGGAAGGTGAAAACCAAATTCATCGCCCGATTACAAAAAAAAGTCGGCAAGGTGAAAGCGATAAAAAAATATTAATTCAAGAGGTTATAAAAAGTAATCCATAAAAAGCAGCCTGACGAGTTCTGACTAAAAATGGACTACTAAAAATAACTTAAGAAGGACTGACAGGAGAAGTCGGACAAACGAAAGGATCACTAAAAAGGGACAAAGACACCTCACAAAGGCTCAAAAAGCGTGCGCTAAAAGGGACACAGCTTTGCCCAAAAAGCCACGACTCCACGACAAGGCTATCAAAATTGTTCAGACTAACTAAAAAGGTTCTACGAGAACACTAAAAAGTTGTCGGACAAGTTAGCCCCAAGGATCACCTCGACCAAGCAGAAAGTGGACAAAACAAGAAATGATCAAAAAGAGCTCGGACAGCAAAGTACCAACTCTCTATAAAGATTTGCAAAGGTTGCAAAAGTACGATCAAACATATCAAGAGAAACACAGCTATCATTAAAGACAAAGAAGGCCACCTGAAAGACGGCCTCAAGAGTTCCAAAGTGTTTTGTTTTTTCTACTTATAAAGTTGCATAGAAGTAACTAAAGTCAAGAGAGTCTACCACATTAAAAGTTACAAAAAATTAGAGTTCAAAAGCCCACAAGCCGGGCTATACAAATAAACAAGAGATCACAAGGGGTCCAAAGTCTCCCCGGTAGTAGCATTCGTGGCTGAGGGAGAAGGAATGGTCTTTAAAGGAATGGCATCCACAGTCCTATCCTCCCGATTGAGAATTTAAACATCAGGATCAGATTCGGGATGGTCGACCTCAGCCGAAGGAGTTGAAGAAGTCATGGCGGCAGAAGCTTTGGCTGGCGGCGCAGGGGGAGGTCCGTCATCTTCATCGTCTGGGGCAGGCATGATCTTGCCGTCCTCCACTACATTATCGAAATTGAAGAGAGTCAGGTCGAGTTCAGGGGCAAGAACCTAGACTTGAGCCTTGAAATTCTCATAAGCATTAGTCACACTATCCATTAGGTGGCCCTAAAGCTCGGCATAATCAGCCTGGGCAGACTGAATCCTCTTCCTAGCCTCTAACAGTTCACCATAAGTGCGAGTATAACTCTCTTTATGCTTTTTTGCCGTCTCCTCGGCCAGGTTCGTAGCAGCCTCAGCAGCAGTAGCTCGGGACTTCTCTTTTTCCATATCCAGCTCTAATTTTGCCACCTTAGCATCAAGCTCATCCTTCAACCCCTTGATTCTATCAAATTCCGATTTAGCATCCTCCATAAAAGGCTTAGTCGCATGGACCGGGGACCCTGGATAGTATGGAACAAGGTTGCACCCATATGGGCCATCCGAACACTATTGCTGGTAATGAAATCCAAGTGGCGAAGGATGGACACATCATCCATGGGAAGTTGGCCATAGGGAGCAATCTGTTCATCAACAAATCCCACAACATCGAAATTCAGGGCATCCAAGTCATATGACCAACAATTTTTTGCTTTTTTGGAAGAGGACCAGCAGCAGTAGGGGAGGAGGCGGTACCGAAAGATGGTCGAACTAGGTTAGAGGGGACAGTCTGGACCTGAGGAGTCGGAATAACCTTCCTCGGCCCAGAAGTGTCCGAAGTCATCCTCTTTGGAGGCAGTTGGGAAGATCCCTCTCCCGAAGTCTTCGCTGACAGATTCTGCCCAGCGGTCACCTTCTTTGCTCTACAAAAAGCCTTCATGGATTCTGTCGTCTTCACCATTTCTGAAAAAGAGACCAACAAAAACTAGAGTTATAGATAAGGAAGGTACAAATGGACAAACAAACAAGAAGTGAAAGATTAAAAAGAAGTCAGCCACTACCCAGCTCATCACGAAGGAGGGAAGGATCTCCCAGAAACCTCTTTGTATCTAGGTAAGGAGGCTCCCCCTAGTTCTCCTCCAACACACCTACAAAGGCTTGCTCAAACTCACTCAAGCTCTCCCAAGAATACTTAACCACTACTGGATCTTTTTGCCTGGACAAAGGGAAGGTGGGTTCATTATTTTCATCCAAAAAGAAGGGCCGAGCTCCCTCAATAGCTCGGACCTTAAAGTAATAGTTCTTAAAGTCACGAAAGGACTCATCATACATCGAAAATACTTTCTTCCTTGAGGAGCTCGGAAAGAAATCCAAGAGGCTTTCTTCTTAGCTACCCCAGGTTTGGTCAACACAAAAAGATGCAGAAAAAGAGTCTAGGTAGGTCAGACACCCAATTCTTGACACAATAGTTGAAAAAATTTTATAAAACCCCATGAGTATGGATGGAGTTGAGAAGGGGCTACATTAAAATACCACAACAGGTCGGTCTCGAAGGCGGTAAAAGGGATGGTAATATTCAACTGACTGAAAAAGTAGTCATAAGCATAGAAAAAGGGCCGTTCACCCTGAGTCAAGGAAGGAAAACTAACCCTCTCCTCAGGGTCCGGCGATACCAACTCATAATTCTTCTCCTCATTCCTATCCCTACAAATCCTATGGAACCTCATAAGGCGCACACAGTACTCGGGGTCAACCACAGTAACACACATTAAAACTAGGGAGTCCAGCCAGTCAGACATGCCGTCTGGGATCTTAGTAGACATCTCAAAAATGTTTTTGCGGGAAGACATAGGTCAAATATTCCTACAGTAAGAAAAAGAAAATTGGGTTACTACCAAACAACTCGGGCAAATAAGGAAACAACTCGGACAATAACAGTAAAACATCAAGTGTCAGATACGGTAGTAAAAGGGAAACCCTAGGACTCACACCAAAGCCCAGGGGCACCCTTTGGAGGCAACAACAAGGCAAGAACCCAGAAAAATGGGAAATCTATAGTCTATATCCTAACACCTCTCAATAAAAGATACAGAGAAATCAAAGCTTTTATGGTAATGTCACCACATACAAGCAGCAAAGAAAACCATCATCATCAAGCAGACCACACAAAAGTGACCAAAAGATAGCAACTTTCTATATCAGCAGAGAGGAGGAGGTCATGCAAGAATGAAATGAAACAGGAGCGTCAACAAGAAAAACCCTAAGGAAGCAAAAAACTACCAGAAAAACACGCACATCACGGCAAACGATCAAGACATAAAGACGTAATCTTTTCGTAGAAAGAATCAAAGTTTTTCAGAGTGAAACCTAAATACAAAGTCAAAGCTTTACATCAAAAGCATGCACAGTTGTCGAAAGTAAAAAGAGAAAAGAAAGAAAAGAATGACATACTTGTAGAGGAGAAAATGATAACAGCTCAAGTCAAGAACGACGAAATTGATGGTCGGACTACCGTTGGTAAGGAATTTCACAAGATATTCGCGTTGCAAGTATAGCCCTCAATCGAAAAATAATCCTCGAATCAAATTTTAAGGAATTGGTTGTCACAAGTTCAACCCCAATAAAAGTAACCGAAGTATTCAAACCTCGAGTCGTCTCACAAGGAATGGGCAAACATGTGCATCAGCATTGGTTAGAATTCCGGAGTTGCAAGTAATGAGCAAGAAATTAAACTGAGAGACTTAATAAGCAAGAAATCTTAAAATGCAAGAAACTAATTCAAGTAACTAAAGCAAAGTATGAACAAATCCAAACTAATAAGAGAACATCCAATATAATTCTATTCTAAGGTTAAACAAGAAACTATAACTAAGATAAAGCAATTGGAATTTTGGGGTTCAAATATGAATAATAAAAGTAACTCTTGGCTAGGCATAGGAATTGGGATCACTATCCTTGTCTAATAACCATATCTTGACAATTATGAGGAACCAAACTCACTAGGTCTACCTCTAAGAGCTTTAAGTACGTAATATTTACTCCTAAGCTTGAGGTACGTCAAGTGGCTTGATCAATCTCAACTCATAAGTCCCAATCCAACTACCAATCGACTTAGTAGTGGTTGACCACAAAGGGTTCTCAAATCACCAAACCAATTAGACCCAATGACTCAAGTCTACCCAATTTCCTTAGCCTAGGCCAAGAGTAAAGAAAACTACTCCATGATTAAAGGAAATATTTCATCAAACACTTGGGTAGCATTACTAAAAGACATGTTCAAAATGCATTTAAATTGAAATTAAAAGGTACCCATTCACAATTATCAATAGAAAATCACTCAAACAACTCAATTAATCATGGAAATCATCAATGTAACATTAGCAATTCAAGATCCACAAGATTCACAAAATGGGTAGAAAATGACAATTGACAAGAGAACATAAATCTAACACAAGATCTAACAAAATTATATTAAGAAATTCAAACTAAACTATCAAAACTAGAAATCAACAAGATCCAATTCAGAATTCAACAAGGAAAGATTAAATCAAACTAGGTCTAGAGAGGATCAATGGTTTTTCTTTCTCTCTAGAAGAACAAAAAAAAAACCAAAAACTAGCTAAAATTGTGTCTAAGTGTGTAATGGATGATCCCCCCCCCTTTCCCCTAGAATCCTTGGGTCTTTTCTATGCAGAACCAGCTTGAATTTGGGCCTGTTGAGCCTCAGAAATTGGCAGCCACAATTTCTTTAATGAGGTCACGTGCAGCTTGTCACGCGTATGCGTCATGCACGCGTGCGCGTCGATTGAATTTTGCTAATCCACGCGGATGTGCCAATCTTCGCGCGCCATTCCCAACTTTTCACACCCACGCGTGCGCGTGAGGTGCGCGTGCGCGTCGAAGCTAAATTCCCCAAAATTCAATTCTTCATGTTCCTTCCACTTGTGCATGCTTTCTTTCTGTCTTCTAGGCCATTCTTGCCCTATAAACTCTGGAATCACTCAACAAACACATCACGGCATCGAATGGTAATAAAAGAGGATCAAAATATGGCAATTTTAAGGCAAAAAAGCA
This sequence comes from Arachis ipaensis, assembly GCF_059453495.1. NCBI lineage: Eukaryota > Viridiplantae > Streptophyta > Magnoliopsida > Fabales > Fabaceae > Arachis > Arachis ipaensis. The sequence continues at coordinate 54,106,129 of NC_142435.1, read as the reverse complement.
TGTTTTCCATCATGAAGCAATATTAGGAAGAGAACACAAAATCATGCAATTCTTGTGAATAAGTACGAAAAATATTGACAAAACCCCTCAAATTCTACACAATATAAATCACAAAATTGGGATTTATCAGAAATCCACACCGAACAGTCACTTCAAGACAAAGAAAATAGAAGGCTTGGAGGCGCGAAAATAAGAAGACAAAGCGCTACAGCAAGTAACGAGTTAGGAGCAGGGAGAAAGGAGAGAAAGATACTTTAAAAATGATTCTTTAGATTTCAAAATGAAAGTACAAAAGAGGGAAAAAGGAAACGGCAAAAGGAATTAATGGGCCTTTAAAACCCTCGCACGTTTCTAAGGAAGGCAACACGTGCATTGAAATTTAAAAGGAAAAAGAAGAAAAACGCTTGGCATTCAAGGAGTCCCAGCAGGAGTTATACGGGAGATCGACAAAAGGCAAAATGCTCGAGCACGGCTTCCCCAAAAGTGGTCGAAGTATAAAAAACATGACCTCAAAGGAAAGACCGAGCTCAAGAAGGGGCGATATTCATACCCTGGGTCGAGCTATGCAACCCGGGCTGATTAAAGACAAAAGCGACCGACCTCCTCAGGTCAGGTCCCCCGAGGAGGCCCAAACGAAGGGACACAGCCCAATCTAAAGGCAGCCAAAGCCTAGAAAGATAAAAGCGGTTCCCCTTAAAGATAAGATGACTTCACTCAAAGATAAAATAAGATAACTAACTTATCTCAAAGAAAGGTCACTCCCCGCTACTATAAATACACTAGAGCACCCAGGTATAACTCATACTCTGATTCTACACAAAAAACGTGCTTAAAGCCCATGCTAACTTAAGCATCAGAGTCTCTTGCACGTACCACAACCCTCCAATGATCAAGGATCAGCAGCACCACCAAGTCCAACAAGTCGGACACGACAGCTCCGGCCACCACCGCAGATCTCGACCGAGATCGACCTACAGTTTTAGGAAACCCTCGGAATAGCCATACTTTTGAAGTGTGCCAAAAGACTTGTAGGAAACGGCTACGCTTTGAAAACAATGCTGTAATAAAATTCTGTAGCCACGCTTTAAAAGCATGACGGTTTCTCTCTATGGCTACGCTTTTTAAGCATGGAAAAAAAAAGCATGCCCAAATTTTGAATCAATTTCCACCCCTATAAAAGCGTGGCCATTGACCTCTTTCGCTACGCTTTTGAAGCGTAGCAAAAAACAGTGGCCAAATCTTTATTCAATTGCCACCCTCATAAAAGCGTGGCCATTGACCAGTTTTGGCCACGCTTTTAAAGAGCATACCTATAGACCTTTTTTCTTCTAGGGAATCAAGATTTAGTTGTTTTAAGCGACTATAAATGCTACTTTAAGTTGTGTGCAATTTGGTTTATTTTAGGTAGCGTTTAGACGGATTTGACAGAGTTTAGAAGGAAGGAAATGAAGCAAAGGCAAGTTGGCATGGTGGCGAGGATCATCACATTTGCTTCATTCAACACTGGCATGGTGGCACCAAACTTGGGATTATTGGGTATGGCCATCACGGTGCCAAACTTGGCTGAACCTAAGTTGGCACTAGCTTCAGATTTTTTGGTGGTCCCCACGTCTCAAAGAGGCCAGTAACGTAATCTTCTAAGGATTTTGATTAGAGTTTTATTTTATTTACAATTAGAATAGATATTATTTAGTTTTAGAAAATATATTTTACATTAATTAAGTTTAGATATAAAAGGAGAAGTGATCTTAGCCTAGGGTTTCTTCTTCTCCTCTTCTGCACTTTTCATAATTACACACGTTTTCTTGCATGATTAAAATAGTTGGTAAGAAATAGAAATCTAGAAAATAAACAACTCTGAAACCTTAACTGTTTTCTCTCAAAAGTTTTCACACTAAGTTCATTTTCTGCCTTCCAATTCTCTAAATTTACTATTTAATGCAATTTAACTCTCAAAACACCATTTTATGTTTGTCTGACTAAGTAAATCACTCAATCATTATTGCTTGGTCAATCAATCCTCGTGGGATCGACCCTCACTCACTTGAGGTATTACTTGTTTAACCCAGTGCACTTGCCGGTTAGTTTGTGGACTTTAATTTCTGCACCAAGTTTTTGGGGATTGACTGTGATTGACAACTACTAGTTGTTTGATTGCTTAAATTAGGCATTTTACTTTAGTTTTATTTAATTTCTGTCTTTGAAATTTTTGAAATTTTCCTGCTTTAAATTTTTTTAATTTCTGAAATTAAGTTTGGTATCCCCATAATTTCTCTATTTTTAATTTACCTGTTCATTTTTTTATTAATTTTGAAAAATTCAAATTATTTTTCCTAGTAGTTTTTGAATACTTTTTGTGTTATTTATCTAGTTCGTTTTGTTTATTTCTTACTCAGAGTACCTTACTGGGAATTCTCTTCACTCTGACATAGATATTCGCACTTCTTCTTTGTTTTCTGGTAGTTTATGAGTAGGAATAGAAAGAAAGAACCCCTTTTAGACTTTGATCCTGAGATTAAAAGGAACTTGAGGTAACATTGACAACAAGCAAGAGCTTATAAAGCCGGTAAGAATCTCAAAGATAATTTTGAGATAGAAGTTGAAGAGTCCACTATGGAGCTCAACAACGACAATAATGCGGTTAATGCCAAAGTTGTTAATCCTGCTCAGAATATGCCTGCACAACCTAGGAGCACACTTGGCTCTTATACTGCTCCTAGCTCTGATTTCTATGGGAATAGCATTGTTGTACCCCCTGTTGTTGCTAACAACTTTGAGCTGAAGCCTCAATTTATTTCTCTGGTACAACAGAATTGTCAGTTTCATAGACTCCCGCAAGAAGTTCCAAATATGTTTATTTCTAATTTTCTATAGATCTCTGATACTGTGAAGACTAATGGGGTCTAGCCTGATGTCTACAAGCTACTTCTATTCCCATTTGCTTTATGGGACCGAGCTAAATAGTGGCTTGACACTCAGCCCAAAGAAAGCTTGGGAACTTGGGATAAGGTGGTCAACAGGTTTCTGACCAAGTTCTTTATACCTCAGAGGTTGACTAAGCTAAGCACGGATGTCCAGACCTTCAGACAGAGAGAGGGTAAGTCTCCCTATGAAGCCTGGGAGAGATATAAGTTGATGCTCAAGAAGTGTCCTCCTGATATATTCTCAGACTGGATTCAACTGCATATATTTTATAATGGAGTCTCTGATACTACTAGAATGTCTCTGGATAACTTTGTAGGATGGTCACTCCACATGAAAAAGACCCCTGATGAAGCTATGGAGTTGATTGAGATGGTTGCCAATAACCAATACTTATATTTTTCTGAGAGGTCCTCTTTGAAGAAATGAGTCATGGAGTTGGATGCCTTGGATACCCTTTGATGGGAGAAAAATCGTCGATAAAGAATTTCACAAAAATGATCACGTTGCAAGTATAGATCTAAACCAACAATTAAACCTCAATCAAATTTGATTTGTTTGTCACTAAAGCAAACCCAATAAAAATAACTGAAGTATTAAACCTCGGATCGTCTCTCAATGAATTACAGGGAGGTGTAGTTATCACTGGTTATGGGAAAGTATCTTGTTTTTGGGTTTTTAAATGTTGAACAAGGAATTTAAATGACATGGAAATAAACTAACAATTAAGAAAAGTCCTAGTAAGGATTGAGAATCAGAATTTCCATCCTCATTATCAATGTCAATTGTGATGGTAATTGCCTTTTGCTATCACTTAGTTAACCTCTAACAATGGAAGGTAAGTCAAGTGAGAAAATCAACTTGAGTTCACAAGTCCTAATTAAAGACTAGAGTTAGTGAAGCTCAAGCCAACTAGCTAGTTTCAATCACCAACCAACAAGAGACTTTGACATTTCAAGATTTGCTAATTACTCAATCTTAGCTAAGAACATAAAAAGCTAATTTAAAACCCTCCCAAGTATTTTATCAAACACTTGGAAGGTACAACATAAAGACATAGAAAACTAACACGGAATATTAAATCTAAACATCCAATTGCAGACATCAATAATAACAAACGATGAAAGGAACAATAATTATGAAATCCCTCAAATTGCATAAAAAGGGAAATTGAATCTAACAAGAGAATTTATAAACTAAATTGGGAACATAAAGTAGTCAATAAGGGAAATAAATAAATTAGAATGCTAGAACAAATAAAAGTATAAGAAAACTAAGTAGAATTAAGATAAAATTCAGAAATTGAGAAGGAATAAAACTAACAACCCTAAAACCTAGAGAGAAGAGAAAGCCTCTCTCTCTAGAAAACTACATATAAAACCTAAAATTATGTGAATGAAAGTTGTATTAATGATTCTCCCACTCTACAGCTTCTATTCTGTGTTTTCGGGCTTGGAACTAGGCCAAAAAGGAGCCTAGAAATCGCCCCCAGCATTTTCTGATACGTGTAGCACGTGCACGCGTATGCGTCGCTGAACTTTCACAAGGTCATGCGTGTGTCACCTAAATGCATAGCAACTATGAGAAATTACATATCATTTTGAAGCCCCAGATGTTAGCTTTCCAACGCAACTGAAACCGCCTCATTCGGACCTCTGTAGCCCAAGTTATAATCGATTTAGTACGAAGAGGTCAGGCTTGACAGCTTAGCAATTCCTTCAATTTCTTGTGTTCCTTCCACTTTTGCATGCGTCCTTTCCATCCTCTAAGTATTTCCTACCCTATAAACCCTGAAAACACTTAACAAACATATCACGGCATCGAATGGTAATAAGAGAGGATTAAAAATAGCAAATTTAAGGCCAATGAAGAATGTTTTCAATCATAGCACAAAATTAGGAAGGAAAATATAAAACATGCAAATTCTCTGAATAAGTGTGAGAATAGTGGATAAAATCCACTCAATTAAGCACAAGAGAAACCCTAAAAATGGTAAGCTCAAGAGAACCAAAAGAGTGAAGAGGAACGGTAGAAAGTATGAAATGCAACCTATCTATATGAATGCAACTAAATGCAAAATGCTTTTACCTACTCGGTTTAAAAGTAAATAAATTCTCCAAGAATAAATATAAACTGGATTCTACTAATTCAAATATCAAAATAAAGTACAAGTAGACTTGCTGAAGAAAATAGCTCATGAAAGCCGGGAACAAAAAATCGAGCATCGAACCCTCACCGGAAGTATATACACTCTAATCACTCTAGTGTTTAAGGGTCAATTCTCTCGGTTCTCTACTAATCTTGCTTTCTAAAGCTTGCTCTTCTTCTACCAATCAACAAAGAATCAATGCATAGATATACATATCAAGAGATCTTTTAAGGGTTGTAATGGGGTTAGGGTCAAGGTAGGATTGTATTTGGTCAAGTGGACTAAAATATGAATCCTTAATTAACTTAAATTTTCCACCTAACTTAAGACAATCCATGTAATCACAATACTAAATCTAACTACCCATTTACTATGTTTACCACATATTCATACATCCGATTTTGAGTACAGTACATATGCATTACTATGACAATTTACTTTGGGGCATTTTGTCCCCTTTTATTATTTGCTCTTTTTTTCTTTTCTTTTTTTCCCTTTTTTTCTCATTTTTTTTTCTTTTTTTTTCTCAATGCATATGATTAAATTATTGAATGCAATAATATGTGCTTAACTATTGTCTTGCACATTTTCACAAGAATATACAAACACCCAATTCTCAAACCAAATGTTTCCAAACCCAACTTCCCCACCCTTAAATCATGAACACTCTCACTAGTCTAAGCTGACCAAGGATTCAAATTAAGGACATTATTATTTTACGCTTAGAGTTAATGATGTGCTAAAGTAAAGAATAAATGGGATAAGTAGGCTCAACATTGGTTTAAAAAGGATAATGAAAAGGTTAAGGCCATATGGGTATGTAAGCTCAGTGAAACAAGGCCTCAATCATATAAGTGCATGCATACATCAAACAATGGAAATATAGAATTAAGCAAGATTAAGATCACAATTTTAGAGAAAAAAACACACCAATAATAAAATATTGGTTGATAAAATGCAACCAATCGAATAGGCTCAAAATCTTACTGGGTTTTGTGTGTTCGAACTCTAAACCATGTTCCAAAATAAAATTCTACAAACAAGTTTAACAAAAATTTTAATTCAAATTTGTGAAATGCTATAAAATAGTTTCTTGGAAAAGCAATTATTACTTCAACCAAGTATTGGTAAAATATGCACGAAATCAAACAAACATGCAAATGCAACAACTAATTTAACAGAGAAAATTAAACATTGGTGTTGAGAAGGAAATACTAACCCACGGAAGTCGGTATCGAGCTCCCAACACTTATAGATTGCACCCTCCTCGGTGTATGCAAAGAAGTGCAAGTGGACGGGCTACTACAGTTGATGCTTTTCTCCAAAGATTGTGCAGATGGACTTGTCTGTTGTCCCATGTAAAAGTCTTCTGTTTTCCTTCTCGGTGGCCATCCTGAAAAAAGAGAAAAAGGAAGAAAAGTAACCCAGAAACAAAGATAAGAAAACAAATAAGATATGGGTGGGTTAATGCCAAATAATGAGGGTTTCACTACATGGTAGCTACAACATGCAAGTGAAAAAATAGTAGAAGTAAATGGCATATCAATAGTGCAAAAATTGCAACCTTAGGGATGAGAGACTGGGTCATGAAAGACAGTATAAGTGTATGTCAATGCAAATGGAATACAAGTATCATTAAAAATTAGCAATGAATAATAATAATAATACCATCACAATATCAAATTACTTATGAATACAATGATGCAATTGTGATATAAAACTAGCAAAAGGCAATCACCCAACAATATACTTGATATAATTGATGCATTTGCTAATTCACCTATGAATAATAATACCCGACAATATAAAACAAGTCACGAAGCACCAAAATAATTCAAGAAAAAAATGCAACAGTTGAATAAGAACATGTAACACCAATTGAAAAATAATAAACATAGAAAGGAGAAGAAAAACATGCACAAAGTTAAAATGCAATGAATGATAGTATGCAAATAAATTAAGTAAAATAGAATGAAAGAGAACAAGGATGAGAAGTTAAAGAAATGAAGAAGAAGGAAGTAAGAAAGGAGGAAGAAAGAATATGAAAGGAGAGAGGAAAGAAGTAAGAAATGAAAAACAGAGCGCGACGCGCACGCGTGCATCACGCGCATGCATGAAAACTGAAATAGTCAGGCGACGCATACGCGTCGACCACACGTACAGGTGGATAGCGAAAAATACATCATGATGCGGGAGCGTCGGTCACGCATACGCGTGACTACTAGCGCAACTCCAGCACCGTGGCCGCACAACTCTCTGTTCAATTCACTCTTTACGCCGATTTTCATCCCCACGCGTATGCGTCGTTGACGCTTACACGTGGATGGTGAAAATCGCAGGGGATGCGTACGCGTGGGTCTGGCTGTGCGCCTAGCACCCCTCCCGCTCGGCTCTCGCGCAACTCTCTGTTCATTTTCAATATGTTGCGCATATACATACGACGCGTGTGCGTCGTAGACGCTTGCGCGTCAATTCCCTCTTTTTTATGCAAAATAAAAGTAAATATGCAGAACTGGAAATTAAGATTGACAGAAATAAATTAAAACTAATAAAAAGGAGAAAAATACCATGGTGGGTTGTCTCCCACTTAACACTTTTAGTTATTGTCCTTAAGTTGGACATTTGGTGAGCTCCTTGTCATGGTGGCTTGTGCTTGAACTCATCTTGAAACTGCCACCAACGCTTGGACTTACAATAAGCTCTAATATCTCCAAGTGAATTCACCAAGCCTTGATGAAGTTCTTCACAAGCTTCGAGCTCCCAAAGTTGATCCTCTTGTATGCCGGGATCACAAATCTTGTTTCCACACCCGTCTTCAAGTTGATCATCATGATTCCATCTGGGGTGGTTTAGCCTTGGAATTCTCATTTAAGTACCCAAACATCCTCCTAGACCCAATCAATTGAGAATTATACCCACCCTTGTAATTAGGCCTTGAGCTTCCAACCATAACGAACCTAGGATGGTGTTGCCAACCGCTAACCATCTCCCTTTTACTCTTAAAACCGTAGATAGCTCTAAGTTATCCATCCGTTTCAAACAGACCATATTCAAGTGGGAAGGTAGAGTTTAAGAATAAGAATTTTACCTACTTGAATGTTGTGTTGGATGGTAATGGCTTAGGGAAAGGTATCTCTAGTGGCGACCTTACCAATGTATGCTTCAATCTCTTGGGCTCCTCTTTGATGATCTCCACCTCTTGAAAAGCTTCTGCAACGTTGACCTCTTCTTTAAGTCCAATGGGGGAGGATTCAATTGTTGATAAAAACTGATCAATTATTGAATCCATCTCATGATCAACCTCCTCCAAGTCTTCAACCATGACATGCCTTGGAGGTTGTACACCCTCCTCAACATCAAATTCAAACGTTTTGGAAGGAGGCTCTATGACTTGAGATTCCCATGGAGGTTCCGCATCTCCTAAGTCCTTAACCACTTCCCCTTCTTTGATAATTTCGGTTTTCTCCACTTGCTCTAGTACAAAATCTAACTCCTCCTTGATAACTTTCACCTCTTGACAACTTTCTTCAATTCTCCCTAATTCTTCAACTACTCCTTCATCTTCAAGGGTTTCTCTTACCTCCACTTTTTGGGCCTCCCCTTGCTTCTCTTAAAGTATGGATGCGTGAACCCGATCCATTACATCCCTAAGACGATTCCTTCTCTCTTGTTCCGTGTCAATAGCATAATTGGGATCATGTTGCTCTTGTATTGATGGATCCACACGGGATATAAGAGCTTGGAGAGTAGAGGTGAGACCAGTGAGAGCAGAGCTAAGTATGGTTTGAAGCTCTCTTTGCCCTTGGCGAATGATATTAAAGGTATCATCCATGGGAGCTTGGGGTGGATAGGAGGGTTCCTTTGTTGGGAGAAAAGGTTCATAATACGGAGGTGGTTCTTCTGGATAAGGGTATGGAGATGGTGTATATTGAGGTGGTGGTTCTGGGTATGGTTCATATGGTTCGTATGGTGGTTGGTGTAGTGGATAAGGGTTAGGGTCATATAGAGGTGAATGGTGGAAAGGGGCTTGTGAGTATGGTAGTTCAAAGCTATGTTAAGAAGGGGGTTCATAAGCATATGGTGGGGCTTGTTGGTAACTACAAGGGGGTCCACCATATCCATTGTCTTGGTACGCACCTTAGAATGACTCTTGCTCATAGTAAATTGGTGGAGGTTGTTGATTGTCACGAATAGGTCAACCATAGCTATTGTCTTGGTATGCATCATAGAATGGTTGTTGGTCATAGTGCATTGGAGGGGGTTGTTGCCAAGAGGGTTGATCAAATCCTTATAGCTCTTCCCATCTTTGATTGTCCCAACCGTGATGTATATTCGCATTGTAGCTTCTATTCCCTACAACATAATTTGAACCAAAGTAGTAGCCAAAGGGATGTGAATTCATAGTAGCAAATAAAAATAGAAACTAATAAGGAATAATGAAACTAAAGTCCAAAAACTAGAAACAACTAATAAAGAAATGAAAAAGCAAATTTATTCACAATATTCACAATAACCAATAATAAGGCACACATTTACAATTCCCCGGCAACGGCGCCAAAAATTGATGGGGGAAAAATCGTCGATAAAGAATTTCACAAAAATGATCACGTTGCAAGTATAGATCTAAACCGACAATTAAACCTCAGTCAAATTTAATTTTTTTGTCACTAAAGCAAACCCAATAAAAATAACGGAAGTATTAAACCTCGGATCATCTCTCAAGGAATTACAGAGAGGTGTAGTTATTACTGGTTATGGGAAAGTATCTTTTTTTGGGTTTTTAAATGTTGAACAAGGAATTTAAATGACATGGAAATAAACTAACAATTAAGAAAAGTCCTAGCAAGGATTGATAATCAGAATTTCCATCCTCATTATCAATGTCAATTGTGATGGTAATTGCCTTTTGCTATCACTTAGTTATTGATGAGTCTGAATTCACACCCCATTCAAAAATGGTGAATCAGTTCTTTTGGCAAGCGCCCCAAAATTATCGTCAAGTAATAACCCACAGTGGAGTGGGATCGTATCCACAGAGATTGGTAAATTTGAGCAATGTTAATCAATTGATGAATTAGTCAAGCGGACAGATAGATTGTGATTGCAGAATTATAAATGACAGAATTGTAAATGGCTAAAATGTAAAGGAAAGCAATAAAGTGCAGAAATGGAAATGGCAGAATGTAAAGTGCAGAATCATAAATGACTCAATTGTAAATGGGAATGGGGAATTGCAAAAATGTAAAAGCAAGCTATAAGGAAAGTGATAGATAAGAATGGGAAAATTCATTGAGATCAGGAGATGTTGTCTCTTTGGATCAATTCCAGCTTATATCCTCTTCAATCATGCAAGTCATTGACCTATTGGCAATTATGATTTGATTGAGCCCCAATCCCTTGGTGACTCAATCTCTCATATCTTGATCAATTGCCAATTCCTTGGTCTGATTATACCACACATCATCATAGGTCCAAGTACAGGGAGGATTATATGTCACCATATCCAAACACCAAAACCCAGATCCTACTCAAGTGTGAGAAGGGATTTCAAGCATGGTTTTATGTTTCCTTTCCCAAGGTTCCCATGAAACCCATTTTGCATTCAATCTCTTTTCCAAGATAATTGAACACTAAGCATTAAAAATGAAATTCCTTCTAGCAAATCAAAGAGAAGATGAAGAGAAGAAGAATTTCACTATCATCAATCCATCAAGTACAACTGAGCTCCATCTCTCAATGAGAGGGAATTTAGCTACTCATAGCTCAAAGAAAAGTACTCAAAAATAAAGAAGATGATAAAGTGTAAAAGTTAATCTAAAACTGGTCTCTCTAACCGCTTAACCCCCCTCCCCCTTTTTCAGTACTTTTTGGGGGTATTTATACTACTCCTAGCTCTCAAAGTAAAAGAATTACAAAAGTGAAAAAGGAAAATTACAATTTGGAGGGAAAGAAAACTCAATAAGTGTGACTTCCAAGTTGGCGTGTGGCTGGCACTTCAGTGGCGTGTCACGTGCTCCTCCAATTATGGGTTGGCGTGCCATGCCCAGTCCCTCAAGTGGCACGCTCTTCTTCAATAACATCCCTGGGGTGCCATGCCTTCGAGCTCAAGTGGCACGCCCAGGGTCTTTTAACAACCATGTAGCCTGGCGTGTCACGCCTTCGAGCTCAAGTGGCACGCCCTGGCCTCTTTCCTCTTTTTCTTGCCTCTGGAGACTTGAACTAGCGTGGCACGCCCAGGGTCTGGCGTGCCACGCCTTTGCTGCACACTTGAACAAGCTCTCTGAAAAGTTGAACTAGCGTGGCACATCCAAGGTCCAAGGTCTGGCGTGCCACGCCCTTTGTAAGCAAGTAATTCTTCTGTTTGGCGTGCCATGCCACGAACTCAAGTGGCACGCCCCAATGGCTTTTGCTTCCTGAATGACACTGGCGTGCCACGCCTGGGGTTCAAGTGGCACGCCTAAGTGAGGAATAGTGAATGGCGAGCCACGCCCTCGACACCAAGTGGCACGCCCATGTATTTGGCCTCCTTCATCCTTTCTGGAAACTTGTACCAGCATGCCACGCCTAAAGGCTGGCGTGCCACGCCCATGATCTTGCCTTGGTTTCAGCAGCTGGCGTGCCATGCCCAGCACTCAAGTGGCACGCCATAGTGAGATTCTTGGACTAGCGTGCCACACCTTCGATACCAAGTGGCATGCCTAGCCCTTGCTTTGGCCTCTTTGTGCATTGGCGTGCCACGCTTGGTCTCTCAAGTTGCACGCCTAAGTGAGATTGAGCCTGGTGTGCCACGCCTTCGACCTCAACTGGCATGCCCATACATCATTAGCCTTCAGCCCTCTCTCTGGGATTTAGTACCAGCGTCCCACGCCATGCTGCTCAAGTGGCACGCCCATACAATTGTGGACTTCTCAAGCTTCGCGTGCCACGCCTGGTTCCTCAAGTGGCACGCCTAAGTGACTTTTTGGAGCTGGCATGCCACGCCTTCGATACCAAGTGGCACGCCATAGTGAAGGTTCCTCCTGGAGTGATGAGCTGGGGTGCCACGCCCCTTGGCTCAAGTGGCACGCCCATAGTAGGTGATGGGTTAGGCGTGCCACGCCCCCTTAGTGTCCTCCATTATTGCTCTCTGAAACTTAGTACAAGCGTGCCACGCCCATGTGAATGCTTGAGACTCCCTTCTGAATTTCAGTACTGGTGTGCCATGCCTAGCTCCTGGCGTGCCACGCCAGTGCATTTTTTGTGACATTTTCTCCAAGTGGCACGCCAGTTTCACATGTCCAGCTTCTTTGTTGCTTTCTTCCCATTTTTGATGTCTTTTTCACCAGAAATTCAGCACAACTCATCTCAAAGTAATGTACCATAATATTCATCAAATAATGCATGAATTGCAATGATCAAATGAGATTTATGCTCTTTTATGGTCCTCTTTATGCAAGAAAGAAGGGTAGATGATGCAAGTCATCACAACACCAAACTTAAGTTTTGCTTGTCCCAAGCAAATCAATGTGAGTAGGCCTTTTATAAATTGAGACCTTGGCTTTGAATGAATGTAACATGACTAGGGGTAAGACTAAGTGTTAAAAACATGTATGAATGTTTTAATGTCATAAATAACTCTTAGATCTTTGAGGGTTCTACCAAGAATAAGCTTTAGGGGTCCTTTCTATTGATTGTCACCCTTAAGTAGTAAGAGTTGTTTTACTTTCTTTTTGGTTATGCTTTCTTGACCACGACTATAAGTGTTTTATCTCAAGACAACCCTTTAATTAAGCTTTCAATTAGCACTCCCAAACCAGTTGGTTTTAGGGTACTAGGTCTTGAAGCACCCCTAAGAATTTACTTGCCCAGGTCTCTTCTTGACACATCTTCACCACAAGCATCTACTAGGATCTTTGACTCTTTTTGAGCTTTTTAATGTTTCTTTCCATCCTAGTAGTTGATGCTCAGAGCCGTAGGTCTTTGTTGCTTACTACTTCTTGGTTCTATGGATATTCAAGGAGTACCCCTTAACCTTTTCTTGTTAGACCTTCTAAGACTAGTTGCTTTCCATGACTCATTTTCTCTTTCTTAAGTAAAAGTTCATTCAAGGTTCTACACTTAGTTCCTTGTTTATTACTTTATTGAATGATCTCTCTTGGCCTTGGTTTCTCTTATTCTTGTTTCTTTGCACAACGCACAGCAACTCTTATGAAGACAAGCTCTACTTTATTTATGTTGAAAAGGAAGACTTGGAATACATTGCATTTTCTTTCTTGTAGTTTAAAGGACTCATAAAGGCATTCAAGCATGAAATAAAACTAAGCAGAAAACATAAACTACCCTAGCATGACTATTTATTTTTGACAGAAAGTAAATCAAACAAAAGCTTAAACATGATTCAGAAATTAGAGGGTGTCAACCATGAGACTTAACAACCTTGAGCAGCTTAAATCTTCAGTTCATTGGCCCCTTTCCTTTGTCCTTCTTCTTGGAAGGGGAGGAGACAGCTTCATCCTTCTTGGAGGATCCTTCTTATGCCTTAGCATCTTTGGGCTTCCAAAATCCCAGCCTCCTCATGTAGGATTTCACATTTTCCTTGTGCTGGTATGCTATTTCTTCCTGCCTTGTACTGAGTTCCTCCAATTTCTGCATATAGGTATGGTAATTAGGGTTCATGTTAGCTACTGCATTGCACAGGTAGCTCAACTTTATTTGTGCATAGCTGTCATATTCCCTTCTGGCTACAATTCTTGCTTTATAAATGTGTCTGAATTCAGCAAGGCTCCCCATTTGTTGTAGTTGTCATTCTAGAATCATTCCTAGGCTGCCTTGCATCTCTCCCCAGTTGATCTGGTCTTGCTGCTCCTTGAGATTCTCGAAACTCCCTTGGAGTTGTTGGATGTTTTGGTTCACTTGGCTCCATTATTGTTGCTGAGTCTCCTTGAGTTGATTGACATATTCTCTCAGGTGATGAAGGTCTCCCTTCATTTGGTGTAAATCTCCTTGCAGTTGTTTCCAGTTGAATCGTTCAGAAAATTATTGGTATTGGTAGTGTGGTGGTGGTGGTTGAAGTGCTAGAAAGTGTGGTTGCTCTTCTGTCCCTTCTTCTTCTTCTTCTTCTTGTAGCCCATGAGCATGAGCTCTTTGTTCTCTGGCCCTCTGAAGTGGGTTAACAACCACCACTTTGGCCATCTTCTTGGCAGTTATGAATTTGTCTTGTTTCACTAGCACCTCATCAATGATCTTTTCAACTCCAGCTTCATCACATAACCTTTGTATGATGCTGGGGAATGCCAACCTTGTGTTGTCACTAGTGCTCTTCAGCACCTTGTTAATGTTGTTGGCAATTAGCTCCCCCACATTGACATTCTCACCTTTCATGATGCTGTATATGAGCACAGCTCTCTCCTTGGTCACCTCTGAAGTGTTAGATGTGGGGATTAGGGACCTCCTCACAAATTATAGCCACCCTCTAGTTTGGGGGCTCAGATCCCTTCTTCTCAATTGGTTGGGTATCCCATCCTTATCATTGATCCGTTGCACATTCAGCACGCAAATCTCGTTCAGGATTTCATCAAATCCAGGGTCCTGTTGCTTCATTCTTTCTTCATAGCTCCGGGTGGAGCTTGTCCTCTTTACCATTTAGCATCCTCTCTATGCTGGAGGGGCTATACTCAATGGACTTTGATAAACCACTATTTTATGGTTTATCTTGTACTCAATTGAGTGGATTTTATCAACTCTTTACCCACTTATTCATACTATTTGCATGGTTTTACAACTCCCTCCTGATTTTGTGCTATGATTGAAAACATGCTTCTTTGATCTTATATTGGCTTATTATTAATCCTCTCTTATTACCAATAGATGCCTTGATATGTGTGTTAAGTGCTATCAGAGATTATAGGGCAGGAATGGCTTGGAGGATGGAAAAGAAGCATGCAAAAGTGGAAGGAGTACAAGAAGTTGAAGAAACTGCAAAGCTGTCAGCCTGACCTCTTCGCATTCAAACAGTCATAACTTGAGCTACAAAGGTCCAAACGACGCGATTCCAGTTGCGTTGGAAAGCTAACGTCTGGGGCTTCGATTTGATATATAATATGCCATAGTTGCCCTAACGCTAAGCGACGCGACCGCGTGCTCCATGCGGACGTGTCGCAGTGACGGAAATTCAGCATGTTGAATTCGCAACCAGCGAATTCTGGGTTGTTTCTGACCCAGTTCTCGGCCCAGCAAACACAGATTAGAGGCTATAAAGTGGAAGAATGCATCCATTCATAAGAAAGCTTTCATATTCACAATGTTAGGAGTAGATGTAGTTTTTAGAGAGAGAGGTTCTCTCCTCTCTCTTAGGATTAGGATTAGGATTAGGATTTAGAATTTCTCTTAGTTTTAGAGTGACTCTCAATCCCAGGTTCAATGTTCTTTTTATTTACTTTTTCAATTTAATTTATGAACTCTTTATGTTTAGATTGATCTTCTATTATTAATGCAATTCGAGGTATTTTCAGATTTAATTTTATTTTTCTTTATTTATAAGTGCATTCAATTTAATTTAGATATTTTCTTCCTTTTGGCTTTGGTTAAGTAATTGGTAACGCTTGAGCTATCAATAAAGAAGTGATTGAAATTGGGAGTTGCTCCAATAACTCTAGTCTTTCCATAGGAATTGATTAGGACCTGAGGATTAAGCTAATTAATCCACTTGATCTACCTTCATAGTTAGAGGTTAACATAGTGAGATTAAAATCCAAATTTCATCACAATTGATAAGGATAGGACCTCCAGTTCTAATACCTTGCCAAGAGTTTATTTTATTATTATTATTTTATTTTTCTTATCATTCAACATACTGCTTTCCTAATTTCTAAAACCCCTAATTTAAAAACTCATAACCAATAATAAGAACATACCTCCCTGCAATTCCTTGAAAAGACGACCCGAGGTTTAAATACTCGATTATCAATTTTAAAAGGGGTTTGTTACTTGTGACAACCAAAACGTTTGCACGAAAGGGATTTTTGTTGGTTTAGAAACTATATCTACAACGCGACTGTTTTTATGACATTCTTTACTGGGAAAAATCTCTAACGTCAAAATGGCGCCGTTGCCAGGGAATTGCAAACGTGTGCCTTATTATTGGTTATTGTAAATATTTAAAAAAATTTTTTTTTTTCAGATTTTTATTTTAAAACTTTTATCTTATCTTATCTTATTTTTCAAAATTCAATTTTTTTTTAAAATCATCTCTTTTTCAAAATATTTTCTTTTTTTTGTTTTTATTTTCTCTCACTACTATGAACTCTCACCCCTTTGGCTATGAGTCTGGTTACAATTATGTTGCAGGAAGAAGAAATTACAATGAGAACAGGCATCAAGGTTGGAACAATCAAAGATGGGAGGAGCCACAAGGATTTGATCAACCCTCATGGCAACAACCACCTCCAATGGACTATCAACAACCACCACCATATGCCTATGAACCCTTTCCTCAATATGACTTTGGACCACCATACTCACAAGCCCCTTTCCACCATTCCTATTATGAACTCTCTCTCCCAACCAATGAATCCTCACATCCACCCCAACCTCCAATGGATGACAGACTTCGTGTTATTCTTCAAGGGCAAGAAAGGATGAATAAGAGTGTGCAAAATTTCGCAGCCGCCTTCAGCGAGTTAGTAAATATAATAGCTTCCCAATATTTGAGCACTCAAAGAACTCCCATGGCTACATGTGGAGAATCAAAAGAAGAACAAAGCATGAAGGAAACACTAGAAACTTCGGTGGACAATGAGGAACATGGCTTTATATTGGAACAAGTGGAGGAAGCCATAATAGTTGCAGAGGAAGAAGTGGTTGTAGACTTAGGAGATGCTGAACCTCTTTGGGAAAGTCCAGTCATAGAACCCCCTTTCAAGACGTTTGAAATTGATGCTGAGGAGGGTGTACAACCTCCAAGGCATATCACAGTTGAAGACTTGGAAGAGGTTGATCAAGAGATGGAGATTCAAGAAGAAGAAGCACAACCTCCCATGCCCTTGGAAAGCAATGAAGAGGAGATTGAATTGGAAGAAAGCCACCAAGAGGAAGAGGTTGAAATTGAAGAAGCTTGCAAAGAGGTGGTAATTATCAGAGAAGAGCACAAGGGAGTGGAGCTTGCAATTTCATTAAAAATACCTCCCTCTAAGTTTCCATCATCCTTCACAACATTCAAGTGGGTAAAACTCATATCTCTTAGCTTTCTAATTCCATTTGAATATGGGCTACTGGAGACGGATGGTCAACTTATAGCTCTTTGTAGCATTAAGAGTAAGAGGAAGATGGTCAGTGGTGAGAATTGTCCTGCAAAGTTCATTATGGTTGGAAGCTTTAAGTTTAAACGCAAAGGTTGGTGTAAAACTCAACTGAATGGGTCTAGGAAGTTGTTTGGCCGCTCTAGTGAGAGTTCAGATTGCTTGCTACCCGGATGGAATCATGATGATCAACAAGAAGACGGGTGCAAAAGCAAGATCTGGGACCCCGGAATTCAATCTAGAAATTAACACTCTTGGGGCCTTGTCACTTGCTTTAACTTATTGGAAGGCTTTCTGCGCCTAGTTTGGGATCCCGGAGGCCATTGGAATTACAAACATTGGTGGAGATTCCTGGATGAGTTCAAGCACAAGCCACCATAACAGGAAGCTCACCAAATGTCCAACTTAAGGACTTTAACTAAAAGTGCTAGGTGGGAGACAACCCACCATGGTATAATCATTCCTTTCTCAATTTTAATTTTATTTCGTTTTGTTTGTTTTTTTATTTTATTTTATTTTTATTGAACCTGGAATTATTCATAACATCCATATCAGCACTGCATTTGCATATGCATATTGCATATGAAAAAAAAAAACACGCACGCGACGCGGCAGCGTCGTTGACGCGTCCGCGTCACTAGTGCGTTGGGGAGAAAAGAATTGAACAGAGAGTCACGCGAAAGCGTGGCTGGAGGCGTGCCTTTAGCATAATTTGACCCCACGCGACTGCGTCGCTCACGCGACCACGTCATGTGGGAACTTTGGCCTCCCACACGACCGCGTGCCCCACGCAGCTGCGTGCCATGAAAATCGACGTAACAAGGGTGTATGGCCGAAAGTTGAGCTAAAATTGGGCTGGACTCGTGCTGGAAGCCCAAGCCTTCCAACGCGAACGCGTGCCCCATGCGGCCGCGTCGTTTTCCAAAGAATGGCCATCCACGCGATCGTGTCACCCAAAATTTGGCAAAATAATATTTTGAACAGAGAGTTCTGCGAGCGCGAGGCTGCCCTCGCGCCAGTAGCATAAAACGTGTCACGCGACCGCGTGACCGACGTGACCGCGTCGATTAACTTAAAGCGCAAGTCACGCGACCGCGTGCCCCACGCGTCCACGTCGCTTGCGCCGCACAGCTTATCCATATCAGCCAAAATCTTATCTTTTCTTCCCCAATCTTAATTTTTCCTCCCTCCTTTCTTATTTACTTCTTTTTCCCTTCTTTCCTTTCTCATTCTTCTTATTTTTTTTCATTTTATTTTAATTTATTTGCATACTTTCATTGATTGCATTATTTTCATTGGTGTTAGAAATTTATTTGGAACATGTTGTTAGTTTGAAAGACTTGGTAATCTAACTTGGACATTGAATGCTTGATCTATGCTACTCATGCCTTTGCCAGCATGCCAATAAACACCTTGCATTCACTTGTCATCATATGCACTAGCTATTTTCCATTGATGACTTTTCACATGTACTCATGAGCGTGTGTTAACGTCATTCTTCTTTATTGTGCATTGATTACCACCTTTTCCGCTCTCTTCCTTGCTCTAACCCTTAGCTTTAAAAGTCACTTTCTTTTTCCCTTTTCAGGATGGCCACCAAGAAGGGTAAAGAAAAAGCTACTCCCAAATCACCGGCAAGGAAAGGAACAAAAAGGGCCCAAGTTGAAGCAACCCGTCCACTTGTATATCTTAGCATGCACCGAGGACGGTGAAATCTTTAAGTATGGGGAGGTCGATACCGATCTCCATGGGTTAGTTATTTCCTAATTCAATACCAATATTTTACTTTATTTGTTAGTTCATTGTCGCATTTGCATGTTTGATTGCATATTTGTTTAATTTTGTGCATATTTTACCACTTGGTTGAAGTAATATTTTCTTTTTCAAGAAACCTTTTAGAGCATTTCACTAATTTGAATAAAATTTAATGTTACACTTGTTTGAAGAGATATTATACTGGAACATGGTTTAGAGCTCGAACATACAAAACCAGTGAGATTTTTAGCCTATTTGAATTGGTTGCATTTTACCAACCAATATTTTATTTTTGGTGTGTGTTTTTCTCTCTAAAATTGTGATCTTTGTCTTACTTAATTCTATATTTCCATGGTTTGATGTATACATGCACTTATATGATTGAGGCCTTTGTTTCACTGAGCTTATATACACATATGGCCTTACCTTTCATTATCCTTTGCAAACCAATTTGAGCCTATTTTACCCCTTTTATTCTTTATTTTAGCTCATCACTAACTCTAAGCAGAAAATAATAATGTCCTTAATTTGAATCCTTGGTTAGCTTAGACTAGTGAGGGTGCTTATGATTTAAGTGTGGGAAAAGTGGGTTTCGAAACATTTGGTTTGAGAATTGGGTGTTATATATCTTTATGAAAATGTGAAAGAAATGTTTAGGACATGTTCATGCATTCAATAATTTAATCATATGCATTGAGAAAAACAAAAGAAAAAATATATATATATATATAAAAGAGAGAGAAAAAGAAAGAAAAAGAGCAAATAAGTAAAAGGAGACAAAATGCCCCAAAGTAAATGGTGAAAGCAATGCATATATACTGTACTTGAAATTAGGATGCATGAATATGTGGAAACATGGTTAATGGATAGTTAAGGGTGGTATTATGATTACATGGATTGTCTAAAGTTAGGTGGAAAGTTTAAGTTAATTAAGGATTCAGATTTTAGTTCACTTGGCCAAATACAATCCTACCTTGACCCTAACCCCATTACAACCCTTAAAAGACCTCTTGATATATATATATCTGTGCATTAAATTTATGTTGATTGTTAGATGAAGAGCAAGCCTTAGAAAGCAATGTTAGTAGAGAATTGAGAGAATCTAACCTTAAACACTTGAGTGATTAGAGTGTATACGCTACCAGTGAGGGCTCGATGCTCAACCCCTTGTTCCCTGCTTTCATGAGCTATTTTCTTCTTGCAAGTCTATTTGTACTTCATTTTTATGATTTGAATTAGTGAAATCCAGTTCATATTTCTTCTTGAAAGATTTTTTACTTTTAACTAAGTAGGTAGAAGCATTTTGCATGTAGTTGCATTCGTATAGATAGGTTGTATTTCATACATTCTTACTTTCCTCTTCATTCCTTTATAGCTTCTTTTGTCCTTAGCATGAGGACATGCTGATGTTTAAGTGTGGGGAGGTTGATAAACCACTATTTTATGGTTTATCTTGTACTCAATTGAGTGGATTTTATCAACTCTTTACCCACTTATTCATACTATTTGCATGGTTTTACAACTCCTTCCTGATTTTGTGCTATGATTGAAAACATGCTTCTTTGATCTTATATTTGCTTATTATTAATCCTCTCTTATTACCATTAGATGCCTTGATATGTGTGTTAAGTGCTTTCAGAGATTATAGGGTAGGAATGGCTTGGAGGATGGAAAAGAAGCATGCAAAAGTGGAAGGAGTACAAGAAGTTGAAGAAACTGCAAAGTTGTCAGCCTAACCTCTTCGCATTCAAACAGTCATAACTTGAGCTACAGATGTCTAAACGATGCGGTTCCAGTTGCGTTGGAAAGCTAATGTCCGGGGCTTCGAGTTGATATGTAATATGCCATAGTTGCCCTGACGCTAGGTGACGCAAGCGCGTGCTCCATGCGGACGCGTCGCAGTGACGGAAATTCAGCATGTTGAATTCGCAACCAGCGAATTCTGGGTTGTTTCTGACCCAGTTCTCGGCCCAGAAAACACAGATTAGAGGCTATAAAATGGAGGAATGCATCCATTCATACGAAAGCTTTCATATTCATAATTTTAGGAGTAGATGTAGTTTTTAGAGAGAGAGGTTCTCTGCTCTCTCTTAGGATTAGGATTAGGATTTGGATTTAGAATTTCTCTTAGTTTTAGAGTGATTCTCAATTCCAGGTTCAATGTTCTTTTTGTTTACTTTTTCAATTTAATTTATGAACTCTTTATGTTTTGATTGATCTTCTATTATTAATGCAATTCAAGGTATTTTCAGATTTAATTTTATTTTGCTTTATTTATAAGTGCTTTCAATTTAATTTAGATATTTTCTTCCTTTTGGCTTTGGTTAAGTAATTGGTAACGCTTGAGCTGTCAATAAAGCAGTGATTGAAATTGGGAGTTGCTCCAATAACTCTAGTCTTTCCATAGGAATTGATTAGGACCTGAGGATTAAGCTAATTAATCCACTTGATCTACCTTCATAGTTAGAGGTTAACAAAGTGAGATTAAAATCCAAATTTCATCACAATTGATAAGGATAGGACCTCCAGTTCTAATACCTTACCAAGAGTTTATTTTATTATTATTATTATTTTATTTTTCTTATCATTCAACATACTGCTTCCCTAATTTCTAAAACCCCTAATTTACAAACTCATAACCAATAATAAGAACATACCTCCCTACAATTCCTTGAGAAGACGACCCGAGGTTTAAATACTCGGTTATCAATTTTAAAAAGGGTTTGTTACTTGTGACAACCAAAACGTTTGTATGAAAGGACTTTTGAAGGTTTAGAAACTATACTTACAACGAGGATTTATCCGCAAATTTCTAGACCACGTAAAAGTTCTCTCATCAGACTTCCCCCTCACATAGCTAATGTAGCTATAGTGTTGTCCTGGTTGAGGCACAGCATTAGCATAAAACTCCCTCACCAAGCTCTCTACTACCTTTCTTGGTGGGTTGTATAGGAGTGCCCAGCCCATATTGTTAATCTCAATGTTGATCTCAAGATGCTCGTTCCTCCCTAAATGGAACCCAACCCCTGTAATAATTTCCCTCTCAATCACCCAACCATAGAATTGATTTTGGTTGAATGCGGAGAGAAACTTGTGTTCATTGAAAGATGGGCTTGAGGATCCAGAAGTTGGTTCCTTGGTTTTTCTTTTCTTTAGGACTGAGCTTTTTGGTGGTGCCATTGAGTTGAGAGAGTGTGTTTGAGGTTGTGGAAAAAAAATTTTTTTTGGGGAAGGTTGCAAGAGAGGCAAGCAAAACAAGGTTTTGCTCCAACACCAAACTTAGGACTTGATTGTCCAAATCAAGAAAAAGGAAAAGAAGTAGGGGAAGAGAAGTGATGCACGGAAACTTGTCTCTCAACAAATTTCCCTTCGGCAAGTATATCGAATTGTCGTCAAGTAATAACTCACAAAAGAGTGAGGTCGAATCCCACAGAGATTAACAGATTAAGCAATCAATGGTTAATTAATTTTCCTAGTTAGACGAATCATATTGGGGTGATATGTAACAAAGAAATGTAAATGGCATAAAAGTAAAGAAAGCAATAAAGTGCAGAAAAGTAAAATGGCAAGAAAAGTAAATGTAAGAACTAAAAAATAAAATAAACAATGGGATCAAGAGATATTGCAATCCTCCGGATCAAGTTCATTCTCATCTCTTCCTCAATCAATGCATTCAATGATCTCCTTGGCAATCTTAAGTGATTGGATCCCAATTCCTTGGCAATCCAATCTCTCTAAGCTTGAACAATTTCCCAATTCCTTGATTTAATTGCTCATGGGAAGAGATGAAGTTTGGTCACTGATTATACCACATACATTCATAGATCAAAGTATTGGTAGGATTAAATGTCACAATACCCATCCAACCCCCAACCTAATCCAATGTGAGAGAGCATTTCTAGCATGATTTCCTCATTCCTCTTCCAAGGTTCAGAGGAAATCCAAGTATGAGCAATTTCTCTTCCGAGACAATTACCCAATTGGATGAAGATCGAAAGCTCTCTAGTAAAATGAAGAGAAAAGAAAGAAGAAGAAGAATAATAACTACAATTGATCTATTGAAACACAATAGAGCTCTCTAACCCAATAAAAGAGTTAGTTGATCATTGCTCTACCAAAATAGAAAAGAAAGAAAGTGCAGAAAAGTAAAGATGAAGATTAAAACTAAAATTGAAACTTCAGAATTCATAAATAAAAAGTACAAATAAAAGAAAGAGAAGGAAAAGTGTGTGAGGGGACAGAGTCCGAAGACCCCTCTTCAATCCCCAATTTCAGAATGAATTTAATGTAGAAACTAAGGCCTTTTTATAGGCTCTCCTAAATTACAAAATGAAATGAAATTAAAACCAAATTACAATGAAATGAAAATTAACTATTCTAGATGCTTCTTGTGGCCTTGATTGGTTGACACTTGTGGGCTTGCTTCCTTGAGGTTGGGTGGTCCTTGAAAGAGAAGTGAATCAAGTTGAGGTCCAGGTGATAATCATTAGTGCCACCGTTATCCGCACTAATGCTACATGTGTGGCGTTAGTGCTGAAGTTAGTGTGGCTAACGTCATACTTGCTACCCAGTTGGTATTTTTGGGGCTTAAAAGATGCCTCTTATTTGTGCTCTAATTTCATGCCCACTATAAACTATTATATATCGTTGGAAAGCTCTGAATGTCAGCTTTCTAAGGCAACTAGAATCACCTCAATTGGACCTCTATAACTCAAGTTATGCTCCTTTGAGAGGGACACGGTCGCTGGCATAGTCACTGGCGTTATTGGCAAAAGTGAGTGCCAATAACGTCCGCGTTCAGGGGATTAGTACTACCAGGTTCCGGAGCTCAAACTCAATGTCCACCCCATACTATTATATATTGTTGGAAAGTCCTGTATGTCTACCTTCGAACACCTTTGAAAGCGCATAATTTGGAGCTCTACAGCTCAAGTTACACGTCTTGGAAGGCGAAGAGCTCAGTTGGCCTTACTACAGGTTGATACCATGTTCATCTTTGCACTTTCGGGGCAAGTTTTCTCCCTCAAATTTAGTGTCCACCATGTAGTTCCATATATGCTTGGAAAGCTCTGGAATCCTACTTTCCAATGCCACTGAAATCACCTCATTTGAAGCTATGTGGCTCAAGTTATTCTTGTTTGAAGAAGGCATGGTCAGGCTGCTGGGTGAGATTTTGCCCACGTTAGTGGCACTAACGTGGCCTTCTTTGCTTCGCAAACGTTAGTGGCGTTCACTTTTTCCACTAACTTTCACACCTGCCTCCTTTGTTCCACGTTAATGCCCACTTTAGTGGCACTAACGTGGGTGTTCTTGGCTTCGCAAACGTTAGTGGCGTTCACTTTTTCCACTAACTTTCATAGCTGCCTCCTTTCATCCACGTTAATACCATTAACTTTCTCACTTACATTGGGGCTTCTCTTTTCTTCCACGTTAGTGCCCACGTTAGTGGAGCTAACGGGGTCGCTAACGTGGGTCTTCTTGCCCTTCGCTAACGTTAGTGGCGTTAACGTTCTCACTAACTTTCCAAGCTTTCCTTCCTTCCACTTTAATGGCCACGTTAGTGGCACTAACATAGCCACTAACGTGGCTCTTCTCTGCTTCTTGTTACCTAAAATCAATCAAACAAAGTACATCAAAGTCTTGCTCTTAATCATGAGATCATGCATCATCCATTTTATCATTCAATTCATGCATAATTCTCATGAAATCATTCAAAATTCACAATGTTTGCTTGAATCATGGTATGAATGCATTTTCAACCAAATACTTGCTTATTTCATAAGAAAATGCATGAAACCAACCTAAAGCATACAAAAAATGGCTAGTAAAACTAGCCAAGATGCCCTGGCATCACAACACCAAACTTAAATCTTGCTTGTCCCCAAGCAAAAGAACTATGCACAAAGAATTCCCTTAATTGGAATGTATTGAAGAATTGCTTATGATGCCTTAGTGGGTGAAGTGAATAAGTGACAGTGGGGTTAACTCTAATTTGTATGCTTATGCAAGGATTCCAGTGCTCATTAGTCCTTACATTTTGGAAGTCTTAGATCTTAGGACTTTCATTCAAACGATATTATGGAATCCTCTTTATAGATTGTCACCTTTGAAGCAACACTTATTTTATAGCATTTTTCTTTTCTTTTTGTATCTTGGCCTCGACGCTAGGTATCATGTCTCAAAGCGGCTTTTTAAGATAAGCTTTCAATCAATACTCCCAAACTAGTTGGTCTAAGGTATTAGGTGTTGAGGCACCCCTTAGGATATACTTGCTCAAGCCTCTCTCTTTGACACAAATTCACCACAGGCATTTAACTAGGACAATAACTCTTTGAGTTCTTGTTTCTTTCTTTTTCTTCCTAGTAATTGATGCTCAGAGCCTTGGGCTTGTTCTTTGTTTTTCTTATTCTTTTGTTTTCTTTTGTTGCTGCTTCTTGGATCAATAGATGTTTGAGAAATCCCATAATACTTTTCTAAATTTCAATTCCTGTCTATGAGCTCCCATGCAAGATTTCACAAACATGCAACCTCAATACACAATCATACAATCAGAACCTCCACTCCTCTTAATCTTTTGCTTGCCCCAAGATTTATAAAATTATTCAATATTTTCCTTTCAAAAGAATGATTTCTTTGTTGCATTCTTAAAGATATTGGGTGCAAGTAAAATTCAAGATGATAATCATGATATCATAGCAACATGTTACAAATAAAATATCAAATTATGCTTATTCACAAGGAGTAATCACACATGCATACAAAGAAAATAGAAGACAATCATGCAATTTAAAGTGCTGGAAATAAGTAAGAGGAAAAAGGAACTTTACCACCTTGTAGTTCATCTTCATTGTTGTTGCTCTTTTCCTCCTATTCTTTCCCTTCCCACACCAAACATAGAATGATTGCTTATCCTCAAGCAACAAGTAAAACAGTGGTGATGGGGTTTATGATGGATCATGAATGTCTTAGAATAAAGTGTGAGTATGCATATGTTTCAGCAAGCAAGATTAAGGATACAATAAAGGCATTAGAGATACAAACAGAGACATTTTGATTGCATTAATAAGTGGTGTGCTTGGTACCTTGCATGAAAGATAAGTGGAAACACCAAACTTAGTGTGACACTCTTAATTTAGAATGTTGCAAGTACCCAGTGAAGATTGAAAATCAAATTGTTGCTTGGCAACACCAAACTTAGAATGCAATCATATGCCAAATTATTGAAAGTAAACTAAGCAAAGCAAGGAAATGTTACCTACGGTTGGGTTGCCTCCCAACAAGCGCTCTTTTAATGTCATTAGCTTGACATGTTGTTCATGACTTTCTTCCTCTTAATCCAGTTTGTTAAGAGGAATGACCTCAAGAGGAAAGAGGAGCCAGTTAATGCCTCTTGTTTTGAGTGCCTCTCCCTAGCAAGCTTTCTTTTGTTGTTAGCTTGAGGAAACTTGCTTGTTGGGGTAGGGGTGGGATGGCTTTTGGTTGACCTTTTCTTCTTCCTGGATATTGTCCTTCTTTCTTGGTCACCATCCTCTTTTTAGTACTCATGTTGATTGTCTTCACCACCTTGATTTCAGGACTTGGGCGTTGTACTATGGTTGGAGCATTCTCTTCATCAAGAACTTCTTGAATTAGTGGTTCAATAAACTCACCCTCTATGCAACTCTCTATTTTATTGGAGTGTGGTCTCCCTTGATTGACTTCCTCCCTTTTTCTTGACATTTGAATGAACTCCTCTGTTTCTGGAGAGAGTGAAGTGGTCTCTCTTTGTGATATCAGCTCTTCAATGAATTGTTCTTCAGAATAGAGTTGTGCATTCTGTCTCAATTTTTCTTCATGGTCCCTTTTTGCTATTTTCTCCTCTTCGTTTGTCTTTATCATTTCTTCAAGGAGGAGTTCTATCCTAGCGAGTCTATCTTCTTCTCTACTTTTTTTGAGTTCTTCCATGATGAGTTCCATACTAGCAAGTCTATCTAAAGGAGGTTGGGTAGGTTGTAATGGTTGGTCGGGGTTGGCTTGTGAATGGAATTGGTTATTTTGTTGTTGTGTGTTCTGAAAGTGGTATGACTCTTGTGGGTAGTGGATTGAGTTTTGTGGATGGTGAAATGAATTGTATAGATTTGGGACAGAATTTTGTGCTGAGGTATACTCAAGTGATGAAGAATTTAGGCATGTAAAACTTGGAGGTGAGGTTGGATAATTGAGGGGTGATGGCTCTTGATGAATGGGGTATGAATGAGTGAAATCTCTTTGATTTTGATCTTTCCAGCCACAACTTGAGTAGTGATGAATTTCATTAAAATATGGACCATTTTGTGGCTTTGGAATGTATCCTATTTCATGTTCTTGATACTCCCACCCACCATGAGCATAGTAAAGTGAATCATTTTGTGGTGGTGGAGAGTTTCCCATGAAATTTGATTGACTAAAATATGATGATTGCTCCTTTCTTTCCTGCAAAAAGCTCTGTCTCAAACAATAATCACCAAAAGAAATTGGAATCTCCATTGTAATAAATGAGGGATTCTTAGTGAGGCAATATCACAAACAGTTAGTTAGCAAAAGAAAATAAAAAAACAAAAGAAAACAAAGACAAAAGAAAAGTGTCTAATCTAGTAAATCAATCAACCGGTAGTTTGTTAATCACAATTAATCCCCAGCAACGGCACCATAAACTTGATGCACGGAAACTTGTAACTTAAAAAATTTTTATTTGGCAAGTATACCGAATTGTCGTCAAGTAATAACTCACAAAATAGTGAGGTCGAATCCCACAGAGATTAACAGATTAAGCAATCAATGGTTAATTGATTTTCCTAGTTAGACGAATCATATTGGGGTGATAAGTAACAAGGAAATGTAAATGGCATAAAAGTAAAGAAAGCAATAAAGTGCAGAAAAGTAAAATGGCAAGAAAAGTAAATGTAAGAACTAAAAAATAAAATGAACATTGGGATCAAGAGATATTGCAATCCTCTGGATCAAGTTCATTCTCATCTCTTCCTCAATCAATGCATTCATTGATCTCCTTGGAAATCATAAGTGATTGGATCACAATTCCTTGGCATCCAATCTCTCTAAGCTTGAACAATTTCCCAATTCCTTGATTTAATTGCTCATGGGAAGAGATGAAGTTTGGTCACTGATTATACCACACACATTCATAGATCAAAGTATTGGTAGGATTAAATGTCACAATACCTATCCAACCCCAACCTAATCCAATCTGAGAGAGCATTTCTAGCATGATTTCCTCATTCCTCTTCCAAGGTTCAGAGGAAATCCAAGTATGAGCAATTTCTCTTCCGAGACAATTACCCAATTGGATGAAGATCGAAAGATCTCTAGTAAAATCAAGAGAAAAGAAAGAAGAAGAAGAACAACAACTACAATTGATCCATTGAATCACAATAGAGCTCTCTAACCCAATGAAAAGAGTTAGTTGATCATTGCTCTACCAAAATAGAAAAGAAAGAAAGTACAGAAAAGTAAAGATGAAGATTAAAACTAAAATTGAAACTTCAGAATTTATAAATGAAAAGTACAAAGAAAAGAAAGAGAAGGAAAAATGTGTGAGGGGAGGGAGTCCGAAGACCCCTCTTCAATCTCCAATTCCAGAATGAATTTAATGTAGAAACTAAGGCCTTTTTATAGGCTCTCCTAAATTACAAAATGAAATGAAATTAAAAGCAAATTACAATGAAATGAAAATTAACTATTCTAGATGCTTCTTGTGGCCTTGATTGGTTGACACTTGTGGGCTTGCTTCTTTGAGGTTGGGTGGTCCTTGAAAGAGAAGTGAATCAAGTTGAGGTCCAGGTGCTAATCATTAGTGCCACCGTTATCCACACTAATGCTACATGTGTGGCGTTAGTGCTGAAGTTAGTGTGGCTAACGTCACACTTGCTACCCAGTTGGTGTTTTTGGGGCTTAAAAGATGCCTCTTGTTTGTGCTCCATGTAACATCCCGCATTTTTGAAAATCTAAATATAAATAAATTGTGATTTTATCTTATTAAGTTTAAAGTTTATAATTTTAGAAATTATTTTGTTAGAAATAATTAAATAGATTCGGAGATATTTTTATTTTGGAATCAATTAATATTTTTAAGTAATCTTATTATAATAGAATATTTTGTATAGTTTTAGTAATTGAAAAATAAGAAAGAATTGTATAATTTAATTTAAATAATTTCTATCATGGATAAATTATGGTTTATTTTTTTAGTTTGAGCTCCTAGAGATTAATTTATTAGGAATGATTAAATGGATTTTTATAAATACTTAAAGTTTAAGTAATTTATTATAATTAGATATTTTGTAAATTGAAATTAAAGTTTCGGTAATAGAAAAATAATAAAATTTTATATCATTTAATTTGAATAATTGGTATTGAGTTTAAAGTACATTTTATAAAAATGTGATTAATATACTTATTTTATAATTTAAACTAGAAATAATTAATTGAACTTAGCAATATGTTGATGAATAATGTTCTTATATATTTTTAATAGAGTATATTTAATTTTAAAAAATTACTCTACTCTTCAATTTTATCAAAATATCTATTCATATCTATCCTTATTTCTTTATAAAATCCTAATTTCACTAAATTCCTAATTGATACCCTAATTTCACAAATTAACACATACACAGAAAGAGAAGAAGAGAAGCAAAACCGCGAAGAGAAAGAGATCGACGGAGACGTTCACTCGTTCATCGTTGTCGCTGCCATGCGTTGCCTCCGCTGCTGGTTCAGCTGCCGTCGAGCTCGCAGCAACCGTCACCATGTAGACCGCCAATATCATCTCCGAAGCTGCATCATCGATTAGGTTAAGGAGGGGGAGAATCATGAACAACCGGTGGAGGAGGAGAAGAACGTGTGGTGGTGGGTGTTCTCTTAGCCAGCATCGTTGAAGGATGCTCCGCCGCCGCCGCCGCCGGAATCACGAGCTGAGGTAGAGGAGGAAGCTATCTTCCCTGTTGTTGTAGTTACCGTAATGCCCAAAAATATTTCTGTTTCGTTCACCTTATTCAAAATTTCTTCCTAAACTTTCAAAATTAACTCTCCTTATGATATATTTCATTGCTTATATACATCCTTGTTTGTTGATAATCTTACGTATTCTTTCAAATCCTTGCGAAATACCATCCTTATCCAACTGTGAACCTAAGTATTCTCCTGATTTTTCGTAAATACCATTGTGCCATTTGTCCTTCTCTTCTCAAGTTTCGTATTGCTTATATGATAGTTCTTAGGGACCCGATTTGTGCGTATGGAAAGTGAATCTGGTCAGTACACGAAGTTATAAGGAGTTGTGGAGTTTCGAGGCAACGAGAAGTGACCATGCTTTGTTAAGAGTTCTGAACGAATATTGTGCCTATTTGATTTTGGATTTTGAAATTTGGTTTGCGTCAAGCTATTTTTATCAACTTTTGTATCACCTAATATATTTTCTTCTATGTTTATGTGATATGCTTTTCTTGTTATCTTTAAAATATTCAAAAGGGGATATGAATATGAATCTTATCTCCATCTTATATCAATTTTCGAGGGCGAAAATTTTTGTAAGTTGGATAGAATGTAACATCTCGCATTTTTGAAAATCTAAATATAAATAAATTGTGATTTTATCTTATTAAGTTTAAACTTTATAATTTTAGAAAATATTTTGTTAGAAATAATTAAATAGATTCGGAGATAGTTTTATTTTGAAATCAATTAATATTTTTAAGTAATCTTATTATAATAAAATATTTTGTATAATTTTAGTAATTGAAAAATAAGAAAGAATTGTATAATTTAATTTAAATAATTTCTATTATGGATAAATTATGGTTTATTTTATTAGTTTGAGCTCCTAGAGATTAATTTATTAGGAATGATTAAATGAATTTTTATAAATACTTAAAGTTTAAGTAATTTATTATAATTAGATATTTTGTAAATTGAAATTAAAGTTTCGGTAATAGAAAAATAATAAAATGTTATATCATTTAATTTGAATAATTGGTATTGAGTTTAAAGTACATTTTATAAAAATGTGATTAATATACTTATTTTATAATTTAAACTAAAAATAATTAATTGAACTTAGCAATATGTTGATGAATAATGTTC
Organism: Arachis ipaensis; assembly: GCF_059453495.1. Lineage (NCBI taxonomy): Eukaryota > Viridiplantae > Streptophyta > Magnoliopsida > Fabales > Fabaceae > Arachis > Arachis ipaensis. Next base: position 54,074,911 of record NC_142435.1, on the reverse strand, counting down.
TTATATATTTTTAATAGAGTATATTTAATTTTAAAAAATTACTCTACTCTTCAATTTTATCAAAATATCTATTCATATCTATCCTTATTTCTTTATAAAATCCTAATTTCACTAAATTCCTAATTGATACCCTAATTTCACAAATTAACACATACACAGAAAGGAAAGAAAGGGAACAGGGGGAGCTTGAGGGGGGAAACGGAGAAGAGGGGGAGAGAGTGACGGAACGGAGTAAGAAGAGAGGAAGGAGGATCGCCGCGCTGTGCCGCTCCTTGTGCCGGTTGCCATTGCTGTCGTTAGAGCCAGAGAATAAGAGAAGCAAAACCGCGAAGAGAAAGAGATCGACGGAGACGTTCACTCGCTCATCGTTGTCGCTGCCATGCGTTGCCTCCGCTGCTGGTTCAGCTGCCGTCGAGCTCGCAGCAACCGTCACCATGGAGACCGCCAATATCATCTCCGAAGCTGCGTCGTCAATTAGGTTAAGGAGGGGGAGAATCGTGAACAACTGGCGGAGGAGGAGAAGAACGTGTGGTGGTGGGTGTTCTCTTAGCCAGCGTCGTTGAAGGATGCTCCGCCACCGCCGCCGCCGGAATCACGAGCTGAGGTAGAGGAGGAAGCTATCTTCCCTGTTGTTGTAGTCACCGTAATTCTACTACTATGGCTTTGTTTTCTTGTTTTATTTAATTACTGATTAAGCTGCTGTAGCTGTGGACTGTGACGATCGATTTTCCAAAAGAATCGTTGCTGCTATGAACTATTTCATCCCTGCCCTGATATTGCTTTGTTACCACAGCCTCCTTCATCCTTGTATCTGAATCTGTATCATTCACAACCTATTTTGATTATTGTTATCTCTGCTTGCCGCTTCATTGTTATAGGAAAAATGCCCAAAAATATTTATATTTCGGTCTTGCCACCATTATCGCGATTATTGATGACATCGCTGCTGCAGAGGGTCTCAGGTATCACTGTTGTGGTTGCTGCCACGAATTAGGAATAAAGGGAATTGCTGTGTTAAATCCTGCGATTACGACATCGAGGTAGGGGGTTTAAAATGATTTTAATTTAGGAATGCCAACAAGGTTTATTGAATAACTGCAAATAGTATTAATGGCTGTGAGTAATTAATTGATTATATGAATGTTGGATTGTGATTGCGATTGTGCTTGGTGCTGTGATTGAATTGATTGTAATTATGTATGGTAGATGATTGAATTATTGATTGTTGGTTGTTGAAATGGTTGTTTGGTATATTGCTATGGCTATGAAAGTGACTTGAGATTAGTAGAGGATTGTGGTTTTGACTGATTATGTATAAATGGTTGAGACTGAGATAATCATTTGATATATTTGATACTGGATTGAGAATTGTTGAAGAATTAGGGCCCAAAAGACTAAACTATTATTAAGAATTTGGTTTTCAAAATAGAATGGTTACTTTGAGGACGGCCTAGTAATTTGTTAGCAATCGAAATGGTATGAGATTAAAATCTGAGTAAACTTTAACAAGTGTAGTTGTTAGGATTTAAATTTAAAGGTTTCGTATTAACTGAAGATTTAGTTATGATTTTTCAAAGTTAATCCGTAAAATCTGAATTTCTGCATTACCTTTAAGTGAAAACAGTAACTTTGAAAGACTGTAACTAATTCTGTGATGATTGGAATTGTATGAGACCAAGTCTGGGTTAAACTTAGGGATATAAGGAACTAAACTGGTAAATTTGAGACTTTTTCATTAAGTTTATGATTTATGGTGAATTTTTGAATTGGGGATGTCAAATCTGGTTTTTTTTCTGCAGAACGTTTAACACAGCAGCAACTTGATTCCTTTATGGAAATTCTGCAGTTTGAATTTTGAAATGGAACTAATTTTAAATGAAATCTTAGTCCTATTATTTTTATGTCGTAAAATTTCAGAACGGTTGACCTTGCGGTTTAAAAGATAAAAATTTTTGAAATACGATGCATTATGCAGTAAAGGCCAGATTCTGTTTTCTTAAATCAGTAAATTTGGAAGTTTATAACTTTTGAACCTGGTTGGATATCGAGGTGCAACCAATTGGAAGTGAAAATTAAGTATGTTTAGCATTTGTGACTTAAATTTCAGGGCTATCCATGTTTTAATAAGTGAGTTATGGGACTTGGAAGAGGTTGTGTTCAATGATTTGTAAAACAGAATTCTGCAAAAAATTACCTAACTTTCAAGCTACATAACTCCTTCATTAAAAATGGTATGACCCTGGAACTAATTGAAAACGAAATTTGGATGAGTTATGTTTAACCATATTAGTTTTGAAGGTAGTTGGATTTAATTTGGATTTTATATGAAATTTCAAATGTTGTATAGTGCTGCTGTCTTCTGGTTTTAAAACACTGCAGAACAGTCACGGTTTTGCTTATATTCCCAAAGCTAGAGTCAGCAAAAAATTATGATTTTAAGTTTAATAGAAAGATTAATCCGAGACGGTCGCATGGATATAAAATTTGCGTAATTCCGAATTCATTTGATATTTTAAAAACAAAATGGAAATCAGGCTGCCAAGTTGTGTTGGTAATTATTTTGGATATAGAATTTAAAAAATAGATTTTCTATTATCAAATGTTTTTGAGAATATATATTGTTGTGGCAACTGCTGAAAGAGGCTGATGAAATGTTGAGAAAGAAGGAACCCGTAAGGGTGGCTAAGTCCTATTTTTAAAGGAGATTATGTCCAAATTTTTATAAAAGTAAAAGGAGTTAATCAAAATGAATACTTGAGACTTGTTTAACGATAATAACTTTACTCATTCTTTTGAGAAAATATATTTGATTTATAAAGTTGCTAGCAAGGACATGGGTTTTGTCCCGCTTGCATATTTACATTTACAAAGGAGTAAAGAGATAAAAAGAAAAAGAGTAATATAGATACAGATGAAAGAGTATTCAGAGAAAAGTAAAGAGATACAGAGAACAGAACAACTAGAGTAGAGTAAAGAGATGCAGAGGAAAGAGAAACCAGAGCAGAGTAAAGAGATATTTGTATATATATATATATTAGTTGCTTGATGCAACCCAGAGCTATATTTATATATATTAGTTGCTTGATGCAACCCAGAGCTATATTTATATATATATATTAGTTGCTTGATGCAACCCAGAGCTATATTTAATATATATTAGTTGCTTAATGCAACCCAGAGCCTCTGTAGGGAAACTAAGTTACCTACAGCCATTTTCCGCTTCCCCAGAGCAGAGCAGAGTATATATATATTTTCCTGCAGTAAGTAGAGGCTGTCTCAAATGAGCGGCTATTATCATATTCGCATTTATTTAGGAACGGAAAATCGTATTCGAAAAATCGGGATTACTCGTGACTAGATAAATGTCGGGATTGCGGGCAGCCAACCGACACATGAGCTCATGGCCTGTACTAGGACTAGACATTCATCATATGCATCTATGTGACATTGTTTGGGTGTGTATATTGTAATTGGTTTGCCTAAATGAATAATTCTGTTAACTGCTAATTACTATACTTGATATAATTGCTCTTGATTGTGTTTGAACCTCATTACTTGTGTTTGTAACTGATTGGCTGGATTGTGGTGAATTGGGTGTTGGTTGAATTGCTTGGCCCTGAGGCCGTAATTGGATTGTGTTTGAGGTTTAGTAAGTATGAAAGATTGAGCTGGTTCAGCATAGACTTAATGAACCTATGCTTGGAACAGATTAGTCATTCATACAGTCTAGAAAACTTTTATGAGTTTTATAAAGAAAATATGGGTCTAGGATTTTGAATAATTAACTAATACTTTTAAAGAAGGTTAATTTTCTTTTAGATGTCTCTGAATGAAACTAACTATTTGCGCTTTATTCTTTACTTTCACGGCATTCTCGACCTCTACTGAGAACATATGGTTTGGTTCTCACCCCCAAATTTTCCACCCTTTCAGTGACAGGTTTGAAGACGCAATTTGAAGCTGCGAGCGATTAGTAGGCTTTCTTTATGGTTTTAATTGCTTTCATAGAGTCCCTCACTCTTGTCCTTTGAGGTTTTATTTTAACAGAGGGGTAGGTGTTGTATTTGGGTTTATATGACTTCTTATGTATAAGAATTACTATTAATAATACTTATGTGATTGTTATTATTATTTGCAATGTTTATCCTTGATACATGTCATTAATGAATAAAAATAAAATTTTCTGGCATTTTCTTAAAACTGAAACGCGAAATCGATACAAAGGCTCAGTAATTAAGTAGTTAATATTAGAAAAGGTCACGTAACGTTCTTTCTAGTAGAAATACCCTGACTTAAGCAAGGTATTTTGCTGGAAGGGATGTTACACTCCAATTTCATGCCCACTATGGACTACTATGTATCATTGGAAATCTCTGAATGTCAGCTTTCTAACGCAACTAGAAAAACCTCAATTGGACCTCTGTAACTCAAGTTATGCTCCTTTGAAGGGGACAGGGTCGCTAGCATAGTCGCTGGCGTTATTGGCAAAAGTGAGTGCCAATAACGTCCGTGTTCAGAGGATTAGTATTGCCAGGTTCTGGAGCTCAAACTTAATGTCCACCCCATACTATTATATATTGTTGAAAAGCTCTAGATGTCTACTTTCCAAAACCTTTAGAAGCGCATCAATTGGAGCTCTACAGCTCGAGTTACACGTCTTGGAAGACGAAGAGGTCAGCTGGCCTTACTACAGGTTGATACCATGTTCATCTTTGCACATTTGGGGCAGGTTTTATCCCTCAAATTTAGTGTCCACCATGTAGTGCTATATATGCTTGGAAAGCTCTGGAATCCTGCTTTCCAATTCCACTGAAATCACCTCATTTGAAGCTATGTGGCTCAAGTTATTCTTGTTTGAAGAAGGCATGGTCAGGCTGCTGGGTGAGATTTTGCCCACGTTAGTGGCACTAACGTGGCCTTCTCTGCTTCGCAAACGTTAGTGGCGTTCACTTTTTCCACTAACTTTCACAGCTGCCTCCTTTGTTCCATTTTAATGCCCACGTTAGTGGCACTAACATGGCCACTAACGTGGGTGTTCTTGGCTTCGCAAACGTTAGTGGCATTCACTTTTCCACTAACTTTCACAGCTGCCTCCTTTCATCCACGTTAATACCATTAACTTTCTCACTAACGTTGGGGCTTCTCTTTTCTTCCACGTTAGTGCCCATGTTAGTGGAGCTAACGGGGTCGCTAACGTGGGTTTTCTTGCCCTTCGCTAACATTAGTGGCGTTAACGTTCTCACTAACTTTCCAAGCTTTCCTTCCTTCCACTTTAATGGCCATGTTAGTGGCACTAACGTAGCCACTAACGTGGCTCTTCTCTGCTTCTTGTTACCTAAAATCAATCAAACAAAGTACATCAAATTCTTGCTCTTAATCATGAGATCATGCATCATCCATTTTATCATTCAATTCATGCATAATTCTCATGAAATCATTCAAAATTCACAATGTTTGCTTGAATCATGGTATGAATGCATTTTCAACCAAATACTTGCTTATTTCATAAGAAAATGCATGAAACCAACCTAAAGCATACAAAAAATGGCTAGTAAAACTAGCCAAGATGCCCTGGCATCAAGAAGTAGTGGAAGGCGAAAAGAGAAAAGAAGAAGAAAAGTGTTTGGATTCTTTTTTGTGTGTGATTAGGGGTTAGAAGTGGGAGAAGAGTTGGGAGAGTGAGGCTTTTATAGGGGGTGAAGAGTGTGATTTGAATTGTGGAAAATAAAAAGGATTCAATATTTTCCCACTTAGGGAGTTGTGCCTAGCGTGGGAAGAGGCGCCAACCCTCTTCTCACTGTGCCTCCTGCATGTGTTGAGTTCCAAAGGGTAAGTACACTTTGACTTCTTTACTTTATGAGTGATTCACCTTATAGGTCCTATTTTTTCTCTTGAAAATGAAACTGAAACCCGTTTGTGATGACCAAAGAATCCTTCACATTCCTTCTTATCATGGGTAAGTGGGATTGCAACTGATGGGTGTCCCTTGGGACACCAAACTTAATCCTATTGCATCTTAATAAATTGGTTTCATCATTGTGTATTTAATGTGTTCATAAGGATGAAAAAACTCCAATCTCTTCATTTTCTTTTGTTTCTAACCTCTTCTGAACACATTAAACCATATTTATGTTCTTGCTAAAATATTAAGTGCTTTCAGATTGACTAAAATTGGGCTTGCTAGGTGATCCTTGTATGGTGGGGGCCACACCAAACTTAATCTCTAGGCTTACTCTTCAAAATCAAGTTATCAAAATGGTTGTAAGCCTAGATTAAGTGGGTAAGTGGCCACACCAAACTTAGCCTTTTAGCTAGTTCTCAGCCCACTTACTCATCGTTAGTAAATGCATTCATCAAGTTGCAATTCCAGAATAAAAGAGACACAAGAATGTCAGGGTGTCCTAACTACCAAAACTAATATTTAGACTTCTTAACCTACCACTTGCAATCTAATTCTTAATGGTAATGCAACACAAGTGCGAAACTGAAACTTAAACTATCTAAAGCAATAAATTTTTAAACTACTTCTAAGAAAAATAATAAATCAAAAGGATAAAGTGTTGGGGTGCCTCCCAACTAGCGCTTCTTTATTGTCACTAGCTTGACACTCCTCCATCTTTAGTTTAGCTTGAGCTCACTCTCTGCTCCTCTAGGGAACCTCCGAAGTAGTATTTGAGTCTATGGCCATTGACAGTGAAAGTTCTCTAAGTCTTGTCCTCCATGAGCTCTACATGACCATAGGAAAACACCTTGAGTATCCTGAAGGGTCCTGACCATCAATACTTAAGTTTTTCAGGGAAGAACTTGAGTCTGGAGCTGTACAGCAGCACCTTTTGTCCTTCAGTGAACTCTCTTCTTGCTATCCTTTGATCATGCCACCTTTTTTTGTTCTCTTTGTAGACTTTTGCATTCTCATATGCTTGATTTCTAAATTCCTTCAGCTCATTGAGTTGCATTAATCTTCTTTCTCCAGTAGCTTGTTAATCATAGTTTAGCATTTTTAGAGCCCAAAACACTCTATGCTCAAGCTCAACTGGTAAGTGACAAGCCTTCCCATATACCAGTTGGTATGGGTACATCCCAATGGGTGTCGTGTAGGCTGTCTTGTAGGCCTATAATGCATCATCCAGCTTCTTAGACTAATCATTTCTTGAGCTTCGAACAGTTTTTTCAAGAATTCTTTTTAATTCTCTATTTGAAATCTCAGCTTGCCCGTTGGTCTGTGGATGATACGGAGTTGCCACCTTGTGCTTGACTCCATACCTGAGAAGGAGTATCTCAAGTTGTTTGTTGCAGAAGTGTGTCCCTCCATCACTAATGAGGGCTCTAGAAACTCCAAATCTACTGAAGATGTTCCTTCTCAAGAAGCTTATCACAACCTTGTTGTCATTTGTCATAGTGGCTATGGCTTTTAGCCATCTTGAGACATAATCAACAGCCAACAATATGTAACTATTTGAGTAGGAGGTTGGGAAGGGTCCTATAAAGTCAATTCCCCATACATCAAATAGTTCAAGCTCTAGTATGAATTGTTGTGGCATCTCATTTCTTTTGGTTAGATTACCAGCTCTTTGGCACTCATCACATCTTGACACCAATTCTTTAGCATCCTTGAACATTGTTGGCCAGTAAAATTCGGATTGAAGCACTTTTGCTGCTGTTCTTTCTCCACTGAAGTGGCCTCTATATGCGGATCCATGGCACTGCCACAGCACTTCCTGACCTTCTTCATGAGAGACACACCTTCTCAAGATTCCATCAGCACACTTCTTAAACAAATAGGGGTCATCTCAGATGTAGTGTTTGGCATCCTTGATTAGCTTTCTCCTTATGTGTTTGTTGATGTTGGTTGGTAGTTCCCCAATAGCCTTGAAATTAGCTATGTCTGCAAACCAAGGGGCTACTCAGATCATCATCAACTGCTCATCAGGGAAGCTTTCATTTACTGCATCTTGGTGTATCTCTTCTTCTTCTTGTGGAATCCTTGAGAGGTGGTTAGCTACCTTGTTCTCTGCTCTGCTCCTATCTTTAATCTCAATGTCAAATTTTTGTAGTAGCAGAATCCATCTTATTAATCTGGGCTTAGATTCTTGTTTGGTAAGCAAGTATTTGAGTGCTGCATGATCAGTGAATACAATTACTTTGGAGCCAATAAGATATGATCTAAACTTATCAAAAGCAAAGACTATGGCAAAAAGTTCTTTCTCTGTTGTTGTGTAGTTCCTTTGATTCTCATTAAGGACCTTGCTAGCATAGTAAATAACATATACTAGCTTATCTTTCCTCTGTCCTAGAATGGCACCGACAGCAAAATCAGATGCATCACACATTAATTCAAAAGGAAGATCCTAGCTAGGTAGTGCTATAATAGGTGCAGAGAAGAGTCTCTTCTTAAGCTCATCAAAGGCTACCATGCACTCTCTATCAAAAACAAAAGGAGTATTTGAGACAAGTAGGTTGCTAAGAGGTTTTGCAATTTTTGAAAAGTCCTTGATGAACCTTCTATAGAACCCAGCGTGTCCCAAAAAGCTTCTGATTGCCTTAACATTGCAAGGTGGAGGTAATTTCTCAATTACTTCCACCTTTGCCTTGTCTACTTCTATGCCCTTTTTTGAAATCTTGTGACCAAGAACCACCTCCTCAGTCACCATAAAATGGCACTTCTCCCAGTTCAAAACCAGGTTAGTTTCTTGGCACCTTTTTAGCACCAGGGCAAGATGACATAGGCAATCAGAATATGAGTTTCCAAACACAGAAAAATCATCCATGAATACTTCTATGAACTTCTCAACCATGTCTGAAAAGATGGAGAGCATGCACCTTTGGAATGTTGTAGTTGCATTGCACAATTCAAAGGGCATTCTCCTATAAGCAAAGACTCCATAGGGGCAAGTAAAAGAGGTTTTCTCCTGGTCCTTGGGATCTAAAACTATTTGGTTGTAGCCAGAGTAACCGTCCAGAAAGTAGTAGTATTCGTGCCCTGCGAGTCTTTCAAGCATCTGGTCCATAAAGGGCAGGGGAAAGTGGTCTTTTCGGGTAGCTTTATTGAGTTTCCGATAGTCAATGCACATAAGCCATTCGGTCACTCTTCTTGTGGGTATCAATTCATTCTTCTCATTTGACACAACAGTGATCCCTCCCTTCTTTGGGACTACTTGCACCGGGCTTACCCAAGGGCTGTCTGAGATGGGATAAATCACCCCTGCTTGCCACAACTTCAACACTTCTTTTTGAACCACTTCATTCATAGTTGGATTCAGCCTCATTTGTTGTTGCCTTGAAGGTTTGGCATCTTCCTCAAGTAGGATCTTGTGCATGTACATTGAAGGACTGATCCCTTTTAAATCTGCAAGTGTCCAGCCTATGGCATCCTTGTGTTGTCTCAGCACTTGGATAAGCTCCTCTTCTTGCTCCTTACTCAGACATGAATTTATGATTATTTGGTGGGTGTTGTTGGCACCCAAATATGAATATTTCATGCTGGGTGGTAAGGTTTTCAACTCTAGTTTTGGTGCCTCTACTTCTTTGTTATCTGTGGTGGTTGGCATGATTGAATTCTTCATGGTTCCTTGTGGTAGTTCTCCACTTGATGCTTGATGTTCTAGCTCAATAGCTCCTTCACATTGTTCTTCCTCCTAAAATCCTTGAACTATCTATTCTATGGTGTCCACCATCATGCATTCTCCTATGGATTCCTTGTGGTAACTCAGTGCCTTGAAGACATTGAAGACCATCTTCTCTTTATGTAATCTCAAGACTAGTTCCCCTTTTTGCATATCAATGATGGCTCCAGTAGTAGCTAGGAATGGCCTTCCTAGGATGATTGATGTGTTGGCCTCTTCTTCCATGTCCAGCACAACAAAATCAGATGGGAAAATGAATTCCCCTACTTTCACCAACAAGTCTTCCACTACGCCATGTGGAAACTTAAATGTTCTGTCAGCCAATTGGAGTGCCATTCTTGTTGGTTTGGCTTCCTCAATCTTCATTCTTCTCATCATGGCTAGGGACATGAGATTTATACTAGCTCCCAGGTCATACAAGGCCTTCTCAATGTTGATATCCCCTTTGATGCAGGAGATTTGGAAACTCCCTGGGTCCTTCATCTTCTGAGGTAGCTTCTTTTGTATGATGGCACTACATTCTTCAGTTAGTACTATAGTCTCCTTTGCCCTCCAGTTCTTTTTTCTTGTTATAAGTTTTTTCAAGAATTTGGCATAAAGTGGCATTTGCTCCAATGCCTCAGCAAATGGTATGTTGATTTGGAGCTTTTTGAAGATCTCTAGAAACTTAGAGAATTGGCCATCCTTCCCATCTTTTCCCAGCCTTTGTGGGTATTGTGCCTTTGGCACATAAGACTTCAAGACTGGTTTTGGTGAGGGTGGAGCAGGGGTCTCTTCTTCATTCTTGTTTTCATGCTTTTCTGCAACTTCTTCTTTATGGTTAACTTTGCTTAGGGTTCCTTCCACCACAACGTTCCCACTTCTACGTGTAATGGCCTTGCATTCCCCTCTTGGGTTGGCCATGGTATCACTGGGAAATGTGTGTGTGGACATTGGGATTTTCTTTGATAAGATCTCCACTTGTGCTTCCAACTTTGAGATTGCTGCGCCTTGATTTTTCAGATTTGACCTGTATTCTTGATTTGCATCTATCCTTCTGTTAGTCTGTGTTTGTCTCTCCACAAGGGTGGAGACTACTCCTGCAAGCTGTGATGATAGATCTACTATTGCAGCTTCCATCCTCTCAAAGTTGCTCTTGATTTCACATGGTTGCATAGTTGAGGGTGGTGTGTCTTGATTGTGGTTGTTGTGTGCTGGTTGGTTGCCATGGTATGATGTGTTTTGTGAGTTATGGTAAGGTCTATGGTTGCCTGTTTGATGGTTAGGGTTGTGAGTGTTGTGTTGATTTGATGGATAAGGTTTGTTGTGGTCCTGGTTATGGCTTTGTTGGTTTTCTCACCCAAAATTTGGGTGGTTCTTCCAACCTGGGTTGTATGTCTTGAGGTTTGGATCATATGGTGGTCTGGATGAGTTGTTCACATAGTTAGCTTGTTCCTAGTCACCTTCAGATTCTAATACACTTCCTTCTTGTTGAGGAATTTGGTCTTGAATGGCTGAAACTTGAGCAGCCTCCATCTTCTTGGTTAAGGCTGCTAGTTGGGCTGCAATTGCCTTGTTTTGAGCTAACAAGGCATCCACAGAATTGAGTTCTAGTACTCCTTTCTTCTGAGTTCTTTCTGAAGCATAGAAATACTCATTTCAGCTACAGTCTCAATGACATCTATGGCTTCTTCAATGGTGTTTTTCTTATTGAGTAAGCCTCCTGAAGAATGATCCATGTCCTTCTTTGATTCATAGGACAGCCCTTCATAGAAGATGTGTAGTTGTACTCACTCATTGAACATTTCTGGTGGGCATCTTCTTGTCAAATCCTTTAATCTCTCCCAGGCCTCATAGATTGTTTCACCATCTTGTTGTCTGAAAGTTTGCACCTCAGCTCTTAGCATGTTGATTCTTTGCGGAGGATAAAATCTTGCAAGAAATCTGTTTACAACATCCTCCCATGTGGTTAGGCTCTCCTTAGGGAATGCTTCCAACCACTTTGCTGCCTTATCTCTGAGTGAGAAGGGGAATAAGAGTAGCTTGTAGGTGTCAGGGTGTACCCTATTGGACTTTACAGTATCATATATCCTCAAGAATGTGTTGAGATGTTGATTTGGGTCTTCTTGGGCACTTCCTCCATATGAACAGTTATTCTGGACAAGTGTGATGAGTTGAGGTTTCAACTCAAAGTTATTGGCAAGGATCGTTGGTTTGAGGATGCTGCTGCCACAGTTTTCTGGATTTGGGTTGATGTAGGAGCCTAAGACTCTCCTTTCTTGTCCAACATGATTTCCAGCATCTCCTCCAACATTGTCATGTACTTCGTCATCCATGGTGGTTCACAGATCTTCCTCCACTAGTTCCTCTCCAACTATGCTTTTGCATCTTGCTTCCCTCCTTAATCTAAGGAAGGTCCTCTCAATTTCACTATCAAAGGAAGATGAAGTTTCTCCCCTTCTACCTGTTATACATTCAACAAACAGTAAGTGGAGGATGAGTGAAAGAATCACTGTAGTAAGATTAGTGGTTAGCTTGGTTGAGGTAATTAATCAAATAGTTAGAAGAATGGAAATATGGACAGTGAATAGCTAGAATAATCAAAGTAAAACTACGGAAACAGAGTAGACAGAAAAGTAAAGAGCTAAAAGGTAAATAAAAAAATGCTTAATCTAGCTCCCCAATCAATTTAATTACTGTCAAATTTAAACCAATCCCCGGCAACGGCACCATAAAACTTGATGAGTCTGAATTCACACCCCAATCAAAAATGGTGAATCAGTTCTTTTGGCAAGCGCACCAAAATTATCGTCAAGTAATAACCCACAGTGGATAGGGATCGTATCCACAGAGATTGGTAAATTTGAGCAGTGTTAATCAATTGATGAATTAGTCAAGCAGACAGATAGATTGTGATTGCAGAATTATAAATGACAGAATTGTAAATGGCTAAAATGTAAAGGAAAGCAATAAAGTACAGAAATGGAAATGGCAGAATGTAAAGTGCAGAATCATAAATGACTTAATTGTAAATGGGAATGGGGAATTACAAAATGTAAAAGCAAGCTATAAAGAAAGTGATAGATAAAAATGGGGAAATTTATTGAGATCAGGAGATGTTGTCTCTTTGGATCAATTCCAGCTTATATCCTCTTCAATCATGCAACTCATTGACCTCTTGGCAATCATGATTAATTGAACCCCAATCCCTTGGTGACTCAATCTCTCAGATCTTGATCAATAGCCAATTCCTTGGTCCAATTATTCATGAAAAGAGATATGCTTGGTCCCTGATTATACCACACATCATCATAGGTCCAAGAAGAGGGAGGATTATATGTCACCATATCCAAACACCAAAACCCAGATCCTACTCAAGTGTGAGAAGGGATTCAAGCATGGTTTCATGTTTCCTTTCCCAAGGTTCCCATGAAACCCATTTTGCATTCAATCTCTTTTCCAAGATAATTGAACACTAAGCATTAAAAAAGAAATTCCTTCTAGCAAATCAAAGAGAAGATGAAGAGAAGAAGAATCATCAATCCATCAAGTACAACAGAGCTCCCTCTCTCAATGAGAGGGAATTTAGCTACTCATAGCTCAAAGAAAAGTACTCAAAATTAAAGAAGATGATGAAGAGTAAAAGTAAATCTAAAACTAGTCTCTCTAACTGCTTAAGCCCCCCTTTTTCAGTACTTCTTGGGGGGCATTTATACTACTTCTAGCTCTCAAAATAAAAGAATTACAAAAGTGAAAAAGGAAAATTACAATTTGGAGGGAAAGGAAACTCAATAAGCGTGACTTCCCAGCTGGCGTGTGGCTAGCGCTTCAGTGGCGGGTCACGTTCTCCTCCAATTCTGGCTTAGCGTGCCACGCCCAATCCCTCAAGTGGCACGATCTTCTTCAATAACATCCCTGGCGTGCCATGCCTTCGAGCTCAAGTGGCATGCCTAGGGTCTTTTAATATCCATGTAGCCTGACGTGTCACGCCTTCGAGCTCAAGTGGCATGCCCTAGCCTCTTTCCTCTTCTTCTTGCATCTGGAGACTTGAACTAGCATGGCACGTCCAGGGTTTGGCATGCCACACCTTTGCTGCACGCTGGAACAAGCTCTCTGGAAAGTTGAACTAGCGTGGCATGCCCAAGGTCTGGCGTGCCACGCCCTTTGTAAGCAAGTGATTCCTCTGTTTGGCGTGCCACGCCACGAACTCAAGTGGCACGTCCCAATGGCTTTTGCTTCCTGAATGACACTGGCGTGCCACGCCTTCAATACCAAGTGGCACGCCTAAGTGAGGAAAAGTGAATGGCATGCCATGCCCTCGACACCAAGTGGCACGCCCATGTATTTGGCCTCCTTCATCCTTTCTGGAAACTTGTACCAGCGTGCCACACCCATGATCTTGCCTTGGTTCCAGCAGCTGGCGAGTCCCGGCCAGCACTCAAGTGGCACGCCATAGTGAGATTCTTGGACTGGCGTGCCACACCTTCGATACCAAGTGGCACGCCTAGCCCTTGCTTTGGCCTCTTTGTGCATTGGCGTGCCACGTCTGGTCTCTCAAGTGGCATGCCTAAGTGAGATTGAGAGCCTGGCATGCCACGCCTTCGACCTCAAGTGGCACGCCCAGACTTCATTGGCCTTCAGCCCCTTCTCTGGGATTTAGTACCAGCGTGCCACGCCATGCTACTCAAGTGGCACGCCTATACAATTGTGGACTTCTCAAGCTTGGCGTGCCACACCTGGTTCCTCAAGTGGCATGCCTAAGTAACTTTTTGGAGCTGGCATGCCACGCCTTCGATACCAAGTGGCACGCTGATGAGCGGATAATTTATATGCTTTTTGGCATTATTTTTACATAGTTTTTAGTATGATTTAGTTAGTTTTTAGTATATTTTTATTAGTTTTTAATAAAAATTCATATTTCTGGACTTTACTATGAGTTTGTGTGTTTTTCTGTGAATTCAGGTATTTTCTAGCTGAAATTGAGGAACTTGAGCAAAAATCAGATTCAGAGGCTGAAGAAGGACCGCAGAGGCTGCTGGATTCTGACCTCCCTGCACTCAAAGTGGATTTTCTGGAGCTAAAAAACTCCAAATGGCGCGCTTTCAATTGCGTTGGAAAGTAGACATCCAGGTCTTTCCAGAAATATATAATAGTCTATACTTTGCCCGAGTTTAGATGACGCAAACTGGCGTTCAACGCCAGTTCCATGTTGCATTCTGGAGTTAAACGCCAGAAACAGGTTGCAAAATGGAGTTAAACGCCAGAAACAAGTTACAAACTGGTGTTCAACTCCAAGAGAAGCCTCTACACGTGTAAAGCTCAATGCTTAGCCTAAGCACGCACCAAGTGGGCCCCAGATGTGGATTTCTGCATCATTTACTCATTTTTGTAAACCCTAGTAACTAGTCTAATATAAATAGGACCTTTTACTATTGTATTAGACATCTTTGATCAGTTTTATGCTATCTTAGACCTTTATGGGGGCTGGCCACTCGGCCATGCCTGGACCTTGTTCTTATGTATTTTCAACAGTAGAGTTTCTACACACGATAGATTAAGGTGTGGAGCTCTGCTGTTCCTCATGAATTAATACAAAGTACTATTGTTTTTCTATTCAAAGCAAGCTTATTCCGATTCTAAGATATTCATTCGCACTTCATTATGAATGTGATGATCGTGACAGTCATCATCATTCCCAACCTATGAACGCGTGCCTGACAACCACTTCCGTTCTACCTTAGATTGAATGAATATCTCTGGGATTCCTTAATCAGAGTCTTCGTGGTATAAGTTAGAATCCATGGACGGCCATTCTTGAGATTCGGAAAGTCTAAACCTTGTCTGTGGTATTCCGAGTAGGATCTGGGAAGGGATGGCTGCGACAAGCTTCAAACTCGCGAGTGCTGGGCCTAGTGACAGACGCAAAAGGATCAATGGATCCTCTTCCAGTATGATCGAGAACCGACAGATGATTAGCCATGCAGTGACAGCGTATTGGACCATTTTCACTGAGAGGACAGGATGTAGCCATTGACAACGGTGACGCCTAACGTACAGCTTGCCATAGAAAGGAGTATGAATGATTGGATGAAGACAATAGGAAAGTAGAGGTTCAGGAGGAACAAGCATCTTCATACGCTTATCTGAAACTCTCACCAATGAATTACATAAGTATCTCTATCTTTAATTTACGTTTTATTTATATTTTAATTATATTTTAATTATCAAATATCCATTACCATATGAATCTGCCTGACTGAGATTTGTAAGATGACCATAGCTTGCTTCAAGCCGACAATCTCCGTGGGATCGACCCTTACTCACGTAAGGTTTATTACTTGGACGACCCAGTGCACTTGCTGGTTAGTTGTGCGAAGTTGTGACAAAGAACTAAGATTATGAACATGCGTATTAAGTTTTTAGTGCCGTTACCAAGGAATGAACCGTCACGATTTCTGCGCACCAAGTTTTTGGCGCCGTTGCCGGGGATTGTTCGAGTTTGGACAACTGACAGTTCATCTTGTTGCTCAGATTAGGTAATTTTATTTTATTTTTAAGCTTTTTTATTTCTTATTTTCGAAAATAATATATAAAAAAAAAACCAAAAAAATCTTATAAAATCATAAAAACCAAAAAAAAAACTTAATTTGATGTTTCTTGCTTGAATCTTGTGTCAAATTTTAAGTTTGGTGTCAATTGCATGCTTTTATAATTTCCTTTAATTTTCGAAACTCATGCATGGTGTTCTTCATAATGTTCAAGTTGTTCTTGATGATTTGCATTGTTTGATCTTTGCATTTTTATGTTTTGTGTCTTTTGTTGTTTTCCATATGCATTCTTGCATTCATAGTGTCTATACATGAAAAATTTTTAAGTTTGGTGTCTTACATGTTTTTCTTTTCTTAAAAATTTTCAAAAATAAGTCTTGATGTTCATCTTGATCTTCAAACTGTTCTTGATGTTCATCTTGACATTCATAGTGTTCTTGCATGCATCATTTGTTTTGATCCAAAATTTTCATGCATTGAGTCTTTTTGATGTTTTTCTCTTTCTTCATTAAAAATTCAAAAATAAAAAAATATCTTTCCCTTATTTCACTCATAATTTTTGAAAATTTGATTTGATCTAGTCAAAAGTTTAAAAAACTTAGTTGTTTCTTATGAGTCAAATAAATTTTCAATTTAAAAAAAATTCTATCTTTTTCAAATCTTTTTCAAAATTCAAATCTTTTTCATTTTTCTTTCATAAATTTTGAAACTTTCAAAATTATTTTCAAAATCTTTCTCTTATTTTTATTTCATATTTTCGAAATTAATGCTAACAATTAATGTGATTGATTCAAAATTTTTAAGTTTGTTACTTGCCTATTAAGAAAAGTTCAATCTTTAAACTCTAGACTCATATCTTTTAGTTTCTTGTTAATCAAGTAACCAACTTTGATTTCAAAACCAAATCTTTTTAAATTTCTTTTTCATATCTTTTTCAAAATAAGTCTCAATCACATCCTTTTTAGAATCAATTTCAAAATCTTTTCTAACTTCCTTTCTAACTTCTTATCTTTTCAAAAATTGATTTTCAAATCTTTTTCAATTAACTACTTGACTTTTTGTTTGATTTTAAAAGTTTACTATTTCAATCATATCTTTTTCAAAACTACCTAACTAATTCTATCTCTAATTTTTGAAAATCCCTTCCCTCTTTTTCAAAATTCCTTTTTAAATTAACTAATTGTTTTAAATTTAATTTAATTTGATTCATTTTTCCTTTCTTAATTTTCGAACTTTAATTTTTATTTTTTATTTTAAATTCAATTTAAAAACAAAAATACTTTTATTCTAATTTATTTAATTTTCGAATTTCTCTTCTCATCATCTCTTTCTAATTATTTATTCATCTACTAACACCCCTCTTTCACCAAAGAATTCGAACTCATTCCTCTCCCTTGTGTTTGGATTCTTATCTTTTCTTTCCTCCATTATTCTCTTCTTATACTCACATAAGGAATCTCTATACTGTGACATAGAGGATTCCTCTTCTTTTCTGTTTTTTTCTTTTTCATATGAGCAGGAACAAGGATAAGAACATTCTTGTCGAAGCTGATCCTGAACCTGAAAGGACTCTGAAGAGGAAGTTAAGGGAAGCTAAAGCACAACTCTCTGGAGAAAATCTGACTGAAAATTTCGGAAAAGGAGACATGGCCGAAAATAATAACAATGTAAGGAAGATGCTTGGTGACTTCACTGCACCAAATTCCAATTTACATGGAAGAAGCATCTCAATCCCTGCCATTGGAGCAAACAACTTTGAGCTGAAACCTCAATTAGTTTCTCTGATGCAACAGAACTGCAAGTTTTATGGACTTCCATCAGAAGATCCTTTTCAGTTCTTAACTGAATTCTTGCAGATCTATGATACTGTTAAGACCAATGGGGTTGAGCCTGAGGTCTACAGGCTTATGCTTTTCCTATTTGCTGTAAGAGATAGAGCTAGAGTATGGTTGGACTCTCAACCTAAGGATAGCCTAAACTCTTGGGATAAGCTGGTCACGGCTTTCTTAGCCAAGTTCTTTCCTCCTCAAAAGCTTAGCAAGCTTAGAGTGGATCTTCAAACCTTCAGACAGAAGGAAGGTGAATCCCTCTATGAAGCTTGGGAGAGATACAAGGAACTGACCAAAAAGTGTCCTTTTGACATGCTTTCAGAATGGACCATCCTGGATATATTTTATGATGGTCTGTTTGAATTATCAAAGATGTCATTGGACCATTCTGTAGGTGGATCCATTCACCTAAAGAAAATGCCGGCAGAAGCTCAAGAACTCATTGACATGGTTGCAAATAACCAGTTCATGTACACTTCTGAAAGGAATCCTGTGAATAATGGGACACCTCAAAGGAAGGGAGTTCTTGAAGTTGATACTCTGAATGCCATATTGGCTCCGAATAAAATATTGACTCAGCAAGTCAATATGATCTCTCAAAGTCTGAATGGATTGAAGGAATCATCCAACAGTACCAAAGAGGCCTCTTCTGAAGTAGAAGCTTATGATCCTGAGAACCCTGCAATAGCAGAGGTGAATTACATGGGTGAACCCTACGGAAACACCTATAATCCCTCATGTAGAAATCATCCAAATTTCTCATGGAAGGATCAACAAAAGCCTCAACAAGGCTTTAATAATGGTGGAAGAAACATGTTTAGCAATAGCAAGCCTTTCCCATCATCCACTCAGCAACAGACAGAGAATTCTAAGCAGAATCCATCTAGCTTAGCAAATATAGTCTCTGATCTATCTAAGACCACTGTAAGTTTCATGAATGAAACAAGATCCTCCATTAGAAATTTGGAGGCACAAGTGGGCCAGCTGAGTAAAAGAGTCACTGAAACTCCTCCTAGTACTCTCCCAAGCAATTCAGAAGAAAAACCAGAGAGTACAAGGCCATTGATTTAACCATCATGGCCGAACCCACAATGGAGGAGGAGGATGTGAATCCTAGTGAGGAAGACCTCCTGGGACGTCCAGTGACCAATAAGGAGTTTTCCTTCGAGAAACCAAAGGAATCTGAGGCTCAATTAGAGACCATAGAGATTCCATTGAACCTCCTTCTGCCCTTCATGAGCTCTGATGAGTATTCGTCCTCTGAAGAGGATGAAGAAATTACTGAAGAGCAAGTTGCTTAGTACCTTGGTGCAATCATGAAGCTGAATGCCAAATTATTTGGTAATGAGACTTGGGAAGATGAACCTCTCTTGCTCACTAATGAACTGAATGCATTGGATAGGCAAAAATTACCTCAAAAGAAACAGGATCCTGGCAAATTCTTAATACCCTGTACCATAGGCACCATGACCTTTAAGAAGGCTCTGTGTGACCTGGGGTCAGGAATAAACTTAATGCCACTCTCTGTAATGGAGAAACTTGGGATCTTTGAGGTGCAAGCTGCCAGAATCTCATTAGAGATGGCAGACAACTCAAGAAAACAGGCTTATGGACAAATAGAGGATGTGTAAGTAAAGGTTGAAGGCCTTTACATCCCTGCTGATTTCATAATCCAAGACACTGGGAAGGAAGAGGATGAATCCATCATCCTTGGAAGACCCTTCCTAGCCACAGCAAGAGCTGTGATTGATGTGGACAGAGGAGAATTAGTCCTTCAACTGAATGAGGACAACCTTGTGTTTAAGACTCAAGAATCTCGTTCTGTAACCATGGAGAGGAAGCATGAAAAGCTTCTCTCACTGCAGAGTCAACCAAAGCCCCCACAATCAAACTCTAAGTTTGGTGTTGGGAGGCCACAACCAAACTCTAAGTTTGGTGTTGAACCCCCACAGTCAAACTCTAAGTTTGGTATTGGGAGGTCCCAACAATGCTCTAAACATCTGTGAGGCTCCATGGGAGCTCACTGTCAAGCTATTGACGTTAAAGAAGTGCTTATTGGGAGGCAACCCAATGTTATTTAATTATATCTATTTTATTTTCCTTTTGTCATTTCGTGTTTTAGTAGGTTGATGATCATGTAGAGTCACAAAAACTACTGAAAAATCAAAAACAGAATGAAAAATAGCATTGAAAACAGCACCCCCTGGAGGAGAGCAGTCTGGCGTTTAAACGTCAGAAACAGGCATCTGTCTGGTGTTTAACATCAGAAACAGGCACCAAGCTGGCGTTTAACGCCAGAAACAAGCATCTGCCTGGCGTTAAATGCCAGAAACAGGCTACATTTTGGGGATAATTTCATATAGTTTTGAGTATGTTTTAGTTAGTTTTTAGTCTATTTTTATTAGTTTTTAGGAAAAATTTATATTTCTGGACTTTACTATGAGTTGTGTGTTTTTCTGTAATTTCAGGTATTTTTCTGGCTGAAATTGAAGGAGCTGAGCAAAAATCTGATTCAGGCTGAAAAAGGACTGCTGATGCTGTTGGATTCTGACCTCCCTGCACTCAAAGTGGACTTTCTGGAGCTACAGAACTCAAAATGGCGTGCTTCCAATTGCGTTGGAAAGTAGACATCCAGGGCTTTCCAGCAATATATAACAGTCCATACTTTGCACAAGAATAGATGACGTAAACTGGCGTTCAACGCCAGTCCTCTGCCCAATTCTGCTGTCCAGCGCCAGAAAAGGATCAAAAACTGGAGTTGAACGCCCAAACTGGCACAAAAACTGGTGTTCAACTCCACAAATGGCCTCTGCACGTGAATTGCTTAAGTCTCAGCCCCAGCACACACCAAGTGGGCCCCAGCACACAGAAGTGGGCCCCAGAAGTGAATTTCTGCATCATCCATCATAGTTTATCCAATTTTTGTAAACCTAGGCTACTAGTTTAGTATTTAAACAACTTTTAGAGACTTATTTTGTATCTCATGACATTTCAGATCTAAGCTTTGTATTCTCTGACGGCATGAGTCTCTAAACCCCATTGTTGGGGGTGAGGAGCTCTGCTGTGTCTCGATGAATTAATGCAAGTATTTCTGTTTTCTATTCAAACACACTTGTTCCTATCTAAGATGTTCATTCGCGCTTAACTGTGATGAAGGTGATGATCAGTGACATTCATCACCTTCCTCAAACCATGAATGTGTGCCTGACAACCACCTCCGTTCTATATCCGATTGAATGAGTATCTCTGAGATCTCATAATCAGAATCTCCGTGGTATAAGCTAGAACTGATGGCGGCATTCATGAGAATCCGGAAAGTCTAAACCTTGTCTGTGGTATTCCGAGTAGGATTCAAGGATTGAGTGACTGTGACGAGCTTCAAACTCCTGAAGGCTGGGCGTTAGTGACAGATGCAAAAGGATAGTAAATCCTATTCCAACCGGATCGAGAACCAACCGGTGATTAGCCGTGCTGTGACAGAGCGCGTGAGCATAGTTTTCACTGGAAGGATGGAAGGTAGCCATTGACAACGGTGATCCACCAACACACAGCTTGCCATAGGAGGACGTGCGTGCGTGAGTCAGAAGACAGAGGAAAGCAGAGATTCAGAAGACAAAGCATCTCCAAAACTCCAACATATTCTCCATTACTGCATAACAAGTAATCTTTAATTTATGCTCTCTCGGTTATTCACAATTCAACTGATAAACATAACTGACTTCCTGACTAAGAATTACAAGATAACCATAGATTGCTTCAAACCAACAATCTCCGTGGGATTCGACCCTTACTCACGTAAGGTATTACTTGGACGACCCAGTGCACTTGCTGGTTAGTGGTACGCGTTGTGAAAAGTGTGATTCACAATTCGTGCACCAATTCTATAGGAGGTTTATAAAGGATTTTTCAAAAATTACAAAACCTCTGAGCAATCTGCTAGCTGCTGACACGCCATTTATCTTTGACACAGAGTGTCTGTAGGAATTTGAAACCCTAAAAGCTAAGCTGGTCATAGCACCAGTCATTTCTGCACCAGACTGGACATTACCATTCGAACTAATGTGTGATGCTAGTGACCATGCCATTGGTGCAGTGTTAGGACAGAGGCATAACAAGCTTCTGCAGGTCATTTACTATGCTAGCCGTGTTTTGAATGACACACAGAAGAATTACACAACCACAGAAAAAGAGTTGCTTGCAGTGGTTTATGTCATTGACAAGTTCAGATCTTATTTAGTAGGATCAAAAGTGATTGTGTAGACTGACCATGCTGCTCTAAAATATCTCCTCACAAAGCAGAATTCAAAACCCAGACTCATAAGATGGGTGTTGCTTCTGCAAGAGTTTGATATAGAAATAAGAGACAGAAAAGGGACAGAGAACCAAGTAGCTGATCACATGTCTCGGATAGAATCAGTAGCAGGGGCGTCCCTCCCTCCTATTGAGATCTCTGAAACCTTTCCAGATGAGCAACTCTTTGCCATTCAGGAATTACCATGGGATGAACTATATCTCTTTAAGAGGTGTGCATACGGAGTAATCCATAGATGTGTGCCTAGAGAAGAGGCATAGAAGATCCTATGGCATTGCCATGGATCATAATACGGAGGACATTTCGGAGGTGAGCAAAAAGCTACAAAAGTCCTCCAATGTGGTTTCTCCCAAGAGTTTGTACGTAACTGTGACAGTTGCCAGAGAGCTGGTAATCTGCCTCACGGTTATGCCATGCCTCAGCAAGGGATCTTAGAGATTGAGTTATTTGATGTATGGGGTATTGACTTCATGGGGCCTTTCCCACCATCATACTCAAACACTTATATTCTGGTGGCAGTAGACTATGTATCTAAATGGGTAGAGACAATTGCAACACCCACTAATGATACTAAGAGAGTGATGAAGTTCCTCCAGAAGCATATCTTCAGCAGGTTCGGTGTCCCTAGGATACTGACAGTGATGGAGGCACTCATTTTTGTAATAAATAGCTTGACTCTGCTTTGGTCCGATATGGAATTAACCATAAAGTGCCTCTTCATATCATCCACAGACAAATGGGCAAGCTGAACTCTTGAATAGAAAACTGAAATGAATCCTGTAATGGACTGTAAGTACCCGTAGAAGGGATTAGGCAAGAAGTCTGGATGATGCTCTGTGGGCATACAGAACAGCATTCAAGACTCCTATAGGGACCTCTCTATACCAGCTTGTGTATGAAAAAGCCTGTCATCTGCCAGTGGAACTAGAACATAAGGCCTACTGGGCGACCAGGTTCCTAAACCTTGATGCTAAGGTAGCTGGAGAGAAAAGATTACTCCAGTTGAATGAGCTGGAAGAGTTTAGACTCAATGCTTTCGAAAATGCTAAAATTTATAAAGAGAAAGCAAAAAGATGGCATGACAAAAGCCTATCATCTAGAGTCTTTGAGCCAGGACAAAAGGTACTACTGTTTAACTCTAGGCTCAGATTGTTCCCTGGGAAATTAAAATCTCGGTGGAAGGGACCATATGTGATTACAAGTGTGTCACCATATGGTTATGTAGAGCTTCAAGATATTGATTCTAACAAAAAGTTCATTGTTAATGGAAAGAGAATCAAACATTATCTTGAAGGCAATATTAAGCAAGAATGCTCAAAACTGAGACTAAATTAAAAAGCTCAGTAAAGTCCAGCTAAAGACAGTAAAGAAGCGCTTGCTGGGAGGCAACCCAGCCATAAAATTAGATGTTTATAACAATTATATAAGTTCATTTAATTTTGTTATTCATGTTTGTTAAAGCTTTTCAGTGAACAAGTCAAGGAAATAGAGGTTCAGAACATAAAGCAGAAGAATCACAGAGAAAAAGAGCTCACTGGCGTTAAAACGCCAGTAAAGAGCCAATTTGGGCGTTAAACGCCAGGATGGCTACCATTCTGGGTGTTTAACGCCAGTAAAGGTATCATTTTGGGCGTTAAACGCCAGAATGGGCAGCATTCTGGGCGTTTAACGACAGAATTGGCAGCATTCCGGGCGTTCAGAAAAACGCCCAATAAAGAAGGATTTCTGGTGTTTAACACCAGCCAGGGTATCTGGCTGGGCGTTAAACACCCAAATAGGCTGTCTAGTTGGCGTTAAACGCCAGAATGGATAGCATTCTGGGCGTTTAACGCCAGGATGACACAAGGGAGATAATTTTGTTTCCAATTCAATTTTTTTCAATTTTTCATGTTTGAATTCATAATTTTTTGCATCAAACATATTTTAAACTTTCATCTTTCAATTTCTATTTTCAAAAATTAATAATCTTTCCAATTCTTTTTAATTCTCTTTTTAATTCTTTTCAATTCCTTCCAAAACGTTTTCAAAACTTACATATCTTTTCAAATTCTTTTCAACTCTTTTTCTTGTATACATTAATATGTTTTCAAAATTAATTGCATCACTCTTCTTCTACTCCCTTCTATCTTATTTTGCTCGAGGACGAGCAAAGCTTTTAAGTTTGGTGTGAAAAAGCTCAATTTTTAATTTTTCCGTAACCATTAATGGAACCTAAGGCCAGAGAAACATCTAGAAAGAGGAAAGAGAATGAGAAATTCATGGGAGATGGAGAAATTCATCTCAAAAGCCCATCACTAGAAAGAGGATGGAGCAAACAAGGGAGCCCACTCATGGACCTCAACAAGAGCACTCTATTATCTTCCATAAAATTAGAGAGGAACAAAAGGCCATGAAAGAGGAGCAAAAATGGGAAAGGAAGAGATATTGAGGAGCTAAAGCACTCAATGGGATCTTCAAGAAGAAGAACTAGCCGCCATCACTAAGGTGGACCCGTTCTTTAATTTCCTTGTTCTTATTTTTCTGTTTTTCGAATTCTAGGCTTTATGTTTTGTCTATGTTTGTGTCTTTATTACATGATCATTAGTATTTAGAGTCTATGTCTTAAAGCTATGAATGATTCCATGAATCCCTCACCTTTCTTAATTAAATAATATTTTTATTTGCAAAAGAAAAAGAAGTACATGGGTTTCGAAATTTATCTTGAAATTAGTTTAATTATTTTGATGTGGTGGCAATACTTTTTGTTTTCTGAATGAATGCTTGAACAGTTGATGCCAGGGCATTTTGGCCAGTTTCACTGACCTTTTCTTTACTATTTTTAGGGTAGTTTCATGCATTTCCTTAGGAAATAAGCTAGTTTTGGATAGATATTCACTTACATCTTGATTCAAGCATACATTGTGCATTTTACATGATTTTATGAGGATTTTGCATGAATTTAGGGACAAATTGGACGTTGCATTTCCCATGATTTGGACTAGAACTTTGATGCACTTTATTGCTTAATTTCAGGACAAAGGAAGCAAAGAAGAACCACATTAGTGGCTACGTTAGTTGCACTAACGTTAACACTAACGTGGAATGGGAGTAACTTGCAAAGTTAATGAGAAAAGTGATTGCCAATAACGCTCTCGAAGCCATCATTGCCCACGTTAAGAAATAGAGCCAACGTTAGTGACACTTAACATTATCACTAACGTTGAACCAAGATCATGAGTGGCCACGTTAGAGTCCACGTTAACCTAGTTAACGTGGCCTCTAACGTTAAGAAGGAAGGGGGGAGCCAACGTTAGTGACACTCAACATTGTCACTAATGTTGGCCAAGGCACATTAAGCCACGTTAACTCCCACGTTAACCTAGTTAACGTGGAAGCTAACGTGAAGGAACAAAGTGGTCGACAACGTTAGTGACACCCAACATTGTCACTAACGTTGGAAGAACACAAGCCCCCAATGAGCCACGTTGACTCCCACGTTAACCTAGTTAACGTGGAAGCTAACGTGAAGAAAGAAGGTGATCGCCAACGTTAGTGACACCCAACATTGTCACTAACGTTGGAAGGAGTCACACATGCCACCATGAGCCACGTTAACTCCCACGTTAACTTAGTTAACGTGGAAGCTAACGTGGATAAGGGAAGGATGAGCCAACGTTAGTGACACTCAACTTTGTCACTAACGTTGGAGATGGCTAGCAAGGCCACGTTAGAAGCCACGTTAACCTAGTTAACGTGGACTCTAACGTAGAAAATAGGGGCAATTTGGAACGTTAGTGACAATGGTAAGTGTCACTAACGTTCTCGAAGGATGGCAAGCCTACGTTAAAAGAGCCACGTTAACTAAGTTAACGTGGGCTCTAACGTAGGGAAGGGGGAGGCTTCTCAACGTTATTGGGAAAGTTGAGTCCCAATAACGTGTACGAAGGACATAGTGGAAACGTTAGTGGCAACGTTTGTGCCACTAACGTTGAGGTTAACGTGGCCTTTAACTTTGGTGAGGAACGTTATTAAAAAAGGTGATTGTCACTAACGTTCTCGAACCCATATTTTCACTGAACGTTAACACCACTAACTTCCTGAGCCAAAGCCCCTGCCCACTTCATACTTTCTCTCTGCAAGTAAAAGCTAAGCCCAATGAAGAAGAGAACTGCTTCCAACTCAAGATCCAAAGGCCCAAGACTTGAAGAATCAACTAGAAGAACAGAAGAGTAGTATATATAGGAGTATCTTTGAAATATTTTGAGAGTTGGAAATTATAGGGAGACTATTAGCATAGAACTACTCTCTCTATTTACTTTCTCTGCACTTCTAAGTTTTCATCATGTATTCTCCATTTTTGTTTTCATTTTCCAGAGCTATGAACAACTAAACCTCTGTCATTGGGTTAGGGAGCTCTGTTGTAATTTGATGGATCAATACTAGTTTTCATTATTCTTCTTCTATCTTTTTTCTTGATTTTACTTGAAAGCTTTCGATCTTCATCCAATTGAGTAGTTATCTTGAAAAAGAAGCTATTCATACTAGGATCTCTTATAAACCTTGAAAGAGGAATGAAGAGATCAAGCTAGAAATGCTTTCTCATGCTGGACCAAATTGGGTTTGGATGGATATGTGACTATAATCCTCTCAACACTTGGTTTGGGAAATGCATGTGGTATAATCAGTGACCATACTTCATCTCTTCTCATGAGCAATTGACCAAGGAATTGGCTATTGATTAAGATTTGAGAGATTGAATTACAAGAAATTGTAATTCAATCACTTAAGATTTCCAAGGAGATCAATGAGTGCATTGATTGAGGAAGAGATGAAAATGAAATTGATCCGGAGAATGCAACATCTCCTAAGCCCAATGAACTCCCCATTTCTGATCTTACCCATTCTCTTTAATTTCTGTTATTTACTTTAATGAGCAATTCTCCCATTCCCATTTACAATTCTGCAATTTACCTTCCGTCATTTACTTTCAGATCTATAATTCAAGCATTTACTTTCCTGTCAATTACCTTCCCGCCATTTTATTTTCTGCAATTCTCAACTCAAATTTTGGATTCGCTCAACTAGAACAGTCCTCTAATTAAAGTTGCTTGATCAATCAATCCTTGTAGGATTCGACCTCACTCTATTGTGAGTTTTTACTTGACGACAAATTTGGTACACTTGCCGAAGGGAATTTGTTGTGAGACAAGTTTTCCGTGCATCAAGTTTATGGCGCTGTTGCCGGGGATTGATTGTGCATCAACAATGATTAGATTGGAGGATAACTAGATTGAGCATTTTATTTTTGTTTGATTTAAATTTCTGTTTGAGTCATTTACTTTCTGTTTTAGATAACTTCTTCCCTTCCCCCTTACTTTTTCTTTGTTATTTACTATTCATCTCACTAACCCACTAACTGTTTGATATATTGCATCACTCACACTAACAGTAATTATGACAGATATACTTTCTGCACCTATTCTCTTTGCTTGTACTTGTTGGTTGTATGACAGGGAGAAGAAGCGGGGCTTCAACTTCTTTTGATTCTAAACCTGAGAGAACCTTTCTTAGACTAAGGAGGGAGGCAAGAGAAAAACGTGTCGTTGGTGGTGAAGAAGAGGAGGAACACTTTGAGGAATACTTTGAACCAAACATGGAAGAAAACATGGAACACCATCATGAAGAATAGGCTCACAACCATGGCAGAGGAGGTGGAGCAAATCATGCTGGAGAGGATAGAAGAGTTTTAGGCTCTTACATCAATCCAAACCCAGGGAACTGTGGAAGTAGCATTCAAAAGCCAACCATCCATGCCAACAATTTTAAACTGAAGCCACAGCTCATCACCCTTGTTCAGAACAACTGTTCGTTCGGAGGGAGTGTCCAAGAGGACCCCAATCAACATCTAACCACCTTCCTGAGAATATGTGACCCAGTGAAGTCTAATGGTGTTCATCCTGATGCCTATAGACTGCTCTTATTTCCATTCTCACTCAGGGATAAGGCAGCTAAATGGCTGGAGTCTTTTCCAAGGGAGAGCTTGACAACTTGGGAAGACGTGGTGAACAAATTCTTAAAAAGATTTTACCCTCCTCAACGAATCAATAGGCTACGAGCTGAGGTCCAAACGTTCAGGCAACAAGATGGTGAGACTCTATATGAAGCATGGGAGAGGTTTAAAGACTTAACAAGGAGGTGCCCACCAGATATGTTCAACGAATGGGTGCAGCTGCACATTTTCTATGATGGGCTCTCTTATGAGTCAAAGAAGGCCGTAGACCATTCATCCGGAGGATCTTTGAACAAGAAGAAGACTATTGAGGAAGCCATAGATGTCATTAAAACAGTAGCAGAGAATGACTACTTCTATGCTTCTGAAAGAGGAAACACAAGAGGAGTAATGGAGCTAAATAATGTAGATGCTCTGCTGGCCCAAAACAAGCTCATTACCCAGCAGCTGGCTGACCTCACCAAGAAGATGGAGAGGAACCAAGTAGCAGCAGTCTCCACTTCATCAACAACCCAAGAAGGAGTGAATGAAGAAGCAGAGGGTAGTCAGGAGTAAGCCAACTACATTGGGAATTCACCTAGGCAAAACCATGATCCATACTCCAAGACCTACAACCCTGGATGGAGGAATCACCCAAACTTTGGGTGGGAAAATCAACAAGACCAAAGCCTTGATCAAAGACGCCCAAATCCAAACAATGCAGCCACCCAACACTTCACATCTAGACCATATCAACACCCCCATAACAACACCTCCCCACATTCATATCAAGGCCAGAATAACCTTACTCAGCCTGACCTGTCATCCTTTGATGAAAGAATCTCAAGGATTGAGAATCTACTTGAAGGCCTAAGCAAGGAGATTCAAGACAACAAGGTCTTCAAGGAGGAAGTGCGAGCTAGTTTCAAGAACCAAGGAGACACAATCAAGAGGTTGGAATCTCAAGTAGGATATCTCTCTGAGCAAATTCCCAAACCCACAGATAGATTCCCAAGTGATACAGAGAAGAATCCGAGAGGTGAAACAAAGAAGGTAAGATGGGAAGATTGCAAGATGGTCACTATAAGTGATAAGGAGACTGAGGACAAGCCAAGCAAGCTGTCAGAACAACCTGAAGATACCTCAGTAGAGGAGGTGGAAAAAGATTACCAAGAACCAGAAATCTCAAAACAGGAGTTGCTGAGACTCTATGCACCTTTTCCCCAACTGCTCAAGGGAGCTGTGGAGAGGAGAATATACTCAAGATTTCTTGACTTATTTGCATCTCTGCATGTGAACATACCATTCATCAAGACTATCCAACAAATGCCTGCATTCATCAAGCACATGAAGGAGTTGCTTCCCAGGAAAAGCTCACTCAAGGGAGGCCAAACTATAGTGATGAACAAGGAGTGCAGTGCCCTCATTCAACCGCCGTTGCCTACAAAAGGAAAAGATCCAGGGAGTTTTCATGTCCCCTGTGCCATAGGAGAAACAATATTTGATAGAGCACTCTGTGATTTGTGAGCAAGCATCAACTTAATGCCTCTATCCCTGGTGAAGAGGCTGCAGATCAATGAGATATTGCCCACAGATGTAGTCATCAGGCTGGTTGACAAAACTCAAAAACAAGCAAGAGGGGTGGTGGAAAACGTGTTGTTAAAGGTGGGGAAATACTTTCTTCCCACAGACTTTGTCATCTTGGACATGGAAGAGAGTCACACTCACCCAATCATATTGGGAAGACCATTCCTAGCTACAGCCAGAGCACTCATAGACGTGGAGCGAGGGGTGCTAATATTGAGGATCCATGATGAACAACTCAGCTTCAATGTCTTCAAACTCTCCCAAGAAACTGACCAAGAAAACAAAAACCAAGCAATGATCATAACGGGATGCTGACAGAGGAAACAAGCACTGAGGCACCACCAACACATCTGAGAACCCCACTGAATGATGAACAAGGCAAACAGCAATCGTCACAGCTCAAGGAGAAGCTAGAGGAACCTAAACCACCAGAGGCATGTGAAGACAACAACAAAATTCACTTAAAAGAAGAAGTCGCCAAGAATAGGGAAGCATCAAAAGGGACAAAGAAGAAGGTACCAAGGGGGTGGAGGAACAAGAAGATCCCTACGGAAGGCCTCTCTCCAGGAGATAAAGTGATTTTAGCTTACTTCCCAGATATCCCCCCTAATCTCCCCACGATACCATCTCAGTTACCTAAGGTCTTCACTATCAACAGAGTTATTTCCTTGGAACATGTAGAGATCATTGATACAACCAATGGATATAAGTCCAAGGCAAGAGGGGAGAACTTGAAGCATTATCAACCACCCTGATGAAGGAGAAACGTCAAGCTAGTGACGCTAAAAAAGTGCTTCATGGGAGGCAACCTATGTTTTATTAGCTTTTACTAGTGAATAAGTCAATATTCATGAATTCCAACCCAAACTTGGTGAAGTCCTTATATTGCAGTATATAGTGAAGAACAAGTTTGGTGTTCAAAGCATACCAAGAAAGCATGAATGCAACAGAGAGCATTCTAGTCTTGGAGCTTTGAACAGAACTTTTCATCACAATGCTTCAAACTAAGTTTGGTGTCACCCCATGGTGCCACCAAAATGCATAAAGGGATACACAGTTAGTTAGTTAGTTGGAGTTCATGAATAAACAATCTAATCTTTTCTTCTCTTTATTATTTTAGCCGTAAAAATCTAAATTGATTTTTTTTAGGATATTTCTTACTTTTCTTATTTGATCTTTATAGGGAAAGGAAAGGAGCATTGAAAGAGATTGATTGGACAATTTAATGGGAAAGGTTCGGCCACTTCATGAAGAGGGCACTACACACGTGCCTCAAGGGGGAATGTATTGGGAATAGTTGCCATGCAACATTGGAGGAAGAACAAACTTGGAAAGCGAACCAACTCGATCATAAAGTTGAGACTCCTCGTGCTTACTCCATATAAAACCCCATCCGTTCATCATACACCAATCCCATCAATCCACACCTTTCATCTCTTCATCAGTTCTCTATATAAGTGAATCAAATCCACACCATCTCCACATTTGAAATTCATACCCCTTGCACCTCACTTTTCAGCAACCAATTCTTCAACTTCCCACTCTCTAAATCCCACATCTCTTCCCTTCACTACACCCTTTTTTTTTTGCTTTAACTTCTTTCATGGCATCATCAAGCTCCAAGAGGCAGAAGAGGAAGGAACCAACGTAGAACATTCCCTTCGACGAGAAGAGATTCAAGACTGCCTTCCATGAATGAGAATTTGAGCAGATAAAGCTCAAAAAGATACTGCCCGAGTTAACCTTCCAAATCAATGAAGACGAATGCCCACAGATTCGGGAGAAGATTGAAGAAAGAGGGTGGCAATTGCTCACCAATCCAGAGGGGAAGATCAATGCAAACCTCATCAAAGAGTTCTATGCAAATGTGGTCAGAGAAGACAAAACCAGAGCCCCAACCTTCAAAAGCTATGTAAGGGGAAAGGAGGTAGACTTCAGCCCAAATGCTATAATAAGAACTCTTCACCTGATATCACCCCACTTTGATGAGCCTAGCTATCATGCAAGGATAAGTAAAAGCCAAGACAATGATGAGCTCACCGAGATAGTGACTAACATCTGTGTTATAGCTGCTGACTGAGAGAGGTATGGAGATGGGAGACCCCGGTTCATCAAGAGGGGAGACCTTAGCCCAGAAGCCAAGGGGTGATTTGAATTCGTGAGGAGGTCTATTCTCCCAGCTGCAAATAATTCAGAGGTAAATATTAATCGAGCAACTATGGTACATTGCCTAGTACAAGGTGGAGAAATCAACGTGCAAGAACTTATAGCTGAGGGAATTCAAGATTCAGCTGAGAAGCTTGAATCAGGTGCCGGGCTTTGGTACCCCAGCACCATTCTCCGATTGTGCACAAAGGCCAAGGTGGTCTTTGAGGATAGTAATCCAGACTGGGTTAACCCAGGGAGGCTAATGACAACCCAACGTATGGCCTATACTACACCTGCTCAGTAACAAAGAAGGCCACAAATAGGGAAACTAAAAGCAAAGGAAGGAGCTCACCAAGAGGAGTCTCATTAGGAAGAATATCAACAAGGAGAGCATCCTTACCCAGCAAATTTGAATATGAATCACCTTCTAAGAGATATTGAAGATTTGGGGATGAGACATATGGAAGGACAAGAGCAAATATTGAACTGGATGAGCCAACAAGAAGAGTGGAAGAAACAACAAATGGAGCAGCAACAGGAACAATACTCCCAGCTCACTCAAACCATCCACCAAGTTACCGAGAGGCAAGAACGTCAAGATAAGCATTTGCAGGAACTCAATCAGCGACAACTAGCCCAGATGAAAGCATTCAATGAGTTCACTGTACTTAATGAAGGACGGCAACTACATCGGGAGGAGTTCAACGTCAACACTCAAGCTAAGTTGAACTACATGTCCAGTAATATGCATCATCTACACTATGCCATCCCTACATATGATGAGGTCCAAAAAGATTTTGTAGAACAAGAAGAGAGTAAAGTGAAACAGCAAAAGGAAACACTTAAGAAGAAGATGGAAGATGGTGGTTTCTCGAAGAAGCTGCTTGGAAAAGGCAAGGAAAGTGGGAGCACAAGCAATCAAGAAGGAGAGCATGGACATCCACAAGAGTAAAAGATGGTGGAGTTCCTTTTTTGGTCCATCTTTCTCAATGCTTTAAATAAGGAAGATCTTGTATGAAATAGAACTTGCTTCCTTTTCAGTTTAAACATTTCTAAATTCTTTCTTTTAAGTTCTTGTTGAAGAGGTTTATGATATCTAGTCCTTATGTCACTGCATCTTTACTTTGCTTACTTGTATGTTTGTCCCTTTAAATCAAATAAAAAGAGAATGAGTGCTTTTAAAGACCAGAGAAGAGTTCATACTAGGGAGTAAGTCCATGAGTTTGTGGTGTGGTCATAAGTTAGCTAAGTTGGTTCAACCATAAGGTAGGAAGACAACTATCTGTCATGAATACTATGCTTGAGACACACCCCATGAGACTAGATAAATAAGAAGATCCTAATAAGAAAAAGGGAAAGAATAATCAAAGTTGAGGAATAAAAGAAAAATAGTAAGCAATAAGGCTAGGCACCAATGGTTTTAATCTTGAAGCATGTGTCTGTGGTGCTCCTGTGTGAGGGATCTACTTGTATGAATAAGCTCTTAGGGGTGCCTTATCACTTGGTAACTTGGGTTAACTAACCCGAGATTATCAGCTGAAAGTCCACTATCAAGAGTAACCCTCACCACAGAGCATTTAGTAACCCAAAGAGGTGCTAGACACCAAGGTCTCAAGAAAAGAAAATAAATAAACTATGTGCCTATGGTGTGTATGTATGGGGAAGAGACTTGAGCAAGTAAGTCCTTAGGGGTGCTTTAACCCCTAGCACCTTGAACCAACTGGTTCGGGAGTGTTGGCTGAAAGCTTATTTTAAAGAGTTGCCCCCTTACAGAGCACTTAGCTTAAGAACAAAAATAAGTCCTCAAATAACAACAAAAGGACCAATGAATAAAAGTCTCATGGGATACAATAACAAGTGAGTATTCTAGGACATGATAAAGGTCTGAAAGCCAGGAATGAGCCTAAGTTGCTATGCATGAAACCACCATAAAACCAGGACATGACTTCCAGAAGAATGACTCATGTCTCTTGGCATTTCTTTCATCATTCTCTTGTTCCAGTACTTGCTTAGGACAAGCAAGCTTTAAGTTTGGTATTGTGATGCCAGGGCATTTTGGCCAGTTTCACTGACCTTTTCTTTACTGTTTTTAGGGTAGTTTCATGCATTTCCTTAGGAAATAAGCTAGTTTTGGGTAGATATTCACTTACATCTTGATTCAAGCATACATTGTGCATTTTACATGATTTAATGAGGATTTTGCATGAATTTAAGGACAAATTGGACGTTGCATTTCCCATGATTTGGACTAGAACTTTGATGCACTTTATTGCTTAATTTCAGGACAAAGGAAGCAAAGAAGAACCACATTAGTGGCTACGTTAGTTGCACTAACGTTAACACTAACGTGGAATGGGAGTAACTTGCAAAGTTAATGAGAAAAGTGATTGCCAATAACGCTCTCGAAGCCATCATTGCCCACGTTAAGAAATAGATCCAAAGTTAGTGACACTTAACATTATCAATAACGTTGAACCAAGATCATGAGTGGCCACGTTAGAGTCCACGTTAACCTAGTTAACGTGGCCTCTAACGTTAAGAAGGAAGGGGGAGCCAACGTTAGTGACACTCAACATTGTCACTAACGTTGGCCAAAGCACATTAAGCCACATTAACTCCCACGTTAACCTAGTTAACGTGGAAGCTAACGTGAAGGAACAAAGTGGTCGACAACGTTAGTGACACCCAACATTGTCACTAACGTTGGAAGAACACAAGCCCCCAATGAGCCACGTTGACTCCCACGTTAACTAGGTTAACGTGGAAGCTAACGTGAAGAAAGAAGGTGATCGCCAACGTTAGTGACACCCAACATTGTCACTAATGTTGGAAGGAGCCACACATGCCACCATGAGCCACGTTAACTCCCACGTTAACTTAGTTAACGTGGAAGCTAACGTGGATAAGGGAAGGATGAGCCAACGTTAGTGACACTCAACTTTGTCACTAACGTTGGAGATGGCTAGCAAGGCCACATTAGAAGCCACATTAACCTAGTTAACGTGGACTCTAACGTGGAAAATAGGGGCAATTTGGAACGTTAGTGATAATGGTAAGTGTCACTAACGTTCTCGAAGGATGGCAAGCCTACGTTAAAAGAGCCACGTTAACTAAGTTAACGTGGGCTCTAACGTAGGGAAGGGGGAGGCTTCTCAACGTTATTAGAAAAGTTGAGTCCAAATAATGTGTGCGAAGGACATAGTGGAAACGTTAGTGGCAACGTTTGTGCCACTAACGTTGAGGTTAACGTGGCCTTTAACTTTGGTGAGGAACGTTAGTAAAAAAGGTGATTGTCACTAACGTTCTTGAACCCATATTTTCACGTAACGTTAACACCACTAACTTCCTGAGCCAAAGCCCCTGCCCACTTCATACTTTCTCTCTGCAAGTAAATGCTAAGCCCAATGAAGAAGAGAACTGCTTCCAAATCAAGATCCAAAGGCCCAAGACTTGAAGAATCAACTAGAAGAACAGAAGAGTAGTATATATAGGAGTATCTTTGAAATATTTTGAGAGTTGGAAATTATATGGAGACTCTTAGCATAGAACTACTCTCTGTATTTACTTTCTCTGCACTTCTAAGTTTTCATCATGTATTCTCCATCTTTGTTTTCATTTTCCAGAGCTATGAACAACTAAATTCCTGTCATTGGGTTAGGGAGCTTTGTTGTAATTTGATGGATCAATACTAGTTTTCATTATTCTTCTTCTATCTTTTCTCTTGATTTTACTTGAAAGCTTTCGATCTTCATCCAATTGAGTAGTTATCTTGAAAAAGAAGCTATTCATACTTGGATCTCTTCTGAACCTTGAAAGAGGAATGAATAGATCAAGCTAGAAATGCTTTCTCAAGCTGGACCAAATTGGGTTTGGATGGATATGTGACTATAATCCTCTCAACACTTGGTTTGGGAAATGCATGTGGTATAATCAGTGACCATACTTCATCTCTTCTCATGAGAAATTGACCAAGGAATTGGCTATTGATCAAGATTTGAGAGATTGAATTACAAGAAATTGTAATTCAATCACTTAAGATTGCCAAGGAGATCAATGAGTGCATTGATTGAGGAAGAGATGAAAATGAAATTGATCCGGAGAATGCAACATCTCCTAAGCCCAATGAACTCCCCATTTCTGATCTTACCCATTCTCTTTAATTTCTGTTATTTAATTTAATGAGCAATTCCCCCATTCCCATTTACAATTCTGCAATTTACCTTCCGTCATTTACTTTTAGATCTATAATTCTAGCATTTACTTTCCTGTCAATTACCTTCCCGCCATTTTATTTTCTGCAATTCTCAACTCAAATTCTGGATTCGCTCAACTAGAACAATCCTCTAATTAAAGTTGCTTGATCAATCAATCCTTGTGGGATTCGACCTCACTCTATTGTAAGTTTTTACTTGACGACAAATTCGGTACACTTGCCGAAGGGAATTTGTTGTGAGATAAGTTTTCCGTGCATCAACAGTGCATATTTTTGAATTTATTGTTTATGAATGTTAAAATTGTTGGCTCTTAAATGAATAATGAAAAAAGAGAAATATTATTGATAATCTGAAAAATCATAAAATTGATTTTTGAAGCAAGAAAAAGCAATGAAAAGCTTGCAAAAAAAAAGAAAAGAAAAAAAGTAGCAAAAAAAAAGCAAAAAAAGCAAGCAGAAAAAGCCAATAGCCCTTTAAACCAAAAGGCAAGGGTAAAAAGGATCCAAGGCTTTGAGCATTAATGGATAGGAGGGCCCCAAAGGAATAAAATCCTAGCCTATGCGGCTAAACCAAGCTGTCCCTAACCATGTGCTTGTGGCGTGAAGGTGTCAAGTGAAAAGCTTGAGACTGAGCAGTTAAAGTCATGGTCCAAAGCAAAAAGAGTGTGCTTAAGAGCTCTGGGCACCTCTAACGGGGGACTCTAGCAAAGCTGAGTCACAATCTGAAAAGGTTCACCCAGTTATGTGTCTATGGCAATTATGTATCCAGTGGTAATACTGGAAAACAAAATACTTAGGGTCACGGCCAAGACTCATAAAGTAGCTGTGTTCAAGAATCAACATACTAAACTAAGAAAATCAATAACACTATCTGAATTCTGAGTTCCTATGGATGCCAACCATTCTGAACTTCAAAAGATAAAGTGAGATACCAAAACTGTTCAGAAGCAAAAAGGCTACAAGTCCCGCTCATCTAATTAAAACTAATTTTCATTGATATTTTTGAGATTTATTGTATTTTCTCTTCTTTTTATCCTATTTTGTTTTTAGTTGCTTGGGGACAAGCAACAATTTAAGTTTGGTGTTGTGATGAGCAGATAATGTATACGCTTTTTGGCATTGTTTTAACAGAGTTTTTAGTATGTTTTAATTAATTTTTATTATATTTTTATTAGTTTTTATGCAAAAATCACATTTCTGGACTTTACTATGAGTTTGTGTATTTTCTGTAATTTCAGGTATTTTCTGGCTGAAATTGAGGGACTTGAGCAAAAATCTAATCCAGAGGCTGAAAAAGGACTACAGATGCTGTTAAATTCTGACCCTTTTGCACTCTAAGTGGATTTTCTAGAGCTAGAGAATCCCAATTGGCGTTATCTCAATTGTGTTGGAAAGTAGACATCCTGGGCTTTCTAGAAATATATAATAGTTCATACTTTGCCCGAGATTTGATGGCCCAAACTGGTGCTAAAAGCCAGCCTAAAACTTTCTGGCGTAAAACGCCAGAACTGGCATAATTCTTGCCGTTAAACGCCCATTTTGGCACCTAGGGTGGCGTTAAACTCCAGCTTTGGGCATATGCACGTGAAAGCTTGGAAGCTCAGTCCAGACACGCACCAAGTGGGTCCCAGAAGTGGATTTCTGCACTATCTGCACTTAGTTACTCATTTTCTGTAAACCTAAGTTACGAGTCTAGTATAAAAACTACTTTTAGAGATTCATTCGGTACCTCATGACATTTTACACTTCATATTGTATCTTCTATGGCATGAGTCTCTAAACCCCATAAGTGGGGGTGAGGAGCTCTGCTGTGTTTCAATGGATTAATGCAATTACTACTGTTTTCTATTTAATCATGCTTGATTCTATTCTAAGATACTCACTCGTACTTCAATATAGAGAATATGATGATCCGTGACACTCATCATTATCCTCAACCTATGAACGCATGCCTGACAACCACTCCCACTCTATTTGAGCTCAACGTAGTCATTGGGCGACAGCTTGAGTGCGTATCTCTTGGGATTCTGATGAGCGGATAATTTATACGCTTTTTGGCATTGTTTTTAGTATGTTTTTAGTAGGATCTAGTTACTTTTAGGGATGTTTTCATTAGTTTTTATGTTAAATTCACATTTCTGGACTTTACTATGAGTTTGTGTGTTTTTCTGTGATTTCAGGTATTTTCTGGCTGAAATTGAGGGACTTGAGCAAAAATCAGATTCAGAGGTTGAAGAAGGACTGCTGATGCTGTTGGATTCTGACCTCCCTGCACTCAAAGTAGATTTTCTGGAGCTACAAAACTCAAAATGGCGCGCTTCCAATTGCGTTGAAAAGTAGACATCCAGGACTTTCCAGCAATGTTTAATAGTCCATACTTTGGCCGAGTTTAGACGACGTAAAAGGGCATTGAATGCTAGTTCTACGCTGCTGTCTGGAGTTAAACGCCAGAAACAAGTCACAAACCAGAGTTGAACGCCAGAAATACGTTACAACCTGGCGTTCAACTCCAGAAAGAGCCTCTGCACGTGTAACATTCAAGCTCAGCCCAAGCACACACCAAGTGGGCCCCGGAAGTGGATTTATACATCAATTACTTACTTCTGTAAACCCTAGTAACTAGTTTAGTATAAATAGAACTTTTTACTATTGTATTAGACATCCTGGATTGTATTTTGATCCTGTGATCACGTTTTAGGGGCTGGCCATCTCGGCCATGCCTGGAACTTTCACTTATGTATTTTCAACGATAGAGTTTCTGCACTCCATAGATTAAGGTATGGAGCTCTGCTGTTCCTCAAAGATTAATGCAAAGTACTACTGTTTTTCTATTCAACTCAACTTATTTCGCTTCTAAGATATTCATTCGCACTTCAACCTGAATGTGATGAACGTGACAATCATCATCATTCCTTATGAACGCGTGCCTGACAACCACTTCCGTTCTACATTAGATTGAATGAGTATCTCTTAGATCTCTTAATCAGAATCTTCGTGGTGTAAGCTAGAATGATGGTGGCATTCAAGAGAACCCGGAAAGTCTAAACGTTGTCTGTGGTATTCTGAGTAGGATTCAATGATTGAATGACTGTGACGAGCTTCAAACTCGCGAGTGCTGGGCTTAGTGACAGACGCAAAAGGAGGGTGACTCCTATTCCAGCATGATCGGGAACCTCAGATGATTAGCCGTGCCGTGACAGGGCATCTTGGACCATTTTCACAAGAGGAGGGGATGTAGCCACTGACAACGGTGATGCCCTTGCATAAAGCCAGCCATGGAAAGGAGTAAGACTGATTGGATGAAGACAGCAGGAAAGCAGAGGTTCAGAGGAACGATTGCATCTCCATACGCTTATCTGAAATTCTCACCAATGATTTACATAAGTATTTCTATCCTTCTTTTCTTCTCTATTTCCAAAAACCCCATTACTATTTTATATCTGCCTGACTGAGATTTACAAGGTGACCATAGCTTGCTTCATACCAACAATCTCCGTGGGATTCGACCCTTACTCATGTAATGTATTACTTGGACGACCCAGTGCACTTGCTGGTTAGTTATGCGAAGTTGTGAAGATATGTTTAGACCATGGTTCTGTGCATCCGTTTTTGGTGCCATCGCCAGGGAATCAATGTCGAACAACAATTCACAACCTGAGTAACAATTTCGCATACCAAGTTTTTGGCGCCGTTGCCGGGGATTGTTCGAGTTTGGACTACTGACGGTTCATCTTGTTGCTCAGATTAGGTAACTTTCTTTCTGTTTTATTTTCAAAAAGTTTTCAAAAAAAAAATTTTCAAAAATCTTTCAAAAATTTCTCCTTTGTTTTCGAAAAAAATTTAAAAAAAAATAAATGTTTTCAAAAATATTTTTTCTTCAGAATTTTTAAGAATGAATTCTAGTGTTTCATGAAGCATGTTGAAGCCTGGCTACAGCCATGTCTCAATTCTTTTGGACTCAAGAGAAGAGCTTCTTTATCTTTCTTGGCAAATTGGCTGCTGAATGTAAAGTTCTGCTAAAGCTTGACTGGCTATTAAGCCATGTCTAACCCTCAGATTGGAGCTTTAGACTAACATGGCAAGATTCCTGGAATTCATATTAAAAATTTTGGAATCCTTATTTTTCTTTTTCAAAATGATTTTCGAAAAAAAAAATTTCATGCATTCATAGTGTTCTTTATGATCTTCAAGTTGTTCTTGGTAAGTCTTCTTGTTTGATCTTTGCATTTGCATGTTTTGTGTCTTTTCTTGTTTTTCATATGCATTCTTGCATTCATAGAGTCTAAACATGAAAGATTTCTAAGTTTGGTGTCTTGCATGTTTTCTTTGCATAAAAAATTTTTCAAAAATGTGTTCTTGATGTTCATCATGATCTTCATAGTGTTCTTGGTGTTCATCTTGATATTCATAGCATTCTTGCATGCATTCATTGTTTTGATCCATAACTTTCATGCATTACATAATTTTTCTTGTTTTTCTCTCTCATCATAAAAATTCAAAAATCAAAAAAATATCTTTCCCTTTTTCTCTCTTAAAATTTCGAAAATTAGATTTGACTTTTTCAAAAATTTTCAAAATCTAGTTGTTTTTATGAGTCAAATCAAATTTTCAATTTAAAAATCTCATCTTTTTCAAAATCTTTTTCAAAAATCAAATCTTTTTCATTTTTTTTAGTTATTTTCGAAAATTTTAAAAATATTTTTCAAAAATCTTTTTCTTAATTTTACATCATATTTTCGAAAATAACATCATCAATTAATGTTTTGATTCAAAAATTTCAAATTTGTTACTTGCTTGTTAAGAAAGATTCAAACTTTGAGTTCTAGAATCATATCTTGTGATTTCTTGTGAATCAAGTCATTAATTGTGATTTTTAAAAAAAATCAAATCTTTTTCAAAACTAATTTCAATCATATCTTTTCAAAAATATCTTCTTATCTTATCTTTTTCAAAAAATTTTGATTTCAAAATATCTTTTCTAACTTTCTAACTTCTTATCTTTTCAAAATTTGTTTCAACTAACTAACTAACTTTTTGTTTGTTTCTTACCTTTTTCAAAACCACCTAACTAACTCTCTCTCTCTAACTTTCGAAAATATCTTTCCCCTTTTTCAAAATTCCTTTTTAATTAACTAATTATTTTAATTTTTTTTATTTTTATTTTCGAAAATTTCTAACCTTTTTCAAAAACTATTTTCAAAAATCACTAACTCTTTTTCAAAAATTATTTTCGAAAATCCTCTTCCTCTCTCATCTTATTCTATTTATTTATTCATCTACTAACATCTCTTCCTCACATCACTCACCAAATTCAAACCCCCTCTTCTATCTGTGTTCGAATTTTCTCTCTTCTTGTCTTCTTCTACTAACAATAAGGAACCTCTTTACTGTGACATAGAGGATTCCTCTTCTTTTCTTTTTCTCTTCTCTTTCTTATGAGCAGGGACGAAGAAAAAGGCATTCTTGTTGAAGCTGATCCAGAACCTGAAAGGACTCTGAAGAGAAAACTAAGAGAAGCTAAATTACAATAATCCAGAGACAACCTTATTGAAAATTTCGAACAAGTAAAAGAGATGGCAGCCGAACCCAACAACAATAATGCAACGAGAATGCTTGGTGACTTTACTGCACCTAATTTCAATTTACATGGAAGAAGCATCTCCATTCCTGCCATTGGAGCAAACAACTTTGAGCTGAAACCTCAGCTAGTTTCTCTGATGCAGTAGAACTGCAAGTTTCATGGACTTCCATCTGAAGATCCTTTTCAGTTCTTAACTGAATTCTTGCAGATCTGTGATACTGTTAAGACTAATGGAGTAAATCCTGAAGTCTATAGGCTCATGCTTTTCCCTTTTGCTGTAAGAGACAGAGCTAGAGTGTGGTTGGACTCTCAACCCAAAGATAGCCTGAACTCTTGGGATAAGCTGGTCACGGCTTTCTTAGCCAAGTTCTTTCCTCCTCAAAAGCTGAGCAAGCTTAGAGTGGA
Source organism: Arachis ipaensis (assembly GCF_059453495.1). Taxonomy (NCBI): domain Eukaryota; kingdom Viridiplantae; phylum Streptophyta; class Magnoliopsida; order Fabales; family Fabaceae; genus Arachis; species Arachis ipaensis. The sequence continues at coordinate 54,032,718 of NC_142435.1, read as the reverse complement.
TGTTCAAACCTTCAGATAGAAAGAAGGTGAATCCCTCTATGAAGCTTGGGAAAGATACAAGCAGTTGACCAAAAAGTGTCCTTCTGACATGCTTTCAGAATGGACCATCCTGGATATATTCTATGATGGTTTATCTGAGCTATCAAAGATGTCATTGGATACTTCTGCAGGTGGATCCATTCACCTAAAGAAAACGCCTGTAGAAGCTCAAGAACTCATTGATATGGTTGCTAATAACCAGTTTATGTACACTTCTGAGAGGAATCCTGTGAATAATGGGACGCCTATGAAGAAGGGAGTTCTTGAAATTGATACTCTGATGCCATATTGGCTCAGAACAAAATATTGACTCAGTAAGTCAATATGATTTCTCAGAGTCTGAATGCTAATGCAAGCTGCATCCAACAGTACTCAAGAGGCATCTTCTGAGGAAGAAGCTTATGATCCTGAGAACCCTGCAATAGCAGAGTTAAAATACATGGGTGAACCATATGGAAACACCTACAATCCATCATGGAGAAATCACCTAAATCTCTCATGGAAGGATCAAAAGCCTCAACAAGGCTTTAATAATGGTGGAAGAAACAGGTTTAGCAATAGCAAGCCTTTTCCATCATCCACTCAGCAACAGACAGAGAATTCTGAGCAGAATCCATCTAGCTTAGCAAACTTAGTCTCTGATCTATCCAAGGCCACTGTAAGTTTCATGAATGAAACAAGGTCTTCCATTAGAAATTTGGAAGCACAAGTGGGCCAGCTGAGTAAAAGAATCACTGAAATCCCTCCTAGTACTCTCCCAAGCAATACAGAAGAGAATCCAAAAGGAGAGTGCAAGGCCATTGACATAAGCACCATGGCCGAACCTGTAAGGGAAGGAGAGGACATGAATCCCAAGGAGGAAGACCTCCTGGGACGTCCAATGATCAATAAGGAGCTTCCCTCTGAGGAACCAAAGGACTCTGAGGCTCATCTAGAGACCATAGAGATTTCATTGAACCTCCTTATGCCATTCATGAGCTCTGATGAGTATTCCTCTTCTGAAGAGAATGAGGATGTTACTGAAGAGCAAGCTGCCAAGTTCCTTGGTGCAATCATGAAGCTGAATGCCAAATTATTTGGCATTGAAACTTGGGAAAATAAACCTCCCTTGTTCACCAATGAACTAAGTGATCTGGATCAACTGACATTGCCTCAGAAGAGACAGGATCCTGGAAAGTTCATAATACCTTGTACCATAGGCACCATGATCTTTAAGGATCTGTGTGACCTTGGTTCAGGAATAAACCTCATGCCCCTCTCTGTAATAGAGAAACTGGGAATCTATGGGGTGCAAGCTGCTAAAATCTCATTAGAGATGGCAGACAATTCAAGAAAACAGGCTTATGGACAAGTAGAGAACGTGTTAGTAAAGGTTGAAGGCCTTTACATCCCTGCTGATTTCATAGTCCTGGATACTGGAAAGGAAGAGGATGAATCCATCATCCTAGGAAGACCTTTCCTAGCCACAGCAAGAGCTGTGATTGATGTGGACAGAGGAAAATTGATCCTTCAATTAAATGAGGACAACCTTGTGTTTACAACTCAAGGATCTCTCTCTGCATCCATGGAGAGGAAGCATAAAAAGCTTCTCTCAAAGCAGAGTCAAATAAAGCCCCCACAGTCAAACTCTAAGTTTGGTGTTGGGAGGCCACAACCAAACTCTAAGTTTGGTGTCAAACCCCCATATCCAAACTCTAAGTTTGGTGTTGGGAGGTCTCAACAAAGCTCTGCACATCTGTGAGGCTCCATGAGAGCCCACTGTCAAGCTATTGACATTAAAGAAGCGCTTGTTGGGAGGCAACCCAATGTTTATTTATCTAATTTTCATTGTTTTTCATGTTTTATTAGGTTCATGATCATGTGGAGTCACAAAATAAATATAAAAATTGAAAACAGAATCAAAAACAGCAGAAGAAAAATCACACCCTGGAGGAAGACCTTACTAGCGTTTAAACGCCAGTAAGAAGCATGTTTTGGGCGTTCAACGCCAGAACAGAGCATGGTTCTGGTGCTGAACGCCAGAAATGGGCAGCATCTGGGCGTTTGAACGCCAGAAATGCACCCTGGAGGAGAGCTGGCGCTGAACGCCCAGAACAAGCATGGTTCTGGCGTTCAACGCCAGAAATAGGCAACAAATGGGCGTTCAACGCCCAGAACAATCACCAATCTGGCGCTGAACGCCCAGAGTTGTGTGCAAAGGCATTTTACATGCCTAATTTGGTGCAATGTTGTAAATCCTTAAGCACCTCAGGATCTGTGGACCCCACAGGATCACCACAGGATCTGTGGATCCCACAGGATCCCCACCTACCTCCACTCACTTCTTCTCACCCATCTTTCACACAATCCCATAAACACTCTTCCCCAAAACCCTTCACCAATCACCTCAATCTCCCCCATCACATCTTCACCACTCACATCCATCCACTCTTCCCCATAAACCTACCTCATAAACTCCACCTACCTTCAAAATTCAAAATCAATTTCCCACCCAAACCCACCCTATATGGCCAAAACTTAACCCCCCTCCCTCCCCTATATAAATCCTTCCATTCTTCCTCATTTTCACACAACACAACCCTCTCTTCTCTTCTTGGCCGAAACACAACCCCTTCTCCCTCTCCTCCATTTCTTCTTCTTCTTCATCTATTCTTTCTTCTATTGCTCGAGGGCGAGCAAAATTCTAAGTTTGGTGTAGTAAAAGCATAAGCTTTTTGTTTTTCCATTACCATTGATGGCACCTAATACCGGAGAATCCTCTAGAAAAGGGAAAGGGAAGACAAAAGCTTCCACCTCCGAGTCATGGGAGATGGCAAGGTTCATCTCCAAAGCCCATCAAGACCACTTCTATGATGTTGTGGCCAAGAAGAAGGTGATCCCCGAGGTCCCTTTCACACTCAAAAGAAATGAGTATCCGAAGATCCGACATGAAATTTAAAGAAGAGGTTGGGAAGTTCTAACAAACCCCATCCAACAAGTCGGCATCCTAATGGTTCAAGAGTTCTATGCTAATGCATGGATCAATAGGAACCATGTTCAAAGTAAGAACCCGAACCCAAAGAATTATCTCACCATGGTTCGGGGGAAATACTTAGATTTTAGTCCGGAAAATGTGAGGTTGGCGTTCAACTTGCCAAACATGGAAGAGAACACACGCCCCTACACAAGGAGAGTCAACTTTGATCAAAGGTTGGACCAAGTCCTCATGGACATATGTGTAGAAGGAGCTCAATGGAAGATTGACTCAAAAGGCAAACCGGTTCAACTAAGAAGACTGGACCATAAACCTGCAGCTAGAGGATGGTTGGAGTTCATTCAATGCTCAATCATTCCCACTAGCAACCGGTCTGAAGTTACTATAGACCGGGCCATCATGATCCATAGCATCATGATTGGAGAAGAAGTGGAAGTTCATGAGATTATACCTCAAGAACTCTACAAGGTGGCTGACAAGTCCTCCACTATGGCAAGGTTAGCCTTTCCTCACCTCATTTGCCACCTATGTAATTCGGCTGGGATTGACATAGAGGGAGATATCCTCATTAAAGAGGACAAGCCCATCACTAAGAAAAAGATGGAGCAAGCAAGAGAGCCCATTCATGGAGCTCAAGAGGCACATGAATCTCATCACCATGAGATCCCGGAGATGCCTCAAATGCATTTTCCTCCACAAAACTATTGGGAGCAAATCAATACCTACCTAGGAGAATTAAGTTCCAACATAGGACAACTAAGGGTGGAACATCAAGAGCACTCCATCATCCTTCATGAAATAAGAGAAGATCAAAAAGCAATGAGGGAGGAGCAACAAAGACAAGGAAGAGACATAGAAGAGCTCAAGGACATCATTGGTTCCTCAAGAAGGAAACGCCACCATCACTAAGGTGGAATCATTCCTTGTTCTTACATTCTCTGTTTTTCGTTTTCTATGTTAAGTGCTTATCTATGTTTGTGTCTTCATTACATGATCATTAGTAGTTAGTAACTTTGTCTTAAAGTTATGAATGTCCTATGAATCCATCACCTCTCTTAAATGAAAACTGTTTTAATTCAAAAGAACAAGAAGTACATGAGTTTCGAATTTATCCTTGAACTTAGTTTAACTATATTGATGTGGTGACAATGCTTATTGTTTTCTGAATGTACACTTGAATAGTGCATATGTCTTTTGAAGTTGTTGTTTATGAATGTTAAATATATTGGCTCTTGAAAGAATGATGACAAGGAGACATGTTATTTGATAATCTGAAAAATCATAAAAATGATTCTTGAAGCAAGAAAAAGCAGCAAAGAACAAAGCTTGCAGAAAAAAAAATATAGGCGAAAAAAAAATAGAAAGAAAAAGCAAGCAGAAAAAGCCAAAAGCTCTTAAAACCAAGAGAAAAGAGCAAAAAGCCAATAACCCTTAAAACCAAAAGGTAAGGGTAATAAAAAGGATCCCAAGGCTTTGAGCATCAGTGGATAGGAGGGCCTAAAGGAATAAAATCCTGGCCTAAGCGGCTAAACCAAGCTGTCCCTAACCATGTGCTTGTGGCGTGAAGGTGTCAAGTGAAAACTTGAGACTGAGCGGTCAAAGTCAAGGTCCAAAGCAAAAAAGAGTGTGCTTAAGAACCCTGGACACCTCTAATTAGGGACTTTAGCAAAGCTGAGTCACAATCTGAAAAGGTTCACCCAATTATGTGTCTGTGGCATTATTGTATCCGGTGGTAATTGATGAGATATTTTGGAGGAAAAATAAATCTCTCCCAAAACATACAAATCCAACCGGCAAGTGTACCGGGTCGTATCAAGTAATAAAAACTCACGGGAGTGAGGTCGATCCCACAGGGATTGAAGGATTGAGCAATTTTAGTTTAGTGGTTGATTTAGTCAAGCGAATCAAGATTTGGTTGATGGTTTTGTAACTTGCAGAATTAAATTGCATTGAAGTAAAGAGAACAAGAAATAAATTGCTGAAACTTAAAGAACAAGAAATTAAATGGCAGAAACTTAAAGTGCAAGAAATGTAAATTGCGGAATCTTAAAGTGCAAGGAATGTAAATTGCTTGAAATGTAAAGGGGATCGGGATGTGGATTTGCAGAAATTAAACAAGGGAAAATTAAATTGCATCAAACAGAAGAGGGAAAGGGAATTGGGATTGAACCGGATATTGAAGCAGTAAAGTAAATGAACATTAAAAGCAAGAAACAGAGAATATAAAATTGAGATCTCAGGGCCCAGAGACTAGAAAACCAAGTCTAGATCTCAATGCCTTCCTAGATCCAACAAGAACAATTTCAAGGAAGATGTAAATTGCAAAGAAAAGAGGAAGAACAATGAACCGGAAATGGAATTCAATTAACAGTAAAGAAACAGAGAGATCCAAGATTGAGATTGAAACAAAATTTCTTCAATTCTCCAATCCAAGATCCAAGACAAATGTAAAATGAAATTGAAAGCAATGAAAACAAGAAATTAAAGTTCACTCAAGTTCAAAAGCTCTCCGAAAAACTCTTATGAAAATTCTAAAAGGAAAGCTCTCCTAATAACTTGAATTCTATCCTATTTATACACTTTCAAAAATGATCTTCAAGCCTTGAGTTGGGCCTTTGCTCTTGGTAGAATTGGGTTGAAAGAGGCCTTGATTGATTGCTCTTGAAGTTTGAAGAAGAACCAAAGTGAACCAATTGAACCGGGTTTGAGGTTAGCCAAAGTTGGACCTAAAGTTTGAGCCAAAGTTAGGGGTCTAACTTTGGCTCCAACTTTTCATAGCAGCAAGCAAAATTCTTCTGGTATGGACGTTGGTGCCAACGTTAGGGGTCTAACTTTGACCCTAACGTTGGCCTTGCTTATATGCTAGTGGCGCCAACGTTAGCCTCCAAGTTAGGGGGCTAACGTTGGCGCAAATGTTGGCCCTTCCCCCTCTGTAATTTATGTGCCAACGTTAGCCTCCAAGTTAGGGGGCTAACGTTGGCACAAACGTTGGTGCCCAGGGGAGAAACTCTCAAGTTCCAACGTTAGCCTCCAAGTTAGGGGGCTAACGTTGGGGCTAACTTTTGCCTCTTCCTTGAATGTTCATGTGCCAACGTTAGCCCCCAAGTTAGGGGTCTAACGTTGGCGCAAACGTTGGTGCCCAGGGAAGAAGTTTCTCTTGCCAACGTTAGCCTCCAAGTTAGGGGGCTAACGTTGGCTCAAACGTGGGGAGCCCAGGGAGTAATCTTCATGCCTAACGTTATCCTCCAAGTTAGGGGGCTAACGTTGGCTCAAACGTGGGGAGCCCAGGGAGTAATCTTCATGCCTAACGTTATCCTCCAAGTTAGGGGGCTAACGTTGGGGCTAACTTCATGCCTCCTGGTTCAATTTCACTTATTCCATTGTCCTCTCTTCACTTCTAGCCATTCCTCTTTGCTTCAACCTTTCTCCAAGCTTTCTTCACCTATCATTAATCAACCAAACTTATCAAAGCTATGCTCAAAATCATGAGATATTCATTCTTTCATAATATGCAACAAATATAGCATAAAACCTCATGAAATGGCATAAATTCATATATGGTTGGTTCAATCAAGGGAAACATGAAAATCTACTCAATTAGCTTGCTTGTAGCTCAAGAAAGTGCATAATTCTAATGAAAACTAAAGAAAAAGACTAGCTAAAATAGGCTAGGATGACTTGTCATCACAACACCAAACTTAAAGCTTGCTTGTCCCCAAGCAAGAAAAGATTTATTGAGAAGAAAGAATGAAATAGAAGATGATGTTCATGCTAGCAGAGTATTATTGATAGTTCATGGGGTTTTGTGTGGATATGCCAATACTCACTTCTTATTGACTCCTAGGCCTAGAAAGTCTCTTTCAAGCTTCAAGTGACATACTGCTATGACCTCTCATTATTCCTTTATCCTTGGCTACTACTTTGTTCATAAGCTTTATTTGAGTGTCATGTGTAGCAAGTTCATTTTCTTTTCTTTATACTTGACACATTATTCACCATAGACACTTGGCTCACATTCCTTCTTAAAACATTGATGCCCAGCACCTCTTTGGGTTACTAAATGCCTTGTAGTTAGGTTGCTCTTGATAGTGGATTTTCAGCTGATAATCCCGGGTTAGTTAACCCAAGTCACCAAGTGTTGAGGCACTCCTAAGAACTTACTAATCCAAGCAGATCCTAGTACAAAGACATCACAGGCATATATTTTAAGGTTCAAGCTATTGGTGTCCAGCTTTGTTTCTTTTTGTTTTTCTTTTGTTTTGCCACTTTTTGGCTATCTTTTTCTTCTTTCCTTCTTTTTGTTTTTCTTTCTAACCAAGGAATTTAATTCAATTGAGATTCATAGACAGTAGGCCACTCTTTACTTAGAAGGAGATATCCTAGCTCTTTATTCACTAAAAGTGAGCTATTATACAATCACACACATACCACCACTTACTTTTATTCTACTTCTAACTAACAGAGACTATTTTACTTCACATTCATACTGTTCTTTTATTGAATTAAAGGATGCAGGGGACAACACATGCTTCTTGTCAAGTGAAAGTGACCACACAAGCACACACATAAACTAGCCTACTTATTTTGAAAGAAACAAACATAAATGATGCACAGATTACTACACTAACAGTTACTGTTAAAATGGGCATATTCACACTTCCAATTTAGAGCAATTCAATGCTAATGGAGTTAAGTGACAATACAACCTCTTGGTGGCTTCTTCTTCTTTCTCTCAGCTAATGGTGTGTAGTCCTCCCAAGAGAGTGATTGACTTTCTGCAGTGTTAATGGAAGTTGCTTGTTTCTCAAGCCCTTAGATGACTGGTTAGTGTGCAAGACTTTCTTGTAGGCGTTTGAACTTACTTTGGTGTGTGAACACCAAACTTAGTCTCTTGCCATGTTTCTTATGCATAATCATATGTGAAAGCCTAAGTCTTTGCTAAAGGTAATAAAACTAGAAACAGACAATGCTTAAATGATTTATCAGATTGCTTGGAGCTAGAAAGTGAGAATTTGGTGGAACACCAAACTTAGAATTCTTTATTCTCCCTTAATTTGTTTTGGTGTGAAACACCAAACTTAGCTCCTTGCAATACACACCAATCATTTAACCTTTTTATTGAAATAACTATGAAAAGAAAACTACCTCAGGTTGGGTTGCCTCCCAACAAGCGCTCTTTTATTGTCACTAGCTTGACACCTTTCAATTCTTTTTAAGAGGGTTGTAGGTGTTGAACCTCTTTATCCTTAGCCCATTGTCCTCCCAAGTACAGCTTTGCTCTGTGACCATTTACAGTTAATTGATTCTTCATTGCCTCATCTAGCAGTTCAATATTCCCATAGGGAAAAATCTTTGTCACCAAGTATGGGCCAGTCCACTTAGACTTCAGTTTGCCAGGGAAGATTTTAAGCCTCGAATTATACAGGAGCACTTGCTGTCCTGGCTTGAATTCCTTCTTTGTGATCTTCTTGTCATGCCACTTCTTAGCTCTCTCCTTGTATATCTTCGCACTTTCATAAGCTTCCAGTCTAAATTCATCCAGTTCATTTAGTTGTAGCAACCTTTTTTTCTCCTGCAGCTTGGGGATCAAGGTTGAGGAGTTTAGTGGCCCAGAAAGCTCTGTGTTCAAGCTCTACAGGGAGGTGGCAAGATTTGCCATACAATAGCTGGAAGGGTGACTTGCCAATAGGAGTTTTAAAAGCTGTCCTATACGCCCACAATGCATCCTCTAGCTTTCTAGCCCAATCTTTCCTTGTGATTCCCACTGTTTTCTCTAGAATCTTCTTTAATTCTCTATTTGCAAGTTCGGCTTGGCCATTAGTCTGAGGATGGTAAGGTGTGGCTACTTTGTGAATTACTCCATACTTGTGGAGGAGTTTCTCCATTTGTTTGTTGCAAAAGTGACTACCGCCATCACTAATAAGACCCTTTGGCACTCCATACCTAGTGAAAATGTGTTTTTTTAGGAATTGGAGGACAATCTGTGCATCACAGGTGGTTGTGGCTATGGCTTCCACCCACTTTGAGACATACTCCACTGCTACCAAGATATATCTAAAAGAATAAGAAGGAGGAAAAGGCCCCATAAAATCAATTCCCCATAGATCGAACAATTCTAATTCTAAGATAAAATTTTGAGGCATCTCATTCCTTTTTGTTAGTCCTCCTGCTTTCTGGCATTCATTACATTGGTGTACATATTCTTTGGCATCCTTGAAGATAGTTGGCCAATAGAAGCCACTCTGCAGTATTTTTGCGGCTGTTTTTTCTGGGCCAAAGTGTCCACCGTAAGCTGAACCATGACAATGCCACAAGATGTCCCTAATTTCACTTTCGGGAACACACCTTCTGATTACTCCATCAGAGCATCTTTTGAACAAGAAGGGTTCATCCCATGAAAATTTCCTTGCTTCGTTGATTAACTTCTTCACTTGTTGCTTAGAGAACTCTTGCGGTATCTTCCTTCCCACTTTGTAATTTGCTATGTCAGCAAACCATGGTGCTTGCTGGATTTGCAGAAGATACTCATCTGGGAAGCTTTCATTTATGGGCTGGGATGCTTTTTGATTTGTTTCATGTGGTACCCTCGACAGATGATCAGCGACCTGATTTTCAGTGCCCTTCCTATCTCTTATCTCTATGTCAAATTCTTGTAGGAGCAGTATCCATCTGATGAGTCTTGGTTTAGCATCCTGCTTTGACATCAAATATTTAAGTGCCGCATGATCAGTGTAAACCACAACCTTGGATCCAACTAGATATGATCTAAACTTATCAAATGCATAGACTACAGCTAGCAATTCCTTTTCTGTTGTGGTGTAATTTCTTTGGGCCTCATTCAACACTTTACTTGCATAATATATGACATGATGCAAATTTCCCTTTTTTTGCCCAAGTACAGCACCAATTGCAAGATCACTTGCATCACACATGAGTTCAAAAGGTAATTCCCAATCTGGAGGTGTGATGATTGGTGCTGTTGTGAGTCTATTTTTTAAAGTTTCAAAGGCATGCTGGCAGTTTTCATCAAAAATAAAAGGATTATCAAGCATTAACAGATTACTCAAAGGTTTGGCTATTTTTGAAAAATCCTTGATAAACCTTCTGTAAAATCCGGCATGCCCCAAGAAACTTCTAACAGATTTCACATTAATTGGTGGAGGGAGTTTTTCTATAATCTCAACCTTTGCCTTATCAACCTCTATCCCTTTTCTTGAAACTTTATGGCCAAGAACAATCCCTTCGGGTACCATGAAATTGCATTTCTCCCAGTTTAAAACCAAATTAGTTTCTTGGCACCGTTTCAAGACAAGAGTTAAATGGTTTAGGCAAGCATTGAAATTATCACCAAAAACAGAGAAGTCATCCATGAAGACTTCTAAAAATTTTTCGACCATATCAGAAAAAATGGAGAGCATACACCTTTGAAATGTGGCAGGGGCGTTGCAGAGCCCAAAAGGCATCCTCCTATATGCAAAAACTCCAAATGGACATGTAAAGGCAGTTTTCTCTTGGTCCTTGGGGTCCACCACGATTTGATTATACCCAGAATATCCGTCCAAAAAACAGTAATAGGCATGGCCGGCTAACCTTTCCAGCATCTGATCAATGAATGGGAGAGGGAAATGATCCTTCCTGGTGGCATCATTTAATCTTCTATAGTCTATGCACATCCTCCACCCAGTCACTGTTCTAGTAGGGATCAACTCATTCTTCTCATTAGTGATGACCGTCATCCCTCCCTTCTTTGGTACAACTTGAACCGGGCTTACCCATGGGCTGTCAGATATTGGGAAGATTATCCCTGCATTCCACAACTTCATTACTTCCTTCTGGACAACTTCCTTCATTGTAGGATTTAGCCTTCTTTGCGGTTGAACCACTGGTTTGGAATTATCTTCCAAGAGGATCTTATGCATACATAATGCAGGGCTGATTCCCTTCAGGTCATCAATGGTCCATCCTAAAGCATCTTTGTGAGCTTTGAGTACGTCAAGAAGTTCTCCCTCTTCCTTTTTTGTTAAGGATGAATTAATGATTACTGGGAAGCTCTCCGATGTGCCAAGGAATGCATATTTGAGATGGGTGGGTAAAGGTTTCAGTTCTTGTCTTGGTACATCTTCTTTCTTATCTTGCCTTTCATTTTGCTCAGTAGAGGTCTCAGCCACTTGTTCCTCTGTTGCCCCTTGATTTCCTTCTTGCCTTTGAAGATTTTCTTCCAATGTTTCTTCCACTAAACTGTCTATCATATCCACTCTCACATAATCCTCTTGCTCAGGAGCATTTTGCATTGATTTGAACACATTTATGATCATTTGTTCATTATGGACCCTGAAGGTCATTTCTCCTTTTTCTACATCAATGATGGCCCTTGCTGTGTGTAGAAATGGCCTTCCCAGAATGATTGAGTCGTTTCCTTCTTCTTCAGTGTCCAAGATTACAAAATCTGCTGGGAAAATAAACTCCCCAACCTTCACCAACAGATTCTCCACAATTCCATTAGGTGTCTTGATTGATCTATCAGCCATGACTAGTGACATCCTGGTGGGTTTAAGTTCTTCTATGGCAAGTTTTCTCATCATTGAGAGAGGCATTAAATTGATGCTGGCACCCAGGTCACAGAGAGCCTTGTTGAGAATTATCTTGCCAATAGTGCATGAGACTACAAAGCTTCCCGGATCCTTAAGTTTTGGTGGAATACCCCGTTGAATCACAGCACTGCATTCCTCGGTGAGTAATATGGTTTCCCTTTCAAGCCAACTTCTTTTCTTGTTGATAAGATCCTTCAGAAACTTGGAATATAGAGGCATCTGCTCAAGTGCTTCAGCCAAGGGAATATTGATTTCCAGCTTCTTAAAGATCTCAAAAAATTTGTGAAAATGCTGGTCTTTAATCTCTTTGTTAAACCTCTGGGGATATGGCAGTGGAGGTGTGATGCTTTTTCCTATTTGCTGCTGTCCCTGAGCTACTTCCTTTGAGCTATGTGTCTGGTCATCTTTCTCTTTGAGTTTCTCAGTGCCTTTGTTTGGCATCACAACTTGCTCCTTAGCCTCATCTGCCTTTGTTTGCTTTTCATCCTCCGTTGGTTCTTTGATGTTCTCTGCTTGCTTCCTTGTAGTGTCATTGTTGATTATCAATGCTCTCCCACTCCTTAATTGTATTGCCTTGCATTCTTCCTTGGGATTTGGAATTGTGTCACTGGGCAGTGAGTTTGAAGGTCTCTCAACAGATACTTGCTTGGAGAGTTGCCCCATCTGTCTCTCTAGGCTCTTTATAGAGGCTTCCTGATTCTTGGCTACCATTTCTTGGTGTTTTAACATTTTGTCTATCATGGCCTCCAAGTGAGTGATTCTTTGGGCTTCAGGTGATGTTTGAGGTGGGTTATGAGATGTGGGTGGTGGATGGTAGGCATTTTGGTTGGTGGATTGGTTATTAGATTGGTATTGATTGATGTTGGGGTAGTTGTTTTGAGGTTTTCTGAAGGGGTTTTGGTTAGTCTGCTGCTGGTTGTGATTTTGGTTGCTTCTTGGGTTGTGTTGGTTTGAGTTCCTCTGCCATGGTTGTTGGTTTTGGGCATGGTTATCTCCCCATTTGAGGTTTGGGTGGTTTTTCCAGGATGGATTGTATGTATCACCATACACTTCATTTGGTCCTTGGTTGTGCATATACTGTACTTGCTCTTGTTGTTGTTCTTCTTGAGTTTCTTCACTCTGTCCCCATGTGGTTGATGGTTGGCTAGTGTTGACTGCTGAAACTTGGAGACTATCAATTCTCTTGGCCATTTGCTCAAATTGTTGTTGAATTTGCTGTTGCATCATCTTGTTTTGAGCTAGGATTGAATCTACTCCTTCTAACTCCATTACTCCTCTCCTTTGTGATGGTTGGCGGTTTCTTTGATGAGCAAAGAAATATTGATTGTTGGCCACCATGTCCACAAGATTCTGAGCTTCCTCAGCAGTTTTCATCAGTTGTAGTGAACCTCCAGCAGAATGATCTAATGCCTCCTGAGATTTCAATGTCAGGCCTTCATAGAAATTTTGCAGCACGTCCCATTCATTGAACATCTCTGGAGGACACTTTCTGATTAAGGCTTTGTACCTCTCCCATGCTTCATACAAGGATTCGGCATCTAATTGTGTGAATGTCTGCACCTCGGTTTTCAGCCTGATGACTCTTTGGGGTGGATAGAATTTGGCTAGAAATTTAGTCACCAAGTCATCCCAACTAGTGATACTTCCTTGGGGAAAAGTTTCAAGCTATTGTGCAGCCTTATCCCTTAATGAGAACGGGAACAGTAGAAGCTTGTAGGTTTCAGGATTCACGCCATTGGATTTGACAGTGTCACAGATCCTCAAGAAGGTAGATAGATGTTGATTTGGATCCTCCAATGGTCCTCCCCCAAATGAGCAATTGTTCTGGACCAATGTGATGAGTTGTGGCTTCAGTTCAAAGTTATTTGCATTGACATTAGGGGTGAGAATGCTACTTCCACAATGTCTAGCATTTGCAAAGGTATAGGAAGCCAATACTCTCATCTGTTGTGGTTGATTATTGACTCCTCCTCCTGGATTAGATGTATCTCCTTCCATCTCGTGGAATTCTTCGTCTGATTCCTCTTCTCCAATAATACTTTTCCCTCTTTCAGCTCTTCTAAGCCTCCTGAGAGTTCTTTCGTCTTGTTCATGAAAATTGGGTATGGCTCTTCTTGTACCTGATATACAAGCAGAACATGAGAAATGCACAACACTAATGACACTTCAATTTACTGCCAGATTGAAGTGTTAGTTAGTTTAAGCAAAAAATCAAACAGTTAGTGGGTTAATCAAAATTAAAGAAAAAGTGCTTGATCTAGATTACCACCTACCTTAATCATTGTCAATCTAATCAATCCCTGGCAACGGCGCCAAAAACTTGATGAGATATTTTGGAGGAAAAATAAATCTCTCCCAAAACATACAAATCCAACCGGCAAGTGTACCGGGTCGTATCAAGTAATAAAAACTCACGGGAGTGAGGTCGATCCCACAGGGATTGAAGGATTGAGCAATTTTAGTTTAGTGGTTGATTTAGTCAAGCGAATCAAGATTTGGTTGATGGTTTTGTAACTTGCAGAATTAAATTGCATTGAAGTAAAGAGAACAAGAAATAAATTGCTGAAACTTAAAGAACAAGAAATTAAATGGCAGAAACTTAAAGTGCAAGAAATGTAAATTACGGAATCTTAAAGTGCAAGGAATGTAAATTGCTTGAAATGTAAAGGGGATCGGGATGTGGATTTGCAGAAATTAAACAAGGGAAAATTAAATTGCATCAAACAGAAGAGGGAAAGGGAATTGGGATTGAACCGGATATTGAAGCAGTAAAGTAAATGAACATTAAAAGCAAGAAACAGAGAATATAAAATTGAGATCTCAGGGCCCAGAGACTAGAAAACCAAGTCTAGATCTCAATGCCTTCCTAGATCCAACAAGAACAATTGCAAGGAAGATGTAAATTGCAAAGAAAAGAGGAAGAACAATGAACCGGAAATGGAATTCAATTAACAGTAAAGAAACAGAGAGATCCAAGATTGAGATTGAAACAGAATTTCTTCAATTCTCCAATCCAAGATCCAAGACAAATGTAAAATGAAATTGAAAGCAATGAAAACAAGAAATTAAAGTTCACTCAAGTTCAAAAGCTCTCCGAAAAACTCTTATGAAAATTCTAAAAGGAAAGCTCTCCTAATAACTTGAATTCTATCCTATTTATACACTTTCAAAAATGATCTTCAAGCCTTGAGTTGGGCCTTTGCTCTTGGTGGAATTGGGTTGAAAGAGGCCTTGATTGATTGCTCTTGAAGTTTGAAGAAGAACCAAAGTGAACCAATTGAACCGGGTTTGAGGTTAGCCAAAGTTGGACCTAAAGTTTGAGCCAAAGTTAGGGGTTTTCATAGCAGCAAGCAAAATTCTTCTGGTATGGACGTTGGTGCCAACGTTAGGGGTCTAACTTTGACCCTAACGTTGGCCTTGCTTATATGCTAGTGGCGCCAACGTTAGCCTCCAAGTTAGGGGGCTAACGTTGGCGCAAACGTTGGCCATTCCCCCTTTGTAATTTATGTGCCAACGTTAGCCTCCAAGTTAGGGGGCTAACGTTGGCGCAAACGTTGGTGCCCAGGGGAGAAACTCTCAAGATCCAACGTTAGCCTCCAAGTTAGGGGGCTAACGTTGGGGCTAACTTTTGCCTCTTCCTTGAATGTTCATGTGCCAACGTTAGCCCGTTGGCGCAAACGTTGGTGCCCAGGGAAGAAGTTTCTCTTGCCAACGTTAGCCTCCAAGTTAGGGGGCTAACGTTGGCTCAAACGTGGGGAGCCCAGGGAGTAATCTTCATGCCTAACATTAGCCTCCAAGTTAGGGGGCTAACGTTGGGGCTAACTTCATGCCTCCTGGTTCAATTTCACTTATTCCATTGTCCTCTCTTCACTTCTAGCCATTCCTCTTTGCTTCAACCTTTCTCCAAGCTTTCTTCACATATCATTAATCAACCAAACTTATCAAAGCTATGCTCAAAATCATGAGATATTCATTCTTTCATAGTATGTAACAAATATAGCATAAAACCTCATGAAATGGCATAAATTCATATATGGTTGGTTCAATCAAGGGAAACATGAAAATCTACTCAATTAGCTTGCTTGTAGCTCAAGAAAGTGCATAATTCTAATGAAAACTAAAGAAAAAGACTAGCTAAAATAGGCTAGGATGACTTGTCATCACAAATACTGGAAAACAAAGTGCTTAGGGCCACGGCCAAGACTCTTGAAATAGCTGTGTTCAAGAATCATCATACTGAACTAGGAGAATCAATAACACTATCTGAACTCTGAGTTCCTATAGATGCCAATCATTCTGAACTTCAATGGATAAAGTGAGATGCCAAAACTATTCAAGAGGCAAAAAGCTATAAGTCCCGCTCATTTGATTGGAGCTATGTTTCATTGATAGTTTGGAATTTATAGTATATTCTCTTCTTTTTATCCTATTTGATTTTCAGTTGCTTGGGGACAAGCAACAATTTAAGTTTGGTGTTGTGATGAGCAGATAATTTATACGCTTTTTGGCATTGTTTTTAGTATATTTTTAGTAGGATCTAGTTACTTTTAGGGATGTTTTCATTAGTTTTTATGTTAATTTCACATTTCTGGACTTTACTATGAGTTTGTGTATTTTTCTGTGATTTCAGGTATTTTCTGGCTGAAATTGAGGGACTTGAGCAAAAATCAGATTCAGAGGTTGAAGAAGGACTGCTGATGCTGTTGGATTCTGACCTCCCTGCACTCAAAGTGGATTTTCTGGAGCTACAGAACTCAAAATGGCGCGCTTCCAATTCCGTTGGAAAGTAGACATCCAGGGATTTCTAGCAATGTTTAATAGTCCATACTTTGGCCGAGTTTAGACGACGTAAAAGGGCGTTGAACGCCAGTTCTACGCTGCTGTCTGGAGTTAAACGCCAGAAACAAGTCACAAACCAGAGTTGAACGCCAGAAATACGTTACAACCTGGTGTTCAACTCCAGAAAGAGCCTCTGCACGTGTAACATTCAAGCTCAGCCCAAGCACACACCAAGTGGGCCCCGGAAGTGGATTTATACATCAATTACTTACTTCTGTAAACCCTAGTAACTAGTTTAGTATAAATAGAACTTTTTACTATTGTATTAGACATCCTGGATTGTATTTTGATCCTGTGATCACGTTTTAGGGGCTGGCCATCTCGGCCATGCCTGGAACTTTCACTTATGTATTTTCAACGGTAGAGTTTCTGCACTCCATAGATTAAGGTGTGGAGCTCTGCTGTTCCTCAAAGATTAATGCAAAGTACTACTGTTTTTCTATTCAACTCAACTTATTTCGCTTCTAAGATATTCATTCGCACTTCAACCTAAATGTGATGAACGTGACAATCATCATCATTCCTTATGAACGCGTGCCTGACAACCACTTCCGTTCTACATTAGATTGAATGAGTATCTCTTAGATCTCTTAATTAGAATCTTCGTGGTGTAAGCTAGAATGATTGCGGCATTCAAGAGAATCCGGAAAGTCTAAACCTTGTCTGTGGTATTTCGAGTAGGATTCAATGATTGAATGACTGTGACGAGCTTCAAACTCGCGAGTGCTGGGCGTAGTGACAGACGCAAAAGGAGGGTGACTCCTATTCCAGCATGATCAGGAACCTCAGATGATTAGCCGTGCCGTGACAGGGCATCTTGGACCATTTTCACAAGAGGAGGGGATGTAGCCACTGACAACGGTGATGCCCTTGCATAAAGCCAGCCATGGAAAGGAGTAAGACTGATTGGATGAAGACAGCATGAAAGCAGAGGTTCAGAGGAACGATTGCATCTCCATACGCTTATCTGAAATTCTCACCAATGATTTACATAAGTATTTCTATCCTTCTTTTCTTCTCTATTTTCGAAAACCTCATTACTATTTTATATCTGCCTGACTGAGATTTACAAGGTGACCATAGCTTGCTTCATACCAACAATCTCCGTGGGATTCGACCCTTACTCACGTAAGGTATTACTTGGACGACCTAGTGCACTTGCTGGTTAGTTATGCGAAGTTGTGAAGATATGTTTAGACCATGGTTCTGTGCATCCGTTTTTGGTGCCATCGCCAGGGAATCAATTTCGAACAACAATTCACAACCTGAGTAACAATTTCGCATACCAATTTCTAATCTACCGACCGAGTCCGGGGGTTAGAACCTTCGTGGTATAGGCTAGAGTCACTGGCAGCATTCCTGGGATCCGGAAAGTCTAAACCTTGTCTGTGGTATTCCGAGTAGGATCCGGGAGGGGATGACTGTGACGAGCTTCAAACTTGCGAATGTTGGGCGCAGTGACAGTGTGCAAAAGGACAAGTGTCCTATTCCGATGCTAGCGAGAACCGACAGATGATTAGCCATGCTGTAGCTGTACTTGGTATTTGTCATCCGAGACGAGTAATCTGATAGTTGATTAGTCGTGCAGACATCGTACCTGGTATTTTTCATCCGAGAGGATCATCCAGCTTGCCATTGAAGGAAGCCATGCGTGTTTGGAGAAGAAGACAGTAGGAAAGCATAGATTCAGATGACAAAGCATCTCCGGAACCCCAGCCTGTTTCTCATTACTAAATCACAAGTACTATTTATTTCATGTTATTTATTTTTTCATAAATACAATCTCTCTTATCATTAATCTCCTTACTAAGATTTACAAAATAACCATAGTTTGCTTCAAGCCAACAATCTCTGTGGTATCGACCCTTACTCACGTAAGGTATTACGTGGACGACCCAATGCACTTGCTGGTTAGTTGTGCGGAGTTGTGAAAAGTGTTATCACATTTTCGTTCACGAGTAGTGTAGGTGCATAAACAAATAAAAGCAAAAGTGATAAATAATTAAGATAGAGACAGTAATTAGATCAATATGGGAGAGGGTGAAGCTCGCGCAATTCAATCTCTTTGATGATCCTACTCAAAACGCGACAGACAAGGTCGGATCTTCCTTATCAGAGACTGATGCTCTTATGGTTCTAGCCCCTAGAGCCACAGGAACCTCAATTACCCCTGACTAACGAGGTTTTATGTCACATACCCCGATTAGCCCAGATGATTCTATTGGAACCCGTGATGCATCCTCAAGATGTAGCTCAATACTATCTGGGTCAAGACTCATAAGGAACTCATATAGAATCTAGATTCATAAGGATGAAGAAGGACAATGCATCATAGAATAGAATCAAGCATAGATTGAAGTAGAAAAGTAATTCCATTAATCAGTAGGAATCAGCAGAGCTCCTAACCTTAACCTAGGAGGTTTAGTTGCTCACACTGTACAGAAAATAAAGTGTGTAGTTCGAATGTTGTGGAAAAGCTCCTAAACAATGGTGATCTCCCATTATTTATACTAATGACTAGACTAAAAGAAGAAATTAATAATAATTAGAAATTATAATAATGAAAGAAACTAAGCTAAAGGTGCGAAAATCCACTTCTAGGCCCACTTGTTGAGTGTTTGGGTTGAGCTTGGCGTCCAACCTGAGTGAATGGGCATTGGACACCCACTAGGGGGTAGAAATGCGCTGCCTTGCCCCCTTTGTGGCATTGAACACCAGGTTTGGGTGTTCAACGCCAACCTTGATCCTCTGGGGGCATTAGACGCCCATTAGGGGGTAGTTTGGGCGTTTAACACCCGTTTTGGGCAGTCCAATCCAAAAAAAAGTATAGACCAATATATATATATTGCTGGAAAACTCTAGAAGTTAGCTTTCCAACGCTGTTGATATCGCATCATTTGGGCCTTTGTAGCTCTAGAAATCTTCATTTGAATGCACAGAGGTCAGAATCTGACAACATTTGCTACGCTTTCCTTGCCTCTGAATCAGACTTTGCCAAAACTTGCCAAATTCACCCAAAATTCACCTAAAATCATAAGAAAAACACAAAAGCTCAAAGTAGTATCCAAAAAGTGGATTTTTCCTTAAAACCTACTAAAACATAATAAAACTTAACAAAACATACTAAAAACATTAAGAAATTACCATCAAAATGCATATAAAATATCCGCTCATCAATCAACACCATTCACCAACAACAACATTATAATTCATCAATATCCTTCATCAATCATCATAATCTTAAACAACACCAGTACTCATCATATTATCATCATAATTCATATATCACACATTCTAACACTTCATAGCATCCTCTTCATCATCAAACATAAATTCACATATAATTAATCATGCACCAACATCATTCAATCCTATTTTAGAGTCCACTAGTCTAAGTGTCCAAAAATATTATATATTACATAAAAGAAAGCGAAACCATACCTTGGCCGAGTTCCCAAAAAGCACAAAAACGCAAAGTTTGATTCCAACAAGATCAACAAGCCTCAAGCACCAACACCACTTCCAAAACTCTCCAACTATCAAGCTATACACATATAACATACCAAGAACCAACACTATGGCTAACCACAACATCAAACCGCAAGATTTTGAACAGACTTACCTTACCCAATGCTAAATCACCTTTAAACAACCAAAATCACATAATCTACTCAAAAAACAAACATAAAAATGTGAAATTACTTAGGGCAGAAAATTGGAGTAGGAGACGTGAGTTCTTACCAGAAAAACATAGTTAGAAATAACGGGCTCGGCAAGAGCTTCCTGTGGCCACAACGGGCTCATCAATCAGAGCTCCGTAGCTCAAGATATGGACAAAAGAAAAAGAAGGTGAATAGTGCAAACCCTTTCTTGTTTTAGGGTTAGAAATAAGTTGAAATGCTCAATAGTTGTTTTTATATATGTTGGGCTTCAACCCAACTTGGGCTCCGGTCCAATCCATTAGCGTTTAAGGCTCGTTTGGCCCACTTCGGACCAAAACCTTTAAGATTAGCGCCCAGTTTTCAGTTCTAAATTATTTTTTCAAAACAATAAATTCAATTTTCAAAATCTTATTTTTCTCAATACGCGGTACCGGTCAAACTAGATCCGGTACACATTTTTACAAAAATTTTACATAAAAATACATTTTCTCACTCAAAAAAATTCATTGAATTAAAATTTCACCTTTTTATTTTGAAAATATCATTTCTATATTTTCGAACCTATTCCGGGCAGTTAAAAATTATTATTTTATTAAAGCGGTTATTCCGGTTCTTACATTCTCCCCTCCTAATTAGGAATTTTGTCCCCAAAATTCAAATCGCATGATTGGTGGATAGAATTATGATCACACTTTACACAACTCTGGTACAACTAACCAGCAAGTGCAATGGGTCGTCCAAGTAATAAAACCTTATGCGAGTAAGGGTCGATCCCACAGAGATTGCCGGCTTGAAGCAAGCTATGGTCATCCTGTAAATCTTAGTCAGGCAGATTCAATTAGTTATGAGTTTTGCTAATTGAAAGATAAATAAAATGTAAATTAAAATAAAGATACTTATGTAATTCATTGGTGGGAATTTCAGATAAGCGTTTGGAGATGCTTTGTTGCTTCTGAACGTCTGCTTTCCTATTGTCTTCATCCAATCATGCGTACTCCCCTCCATGGCAAGTTGTATGTTGGTGGATCACCATTGTCAATGGCTACCATCCATCCTCTCGGATGAAAAATACCAGGTACGGTTTCAGTACGGCTAATCAACTATCGGATTTCTCGTCTCGGATGAAAAATACCAGGCACAGCTACCACACGGCTAATCATCTGTCGGTTCCCACTTGTGTCGGAATAGGATCTCTATATCCTTTTGCACACTGTCACTGCGCCAACATTCGTGAGTTTGAAGCTCGTCACAGTCATCCCATCCCAGATCCTACTCGGAATACCACAGATAAGGTTTAGACTTTCCGGATCTCAGGAATGCTTTCAATTGGTTCTAGCCTCTACCACAAAGGTTCTAATCTCACAGATTCAAATGCTCTGCTATCAGGAGAGGCAAGTCAAATCCATGGATCAGAGACCCAAGAGACTATACTCCAGCTGTCGTCCAATGACTACGTTGAACATCATGTAGACCGCTTGTGGTTGTCAGGCACGCGAATCTTGGCTAAGCGAGTAACGAAGATAGTGGGTAATTGTCACGGGTCACCCCTTCATTCTAACTTAACTGAATTAAGTACTAGAGTATATATTGGAGAAGAAGTAAACGTGAATTGAAAGAGAAATAATAGTACTTGCATTAATTCATGAAGAACAGCAGAGCTCCGCACCTTAATCTATGAGGTGTAGAAACTCCACCGTTGGAAAATACATAAGAGAAAATAGCCTAGGCATGGCCGTGAGGCCAGCCAAGCATGAAGTTGATAAAAGATGATTAAAAAAGTTCGAATACAATAGGAAAGACTAGTATTTATACTAAACTAGTTACTAAGGATTACAGAAATTGAGTAACTAAGTGCAGATAGTGCAGAAATCCATTTTTGGGGCCCACTTGGTGTGTGCTTGGGCTGAGCATTGAGCTATACACGTGCATAGGCCTTTTCTGGAGTTAAACGCCAGCTTGGGTGCCAGTTTGGGTGTTTTACGCCAGAAAGGGGTCTTTGGCTGGCGTTGAACGCCAGTTTGGGCCATCAAATCTCGGGCAAAGTATGGACTATTAAATACTCCTGGAAAGCCCAAGATGTCTACTTTCCAACGCAATTTAGAGAGCGCCAATTGTGCTTCTTTAGCTCTAGAAAATCCACTTCGAGTGCAGGAGGGTCAGAATCCAATAGCATCTGCAGTCCTTTCTCAGCCTTTGAATCAGAGTTTTGCTCAGGTCCCTCAATTTCAGCCAGAAAATATCTGAAATTATAGAAAAAAACACAAACTCATAGTAAAGTCCAGAAATGTGATTTTTGCATACAAACTAATAAAAATATAATATAAAGTAACTAAAACATACTAAAAACTACCTAAAAACAATGCCAAAAAGCGTATAAATTATCCTGGTTATTTGCAACCATCTCAATGAGTTCCTGGGCTTCTGCAGGGGTTTTCTTCAGATGAAGAGATCCACCAGTAGAGTGGTACAATGACATCTTGGACAATTCAGACAGACCATCATAGAATATACATAAGATGTTCCATTCTGAAAGCATGACAGAAGGACACCTTCTGATCAATTGCTTGTATCTTTCCCAAGCTTCATAGAGGGATTCACCTTCCTTCTGTCTGAAGGTTTGGACTTCCACTCTAAGCTTGCTCATCTTTTGAGATGGAAAGAATTTGGCCAAGAAAGTATTGACCAACTTTTCCCAAGAGTTCAGGCTTTCTTTAGGTTGTGAGTCCAACCATATCCTAGCTCTGTCTCTTACAGCAAAGGGGAAAAGTATAAGTCTGTAGACCTCGGGATTAACCCCATTGGTCTTAACAGTGTCACAGATTTGCAAGAATTCAGCTAAGAACTGATGAAGATCTTCCAATGGAAGTCCATGAAACTTGCAATTCTGCTGCATAAGAGAAACTAATTGAGGCTTAAGCTTAAACTTGTTTGCTCCAATTGTAGGAATTGAGATGCTTCTTCAATAGAAATCGGAAATTGGTGCAGTAAAGTCACTAAGCATCTTCCTTGCATCTCCACCATTGTTGTTGGGTTCGGCTGCCATGTCTGCTTCTTTTTTGAAATTTTCTGTAAGATCCTCTCCGGAGTGTTGTGCTTTAGCTTCTCTTAGCTTCCTCTTCAGAGTCCTTTCAGGTTCAGGATCAGCTTCAACAAGAATGTCTTTATCCCTGTTCCTGCTCATATGAAAAAGAAGAGAACAGAAAAGAAGAGGAATCCTCTATGTCACAGTATAGAGATTTCTTTATGTGTCAGAGGAAAAGAAGAATAGAATGAAGAAGGAAGAAGAAAGAATTCGAACAGAGAGAGAGAGAAAAGTAGTTAGGTGGTTTTGAAAAAGATAAGAAATAGTAAACTTTTTAAAATTAAAACAAACAAGTCATCAAGTGGTTAATTGAAAAAGATTTGAAAATAAATTTTGAAAAGATAAGAAGTTAGAAAAAGATTTTGAAATTAAAATTTTAAAAAGATATGATTGAATTTTATTTTGAAAAAGAATTGAAAAAGAAATTAAAACAGATGTAATTTTTAAAATTAAAGTTGATGACTTGACTAACAAGAAACGAAAAGATATGATTCTAGAATTTAAAGATTGAACCTTTCTTAACAAGAAAGTAACAAACTTGAAATTTTTGAATAAAAACATTAATTGTTAGTAAAGTTTTCGAAAATGTGAAATAAAAATAAGAAAAAGATTTTGAAAATTTATTTAAGAAATTCGAAAATATTAAGAAGAAAAATGAAAAAGATTTGATTTTTGAAAAAGATTTGAAAACATAAAGTTTTTAATTGAAATTTTGACTTGACTAACAAGAAATAACTAAATTTTAAAAATTTTTGACCAAGTCAACTCAAAATTTTGAAAATTATGACAAGAATAAGGAAAAGATATTTTTTTACTTTTGAATTTTTAATGAGGAGAGAGAATAACAACAAAATGAAACAACACATAAAATTTTAAGATCAAAACAATTAATGCATGCAAGAACACTTTGAATGTCAAGATGAATACCAAGAACACTTTGAAGATCATGATGAACATCAAGAACATATTTTTAAAAATTTTTAAGAAAAGAAAGACATGCAAGACACCAAACTTAAGAACTTTTGTACTAGGGACACTAACAATTTGAAAATGCATATGAAAAATAAGAAAAGACACAAAACAAGAAAATATAAAGATTGAACAAAGAAAATCATCAAGAACAACTAGAAGATCATGGAAGAACACAATGCATGAATTTTCAAAAATCTAAGAAAAATTAAAAACATGCAGTTGACACCAAACTTAAAAAGTTGACACTAGACTCAAACAAGCAACACAAAATATTTTTGGGTTTATGATTTTATTAATTTTTTTTTTGTATATTTTTCAAAAAATTATTTTGGAAAAAGAGAATTAAAAATTAAAAAAAAAATTAATAAGAAGTCTAAGATTCCTGTAATGTTAGCCTAAAGCTTCGCTCCAAAAGATTAGACATGGCCAAATGGCCAGCCAAGCTTTAGCATAGCATTACATACAACAATCCAATAAATAAGAATCCAAAGGCTCCTACAATGAGAAGTGGAAACCTCAGTCCAAAAGATTAGACATGGCTTAATAGCCAGCCAGGCTTCAACATATCATCATGAAGCTCTAAGGTGGAATTCATTCTCAAAAAGTTTTATTAATTTTTCGAAAACAAAATTTTTTTTTCAAAAATAAAAATAAAAAGCTTAAACATAAAATAAAATTACCCAATCTAAGCAACAAGATGAACCGTCAGTTGTCCAAACACGAACAATCCCCGGCAACGGCGTCAAAAACTTGGTGCACGGAATTGTGATCACACTTTTCACAACTCTGGTACAACTAACCAGCAAGTGCACTGGGTCGTCCAAGTAATAAAACCTTACGCGAGTAAGGGTCGATCCCACAGAGATTGTCGGCTTGAAGCAAGCTATGGTCATCCTGTAAATCTTAGTCAGGCAGATTCAATTGGTTATGAGTTTTGATAATTGAAAGATAAATAAAACGTAAATTAAAATAAAGATACTTATGTAATTCATTGGTGGGAATTTCGGATAAGCGTTTGGAGATTCTTTGTTGCTTCTGAACCTCTGCTTTCCTATTGTCTTCATCCAATCATGCGTACTCCCTTCCATGGCAAGTTGTATGTTGGTGGATCACCATTGTCAATGGCTACCATCCATCCTCTCAGATGACTAATACCAGGTACAGTTTCTGCACGGCTAATCAACTGTCAGATTTCTCGTCTCGGATGAAAAATACCAGGTACAGCTACCACACGGCTAATCATATGTCGGTTCCCACTTGTGTCAGAATAGGATCTCTCTATCCTTTTGCACACTATCACTGCGCCCAACATTCGTGAGTTTGAAGCTCATCACAGTCATCCCGTCCCAGATCCTACTCGAAATACCACAGACAAGGTTTAGACTTTCCGGATCTCAGGGATGCTGCCAATTGGTTCTAGCCTCTACCACGAAGGTTCTAATATCACGGATTCAAATGCTCTGTTGTCAAGAGAGGCAAGTCAAATCCGTGGATCAGAGACCCAAGAGACTATACTCCTATTGTTGTCCAATGACTACGTTGAACATCATGTAGACCGCTTGTGGTTGTCAGGCATGCGGATCTTGGCTAAGCGAGTAACGAAGATAGTGGGTGATTGTCACGGGTCACCCCTTCATTCTGACTTAACTGAATTAAGTACAAGAGTATATCTTGGAGAAGAAGTAAGCGTGACATGAAAGAGAAACAATAGTACTTGCATTGATTCATGAAGAACAGCAGAGCTCTGCACCTTAATCTATGAGGTGTAGAAACTCCACCCTTAAAAAATACATAAGAGAAAATAGCCTAGGCATGGCCGTGAGGCCATCCAAGCATGAAGTTGATAAAAGATGATTAAAAAAGTTCGAATACAACAGGAAAGACTTGTATTTATACTAAACTAGTTACTAAGGATTACAGAAATTGAGTAATTAAGTGCAGATAGTGCAGAAATACATTTCCAGGGCCCACTTGGTGTGTGCTTGGGCTGAGCATTGAGCTTTACACGTGCATAGGGCTTTTCTAGAGTTAAACGCTAGCTTGGATGCCAGTTCGGGCGTTTAACTCCAGTTCTGGTGCTAGTTTGGGCGTTTTACGCCAGAAAAGGATCTTTAGCTGGCGTTGAACGCCAGTTTGGGCCATCAAATCTCGGGCAAAGTATGGACTATTATATATTGCTGGAAAGCCCAAGATGTCTACTTTCCAAAGCAATTGAGAGCGCGCCAATTGGGCTTCTTTAACTCTAGAAAATCCACTTCGAGTGCAGGAGGGTCAGAATCCAACAGCATCTACAGTCTTTTCTCAGCCTCTGAATCAGACTTTTGCTCAGGTCCCTCAATTTCAGCCAGAAAATACCTGAAATTACAGAAAAACACACAAACTCATAGTAAAGTCTAGAAATGTAATTTTTGCATACAAACTAAAAAAATATAATAAAAAGTAACTAAAACATACTAAAAACTACCTAAAAACAATGCCAAAAAGCGTATAAATTATCCGCTCATCAATGATGTATCATCCATGAAGCATTCTACTACCCACATTGTCAACCTAAACAAGTTGTCATAGCATTTCGTCCACCAAATTTCTACTGTGTCGATGTTTCCTCTCGCTTTCCGCTGCGTCACTCTGATTATTTGTCACTAAGAACTCGACTTACTCCACTGCATCGAACCGAAATTTTCCTTTAAACCAAATACTGCTTTTGTAACATTTTCCAAAACCTTCAAAACAAGTTCAAGCTAAGCTAGTTCAATGTTACAGCTTTTTCAAAAGACTCAAAAATCATTTACTCGTAAATCAATTACTTTATATCACGATTTTCCTTAAATTCATTAGAATCCTTAAATCATAGCTTTTTAATTTGAATCCCTTTCAATGAGTTAAATTTCAAACCAAATCCACAAATTAAAAAAATCACAGAACTCACTTTTCATTTAAATCCTATCATTCAAAACAAGAATTCCGACCTACTTTTAAAACCAAATCATTTAAACTAAAAGTTCCAAACCAATTTCAAAATGCTTCTAGGATTTAAAACTTTTTCAACATGATTCAAAGCCATATCAGTTAGAAATTGAAAATCTTAATTAAAAACTGCAAAAGCATTCATCCTCATTCGGTAGATGCATCAATCGGCACTTCCACTGCCACTAAGGCTGAACCTCGCCCATCAATTAATATGCCGCAAACTCCACGAACTAGTTTTCCGGAACATGTTGATCTTGTAACGCATTAGCTAGGTTAATCATCCTCACTATCTCTTCGTTAACATGATTGACCTCATCCACGAGTTGCCATTTGGGATCCTGTCTATACCAAACAATCGATATCGAGGTGATCAGTCTCAATATCTCAAGTTTAGTGTTTCAATTATCCCCAGAGGCACTCACAAACAAGCATGTTGTGCATACCAAGCAAATAACCTAAATACCATGAAATAAAAATGATCCAGAGTGTGTAATAAAGCACAATCAGTGCATCCCTCAGGCTCACGAGGATGAACCGCTTTGATACCACTAAATGTAACACCCCGTCACCCTAAACCTTACCTCGTGCCGTAAAGTGAAGGATAACAAAGTGGCACAACAACTTTAAAGCTCATATAGTAATATATATATATAGTAATATATAGTAATATATATATAAAGAAGTAGGAATACTAAAAGCATGATAAAGGAATAAAGCTGAAGTCGCATAAAGCAGAATTACAAATCGGAAAGCGTTCACACACGACAACTAAACGCTTAGGTACGAATAGAACAAGACATAATATATATATATATATATATATATATATATATATATATATAACCTTGTAGATAGCTCCATGATACGCAAAGTAGTAAATTAAAGTAAACAAAAAATATATAAGTAAGATATACAAAAAGAAGACTAGTCACAGCCTGCGGAGTTTAGGCCGGCTAGTCAAACTGAACACAACAGAGTTTTGGAAATTAAAAATAGCAACGACCTACCTCTCAAATTTTTTGAAAAATAAAGCCTCTAAGGCAACAACATTAAATATACAAAAGGTGAGAGTACTGACGAATGGATTTTTGACGGTTTAGAATTTCACAATAAATCCTCGTTGCAAGTATAGTATCTAAACCAACAAAGAATCCTTTCATGTAAAAAATTGTTTGTCACAAGTAACAAACCCCAATAAAAATAATATCCAAAGTATTTAAACCTCAAGTCGTCTCTCAAGGAATTGCAAGGAAGTATGTTACTATTGGTTATGGAAAAGTATCTTTTTGGGTTTTTGAAATAAGGAACAAGGAAAGTAAATGACAAGAAAGTAGACTAATAGCTAAGAAAGCTCTTGGCAAGGTATGAGAATTAGAAGTCCTATCCTCATTATCTTCCTCAATTGTGACATCAATTGTCCATTGCTCCCACTTAGTTAACCTCTAATTCTGAAGGAAAGTCAAGTGGATAAATCAATTTGATTCCTCAAGTCCTAGTCAACTCCTAAGAAAAGACTAGCTTTAGAGGGATTCAAATCAACTAGCAACTTTTAATTATCAATTAACAAAGGAGTTTGATAACTCAAGAGTCTCCAAATACTCAACCAAAGCCAAAAGGAGAGAAATCTAAATTAAAATCCTACCAAGCATTTTATCAAATACCTGGAAGGGACAACATAAAAGCATAGAAAAGCAATAAGAGATAATAAAATCCAAACAACCAATTGAAAGCATCAATAACATAAATTGAAGAAAGCAATCATAAATACGAAATACCTCAAATTGCATAAAAAGGGAAATTGAATCTAACATGAGAATTCATAAACTAAAGTGAATAAATAAATAAATCACCAAGAGAAGAGAAACTATAGTGCTAGAATAAATAAGAGTAGAAGAGAATAGCTAAATTTGGAATTGAAAATAGCTAAATCTAAGAATCCTAAAACCTAGAGAGAGGAGAGAGCCTCTCTCTCTCTAGAAAACTACATCTAAAACCCAAACTTATGTGAATGAAAGTTGTATGATTGATTCCTCCACTCCGCAGCCTCTAATCTATGTTTTCAAGCTTGGAACTAGGTCAAAAGGAGCCCAGAAATCGCCCCTAGCGTCTTCTGCAATTTCTGCACGTGGCGCACATCACGCGTACGCGTAATGCACGCATGCGCATCACTTAACTGCATGGCAACTATGGTAAATTGCATATCATTTTGAAGCCCTGGATATTAGCTTTCCAACACAACTGAAACTGCCTCATTTGGACCTCTGTAGCTCAAGTTATGGTCAATTTAGTATGAAGAGGTCAAGGTTGACAGCTTAACAATTCCTTCAATTTCTTGTATTCCTTCCACTTTTGCATGCTTCCTTTCCATCCTCTAAGCTATTCCTGCCTTATAAACCCTGAAAACACTCAGTAAACATATCACGGCATCGAATGGTAATAAGAGGGAATTAAAATTAGTGAGTTTAATGTCAAAGAAGCATGTTTTCAATCATAACATAAAATTAGGATGGAAAATGTAAAACATGCGAATTATATGAATAAGTGTGAGTTTAGTGGATAAAATGCACTAAATTAAGCACAAGATAAACCCTAAAAATGGGGTGGCTTGTGCGTACACACCCCTCCCGCGCGTCTCCATTGTAACTTTCTGCCCCTTTCATTAATATTGCGAACCTGCATGTGACGCGTGCGCGTCAACGACGCTTACGCACGGATCGCAAAGCTATTTTAGACAACTAAACCATGAATTAAACGAAATAAATATATCTAAAAACAAAAATAAAAATCTAACTTATTACTAATATAAATAAAAGAGAAATTAGAAAGAATTTACCATGGTGGGGTGTCTCCTACATAGCACTTTTAGTTAAAGTCCTTAAATTGGACATTTCGTGAGCTCCTTGTCATGGTCACTTGTACTTGAACTCATCTTGAAACTTCCACCAATGCTTGGACTTCCAATAAGCTTCAACATCTCCAAATAAATTCACCAAGCCTTGATGAAGTTCTCCACAAGCTTTGAGCTCTCAAAGTTGATCCTCTTGTATGCCCAGATCCCAAATCTTGTTCCTACACCTGTCTGTAAGCTGCAAATCATGATTCCATCCGGGTGGTTTAGCCTTGGAATTCTCATTTAAGCACCTAAACATCCTCCTAGACCCAATCAATTAAGAATTATACCAACCTTTGTAATTAGGCCCTAAGCTTCCAACCATAACGAACCTAGGATGGTGTTGACAACCGCTAACCATCTCCCTTTTACTCTTAAAACCGCAGATAGCTCTAAGTTGTCCATCCGTTTCAAGCAGACCATATTCAAGTGGGAAGGTAGATTTTAAGAATAAGAATTTTTATGCACTTGAATGTTGTGTTGGATGGTAATGGCTTGGGGGGAAGTATCTCCAGTGGTGGCCTTGCCAATGTATACTTCAATCTCTTGGGCTCCTCTTTGATGATCTCCATCTCTTGATAAGCTGCTGCAACATTGACCTCTTCTTTAAGTCCAATAGGGGAGGATTCAATTGTTGATAAAAACTCATCAATTAGTGAATCCATCTCATGATTAACCT
This sequence comes from Arachis ipaensis, assembly GCF_059453495.1. Lineage (NCBI taxonomy): Eukaryota > Viridiplantae > Streptophyta > Magnoliopsida > Fabales > Fabaceae > Arachis > Arachis ipaensis. The sequence continues at coordinate 54,002,020 of NC_142435.1, read as the reverse complement.
CCTCCAAGTCTTCAACCATGACATGCCTTGGAGGTTGTACACCCTCCTCAACATCAAATTCAAACGTTTTGGAAGGAGGCTCTATGATTTGAGATTCCCATGGAGGTTTCGCATCTCCTAAGTCCTCAACCACTTCCTATTCTTCGATAATTTCGGTTTTCTCCACTTTCTCTAGTACAAAATCTAACTCCTCCTTGATAACTTCCACCTCTTGACAACTTTCTTCAATTCCCTCTAATTCTTCAACTACTCCTTCATCTTCAAGGCTCTCTCCTACCTCCACTTTTTGGGCCTCCTCTTGCTTCTCTTGAAGTATGTATGCATGAACCCGATCCATTACGTCCCTAAGATGATCCCTTCTCTCTTGTTCCATGTCAATAGCATAATTGGGATCATGTTGCTCTTGGATTGATGGACATGGGTGAAAAGGAAGTGTATTAGAGCTTGAGGGTTGAGTTTTGGGAGTATAGGATGGATCCACGAGAGATATAAGAGCTTGGAGAGTAGAGGTAAGACCGGTGAGAGCAGAGGTAAGTGTGGTTTGAAGCTCCTGTTGCCCTTGGTGAATAACTCTAAAGGTATCATCTATGGGATCTTGGGGTGGATAGGAGGGTACATTTGTTGGGAGAAAAGGCTCATAGTACAGAAGTGGTTCTTCTTGATAAGGGTATGGAGATGGTGTATATTGAGGTGGTGGTTCTGGGTATGGTTTATATGGTTTGTATGGTGGTTAGTGTGGTGGATAAGGGTTAGGGTTATATGGAGGTGAATGGTGGAAAGGGACTTGTGAGTATGGTGGTTCGAAGCTATGTTGAGGAGGGGGTTCATAGGCATATGGTGGGGCTTGTTGGAGGGGGTCCACCATAGCTATTAGATTGATACGCACCTTGGAATGGCTCTTGATCATAGTAAATTGGTGGAGGTTGATTGTCACGAAAAGGTCCACCATAACCATTGTCATGGGATGCATCGTAGAATGGTTGTTGCTCATAGCATATTGGAAGAGGTTGTTGCCAAAAGGGTTGATCAAATCCTTGTGGCTCCTCCCATCTTTGATTGTTCCAACCTTGATGCATATTCTTATTATAGCTTTCATTCCCTACAACATAATTTGAACCAAACTCATAGCCAAAGGGGTGAGAATTCATAGTAGCAAGTAAAAACAAAAACTAATAAGAATTAATGTAAAAAAACTCCTAAAACTAGAAACACTAACAAAGAAACAAAAAAGCAAAATTATTCACAATAACTAATAATAAGGCACACGTTTGTAATTCCCCAGCAACGGGGCCATTTTGACTAACGGATTTTTGACGGTTTAGAATTTCGCAATAAATCCTCGTTGCAAGTATAGTATTTAAACCAACAAAGAATCCTTTCATGCAAAAAATTGTTTGTCACAAGTAACAAACCCCAATAAAAATAATAACCGAAGTATTTAAACCTCGGGTCGTCTCTCAACGAACTGCAGAGAAGTATGTTACTATTGGTTATGGAAAAGTATCTTTTTGGGTTTTTGAAATAAGGAACAAGGAAAGTAAATGACAAGAAAGTAGACTAATAGCTAAGAAAGCTCTTGGCAAGGTATGAGAATTAGAAGTCCTATCCTCATTATCTTCCTCAATTGTGACATCAATTGTCCATTGCTCCCACTTAGTTAACCTCTAATTATGAAGGAAAGTCAAGTGGATAAATCAATTTGATTCCTCAAGTCCTAGTCAACTCGTAAGGAAAGACTAGCTTTAGAGGGATTTAAATCAGCTAGCAACTTTTAATTATCAATCAACAAAGTAGTTTGATAACTCAAGAGTCTCCAATTACTCAACCAAAGTCAAAAGGAGAGAAATCTAAATTAAAATCCTACCAAGCATTTTATCAAACACTTGGAAGGCACAACATAAAAGCATAGAAAAGCAATAAGAGATAATAAAATCCAAACAACCAATTTAAAGCATCAATAACATAAATTGAAGAAAGCAATCATAAATACGAAATACCTCAAATTGCCTAAAAAGGAAAATTGAATCTAACATGAGAATTCATAAACTAAAGTGGATAAATAAATAAATCACCAAGAGAAGAGAAACTAAAGTGCTAGAATAAATAAGGATAGAAGATAAACTAAATTAAAGTACAGTAGAAATCTGGAATTGAAAATAGCTAAACCTAAGAATCCTAAAACCTAGAGAGAGGAGAGAGCCTCTCTCTGTAGAAAACTACATCTAAAACCTAAAATTATGTGAATGAAAGTTGTATGATTGATTCCTCCACTCTGCAGCCTCTAATTTGTTTTTTCGGGCTTGGAACTGGGCCAAAAGGAGCCCAGAAATTGCCCCCAGCGTCTTCTGCAATTTCTACACGTGGTGCACGTCACGCGTATGGGTAATGCACGCATGCACATCGCTTAACTGCATGGAAACTATGAAAAATTGCATATTATTTTGAAACCCCAGATGTTAGCTTTCCAACGCAACTAGAACCGCTTCATTTGGACTTCTGTAGCTCAAGTTATGGCCGATTTAGTATGAAGAGGTCAGGGTTGACAGCTTAACAATTCCTTCAATTTCTTGTATTCCTTCCACTTTTATTCCTTCCACTTTTGCATTCTTTCTTTCCATCCTCTAAGCCATTCCTGCCCTATAAACTCTAAAAACACTCAGCAAACATATCACGACATCGAATGGTAATAAGAGGGAATTAAAATTAGCGAGTTTAAGACCAAAGAAGCATGTTTTCAATCATAACATAAAATTAGGAAGGAAAATGTAAAACATGCGAACTATATGAATAAGTGTGAGTTTAGTGGATAAAATCCACTAAATTAAGCACAAGATAAACCCTAAAATGGGGTTTATCAAGTACTACAACAAAAGTAAAGTGAAATAAAACATAAGGAAGAGCATACTCTGATCTGTCACCACATCCGCAAACTCACCATAGTGGGTTGCGATCTGCATTTGAAAAACAACAACATATGGTATGAGAACCGGAGGTTCTCAGTATAGTAACAATGCTCAATATATAAGATGTATGGTTCTGAGATGCCAAAGGCAATCCAGGAACTTCACATCAAACAGAGATTCAAGCTTAACGAGATAATTAAATTAAACCATAAACCGTAAACAGGGTTATCTAAACTTAGGGGGTTTCTAACTAATACCAATCACACCTCTGTATCCCACAACCTTCGCCATCCTAACCTCCGTGCAATCCTATCACCACTGCCTTCCGATCCTCCTAAATGCCAGACAATTACAAGTATATGCAAACAAGTAATACACAGGTAATATTCAGGTATAACAAGTAATTCAAGAAGCAAGTAGGCATATTATACATTTAGGCAAACTGCAAGTAATCAAAACAAACAAGCACATAAGAGATGCATATGATGAATGCCTATCCTATTGGCTGTGATATCACATGTCGATTATAGTGCCAAACCCAACACAAAATCCGGTCGGCAAATCCCAGATTAGTCTCTCTGTTGCGCATACTCAGGAGGAATAATTCCGAGGGATGAGTGCCCTACCACCTTCTCCATTCAGAGGGAAACGTTCCTAGGGAGAGGGCAGAAAACTGGAGATGGAGACGTGAGTTCTTATCAGCAAAACTTAGTTAGAAATAACGGCGGATTCAGCAAGAGCTTCGTGTGGTCGCAAACGGCTCATCAATCAGAACTCCGTAGCTCAAGATATGGATAAAAGAAGAATGTGAATAGTGCAAACCCTCACCTCCACTCTTCTCACTTCGGCGGTGCCCCTTTCTTATTTTATGGTTAGAAATGAGCTGAAATGATCATTAGTTGTGTTTATATATATTGGGCTTGGGCCCGGTCTAACCCATTAGCGTTTAAGGCCCATTTGATCCACTTTGGACCAAAACCTTTAAGATTAACACCCAATTTTCGATTCTAAATTATTTTTGTCATTTCAAAACATTAAACTCAATTTTTAAAATTTTATTTTTCTCAATACGCGATATCGGTCAGACTAGAGCCGATACGCATTTTTACAAAAATTTCTGTAAAAGATACATTTTCCCACTTAAAAAAGTTCATTGAATTCAAATTTCACCTTTTTATTTTGAAAATATCATTTCTATATTTTCGAACCTATTCCGGGTAGTTAAAAAATTATTATTTTATTAAAGCGGTTATTCCGGTTCTTACACTCCTCGCTTCCTTGGCTCTGGTTTGCACTCCCTCTCTCTTAACAGCAACACGACGACGCAGCGGTAATGACGCCGGCCGGCGCCGTCCTCCCTCTCTTCTCCTCCTTCCCCTTGCAACCTTTCCCCCTCCCTTTCTTTCTGTTCCTTCGTTCCCTCTTCCGTCTCCCTTTTCTTTCTTTTGTTTCATTTGACTGTGTGGCAGTGATGGTTAGGGTAAAATTAGGGTTTTGTTTGGTTAGAGTTAGGGTTGGATTCGGAAATTTTGGATAAAATTAGAGTTTGGTAATTTTAATAAAATTAGGGTATATTGTATTAATATGAAATATAATTTAATACCTTAAAATTACTTTGAAAATATTATTTATTATATTAAATTACTAATTGGCTTTCAATCAAATAATCTAATTTAAAATATTAAATTCCAAAATTTTAATTACTTAAATCAAATCATATAAAAATCTTACTAGTTTACAACTACTAAACTTATAGTTTAAATATAGAAAATTATCCAGTAATTATAAAATTAAATAAAATTTCTAATTTAATTATCAAAACTTGATTTAATTATTTTTAATAAAATATTTTTGAAAATAAAGTCTTTAATGAATAATTAATTTGAAATTGACTCATAGTAAGACTTTTCAAAAGTTTCAGATCTTACAATATACACATATATAGATTAGGATCATATAATATAAATTATTTAAAATAACCTACCTTATCATACATATGAGTATATGAATGATAAATATATAAAATATTTAAAATATAGATCTTGTGAAAAACGGTTTTGACAAACAAATGTATTGTGTGGGAAAAAATCAATACTAATTCTTCTATTTTTGTTATTAGCTTTTTTTTAAACAAATGAGTATACTACCATTTCTACCCATAAAAGTTGAAAATGCTGACATATTTACCCATAAAAGATTAAAATTACCATTTGTACCCATAAAATTGACTTTCGCAAGCAAAATTACCCAAACCCTAAATAATTACATAAAATTCCCAAACTACCCTTAGTGGTCATCCTCTTCAATTCTTTACCTAAGCCGTGAACCAGCACTGCTGCAGCACCATCCCCTTTTCACTCTCTCTCTCTTCATTCTCCTCCATCTTCTTCAATCGTTCTTTCTCTCTTTCTCTCTTTCTCTCCCCCCTCTTCCCACTTTTCTCCTTCCTCTTTTTTTCCTATTGATGTTTCTCTCTTCTCTGTCATTCTTCTCTCTCTTCTGTGCATTAATGGTGGTTTCTCCTTTTGTCATCGCGAGCTCTATCTTCTCCTCCCCTCCTCTTCTTCTTCTTCTTCTTTGGGAGGTTTCTAGGAAGTAGCAGAATCCTCTATTTTCTGCAACCGCAACTTCTTCAGTGTTGAGTTCCTTCCTTTTCCAAATGTCGTATCTTCGTCTTCTTCTTCTCTCGGCATCATTGCTCTCATCTCCTCCTAGTGATGCGTCTTTGTCATCTCCTCCCAGTGTCGCCAAAATCAAATTAGTGTTCTGTGTTATTTGCAACAAAAATGGTGATCTGAAGTCTAAGAAATTGTCAATTTTTGGTGAAGGTTCTAAGAAATTAGGGTTTTATTTTGAATCTGTATATGTTCTATTCTTCAATTTGATCTGAGTTTGTTCTTTTTTGTAATTTTGAAGAGGATAGTGGCTGGGTTATGTTGATGTTCAAGAGATGAGAGAGAAAAAGTGAGTGAGTGAGTGAGTGATATATATATATATATATATATATATATATATATATATATATATATAGAGAGAGAGAGAGAGAGAGTAGAAAGGGAGATGATGCTACGGTAGTGGTGGTTTAGGTGCTGCAGATAGTGAGTGAGGGCGTGGGTGCGTGAGAGAAGAGAAGGGAGTAGTTTGGGGATTTTATGTAATTATTTAGGATTTGGGTAATTTTGCATGCGAACGTCAATCTTTTATGGGTACAAATGGTAATTTTTATGTTCTATGGGTAGATATGTCAGCGTCTTCAATTTTTATGGGTAGAAATAGTAGTTTACTCTAAACAAATTAATTAGATATGTAACACACTTAATTGGTTTTATCTTTTAACTAACGGTTCAACAGACACGGAGTTCAACCACTTTTCTATTGAGTTTAAAATATGAATCTTATAATTTTATTTTACAAATTATAAATTTAATATTAATAATTAAAAATAAATTATAAAAAATATAATATTTTAACTTATTTAACATGTAAAATGTATAAAATAAATAAATTTAAATTAAAAAATAACATTATAAAAATAGGTTATTATTATGCGAACAAAATAAATATAAAAATTGACTAATATTATTTAAAGATTACTTATTTGTAAATATTATCAAATTTATTTATTTTCTCAATCCTATTTAATTAGAAACAAATTTAAAAATTTATATACAAAATCCATCCATATGAAGATACTATTTATATACGAAATACTTTTAAAATCTGTATAAAAATATAATTATTATTATTAATTATTTATATATATAAATTATTTTTCTATTAAAAAACTAAAGAAAAAGCGTATTGATTCACTAGCAAAACGTTAGTGTCGAAATAATGTTTATTTAATTTGTTTATCTGTGTTTCAAAAATAAACATTAAAATAAACCACATTTCAATTTTTTTATTTTTTTAAGCCATTTTAATATATGTACTAACATGAAAACTAAATTATCAAACATACTATTAGAAATATTTAAAGTATCAATAGAAAAATGTAGTTAAATTAAATACATGAATAATTAAACATATGTTAATTTCCAAGTATACTTTATAGCTAAATTAATAAAATATTATTATTATTTTTATTATTATTATTATTGTAAACAATATTAAACATTATATATATATATGATGAAATATAAGATAAAGAGGTAAGTTTGTATAAATATACAGATATTTCCTTTCGAAAATTCACTGTAATGCAAGGTTCTGAAAATCCGTTCAAACCGACCGATCGAATCGTAAACAGGTGAAAAAAACGAATCGGTTAGATACCATAACCAGAAGATTTAGAAATCGCAATCGGTTAGTCAAATCGAACTAAGACCCAGCAAATTTTCTCCCAAAATTTCAAAACCCCGCCGTTTGGTTTAGAGGAGAGGAACCCTAACTAAACTACCAAAGTCCAAAACGCTCAGCAACACCCTCATGCCTCACCTATCTTACAGTCTCATTCTCCATCTCCTTCCTCTCATCGATCTCCTCTCTCACCTTCTCACTTTCATCCAGCCACCGCCCTGTTACAGTCACCATTGCAACTTTTGGAAGCTGCCTCCATCGCGCAGCCATCATCGCTGTTGCAACTCATCTTGTCTCCTGCCTCCCTCGTGCAGTAATGTCCCGCCGGCGCCAGCTCTGTTCCACCACGCTCCTCCCCTTCAGCCACGTCAGCCCCTTTAATTGTTCCCTATCTTCCTGTGTGCTCACTACTCAGTCTGCTCTCTTCTAGGTATTTTTTTTAACTGTCATTATTGTTAGTTAATCCGTGAATTGTGATTTTTCGTCACTATGTGGTGTAGAATTATGAATAATCTTGAATAGTTTATCATATTGTATTTTATGGTTTTTTTTTATTTGACTTTTGAATCTGTATTTAAAAGAGATCATAACATTGTGGTTTATGTAATATTTTTACTTTAGATAATATTTTAAAATTTATATTAGACTATAATTATGTTTTACTGTGTATATTTATATTTTATGTATTATTTTATTAAAATGAATTTTCGGTTGAACTACGATCGAACTGGTTAAACCAGTGAATTAGTACTTAGAGCGGTTCGATGACTGATTTGGTTTTAAAATCTTGCTATAATGACACATGTATTGTAAGTACAGCAGTTTTCAACTTTTGTTTTTAGTCAGGGAGTAGGTTTGCAGGAGTGGTTATAGCTAATTCACTAACTTAGAGTGAACCGTACAAATTTCTAGGAATAGTTTTTATTATGGCTTTATGCCTTTATGTGATAAAAATGGACATTATTGGATTTGTTCGAGATGAAATTGGGTTGGAGTTCTTCTTTTTTTTTTTTCTTAAGTAAAATATTTACATGAATGAAACATAGTTTATCAAAAGGCATGAAAAAAAATTTAATTTAAAATATAAATTCATTTTTTAAACCAAAAATATATAAATTTGTCTCTTAATAAATTTTAAAAAAAAAATTAGATAATCAAAATATAGTATATAGTATCTGGTAAAGAATTATAAATAAATTAGTCTATCTAATAAAAGCAAGTTATGTCACCCAAGAAGTAGAAAAATAAAATTAAATTACTAAAAATATTTTCAAGAATCTAAGTGCCAAAAAAATAATTTTAAATGACAAAAATAATAAAAATATCACCAATAATTTTAAGGTCATGATAAAAATAATCAAACATGAATAAATTTGTCTCTATCAAAAACATAATTGCGATGAAAAACAACAAGACACATGTGTAATCTGTGTAGATAGCATATTATTTGAATCTTTAGGTATAATTATACATTAATTTTTTAAAAGGGTTAATAACTTTTTTAATATTCTTAAAAGTTAGTATTCTAGAATTAATATTAAACGGACTAAAATGCTCTTTTATGTTTAAATTTTTTAATTATATTACAAATTAAATTTTAAATTTAATTGTAGAAAGACTAAAATACCCACCAAATTCATTTAAAAAACAATTATTTTTTAGCATTAATTTTAAAAACACTAAAATACGCTTTTAGAATAAAGTTTGTTTTATTGTATATAGTAAATGTGAACTCTAAAAATTAAAATTCTCTCGTAACTAATTTTAAAAAGAACAAAGCAATTGTTTATACCTACACTCATTAAACATGGTCCAGCCCATATTCTGAATAAAGAATGAATAAACCATAAAATAAGCTGCATCTAAGTCGACTCAACAACGACAAGTTCAGTCTACATGGCGTCGCCCACATGGGTCAGAAATAAGTGTTTGGACCTCATGTCCAAGTTCAAAACCCACCTTGATTTCAGATAACAACTCGGAACAACAATATTTTACTGTTAATATGTTAAAAAATAAATCTAAAATGTCATTATAAAATTAATTCATCCTGTTTGATTGTATTAGAAATTAAAAATTTAAATTTGATTTAAAAAAACCTTAATTACACTTTTAGTTCATTTAAAAAAATCAAAATACCTTTTTTATAACTCAAAAAAGTTAAACTTTAAGAAACATTTAAAATTTGTTTTGTAGATTCTATTTTAAGAGACTAAAAGATCCTTATAGAATTAGTTTAAAAACAAAAAATAAAAACAAAAAATGCCCTTAGTTCATATTTGAAGTACGATTAAATGGTCAAATTAGTTCCTGAAAGATCACTCGTTTTTCAAATTGGTCCTCGAATTTTTTTTAATCAAACTCGTTCTTTAAAGATTTTAAATTAGTCATGGTAGTCTTTTCATCACTTTCTTTGTTGATTGGTCAAAATTTGCTAATGTGATGCGTTAAGTGACACTACAACACATACCTAAGGGTTCATTTGTTTACCGGCACGGGACATTGAGATAGAAACACAGAGATAGAAAATCATGTTTGACAGATGAGGCATGGTGATGTGAAGATTTTTACCGGTTCAGAATTTAATAAAATAATTTCGTTGTGAGCATAGCCCAAACCGACAATCGATCCTCAAATCAAAGTTTAATTTTGGTTGTCACAAGTCCAACCCAATAAAAATAACTGAGAGTTTTAGTCACGGGTCATTCTTCCTAGAAATTGCAATTGAATGCCAAATTATTGGTTCTGAGGTCAAAGGGGATTGGTTGATAAAAGGGCAAGAAAATAAATGGCAAGAAAGTAAAGCAACAATTAATGATAACAAATACTAAAAAGAGGCATTCATGGCAAGGCTTGAGAATCTAGGCTTTCTATCCTACTCATTAATTATCATGCAATAATTGACAAGAGCTAATCCTATTAAGTCATCTCCAACATTGAAAGAAGGTACAATGTTATCTTCAACATAGGGAGAAAGTCAAATAAGACTAGTTAATCTCAATCCAAAAGTCCTAATCAATTTACTAATTGAATTAGCAAGAGATTAGAGTCAATGGAAATAATATTAACTAACAACTCTAGATCACCAACTTGAGTTGGGTATTAATGACTCAAGATTATCCAATTTCTCTTTCCAAGTCAATAATGCTCAAAAAGCTACTCTAACATCCAACTAAACATTTTGTCAAACACTTGGAAGGCATAAAAGGAAAGCATCATAAAATTGTAGGAATAATAAATCTACAACTACCCAAAGCAAGAAAATAACAATAAAAGCTCAATTAAACATCAATGACATGAAAACATAAAATTGCATTAAAGAAAATCCAAATTAACAAGAGTGCTCATAAACATAAAAGTAGCCAAAACGAGAAATTAACAAGAAGAAATAGGGAAATCAAGATAATAGAACAAGAAATTGTAAAGAAAACAAGATGAAAGCAAGAATTAAACCCTAAATCTAAGAGGAAAATTAACCTAAGAATCCTTATTCTAGAGAGAAGAGGGAGCTTCTCTCTAGAAAACTACCCTACATGATCCTAAGCTAATCTAATTGCTCCCCCCTTGACCCATCTTGAGTTCTGCATCAAATAGCTTTAGAAATGAGTTGGATTTGGGTCTGGAAAGCTCAGAAATCATCCCCAGCGAATTCACTTTAATGAAGTCACGTAATCAGCGTCACGCGTGCGCGTGGTCGACGCGTGCGCGTCGCTGGCGAATTTCCTCCTCACCCGTACGCGTTGGTGACGCGTGCACGTGGCCATGAATGTCCTTTTCATGCGTACGTGTGGATGACGCGTGCGCATGGCCATGAGTTCTCCAAATGCTCATTTCTTCATGAATTCTCCACTTTGCATGCTTTTCTCTTCACTTCTTCCATCCAATACTTGCCTTATGAACCTGAAATCACAAAACAAACATATCAAGGCATCGAATGGAATTAAAGTGAACTAAAATTAGCAATTTTAAGGCCTAAAAAGCATGTTTTCACTCTTAAGCACAAATTTAGGAAGAATTACAAAAAGCATGCTATTTCATTGAATAAATGTGAGATAAGTTGATAAAATCTCCCAAATTCAGCACAAGATAAACCACAAAATTGGGGTTTATCAAACCTCCCCACACTTAAACCAAGCATGTTCTCATGGTAAACCAAGAAAGAGACAAAGGGTACCAATATTTATTCAATGCAAGTAAACTATCTAAATGTAACCTATCTACATGATAGCAACTACTTAGTCAAAATAAATCAATTCCCAAGAATACATATATGAACACAAGGGCTAAATCAATAGCAATCAAATCAAACCCACATTTGAATTGAGTTATTGAAAATATTTTACAAACTTGTAAGAAAAGAGATAATCATAGGTGAAAACATGTAATTGAGCAATCGAACCCTCACCGTATGTGTATCCGCTCTAGTCGCTCAAGTGTATAGGGTTGATTCACTAAATTCTCTTCTAACGATGCTTTCCAAGATTTGTTTTTTATCTAACAATCAACAATTATTCAATGCATGCATACAAATATCATGAGGACTTTCCCATAGGTTGTAATGGGGCTAGGGTAAAGGTAAGGGTGCATATGGTCAAGTAAGCTTGAAATTTGAATCTTTGATTAACCTAAGCTTCCCACCTAACCTATATAACAACCTATAAAATTTGAATGCTAACCTAACCACCCATTCTTCACTTTTCACACACTCATGCATTCTTTTCAATCACAACCCATATATGCATTGATTATTATTGAACTTCACTTTGGGGTATTTTGTCCCTTTTTTATTGCTTTTCTTTTTCTATTTTTTTCTTTTTCTTTTTCTTTTGTTTTTCTCTTTTTCTTTTTGATGAATTATATACAAAGATACCAATGCATATGTTTAAACATTTAATGCATAAGTATGTACCCAATTCCCATGATTTTTAACAAAAATACAAAAACACACTTTTACCTCTACCCAATGTCCCAAACTTCCCACTATTAAATGATAAACACTCTCACTAGCCTAAGCTAATCAAAGATCCAAATTAAGGACATTTATTGTTTTTTGCTTTAAGGCTTGTAATGTACTAAAATTAAGAACAAAAGGGGTTTAGCATAAGCTCAAAATTGGCTGACAATGGTAGATAAAAGGTAGGCTATTTGGGTAAGTGAGCTAAATAAAACGAAAGCATCAATCATTTAAATGCATTCATACACAAAATAATGGACATAAAGAATCAAACAAATCAAATATTACAATCTTAGAAAGAGAATATTACACACAAGAATGAAAATAGTGGTTATATGATGTAACCACACAATTAAGTTCAAAACTCACATACTTATGTGTTATTAGCTAAAAAAAACATGTTTCACAATATATATGATTCAAGCAAGTTCTAAAAAAAAATTACTCAAACCAATTAGGGTACCCTATAGATAAAATCCTTGGAAAATTTCATTATTTTGGCTAAGCTTATTATATATATATGCAAACTAAGAAAATACAACTAAAATTCTAAAAGACCTAAAAATTACTACAACAAATATGGCCTTTAGCAATGCCAAATTTTGCAACGCCTTAAAACCATTCTCTTAGATAGTTTTAGAGAACGTTTTTTATAGTGTTACTGTTGAATTCAATTTTTCATTATTTTATAGCAATAAATTAAAACCGTTCTCTTTGACTATTTTAAAGAACGGTTTTATAACCGTTGCAAAGATTTATTTTTAGCAACGGTTTTTTTTAAAGAATTGTACAAAAGAAACGCATTAAAACCGTTGCCGAAATGCTACACTTTAAAACCATTCTATTAGATGGTCTTAGACAACGATTTTTACAATGTTGCTGTTGAAGTTCATTTTTTCATTACATTAGAGTAACAAAATAAAACCGTTCTCTTTGACTATTTTAAAGAATGGTTTTACAACCATTACAACAATTGTTTATGAAACATCCATTTTCTAATATTATTTAAATAACTATATAAATTAAAAAATACCAATAAAAATAATTTCAGATAATTATATAAATTTAAACTATTTTTTCTATAAATACTAAATTTATAAAATACTCAAAAAATTATTGTTATAAATAAATAACAAATATTATTTTTAAAAAATAAAATTAAAGTAAGTTTATAATAAATATTATATATTATTATTATAAATATATAAAAAATAGTATATTTTGAAAACATAAAGTTAAAATAAATTTATAATAAATATTATTTATTTTTATTATAAATATATAACAAATATGAATATAAAAAAATAAAATTAAAATTCTTTTAGAATAAATATATTATATATCTATTGTTTATTAATTATTTCTCACTAATAGCATAGCAAATAAGCTAAGAAAGCCCTTCAGAATCAGAGACGCGCGCTCTTTCTCTTCTCTTCGAAACCAAAGGGCGAAGAACGATCTTCCTCCCTCCACCGTACCATCAACCCTAACCCACGCCTTCAAAATCAGAGACGTTATCGAACCGCAACTGACCAGGAAGCCCGAAATCGCACCATCATCGCAAGTCACCAGGAAGCCCTAAATCGCAACTCACCATCATCGCACCATCATCGTCGCTGCGTCGTTCCCAAAATCGTCGCTGCCTCCTCTTTCCCGGCGTCGCTGAGTCTCTCCTCTCCACGGCGTCGCTGCATATCCCCTCTCTGCGGCTTCAGTGCTTCTCCGTTCTCTGCAGTGTCCTTACGTCTTCTTCTTCGCTGCTTCTTCCCTGTTTTTTTTCGCTGCTTCTACTTCACTGGGTTGTGCTTCGCTGCTTCTGCTTTGCTGCTGCTGCTTCACTACATCGGTCGTTTGTGGGTTGTCATCTGTGGTAAGTGTTCTTCTTCTCTAATTTTCTGTTGCTTAGTTAGGGCTTGATTGGCTGTTGGGTTATTTTTGTTGGATTTAAGAAGAAGAAAGGAAAGTGGTAATGTTTGTGAACATGAGCAAGATGAGTGTTGAATGTTGACTGAGTTTTTTTCTGGTTTGAATTTGGACTGTGTACTTGTGAATTGAGAATTTCAAATACCCCCAAAATAGGACATCATTCGCATAGAGATGGCAACAACTAGTTTCTATTAGTATTGTACAGGAGGATGTGACACATGCCTAGTGCTTTAAATTTGTTTTTAATTAATTGAAGTATTCAATAGCTAAATCGTGTTCATGAGATTGGTTTAGTTGATTCTAACAAGTTTTTCTACTCTTACATAAAAGAAGCAGAATTGGTAAAGAACTCAATAGTGAGAAAATCATATTAGAGTCAACTGAATCAATTCCATAAATACAATTAAGTGGTTGATTACTCTAATTAATTATTGAAAACAAATCTAAACTGTTAGTAATAGTTTCCTTCTTTCTATTGTGCTTAACTACTTATCCATTTTTTTAGTACATAAATTTTCTTTTTGGATAAGTGAGGCAACTCTATTGCCAACCAGTGTGTGGTTGTGACCCTGTTTGGGTAGCAATACAAGCAAATTTATATAATGTTGGGCAGTTGCAATTTTTAACATATACTGTGATTTGTATTGTTTGGGTGGGTGCTAAAAAGTCTTGTTTTCTTAAAAGACTGGATTTTGATAATTCTATTGTTTGATGTTCATAAATTAGAATTTAAATTGTGTTATTTGGTATCTCTATCCAATGGCTTTTTAGCAAGTTTGCATATAAAATCTATGGGTATGACATCTCTGCTGTGCCACCATCTGCTATATGCATGCAATGCAGTTACACTATTTTCTTTTTCTTTTTTGATTCATTGTGCTATTAAATTATAGAGATATGCTTAGCAGCTTAGCTATGGTTTTTGTTTTAATTTTTTAACCCAATTTTGGCTAGTTGGGTATTGTTTGGTTTTTCAGTTATATATCACTTATGTAGTATTGAAAACAATTTTTTGTTATCCAAAACAATTCACATCATATGATTTCTTTCATTTAAAAAATTTCAAAAGGAGGTTTAGGAAATGTCTGTATGTGGAACTCCATGACATCTATTATATCTTTGTAACTTTCATTATTATATATCTGTCAGTGGTGGTTTGTGGCTTATTGGCACTTCTTTTATAGGTAGCATTAGCTACTCGGCAACTATTTGAATTATCATAGTCCATTACTAATAATAATCTATGTTTTTCTTATACAAACTTCACAAAATTTTTGGATGGTGAAAAATGCAGTGAGAATATTCTATGTTTATGTTTTGCATCTTTGTTTATCTCTATCCAATGGCTGTTTAGTAGGTTTGCATATAAAATCTATGGGTATGACACCTCTGCTGTGCCACCATCTGCTATATGCATACAATGCAGTTACACTATTTTCTTTTTCTTTTTTGATTCACTGTGCTATTAAATTATAGAGATATTCTTAGCATGTTAGCTATGGTTATTGTTTTAAATTTTTAACCCAATTTTGGCTAGTTGGGTACTGTTTGATTTTTTAGTTATATATCACTTTTGAAAATCGGATTTCTAAAAACTGGTTTTAAAAGTGAAATTTTTGTTAAAAAATCTGGTTATGAATTACTTATATTTTTATTCTTTGTTGCTGTTGTAGTTTGTCTTTTTAAAACCAGAAAAAGGGAATCAAATAGTGGGTCTCTCTGTAGCTGCGATTACCTTAGACATTGAGCTACACTACAAGTAAATCATTTAATATATTATCTTTTTAAATTTGTTTGAACATTTAATTGTAAAGAATATTTAGTGATTAAATGATTTCGTAAGCTTCTTTGCATAGTTTGTTAGATACAAATTGTTAGTCTCATGATTGGTTGAGATGTTCTCTTTTGAACATGTGTGGTTGACTTCTAGAAATTATTTAGAAGCAATAAGCTCTTGATTAAAAAGAATCACTTATAGTTAGTCTAAAACATATGTCCGTGTCTTTTATTTTAGTTGACAAAGTAATGGACAAAGGATGGACTAGTTTACCGAGACATACTGAGGGTTGCCAATATGGTGTTAATTCATTTTTGGACTTTGCCTTTTCTAAAAGTAGACCACAAGGACAAGAAATTCTTTGTCCTTGTTCTATATGTAATAACTTTAGTTGCGGGTGAAGGGATGAAGTTTATGATCATTTAATAACTAAGGGATTTCAAAAAAGTTACACTGTGTGGGTTCATCAAAGCGAAAGAATAAGTCACATGGATAGTGATTCCGATGAGGTTGAAGTCCATGAAGGATTTGTTGACGACATTCATGGGCTGCTAAACGAGACGTTTTGGCATGTGCTTGAAGGAGATAAAGATGGTGATGGGCCAAATGAAGATGCAAAAAAGTTTTATAACTTGCTTGAAGAAGGAAAACAAGAGTTAAGAAAACACCTCCTTCTTTCCCTTTCTCCTCTTTTCTTCTTCTTCCACTTTTTCCCTCCCCTGTCTTCGTAACCAGAACAAAAATGCCACTATTCCCTTGTTTCTGTGCTCATCCTCCACCGTGCACCACCAGTAGCCACCTCTGGGTCGACACTGCTCTGCCTCCATTCTCCCTCCCCTTGCCATTTTCTATTTCTGCTTCTTCTATAGGTTCTCAATTTTTTTCCTGTTTAAATTTTCTTAGTTTAATTAGTTTGTTCAGTTTTTGTTAAATTAGTCAGTTTAGTTATGCATGCTTAGTGGATTATAGGTGGTTAGGAAGTTTTAATTGAATTGTAGTGGATTTAGGTTGAACTTTTGGGTTACTGCTGATGCCTGGAAAGAATGGTTTTCTGAGCTATTTTAATTGATACATGATGGTTGTTTGATGAGCGGATAATTTATACGCTTTTTGGCATTGTTTTTACATAGTTTTTAATATGATTTAGTTAGTTTTTAGTATATTTTTATTAGTTTTTAAATAAAATTCACATTTCTGGACTTTACTATGAGTTTGTGTGTTTTTCTGTGATTTCAGATATTTTCTAGCTGAAATTGAGGGACTTGAGCAAAAATCAGATTCAGAGGTTGAAGAAGGACTGCAGATGCTGTTGGATTCTGACCTCCCTGCACTCAAAGTGGATTTTCTGGAGCTACAGAACTCCAAATGGCGCGCTCTCAATTGCATTGGAAAGTAGATATCCAGGGCTTTCCAGAAATATATAATAGTTTATACTTTGTCCGAGTTTAAATGACGCAAACTGGAGCTCAACGCTAGTTCCATGTTGCATTCTGGAGTTAAACGCCAGAAACAGGTTGCAAGGTGGAGTTAAACGCCAGAAACAAGTTATAAACTGGTGTTCAACTCCAAGAAAGACCTCTCCACATGAAAGCTTCAATGCTCAGCCCAAGCACACACCTAGTGAGCCCCAGAAGTGGATTTTTGCATCATTTACTTATCTCTGTAAACCCTAGTAACAAGTTTAGCATAAATAGGTCTTTTTACTATTGTATTAGACATCTTGGGACGTTTAGTTCTTAGATCATGGGGGCTGCCCTCTCGGCCATGCCTGGACCTTGCTCTTATGTATTTTCAACAGTAGAGTTTCTACACACCATAGATTAAGGTGTGGAGCTCTGCTGTTCCTCATGAATTAATACAAAGTACTATTGTTTATCTATTCAATTCAAGCTTATTCCTATTCTAAGATATTCATTCGCATCCAAGAACATGATGAATGTGATGATTATGTGACGCTCATCACCATTCTCACCTATGAACGCGTGCCTGACAACCACTTCCGTTCTACATGAAGATGAGATAGAATGAGTATCTCTTAGATATCTAATACAGGGGACCGAGTCCGAGATATTAGAGTCTCCGTGGTATAAGTTAGAACCCATGGATGGCCATTCCCAAGATCCAGAAAGTCTAAACCTTGTCTGTGGTATTCCGAGTAGGATCCAGGAAGGGATGGTTGTGACGAGCTTCAAACTCGCGAGTGCTGGGCGTAGTGACAGACGCAAAAGGATGGTAAATCCTATTCCAGTATGATCGAGAACCGACAGATGATTAGCCATGCAGTGACAGTGCATTGGACCATTTTTACAGAGAGGATGGGATGTAGCCATTCACAATGGTGATGCCCTACATACAGCTTGCCATGGAAGGGAGTAGGAATGATTGGATGAAGACTGCAGGAAAGCAGAGGTTCAGGAGGAACAAAAGCATCTCTATACGCTTATCTAAAATTCTCACCAATGAATTACATAAGTATCTCTATCCTAGTTTATATTTTAATTATGTTTTTATTGTCAATTCACCATAACCATTTAAATCCTCCTGACTGAGATTTACAAGGTGACCATAGCTTGCTTCAAGCCGACAATCTCTGTGGGATCGACCCTTACTCACGTAAGGTTTATTACTTGGACGACCCAGTGCACTTGCTGGTTAGTTGTGCAAAGTTGTGACAAAGTGTGATTCACATTTGAGAGCACCAAGTCTTTGGTGCCATTGTTGATGATCGCAATTTCGTGCACCAAGTTTTTGGCGCCGTTGCCGGGGATTGTTTCAGTTTGGACAACTGACGGTTCATCTTGTTGCTCAGATTAGGTAAATTTATTTTAATTTTAAGCTTTTTGCTTTTATTATTCTTAATTTCGAAAAAAATTAAAAATAAATATTTTCAAAAATATATTTTTCTTCAGAATTTTTAAGAATGAATTCTAGTGTTTCATGATGATTTGTTGAATCCTGGCTGGCTGTAAGCCATGTCTAATCTTTTGGACTGGGGTTTCAACTTATCATCACAAGAGCTTGTTGATCTTCACCCATTTGGCAGTTACACACATAGTTGTTGTATACATGGGAGGTAGGCAATATCTGCTGAAGCTTGGCTGGCCATTGGCCATGTCTAGTGTTTTGGACCGGAGCTTTCACTGAAAGCTTGGCTGGCTAGTAAGCCATGTCTAATTCCTGGACTGGAGCTTTAGACTAATATTGCAAGATTCCTGGAATTCTTATTAAAAATTTTGAAATCCTTATTTTTCTTTTTCCAATTAATTTTCGAAAAATACCAAAAAAATTAATAAAATCATAAAACCAAAAATAATTTTGTGTTTCTTCTTTGAGTCTTGAGTCAAATTTTAAGTTTGGTGTCAATTGCATGTTTTTATTTTCTTTTAAATTTTCGAATTTGTGTTCATTGTTCTTTCTTAATCTTCAAGTTGTTCTTGTTTATTTTACTTGTTTGATCTTTGGTTTGTCTTGTTTTGTGTCTTTTCTTGTTTCTCACATGCATTCTTGCATTCTTAGTGTCTAAAAATTAAAAATTTCTAAGTTTGGTGTCTTGCATGTTTTTTTTTTCATAAAAAATTTTTAAAAATAAGTCATCTTGATCTTCAACGTGTTTTTGGTGTTCATCTTGACATTCATAGTGTTCTTGCATGTATTAGTTGTTTTGATTCATAATTTTCATGTTTTGTTTCAATTTTGTGTTTTCCTCTCTCATCATTAAAAATTCAAAAATAAAAAAATATCTTTTCCTTTTTCTCTCATAAATTTTCGAAAATTTGAGTTGACTTTTTCAAAAAAAATTTTAAAATCTAGTTGTTTCTTATGAGTCAAATCAAATTTTCAATTTAAAAATTCTATCTTTTTTAAATCTTTTTCAAAAATCAAACCTTTTTCATTTTTCTTTTATGATTTTCGAAAATTTCAAATTCATTTTCAAAATCTTTATCTTATTTTTATTTCATATTTTCAAAATTAATGCTGACAATTAATGTGATTGATTCAAAAAAATTTTCAGTTTGTTACTTGCCTAGTAAGAAAGGTTTAATCTTTAAATTTTAAATCATATCTTTTTGTTTCTTGTTAGTCAAGTAATCAACTTTAATTTTCAAAATCAAATCTTTTTAAATTTCTTTTTCAAATCTTTTCAAAATAAGTTTCAATCACATCTTTTTCAAAATCAATTTCAAAATCTTCTCTAACTTCTTTTCTAACTTCTTATCTTTTCAAAATTTGATTTCGAATCTTTTCAATTAACTACTTAACTTTTTGTTTGATTCTTATCTTTTTCAAAACTACCTAACTAACTCTCTCTCTCTAAATGTTAATTTGATTTAATTTTATTTTCTTTTTCAAAATCCCTTCCCTCTTTTTCAAAATTCCTTTTTAATTAACTATTTGTTTTAAATGTTAATTTGATTTAATTTTATTTTCCTTTCTTAATTTTTGAATTTTAACTTTAATTTTAAATTTAAAAACAAAAATATTTTTCTTTTCTTTTCAATTATTTTTGAAAATTCTTCTCTCTCACCTCCTCCTAATTATTTATTTATCTACTAACACTTCTCTTCTTCTTAAAAATTCAAACCCTCTCCCTCTTTCTGCGTTCAAATTTCTTTTCTTCTTCTACTCACATAAAGGAATCTCTATACTGTGACAAAGAGGATTCCTCTTCTTTTCTGTTTTCTTCTTTTTCATATGAGCAGGAACAAGGATAAGAACATTCTTGTTGAAGCTGATCCTGAACCTGAAAGGACTCTGAAGAGGAAGCTAAGGGAAGCTAAAGCACAATCTCTGGAGAAAATCTGACAAGAATTTTCGAAAAAGAAGGAGACATGGCCGAAAATAATAACAATGCAAGGAAGATGCTTGGTGACTTTACTGCACCAAATTCCAATTTACATGGAAGAAGCATCTCAATCCCTGCCATTGGAGCAAATAATTTTGAGCTAAAGCCTCAATTAGTTTCTCTGATGCAACAGAACTGCAAGTTTCATGGACTTCCATCAGAAGATCCTTTTCAGTTCTTAACTGAATTCTTGCAGATCTGTGATACTATTAAGACCAATGGGGTTGACTCCGAGGTCTACAGGCTTATGCTTTTCCCGTTTGCTATAAGAGACAGAGCTAGAATATGGTTGGACTTTCAACCTAAAGATAGCCTGAACTCTTGGGATAAGTTGGTCACGGCTTTCTTAGCCAAGTTCTTTCCTCCTCAAAAGCTTAGCAAGCTTAGAGTGGATGTTCAAACTTTCAAACAGAAAGAAGGTGAATCCCTCTATGAAGCTTGGGAGAGATATAAGCAACTGACCAAAAAGTGTCCTTCTGACATGCTTTCAGAATGGACCATCTTGGATATATTCTATGATGGTCTGTCTGAGTTATCAAAGATGTCATTGGACCATTCTGCAGGTGGATCCATTCACCTAAGGAAAACGCCTGCAGAAGCTCAAGAACTCATTGACATAGTTACAAATAACCAGTTCATGTACACTTCTGAAAGGAATCCTGTGAGTAATGGAACGCCTCAGAGGAAGGGAGTTCTTGAAATTGATACTTTGAATGCCATATTGGCTCAGAACAAAATACTGACTCAGCAAATCAATATGATCTCTCGAGTCTGAATGGATTGAAGGAATCATCCAACAGTACTATGGAGGCATCTTCTGAAGAAGAAGCTTATGATCCTGAGAACCCTGCAATAGTAGAGGTGAATTACATGGGTGAACCCTATGGAAACACCTATAATCCCTCATGGAGAAATCAACCAAATTTCTAATGGAAGGATCAAAAAAAGCCTCAACAAGGCTTTAACAATGGTGGAAGAAATAAGTTTAGCAATAGCAAGCCTTTTCCATCATCCACTCAGCAACAGACAGAGAATTCTGAGCAGAATCCATCTAGCTTAGCAAATATAGTCTCTGATCTATCTAAGGCCACTTTAAGTTTCATGAATGAAACAAGGTCCTCCATTAGAAATTTGGAGGCATAAGTGGGTCAGCTGAGTAAAAGAGTCACTGAAACTCCTCCTAGTACTCTCCCAAGCAATACAAAAGAAAATCCAAAGAGAGAGTGCAAGGCCATTGATTTGACCATCATGGCCGAACCTACAAGGGAGGAGGAGGACGTGAATCCTAGTAAGGAAGACATCCTGGGACGTTCAATGACCAATAAGGAGTTTCCCTTTGAGGAACCAAAGGAATATGAGGCTTATCTAGAGACCATAGAGATTCCATTGAACCTCCTTCTGCCCTTCATGAGCTCTGATGAGTATTCTTCTTCTGAAGAGAATGAAGAAGTTACTGAAGAGCAAGTTGCTAAGTACCTTGGTGCAATCATGAAGCTGAATGCCAAATTATTTGGTAATGAGACTTGGGAAGATGAACCTCCCTTGCTCACCAATGAACTAAATGCATTGGATAGGCAGAATTTACCTCAAAAGAAACAGGATCCTGGTAAATTCCTAATTCCCTGTAACATAGGCACCATGACCTTTAAGAAGGCTCTGTGTGACCTAGTATTAGGAATAAACTTAATGCCACTCTCTGTAATGGAAAGACTTGGGATCTTTAAGGTGCAAGCTGCCAGAATCTCATTAGAGATGGTAGACAACTCAAGAAAATAGGCTTATGGACAAGTAGAGGACGTGCTAGTAAAGGTTGAAGGCCTTTACATCCCTGCTGATTTCATAATCCTAGACACTGGAAAGGATGAGGATGAATCCATCATCCTTGGAAGACCCTTCCTAGCCACAGCAAGAGCTGTGATTGATGTGGACAGAGGAGAATTGGTCCTTCAACTGAATGAGGACAACCTTGTGTTTAAAACTCAAGGATCTCCTTCTGTAACCATGGAGAGGAAGCATGAAAAGCTTCTCTCACTGTAGAGTCAACCAAAGCCCCCACAGTCAAACTCTAAGTTTGGTGTCGGGAGGCCACAACCAAACTCTAAGTTTGGTGTTGAACCCCCACATTCAAACTCTAAGTTTGGTGTTGGGAGGTTCCAACAATGCTCTAAACATCTGTGAGGCTCCATGAGAGCTCACTGTCAAGCTATTGACATTAAAGAAGCGCTTGTTGGGAGGCAACCCAATGTTATTTAATTATGTCTATTTTATTTTTATTTATTATTTTCGTGTTTTATTAGGTTGATGATCATGTGGAGTCACAAAAACTACTAAAAAATCAAAAACAAAATGAAAAACAGCATTAAAAATAGCACACCCTGGAGGAGGAGCATTCTGGCATTTAAACGCCAGAAACAAGCATTTGTCTGGCGTTTAACGCTAGAAACAAGCACCAAGCTGGCGTTTAACGCCAGAAACAAGCATCTACCAGGCGTTAAATGCCAGAAATAGGCTACATTTGGGCGTTTAACGCCAGAAACAGGCAACAGTCTGGCGTTAAACGCCAGGATTGCACAGCAAGGGCGTTTTACACGCCTAATTGGAGCAGGGATATTAAGTCCTTGGCCCCACTAGATCTGTGGACCCCACAGGATCCCCATATACCCCACCTCTTCTTCTATCCTCTTCACACCTTTTCATAACTCTCTTCCCCAAATAACTTCCACCAATCACCTCCATTACTCCTCCAAAACCATCATACAACCTACCTACACCCACCCACTCAAATTCAATCCATCACTCCTTCCTTTTCACACATCATAACCACCTAAAACCCTCCTTGGCCGAATACACCTTCTCCCTCCATCTCCTCCATTTTCTTCTTCTTTTACTACTTTCTTTCTTTTTTTGCTCGGGGACGAGCAAACCTTCTAAGTTTGGTGTGGTAAAAGCATTGCTTTTTGTTTTTCCATAACCATTTATGACACCTAAGGCTAGAGAAACCTCTAGAAAGGCGAAAGGGAAGACAAAAGCTTCCACCTCTGAGTCATGGGAGATGGAGAGATTCATCTCAAAAGCTCATCACTAAGAAAAGGATGGAGCAAACAAGAGAGCCTACTTATGGACCTCAACAAGAGCATGAGGAAATTCTTCACCATAAAATCCCTGAGATACCTCAAGGGATGTATTTTCCTCCACAAAACTATTGGGAGCAAATCAACACTTTCCTAGGAGAATTAAGCTCCAACATGGGACAACTAAGGATGGAGCACTAAAATCACACCATCATCCTCCATGAAATTAGAGAAGATCAAAGAGCTATGAGGAAGGAGCAACAAAGACAAGGAAGAGACATAGAGGAGCTCAAGAGTACCATTGGTTCTTCAAGAAGAGGAAGACGTCACCCTCACTAAGGTAGACCCATTCCTTAATCTCCTTGTTCTTATTTTCCTGTTTTTCATTTACTATGCTTTATGTTTTATTTATGTTTGTGTCTTTACTATATGATCATTAGTGTTTAGGTGTCTATGTCTTAAAGCTATGAATGTCCTATGAATCCATCACCTCTCTTAAAATGAAAACTGTTCTAAAAATAAAAGAACAAGAAGTAGATGGTTTCGAATTCATCCTTGAAACTAGTTTAATTATTTTGATGTGGTGACAATACTTTTTGTTTTCTGAATGAATGCTTGAACAGTGCATATGTCTTTTGAATTTGTTGTTTATGAATGTTAAATATGTTGGCTCTTGAAAGAATAAGGAAAAAGGAGAAATATTGTTTGATGATCTGAAAAATCATAAAATTGATTCTTGAAGCAAGAAAAAGCAGTGAATATAAAGTCTTGCAAAAAAAAAAAAGAAAAAAAATGGCGAAAAAAAAGAGAAAGAGAAAGAAAAAGCAAGCAGAAAAAGCCAAAAGCTCTTTAAACCAAAAACCAAGCAGAAAAAGCCAAAAGCCCTTAAAACCGAAAGGCAAGGGTAATAAAAAGGATCCAAGACTTTGAGCATCAGTGGATAGGAGGGCCTAAAGGAATAAAATCCTGGCCTAAGCGGCTAAACCAAGCTGTCCCTAACCATGTGCTTGTGGCGTGTAGGTGTCAAGTGAAAACTTGAGACTGAGCGGTTAAAGTCAAGGTCCAAAGCAAAAAAAGAGTGTGCTTAAGAACCCTAGACACCTCTAATTGGGAACTTTAGCAAAGCTGAGTCACAATTTGAAAAGGTTCAACCAGTTATGTGTCTGTGGCATTTATGTATCCGGTGGTAATACTGGAAAACAAAGTGCTTAGGGCCACGGCCAAGACTCATAAAGTAGCTGTGTTCAAGAATCAACATACTGAACTAGGAGAATCAATAACACTATCTGAATTCTAAGTTCTTATAGATGCCAATCATTCTGAACTTCAAGGGATAAAGTGAGATGCCAAAACTATTCAAGAGGCAAAAAACTACTAGTCCCGGTCATCTGATTGGAGCTAAGTTTCATTGATATTTTGGAATTTATAGTATATTCTCTTCTTTTTATCCTATTTGATTTTCAGTTACTTGGGGACAAGCAACAATTTAAGTTTGGTGTTGTGATGAGCGGATAATTTATACGCTTTTTGGCATTGTTTTTACATAGTTTTTAATATGATTTAGTTAGTTTTTAGTATATTTTTATTAGTTTTTAAATAAAATTCACATTTATGGACTTTACTATGAGTTTGTGTGTTTTTCTATGATTTTAGGTATTTTCTGGCTGAAATTGAGGGACTTGAGCAAAAATCAGATTCAGCGGTTGAAGAAGGACTGCAGATGCTGTTGGATTCTGACCTCCCTGCACTCAAAGTGGATTTTCTGGAGCTACAAGACTCCAAATGGCACGCTCTCAATTGCGTTGGAAAGTAGACATCCAGGGCTTTCCAGAAATATATAATAGTCTATACTTTGCTCGAGTTTAGATGACGCAAACTGGCATTCAACGCCAGTTCTATGTTGCATTCTGGAGTTAAACGCCAGAAACAGGTTGCAAGGTGGAGTTAAACGCCAGAAACAGGTTATAAACTGGCGTTCAACTCCAAGAAAGACCTCTCCACGTGAAAGCTTCAATGCTCAGCCTAAGCACACACCTAGTGAGCCCCAGAAGTGGATTTTTGCATCATTTACTTATCTCTGTAAACCCTAGTAACTAGTTTAGCATAAATAGGTCTTTTTACTATTGTATTAAACATCTTGGGATGTTTACTTCTTATATCATGGGGGCTGGCCTCTCGTCCATGCCTGGACCTTGCTCTTATGAATTTTCAACGGTAGAGTTTCTACACACCATAGATTAAGGTGTGGAGCTCTACTGTTCCTCATGAATTAATGCAAAGTACTATTGTTTATCTATTCAATTCAAGCTTATTCCTATTCTAAGATATTCATTCGCACCCAAGAACATGATGAATGTGATGATTATGTGACGCTCATCACCATTCTTACCTATGAACGCGTGCCTGACAACCACTTCCGTTCTACATGAAGATGATATAGAATGAGTATCTCTTAGATATCTAATACAGGGGACAGAGTCCGAGATATTAGAGTCTTCGTGGTATAAGTTAGAACCCATGGATGGCCATTCCCGAGATCCAGAAAGTCTAAACCTTGTCTGTGGTATTCCGAGTAGGATCTGGGAAGGGATGGCTGTGACGAGCTTCAAACTCGCGAGTGCTGGGCGTAGTGACAGACGCAAAAGGATGGTAAATCCTATTCCAGTATGATCGAGAACCGATAGATGATTAGCCATGCAGTGACAGTGCATTGGACCATTTTCACAGAGAGGATAGGATGTAGCCATTGACAACGGTGATGCCCTACATACAGCTTGCCATGGAAGGGAGTAGGAATGATTGGATGAAGACTGCAGGAAAGCAGAGGTTCAGGAGGAACAAAAGCATTTCTATACGCTTATCTGAAATTCTCACCAATGAATTACATAAGTATCTCTATCCTAGTTTATATTTTAATTATGTTTTTATTGTCAATTCACCATAACCATTTAAATCCACCTGACTGAGATTTACAAGGTGACCATAGCTTGCTTCAAGCCAACAATCTCCGTGGGATCGACCCTTATTCACGTAAGGTTTATTACTTGGACGACCCAGTGCACTTGCTGGTTAGTTGTGCGAAGTTGTGACAAAGTGTGATTCACATTTGAGATCACCAAGTCTTTGGTGCCATTATTGATGATTGCAATTTCGTGCACCATTGTTGCATTACTGTTTCAAATTGTATAGTGCTACTTTATCCTTGTTAATGGCTGATTTCATGCCTTGTTTTGATTAAGCAATGATAATGATAGCCTTATTATGCTAATTTTTATATTGTTGCTGATTGCCATTTTCGCTTGCTGCCGTTTAATTCATATAAATTGATCATGATTAGTGCTGATTTGAGTTTAGTGAGTTCATATGGGTTGATTTTGCTATTTGTTTAAATTCAGCAACGTCCTATTTACTGCCAGAATGCTGCCGAAATTTCTAAAAATTTGTGTTTTAATTGAATTCCAATTTATGAATTGTATTTGGTAATTTGTTTAGTTTTGTTTTGTGACCAAATTTAACTCAAAAGGTTACTTTAATTTGTTCTTTTTTTTTAATTAAATATCTTATAAATCAATAAGAGGGATGTTATATAATTAGTATCTTTGTATAGAGACACAGTGAAGAAAACACCTCCTTCTTTCCCTTTCTCCTATTTTCTTCTTCTTCCATTTTTGCCCTCCTCTGTCTTCACAACCAGAACAAAAACGCCACTGTTCCCCTGTTTCTACGCTCATCCTCCATCATGCGCCACCAATAGCTGCCTCTGGGTTGACACTGCTCTGCCTCCATTCTTCCTCCCCTTGCCATTTTCTGTTTCTGCTTCTTCTACAGGTTCTCAATTTTTTTCCTGTTTACATTTTCTTAGTTTTATTAGTTTGTTCAGTTTTTGTTAAATTAGTCGGTTTAGTTATGCATGCTTAGTGGATTATAGGTGGTTAGGAAGTTTTATCTGAATTATAGTGGATTTAGGTTGAACTTTTGGGTTGCTGCTGATGCCTGGAATGAATGGTTTTCTGAGCGGTTTTAATTGAAAAATGATGGTTGTTGCATTACTGTTTCAAATTTTATACTGCTGCTTTATCCTTGTTAATGGCTGATTTCATGCCTTGTTTTGATTAAACAATGATGATGATGGCCTTATTATACTAATTTTTATATTGCTGCTGATTGCCATTTTCACTTGCTGCCATTTAGTTTATATAAATTGATCATGATTAGTGATGATTTAATTTTAGTGAGTTCATATGGATTGATTTTACTGTTTGTTTAAATTCAGAAACATCCTATTTACTGCCAGAATGCTGCCAAAATTTCTAAAAATTTGTGTGTTAATTGAATTCCAATTTGTGAATTGAATTTGGTAATTTGTTACTTTAGTTTTGTTTCGTGACCAAATTCAACTCAAAAGGTTACTTTAATTTGTTCTTTTTTTTTTCAATTAAATATCTTATAAATCAATAAGAAGGATGGTATATAATTAGTATCTTTGTATAGAGACAACAGTGAAGAAAATACGAGGACCTACGCAATGCTTGAAGATTCATGCAAGACAGTTGGAAGATAGAGAAGAAATTACTCTAGATATTGAAGGAGATGCAATTGGTCCTACTGATGAAACTGTAAACAACTTGAGCAAATTTTTGGGCACAGTGGCAAGGAATTCAGATTTTTGTCCATTAATTTACACAAATTGGAAGGGGATTAAAGATAAAGAAGCCATTTGGGAATATGTTCAAGTGAAAATATTAGTCTTGTTTCTTTTAGAAACTATTTGGAAATTTACACGTGTATTTTGTTCTTACTAGCAAATAATATTTGTGTTTTATAGGCTAAATTCATTATTCCAACTGAAGGAAAGAGGATGGTCCTTTCTCGTATCAATGACAACTAGAGAAGGTATAAGACCACAATGAAGCAAACTCATTTTCTGCCATACAAATGTGTTAATGAGATGCTGAAAAATCGTCCTAAAAGCATACCTGAGAGTCATTTTCGCAAGTTAATTGCTTATTGGAGAACTGAGAAAGTTAAGGTAAGACATGTGAAACTTAATGTAATTGTTTATGAAATTATATTATATACACATATGAGTGAAATATGATGATTTTTAATAATACTTGTCTATTGTTATGTAGAAAATGTCTGCGTAGAATAAGAAAAATAAGGCACAATAGAAATTTAGGCATCGAAAGGGACCAATAAATTTTGCAAGAATACGTGCAAGATTGGTACAATTTTTTATTCTTTGTGAATTTCTATGTGTATGTGTGGTGTGCCTTTTAACTCTATTTAAATGTTATTTGAATTGGACTTATAGGCTGCTTCTAAGGAAAATAATGAACCACCAACTCAAGCAAAAATGTTTGTTGAGACTCGCCAAAGCACAAAGGGAAAATCATTAGATGAAGACACTTTGGATGTTATAGTAAGTATTAGGAGTTAATTTGGTTAAAATAGGTTATGGATTTCTTGTGTCTTGGCAATTTGTCCATCACTTGTGGTTACTTTTATGCTTGCATTGAGTAAAAGAATCTTAACATTATTCTTAATCCCTATTATTTGTTTTGATATTGTCAAATGATATATGCTTTTAGTCCAATTGTGTATTTACTCTTATTTTATTATTATTTTTCATCACATTAATATAGGCATATTTGCAAGCTGAGAATAAAAAGTCTAAAGAATCAGCAATTAGAGCTTTCCAATCTATATTTGGGAAAGAGAAGGCAGGGAGAGTGCGATGTCACGGAAGAGTTACCACACCAACTTTGTTGAAGAAAAATAAAGAAATTGCCACCCTTAAACAGCAACATGCAACTAAGAAGGCAACATTAGAGGGTAAGGTTGATGTGATGCAA
The DNA here is from genome assembly GCF_059453495.1 of Arachis ipaensis. Taxonomy (NCBI): domain Eukaryota; kingdom Viridiplantae; phylum Streptophyta; class Magnoliopsida; order Fabales; family Fabaceae; genus Arachis; species Arachis ipaensis. The sequence continues at coordinate 53,972,392 of NC_142435.1, read as the reverse complement.
AAAGAAGTAGATGAACTAAAATCGCTTGTTAAGATGATGCTGCAACAAAAAAGCTCAGGAGTGGACCTTGACATGTTAGCTACTCAACCAGGAAGCACTTTAGGCAATCTGAACAATGATGCGCATGAAGAGATATTATTTGTTGTTAAAGTTTTTATATGTTATCATATCTTAAATAATGGTTGATTATGAGGATGTTGATTCAATTGTTTTGTGCATCCAAATAGAAGAATGTTATGATGCATATGTTTGTCCTCTCTCTCTCAAACATTTTTATTTAACATTATTAGTATTAAAGATGTGTAGTTTTATATTTGATTTTTTTTTTGTTTACAGGAAAACTATGTTAAAGGGGAAATCGAACTTGATTAAGTTCAAATTTTTAAAAGCAAATGTTACAGAGTAAAAGTCATGAACTTATGGACATGATGACTATTTGCTACTTAGCTATTTCAACTCTTTTTTGTTATTATATTTTTTTCCAAATTAAATGATATTGTGGATCTTACAACAATTTTTATAAGTTAAATTTGATGGGAAATGTTCATTTATTTTTCTTTATTGACTTGATTCAAATTGTTTATATTATTTATTGAGACTAAATAATTAAAAAAAAGACTAAAATTAATTTCATTCACGAGAAAACTATTGTAAATATAAAATTATATATTACAAAAAAACCGTTGTCAATAGTTACAAAAGACAATGGTGTTAAAACTATTGTCAAAGATGATTACATAATGGCAATGGTATTAATACCGTTGCCAAAACTTGATCCAACGGTAAGGCTTTAAAATTGTTGTCTTAAATGACGATAAAATGGCAATGGTATTAAAACCGTTGCCGAAAAATGACACCAACGGTAACGCTTTAAAACCGTTGTCTTAGATGACTATAAAATGGCAATGGTATTAAAACCGTTGCCGAAAAGTGACACCAACGATAACACTTTAAAACCATTGGTTATGTGATTAATATAACTACAACAATTTAAAACCATTGCCTATCCAGTTACGGTATTAAACTGTTGGATCATTTATAAGAACGGTTCTAAACCGTTGCTTATCGAGTAACGGTTCGAAACCGTTGTTTAAAATTTCCCGTCAAAACCGTTGTCTTTGCTAGTAACTGAAGCAACGGTTTTTTTGTTACCGTTGTCTTAGGCAAAAAACCGTTGCCTATGAGCATTGGTAATGGCCGTATATACCACAAGTCAAAAACTGTTGCCAAAGCGTTGCCTAAAGTTTTAGGAATGGTTTTTTGATCTACGGCAACAATTTTTTACCGTTTCGAAAACCCGTGTTTGTTGTAGTGTAAATGAAATACAAAAGTGTTGAGATTAGAAATTTGTCACCCAAAAATGGCCGATCGGTCGGACGACCTCCCCACACTTAAAAGTTTGCACTATCCTCGGTGCATTCAGAAGATGAGCAAGGGGTACGGCAACTTTCCGGACTGCCACATTCAGCTGGTGGATCAACTAGCTGCTGCATGTTCTTTCTCCCGCTTCCGCCTTTGCTTATGATGACTCACCCATGAAAAATAGAAAATAGCACAGTAAGATGAGAAAATGCAAAAGTAAGGAAGTGTAAATTGTTGGAATGAGGTGATGATTACTAAAATAAAATGAGTGACTGACGAACAGATTTTTGATGATCTAGAATTTCACAAATAAGTTCTCATTGCTAGTATAGTTTCTAACCCAACAAAGAATCTTTTCGTACAAAAACTTGTTTGTCACTAAAGCAAACCCAATAAAATTAAATCGAAGTATTTAAACCTCGGGTCGTCTCTCAAGGAATTGCAGGGAGGTGTGTTACTTATAATTGGTTATGAGATTGTATCTTTTTGGGTTTTTGAAAGGTTGAACAAGGAATGTAAATTGCAAGAAAGTAAATTAATAACTAGAAAAACTCTTGGAAAAGTATGAGAAGTAGACGTCCTATCCTAGTTATCCTTATCAATTGTGATGAGAATTGTTCATTGCTCCCGCTTAGTTAACCCTTACTAAATAAAGGAAAGTCAAGTGGACTAATCAATTTGATTCCTCAAGTCCTAGTCAACTCCTAAGGAAATACTAGCTTTAGAGGGATCCAAACCAACCAGCAACTTTCAATTATCAATCAACAAAGGAGTTTGATAACTCAAGAGTCTCTAATTACTCTACCAAAGCCAAGAATGTAAAAAGCTAAATTAAAATCATGAATATGAAATACCTCAAATTGTATTAAATAAAGAAATCAAATCTAACATGGAGTTCATAAACCAAATTGGGAAAATAAATAAACTAGAATGCTAGAATAAATAAAAAGTAGAAGAGAAACTAAATTAAAGGAACATTGAACCTGGAATTGAGAAGAAATAAACCTAAAACTAAGGGAAATCCTAAAACCTAGACAGAGGGGAGAGCCTCTCCCTCTAGAAACTACATCTAAAATCTAAAATTATGTGAATGAAAGTTGTGTGAATGAATTCCTTGATTCCCCCACTTTGTAGCCTCTAATCTGTGTTTTTTGGGCCGAGAACTAGATCAAAAACAGCCCAGAAATCGCTCCCAGTATTTTTTGATGTGTCTAGCACGTGGCTCTATCACGCGTACACGTCCTTCATGCATACCCGTGGATTGAACTTTCGCCAGGTCACTCGTACGCGTGATCCACGCGTGCGCATCACCTAACATCAAGGTAACTATAAAAAATTATATATCATTTCGAAGCCCCGGATGTTATCTTTCCAACGCAACTGAAACCGCCTCATTTGGACCTCTGTAGCTCAGGTTATGGTCGATTTAGTATGAAGAGGTCAGGCTAGACAGCTCAGCAATTCGTTCAATTTCTTGTATTCCTTCCACTTTTGCATGCTTCCATTCCTTCCTCTAAGCCATTCCTACCCTATAAACCCTGGAAACACTTAACACACATATCACGGCATCGAATGGTAATAAGAGAGAATTAAAATTAGTAATTTAAGGCCAAAGAAGCATATTTTCAATCATAGCAGAAAATTAGGAAGGAAAATGCAAAACATGCGAATTATATGAATAAGTGTGAGTTTAATGGATAAAATCCACTCAAATTAACACAGGATAGACCATAAAATAGTGGTTTGTCAATCTCCCCATGCTTAGACATTAGCATGTCTTCATGCTAAACTCAGGAGAAGCTACAAAGCAGTGAAGAGGAATGGTAGAACTTATGAAATGAAACCTATCTATATGAATGCAACTAAATACAAAAAGTACTTCTACCTACTTAGTTAAAAGTAAACAAATTCTCCAAGACAATTATAAATGAGATTCCATTAATTCAAATCATACAATGAAAGACAAGCAAACTTGTAAGAAGATAGCTCATGAAAGCAGGGAACATAGAATCAAGCATTGAACCCTCACTGGTAGTATATATGCACTCTAGTTGGTCAAGTGTCTAGGGTTAATTCACTCTACTCTTCTCTAGTCATGCTCTCTAGACTTTGTTCTTCATCTAACCAATTAACAAAAATTTAGTATACCAATGCAAGCATCATGAGGTCTTTTCAAGGTTGTAATGGGGCTAAGGTAAGGGTGAAGATATATGTATGGCCAAGTGAGCTATAATATAAATTTTTGACTAACCTAAGCTCTCACCTAACACACACACTCTATGTAACTCTAAAATCATGCCTAGCTACCCATAATTCCCACTTTTGTATCACATACTCATGTACCAAACATTTCTTTAATTTCATCACATTATGCGTTGATCTTTTATTAAACTTAGCATTGGGGTAATTTTGTCCCCTTATTTATTTACTTATTTAATTGAATATTTTTGCTCTCTTTTTTTTATTAAAATATAAAAGCAAACATAACATATCAATGCGCATGATTTTTTAATTTTTCTGGTCTTACATGAGTATGCACCTAAATTCCCCATATTTTGTCAATGAAACACTGTACACTTTCATCTACCCAAGTTCTCACAGTTCCCCACACTTAATTGATACATAATCTCTATCTTAAGCTAACCAAAGATTCAATTGGGGTGATTAATTGTTTTTCCACTTAAGGCTAGTGATGTGGTAAAATATAGAACAAAAGGGGATTAAAAGGCTCAAGGTGGCAAACAAGGTTGATTGAGAGGGTAGGCTATTTGGGATAAGTGAGTTACTGACAAATAATGGCCGCAATCATATGTAAGCATGTAAATATACTAAATAATGGACATATAGAATGAAACAAAGCAAATATTGCAATCATAGAGAAAGAAACACACAAGAATAAAATATTATGGTTAAATAATGTAACCATGTAATTAAGCTCAAATCTCACGGGTTGTGTGTTCTTAGCTATAACTCATGTTCCAAATTACAGTCTTCAACAAGTTTAACAAAAAAGTTTTAATTTAAATTAGTGAAATATTATAAAAAGGGTCTTGAAAAAGAAAATATTACTTCAACCAAGTAGTGGTAGAAGAACATGCACAAAATCAAACAAATATGCAACCAAACATGCAAATGCAATAATTAAATTAACATAAAAAATTAAGCATTGGTATTAAGAAGGAAATAACTGACCCATGGAAGTCGGTATTGACCTCCCCACACTTAAAGATTGCACCGTCCTCGGTGCATGCTAAGATGTTCAAGTGGACGGGTTGCTGCAACTGACGCTTTTCTCCATAGAATGTGCAGATGGAATTGTCTGTCGCCCCATTGAGAAGCTTCTCGTTTCCCTTCTCGGTGGCCATCCTGAAAGAAGAAGAAAAAGAAGAAAAGTAACCCATAAATAAAGATAAGAAAATAAATAAAGGATGGATGGGTTAATGCCAAATAATGAGAGTCTCAATTACATGGTAGCTACAACATGCAAGTGAGAAAACAATATAAGCAAATGGCATATCAATTAAATTCATGTCAATGCAAAAAGAGTACAATTATCATAAAACATTAGCATTGACTTAAATAATATTACCCAATCGGAACAGAACAAGTCATGAAGTACCAGGATAATGCAAGAAAAGATGCAACAGTTGAATAAGAAAATTTGACACCAATGGAAAAATAATAAATTTAGAAAAGAAAATAAAAATATGCACAAAATTAAAATGCAATGAATGAAAGTATGCAAATAAATTAAGTAAAATAGAATGAAAGTGAAGAAGGATGAGAAGTTAAAGAGATGAAGAAGAAGTAAGTAGAAAGGAGAAAGAAAGAAGGAGAAAAGAGAGAAGAAAGGAGAAAGGAATGAAAAATGGGACGTGACGCGCGCGGGAATCACGCGCACGCGTGAAAACAGAGACAGCCATGCGACGCGTAAGCGTCGCTCATGCATACGCGTGCCTTCTCGCACAACTCCAGCACCATGGCCACATAACTCTCTGTTCAATGTGGACATTACGCTGATTTTCATTCCCACGAGTACGCGTCGTAGACGCTTACGCGTGGGTTGAACTTTTCTGCAGGGGATGCGTACACGTGAGGTACGCTTACGCGTGGTGTGGTGCACCCCTCCCGCGTGTCTCTCGTGCAACTCTCTGTTCAGTTGCGCACACAAATGACGCGTGCGCGTCGATCCACCATTTTTTTTCAGTATGCAGAATGCAGAATGCAGATGTTGATGCAGGCATTATGAATGAACACTAAGAAGAATAAAATAAAATAAAACTAAGAAGAAAACAAAACAAAATAAAACTAAGACTAAAAAAGAACGATTATACCATGGTGGGTTGTCTCCCACCTAGCACTTTTAGTTAAAGTCCTTAAGTTGGACATTTGGGGAGCTCCTTGTCATGGAGGCTTGTGCTTGAACTCATCCAGGAATCCCCACCATTGTTTGTAATTCCAATAGCCTTCGGGGTCCCACACTAGTTGCATAAAGCCTTCAAGCAAGTTAAAGCAAGTGACAAGGTCCCAAAGTGTTGATTGCTAGAATAAATTCTGGGGTCCTAAACCTTGCTTTTGCACCCGTCTTCTTGTTGATCATCATTGTTCCAACTGGGTGGCAAGCAATTTGAATTCTCACTGAAGCGTCCAAACAACTTTCTAGACCCATTCAATTGAGATCTACACCAACCCATGCACTTCAATTCAGAGCATGCAACCATATTGAACCTTGCATGACAACTCCAACCACTAACCAGCTTCTTCTTACTCTTAACGCCACAAAGATTCCTAAGTTGACCATCCATCTCAAGCAAACCATATTCAAGTGGCATGAGAAAGTTAAGGGATGTGAATTTTACCCACTTGAATGTTGTAAAGGATGATGGTGACTTAGGGGGAGAGGCCTCCAGCAACTTTGGCAAGGTGATTTCAAGCTCTACTCCCTTGTGCTCTTCTTTAACAACTTCCACCTCTTTGCAAACTTCTGTAACATTAACCTCTTCCTCTAGTTCAATAGGAGAGAGTTCAATTATAGGAAGAAACTCATTAATTATTGAACCTGTCTCATGATCAGCCGCTTCCAAGTCTTCAACCATGATATGCCTTGGAGGTTGTACACCCTCCTCAATATCAAATTCAACCATCTTGGAAGGAGGCTCTATGACTTGAGGTTCAAATGGAGGTTCCGCATCTCCTAAATCTTCAACCACTTGCTCTAGTACAAAATCCAGCTCCTCCTTGTTGACTTTCACCTCTTGACAACTTCCTTCAAGGGTCTCTCCTACCTCCACCTTTAGGGCCTCCTCTAGCTTCTTGTGAAGTATGAATTCACGAAACCGATTCCTTCTCTCTTGTTCTGGGTCAGTAGCATAATTGGGATCATTTTGCTCTTGGATTGATGGATATGGGTATTCTTGCACGAAGGGTGGTGGTGCAGTAAAGCTTGAGGGTTGAATATTGGAGGTAGAGGATTGGTCCCTGCGGGATATAAGATTTTGGAGTTTAGAGGTTAGACCAATGAGAGTAGAGATAATAGTGTTGTTATCCAATGGAGGGTTCATTTGTTGGGAGAAAGGACTCATAATAAGGAGGTGGTTCTTCTTGGTAAGGATATAGAGGTGGTGTATATTGAGGTGGTGGTTCGAAGTATGGCTCATAAGGCTTTTGGTATGGTGGGTAAGGATTAGGGTCATATGGGGGTGCTTGGTGGTAAGGGGCTTGTGAGTATGGTAGTTCAAAGCTATGTTGAGGAGGGGATTCATAGGTATATTGTGGTGGGTGTTGATTTTCACAGAGAAGTCCACCATAACCATTGTCTTGGTATGCATCATAGAATGGTTGTTGATAGTCCATTGGAGGTGGTTGTTGCCAAGAGGGTTGATCAAATCCTTGTGGCTCCTCCCATCTTTGATTTTCCCATCCTTGATGCATATTCTCATTGTAATTTCCTCTTCCTGCAACATAGTTGTAACCAAACTCATAGCCAAAGGGGTGAGAGTTCATAGTAGCTAAAGAAAATAAAAACAAAAACTAGTAAAAATAAGCAATAAGCAAATATTTACAATAACCAATAATAAGGCACACATTTGCAATTCCCCGTCAACGGCGCCATTTTGACGAACGGATTTTCGATGGTCTAGAATTTCACAAATAAGTTCTCGTTGCTAGTATAGTTTCTAAACCAACAAAGAATCCTTTTGTACAAAAACTTGTTTGTCACTAAAGCAAACCCAATAAAATTAAACCAAAGTATTTAAACCTCGGGTCGTCTCTCAAGGAATTGCAGGGAGGTGTGTTACTTATAATTGGTTATGAGATTGTATCTTTTTGGGTTTTTGAAAAGTTGAACAAGGAATGTAAATTGCAAGAAAGTAAATTAACAACTAGAAAAACTCTTGGCAAAGTATGAGAAGTAGACGTCCTATCCTAGTTATCCTTATCAATTGTGATGAGAATTGTTCATTGCTCCCGCTTAGTTAACCCTTACTAAATAAAGGAAAGTCAAGTGGACTAATCAATTTGATTCCTCAAGTCCTAGTCAACTCCTAAGGAAAGACTAGCTTTAGAGGGATCCAAACCAAACAGCAACTTTCAATTATCAATCAACAAAGGAGTTTGATAACTCAAGAGTCTCTAATTACTCTACCAAAGCCAAGAATGTAAAAAGCTAATTTAAAATCACAAATATGAAATACCTCAAATTGCATTAAATAAAGAAATCAAATCTAACATGGAGTTTATAAACCAAATTGGGAAAATAAATAAACTAGAATGCTAGAATAAATAAAAGTAGAAGAGAAACTAAATTAAAGGAACATTGAACCTGGAATTGAGAAGAAATAAACCTAAAACTAAGAGAAATCCTAAAACCCAGAGAGAGGAGAGAGCCTCTCTCTCTCTAGAAACTATATCTAAAACCTAAAATTATGTGAATGAAAGTTGTGTGAATGAATTCCTTGATTCTCCCACTTTGTAGCCTCTAATCTGTGTTTTCTGGGCCAAAAATTGGGTCAAAAACAGCCCAAAAATTGCTCCCAGTATTTTCTGATGCGTCCAGCACGTGGCTCTATCACGCGTACGCGTCGTCCATGCGTACGCGTGGATTGAACTTTTGCCAGGTCAAGCGTACGTGTGATCCATGCGTGCGCATCGCCTAACAGCATGGCAACTATGTCAAATTATATATCATTTCGAATCACCAAATGTTAGCTTTCCAACGCAACTGAAACCGCCTTATTTGGACCTCTATAGCTCAAGTTATGGTCGATTTAGTACGAAGAGGTCAGACTGGACATCTCAGCAATTCCTTCAATTTCTTGTATTTCTTCCACTTTTGCATGCTTCCTTTCCATCCTCTAAGCCATTCCTGCCCTATAAATCCTGGAAACACTTAACACACATATCACGGCATCGAATGGTAATAAGAGAGAATTAAAATTAGTAATTTAAGGCCAAAGAAGCATGTTTTCAATCATAGCACAAAATTAGGAAGGAAAATACAAAACATGCTAATTATATGAATAAGTGTGAATTTAGTGGATAAAATCCCCTCAAATTAGCACAAGATAGACCATAAAATAGTGGTTTATCAGTGACTCAATGTGTGACATGGATGAAAACAAGTGTGTGAATTCTAAATTGGGCGTCGTTTAGATCACACACATTAGCATAGAGAGAGCTATGTCACAATTATACAAAAGAAGTAAGCACTTCATTCATTCTAGCGTGCTTGAAATACTTTAAAGAAAACTTGTAGGTTAAGATAAACAAACAAGTAATAAAGAAGCATGAAAGCACTCAAGCAAATAATCAAGCAATTGTGAATTAGATAATAAATGGACATTGATTGATGTGCATGTAAACTTAGTGAACCAATTGAAATATAAAGCTCACACATCAAACAATGACATATATTGAAGTTTGTTTGCAACACCTAAATGACATAGAGGTGGAACACATTTGTGCTATAGAACTTAGGACAAAGAAGATAGAAGTGAAAATCAATCACATAGCAAGCATGGTCCACAAAGCTTGAACACTACGAAACAAATCTAGTTAAAATGGCGGTTTTTTTGGGTATTTATGGCAGTTTGAACTGCCATTATTACCAGAAACGGCGGTTTTAAAAAACGACATCATTTTGAGCACCATTCTGGTTATTACGGGGTTTTCAAAAAACCGCCACAATTTCCTGGGTTAAAACGGCGGTTTTTGGATAAGTTAAAATGGCGGTTCAAACCGTCATTATTTCCAAATAAAACGGCATTTTTTTGTTGGTTAAAACAGCAGTTCAAACTGCTATTATTTCCAAGGTTAAAACGGCAGTTTTGATTGGTTAAAATGGCAGTTCAAACTGCCGTTATTTCTAGGATGAAAATGGCATTTTTGGTTGGTTAAAACGGCGTTTACGAACTGCCATTTTTACCCTAACAGAGCAGCGTTTTGGTTGGTTAAAATGGCATTTTTAGTTGGTTAAAATAGCATTTGAAACCACCATTTTTATCGAGTTAAAATGGCATTTCATGTTGTTTAAAATGGCAGTTACAAACCGCCCTTTTTACCGGATAAAATTGACATTTTTATCATTTATAAAGACAAATTTTAATCATCATTTTTATCGAATTAAATAAATAATTTTTTTATTAAACTTTTTCAATAACAAAAAATCAATACTCATAAATAAAATATTATATAACTCATAAACAATGTATTAAACATAATATATTATTTTTTAGTATTAAAAATAAAAAATAATAACCCCTATACAAATAAAGTATCTAACATAACATAATTTTTTAATTATAAATGTCTTAACATGTAATTCTTAATACATAAAATCTCCATCATAACTTTTGGTGCACTTTCTAATGATAATCTCTGTCCTCACTCCAATCCTTCTTGTCTTGATTATTTGCTTCTAGAGTACTTATTTTCACGCCCAACTTTTGCCTGAAAGAAAATTATGTTTATTTTAATTAATTTTCATTTCACAGCTTATTATTATTATTATTATTATTATTATTATTATTATTATTATTATTATTATTATTATTATTATTTTCTATAATAATGTCTAATTAATTATTACTAGCTATCTAAGAGATTTTAGAATGAAACAAAAACTAATCAACATGCAAATGCAAAGTTCTAACTCTTCAAAATTTCCAAGCAAAACCAATAGAATTAGATCATTTTTTCTTCACAATTAAAGCAAGATTTGTATATATAAATTAAATGATGTTGTTACTTAATTACCTGCTAGTGCTAGTTACAATATATATATGCAATTAAAGAGAGAATATTAAAAGTAAAAGATATATTGGACAGGGGAGCTATAAATTACAGCACAATCATGAGCAATGAAATGGAAGAAACAAAGTTTGACTTTCATCAAATTGAAAAAACAATCCTGCTACGCATACATCCTTGTACTTGACACCAATTTGACACACTGTATAAACACTTGTAGGATCCATTAAATATTATTCACTATTGATCAAATTCAAAATCAAAAATCAATTTCAGTTAGAATTTTCAACATCATAATTTTTATAAGAGGCAACAGTGTCGTGGAAGAAAAAAAAGCTTTTAACCTCCATCACAATATCAATTGATGTCTCAATTTTAGAGAATTAAATAGAAGATAAATCACAAGAATTTCTAATAGCAAGATTGAGAAAGGGAATATTATGAAAGATCACAGTAGGTTTTTGAAGTAAATTATGGATGAATTACAATGCTATATAATTAAATTTTCAATGTTAAATTTTCAATGGTGTGATTTAAAGATTGAAAATGAGGAAAAGAAAGCATGGAATGAGTGTGATTGGCTTGAAAATGAGCAATTCTTCATTGTTAATTGGTGCACGAAAATTACTTCACACTATGTAATTCCGCACAACTAACCAGCAAGTGCACTGGGTCATCCAAGTAATACCTTACGTGAGTAAGGGTCGATCCCACGGAGATTGTTGGTTTGAAGTAAGCTATGGTTATCTTGCAACTCTTAGTCAGGATATTAATTCGTGGTTATCAATTGACTTGCAAATGAACAAGAGAGCATGAATTAAAGGTTACTTGTTATGCAGTAAATGAGAATATGTTGGAGTTTTGAAGATGCTTTGTCTTTTGAATCTCTGCTTTCTCCTTATCTTCTTCTTCACGCACGCACGTCCCTCCTATGGCAAGCTGTGTGTTGGTGGATCACCGTTGTCAATGGCTACCATCCTTCCTCTCAGTGAAAATGGTCCAGGTACGCTGTCACCGCATGGCTAATCATCTGTAGGTTCTCGATTATACCGGAATAGGATTTGCTATCTTTTTACGTTTGTCACTACGCCCAGCACTCGCGAGTTTGAAGCTCGTCACAGTCATCCAATCCCAGAATCCTACTCGGAATACCACAGACAAGATTTAGACTTTCCGGATTCTCAAGGATGCTGCCAATGAATTCTAGCTTATACCACGGAGATTCCGATTACGGAATCTAAGAGATACTCATTCAATCTAATATAGAACGGAAGTGGTTGTCAGGCACACGTTCATAGGTTGAGAATGGTGATGAGAGTCACGGATCATCACATTCATAACAATGAGGCGCGAATGAACATCTTAGATAAGAACAAGCGTGATTGAATAGAAAACAGAAATACTTGCATTAATTCATCGAGACACAGCAGAGCTCCTCACCCCCAACAATGGAGTTTAGAGACTCATGCCGTCAAAGAGTACAAAGTTCAAATCTAAAATATCATGAGATACAAAATAAATCTCTAAAAGTTATTTAAATACTAAACTAGTAACCTAGGTTTACAGAAAATGAGTAAACTATGATAGATAGTGCAGAAATCCACTTCTGGGGCCCACTTGGTGTCTGCTGGGGCTGAGACTAAAGCTTCTCACGTGCCTGGGCTGTTTTGGGCATTCAACGCCAGGCTGTAACCTGTTTCTGGCATTGAACTCCAACATGTAACGTGTTTCTGGCGCTAGACGCCAGACTGCAACATGAAACTGGTGTTAAACGCAAGTTTACGTCATCTATCCTTGAGCACAGTATGGACTATTATATATCGCTGGAAAGCCCTGGATATCCACTTTCCAACGCAATTGGAAGCGCGTCAATTGGACTTCTGTAGCTCCAGAAATTCCATTCTGAGTGCAGAGAGGTCAGGATCCAACAGCATCAGCAGTCCTTTTTCAGCCTGAATCAGATTTTTGCTCAGCTCCCTCAATTTCAGCCAGAAAATACCTGAAATTATAGAAAAACACACAAACTCATAGTAAAGTCCAGAAATATGAATTTTGCCTAGAAACTAATGAAAATAAACTAAAAACTAACTAAAACATACTAAAAACTATATGAAATTAACCCCAAAAAGCGTATAAAATATCCACTCATCACAACACCAAACTTAAATTGTTGCTTGTCCCCAAGCAACTAGACAAATAAAATAGAATACAAATAAGTCAAGAAGCAATAATATCTCAGAGTTTTTGAGTGAAGCTCAGATTCTAATTAAATGAGCGGGACTAGTAGCTCTTTGCTTCCGAACAGTTTTGGCATCTCACTTTATCCATTGAAGCTCAGAATGATTGGCATCTATAGGAACTTAGAATTCAGATAGTGTTATTGATTCTCCTAGTTTAGTATGTTGATTCTTGAACACAGCTACTTTTATGAGTCTTGGCCGTGGCCTTAAGCACTTTGTTTTCCAGTATTACCACCGGATACATAAATGCCACAGACACATAATTGGGTGAACCTTTCAGATTATGACTCAGCTTTGCTAAAGTCCCCAATTAGAGGTGTCCAGGGTTCTTAGGAACACTCTTCTTTTTGCTTTGGACCTTGACTTTAACCGCTCAGTCTCAAGTTTTCACTTGACACCTTCACGCCACAAGCACATGGTTAGGGACAGCTTGGTTTAGCCGCTTAGACCAGGATTTGATTCCCTTAGGCCCTCCTATCCACTGATGCTCAAAGCCTTGGATCCTTTTTATTACCCTTGCCTTTTGGTTTTAAGGGTTATTGGCTTTTTCTGCTTGCTTTTTTTTTTTGCAAGCTTTGTATTCACTGCTTTTTCTTGCTTCAAGAATAATTTTTATGATTTTTCAGATTATCAATAACATGTCTCATGTTTATCATTCTTTCAAGAGCCAACATATTTAACATTCAAGAACATCAAATTCCAAAGACATATGCATTGTTTAAGCATTCATTCAGAAGGCAGAAAGTATTGCCACCACATGTAATTAATCAGAATTTCTTGTATTAAAAACTCAAAAAATATTGCCTCCTTATCCTAAAGAAAATCTTCTATTTTATTCATGTTTAATGATGATGAGAAAAATAAATTATAGCTTAATTGGAGATAAAATAACTACTAATTACTACTATAACTACTAAGGTAAAACTCAAATAAAAACAATTATCACAGAGTTAAGGCTAAGATTAGGGCTCAACAACCTTGAGTTTGGGATGTGGATGTTCCTCTAGTCTGTGGAGTGCTTAGTCCTTCAAGAGATAACTTCTGACGCTTCAGTTCTTTTAAGTCACGCCCTTGCTCTTCTTATTCCCTGAGCAGTTTGCAGAGCATACTGTTTTGATTTTGCTGTTCTTCCTATATTTGGTCCATAGATTCTTGCAACTTGGTAACAGATGCTTCAAGTTGTTCCCAATATTCAAATTGAGGGACTTCTGAGGGGAATTCTTGCGCCCTCCTCTTAGTGTGGTCATCCTGCATTTGTTGTTTTTCCATTGTGATTTTAGTGATTGGTTGCTCCACTGAGATATACTCTGTTATTCCCATCTTTACTCCAGCATCTTTGCAGAGCATAGAGATTAAGCTTGGATAAGCCAACCTGGCATCCTTGGAGTTCTTGTTAGCAAGTATGTAAAATTCAGATGGGACCAGTTGATGAACTTCTACTTCTTTTCCAAACATAATGCAATGGATCATTACTGCTCTTTTAACAGTGACTTCAGAACGGTTACTTGTGGGCAATATAGAACGCCCAATGAAGTCCAGCCATCCTCTGGCGACTGGTTTGAGATCTTCTCTCTTGAGTTGATTTGGGACACCCTTGCTGCTGGTGGTCTACCTGGCTCCAGGGATGCATATATCCTCTAGAATCTTATCCAGGACCTTGTTTGTTCTCATCATTCTCCTATTGAAGGAGTCTGGGTCATCTTTCAGCTGAGGTAGCTTAAAGATCTCCCTGATTTTGTCAGGGTGGATGTGAACAATCTTTCCTCTGACCAAAGTTAGATAGTCATAAAGGGCAGTTCCAGATATTCTCTACCTGTCTGTTTGCCACAGATTAGCGTAGAATTCCTGAACCATATTCCTTCCCACTTTCGTTTCAGGATTAGCTAGGACTTCCCAGTTCCTGTTTCGAATCTGCTCTTGGATCTCCAGATATTCATCTTCTTTCAGATCGAACTTGACTTTCGGGATCACTGATCTTAGACCCATTATTTTGTAGTAATGGTCTGAATGTTCTTTGGTTAAGAACCTCCCTTGATTCCAAAGTGGTTTTGGAATACTCTCTTTCTTGCCTCTTGGAGTAGGTTGTTTTCCTTTAGGAGCCATGATCTTAGTGGTTATGGTTTAGTGATCACGGATAAACACACCAAACTTAGAGGTTTGCTTGTCCTCAAGCAAAAGAAAAGAAAGGAGAGGGATAGAAGGAGAGCTAGTGTTGCATGGTGGATGAGAGGAGGGAGGCCGAATGTGTTTTTAAAAGGGAAGGGGGGTGGGTTTTTGAAAATAAGGAGAAAGATATGATAGAAGATATGATTTAAAAAGAAATAAGTATGATAAGAAAGGATATAATTTAAAATTTAAAAGATATGAAAGATATTTGAAAAAGATAAGTTTGTATTTTGGAAAAAGATAATATGGAGATTTGAAAAAGATATTGATTAGTTGAAAAGATTTTAGAATGAAAAGAGATAGATTTGTTTTGAAAAATTTGAAAAAGAGTTGAATTGGATTGAAAAAAGGATTTGTGCTTATGGATTAAGATACATTTGATATTTTTAAAGTAGGGTTTTTAGAAATTAGGGATTTTAGAAATCAGGGTTTGTAACATGTTTATGCAAGAAATCATGAATTGAAATATGAAAATTAAAATTAAAATAAAAAATATGAAGTAAAAACGAAATTACCTCCTCCCCATCATCCTGGCATTTGAACGCCCAAATGCTGCATGTTTTGGGCGTTCAACGCCCAAATGCTGCTTCTCCTGCGCGTTCAACGCCCAGCTGTTGCTTCTTTTTGGCGTTGAATGCCAGGAACTCCTTTGTCACTGGGCGTTTTTCTGAATGCCCAGGACGCTGTAAATCTGGCGTTAACCGCCTAGAAGGAGCTTCTTTCTGGCATTCAACGCCCAGAAGATGCTTCTTTCTGGCGTTTAACGGCCAGATGGCTATCCTTACTGGCGTTCAACGCCCAGACTTTTACTGGCGTTTTCTTGCCAGTGAGCTCTTTTTCTCTGTTTTGTGTGCTGAATCCTTCCGTAACCCTGTGAACTTATACAATTGATTCTTTACCTTAGTATCAATGAACTTTATATAAACAAATAAAATCAAGAATAGGGCAAAATGCTTAGAGGAAGTGATGCCAATGGCTGGGTTGCCTCCCAGCAAGCGCTTCTTTATTGTCTTTAGCTGGACCTTGCTGAGCTTTTTAATCTAGCCTCAGCCTTGAGCATTCTTGCTCAACATTACCTTCAAGATAATGCTTGATTCTCTGTCCATTAACAATGAACTTCTTATCAGAATCAATGTCTTGAAGCTCCACATAACCATATGGTGATACACTTGTAATCACATATGGTCCCCTCCACCGGGACTTCAGTTTCCCGGGGAATAGCCTGAGCCTAGAGTTAAACAACAGAACCTTTTTGTCCTGGTTCAAAGATTCTAGAAGATAGCTTTCTGTCATGCCATCTTTTTTATTTCTCTTTATAAAGCTTGGCATTTTCGAAAGCAGTGAATCTGAATTCCTCTAGCTCATTCAGCTGGAGCAATCTTTTTTCTCCAGCTAGTTTGGCATCAAAGTTTAGGAATCTGGTTGCCCAGTAGGCCTTATGTTCCAGTTACACGGGCAGGTGACAAGCCTTACCATACACAAGTTGGTACGGAGAGGTCCCTATAGGAGTCTTGAATGCTGTTCTGTAAGCTCACAAAGCATCATCCAAGCTTCGTGCCCAATCCTTTCTACGGGTACTTACAGTCCGTTCCAGGATTCTTTTTAGTTCTCTGTTAGAAACTTCAGCTTGCCCATTTGTCTGTGGATGATATGGAGTCGCCACCTTGTGGCGAATCCCATACCGGACCATGGCGGAGTAAAGCTGTTTGTTGTAGAAGTGAGTGCCCCCATCACTGATTAGTACCCTATGGACACCAAATCTGCTGAATATATGTTTCTAGAGGAACATCAGTACTGTTTTAGAATCATTGGTGGGTGTGGCAATGGCCTCTACCCATTTTGATACATAGTCAACTGCCACCAGAATATAAGTGTTTAAGTATGATGGTGGGAAAGGCCCCATGAAATCAATTCCCCATACATCAAACAACTCAATCTCCAAGATTTCTTGTTGAGGCATGGCGTAACTATGAGGCAAATTACCAGCTCTCTGGCAACTATCACAGTTACGTACAAACTCTCGGAAATCTCTGTAGAGTGTAGGCGAGTAGAAACCACATTGGAGGACCTTGGTGGCTGTTCGCTCACCTCCGAAATGGCCTCTATATTGTGATCCATGGCAATGCCATAGGATCCTTTGTGCTTCTTCTCTAGGCACACACCTACGGATTATTCCGTCTGCACATCTCTTAAAGAGATAGGGTTCATCCCACAAGTAGTACTTTGCATCAGAAATTAATTTTTTCTTTTGTTGCCTGATGTACGCTTTGGGTATGAACCTTGCAGCTTTATAGTTTGCAATGTCTGCAAACCATGGTGTTTCCTGAATGGCGAACAAATGCTCATCCGAAAAGGTTTCAAAGATTTCAATAAAGGGAGAGGGCGCCCCTTCTACTGGCTCTATTCGGGACAGATGATCAGCCACTTGGTTTTCTGTCCCTCTTGTGTCTCTTATTTCTATATCAAACTCTTGTAGAAGCAATACCCATCTTATAAGCCTGGGTTTTGAATCCTGCTTTGTAAGTACATATTTAAGAGCAGCATGGTCAGTGTACACAATCACTTTTGATCCTACTAAGTATGATCTAAACTTGTCAATGGCATAGACCACTGCAAGCAATTCCTTTTTTGTGGTTGTGTAATTTTTCTGGGCATCATTTAAAACACGGCTAGCATAATAAATGACATGCAGAAGTTTGTCATGCCTCTGCCCCAGTACTGCACCAATGGCGTGATCACTGCCATCACACATTAATTCGAATGGTAATGTCCAGTCTGGTGCATAGATAACTGGTGCTGTGACCAGCTTAGCTTTCAGAGTTTCAAACGCCTGCAGGCACTCTGTGTCAAACAAAAATGGCGTGTCAGCAGCTAGCAGGTTGCTTAGAGGTTTTACAATTTTTGAAAAATCCTTTATAAACCTCCTATAGAATCCTGCATGCCCCAGAAAGCTTCTGATTGCCTTAACATTGGCAGGTGGTGGTAATTTTTCAATTACCTCTATTTTTAGCTTGATCCACCTCTATTCCCTTGTTTGAAATTTTATGCCCAAGGACAATCCCTTCAGTCACCATAAAGTGGCATTTTTCCCAGTTTAAAACCAGGTTGGTCTCTTGGCATCTTTTCAAAACCAGTGTCAGGTGATCAAGACAGGAGCTGAATGAGTCTCCATATACTGAGAAGTCATCCATGAAGACTTCCAGAAATTTTTCCACTATATCAAAGAAAATAGAGAGCATGCATCTCTGAAAGGTTGTAGGCGCATTACACAGCCTAAAAGGCATCCTTCTGTAAGCAAATACTCCAGATGGACATATGAATGCTGTTTTCTCTTGATCCTGGGGATCTACTGCAATTTGGTTGTAGCCTGAATAGCCATCCAGAAAGCAGTAATGATTATGACCTGCTAGCCTTTCTAGCATTTGGTCTATGAATGGTAAAGGAAAATGATCCTTTCTGGTGGCTGTATTGAGCCTTCTGTAATCAATACACATGCGCCACCCTGTAACTGTTCTTGTAGGAACCAGTTCATTTTTTTCATTATGAACCACTGTCATGCCTCCCTTTTTAGGGACAACTTGAACAGGACTCACCTAGGGACTATCAGAAATAGGATAAATAATCCCAGCCTCCAGTAATTTAGTGACCTCTTTCTGCACCACTTCCTTCATAGCTGGATTTAGCCGCCTCTGTGGTTGAACCACTGGTTTAGCATCATCCTCCAATAGGATTTTGTGCATGCATCTAGCTGGGCTTATGCCCCTAAGGTCACTTATGGACCACCCAAGAGCTGTCTTGTGTGTCCTTAGCACTTGGATTAGTGCTTCCTCTTCCTGTGGATTTAAAGCAGAGCTTATGATCACTGAAAAAGTATCACCTTCTCCCAGAAATGCATATTTCAGGGATGGTGGTAATGGTTTGAGCTCGGGTTTAGGAGGTTTTTCCTCTCCCTGAGGAAATCTCAGAGGCTCTTTCAATTCCTCTGAATCCTCTAGATCAGGCGGAACATCTTTAAAAATGTTTTCCAGCTCTAATTCGAGACTCTCAGCCATGTTGATCTCCTCCACCAGAGAGTCAATAAGATCAACTTTCATACAGTCTTTTGGTGTGTCTGGATACTGCATGGCATTGATAGCATTCAGTTTAAACTCATCCTCTTTGACTCTCAGGGTTATTTCCCCCTGTTGGATGTCAATGAGAGTTCGTCCGGTTGCTAGGAAAGGTCTTCCTAGAATGAGAGTAGCACTCTTGTGCTCCTCCATTTCCAGCACAACAAAGTCAGTGGGAAAGACGAATGGCCCAACCCTGACAATCGTGTTCTCAATCACGCCTGATGGGTATTTAATGGAGCCATCAACAAGTTGGAGACATATCCGGGTTGGTTTAACTTCTTCAGTTAAACCGAGCTTTCTGATAGTGGATGCAGGTATTAGGTTGATGCTTGCCCCAAGATCATATAATGCTGTCTTGGTGCAATTACCCTCTAATATGCATGGTATCAGAAAGCTTCCGGGATCTTTAAGCTTTTTAGGGAAGCTTTTCAGAATGACTGCACTGTATTCTTCAGTGAGGAGAACTCTTTCAGTTTCTCTCCAATCCTTCTTATGACTCAAGATCTCTTTCATGAACTTGGCATAAGAAGGTATTTGCTCAAGTGCCTCTGCAAACGGAATCTTTATTTCAAGAGTCCTGAGATAATCTGCAAAGCGAGCAAATTGCTTATCCTACTCCTCTTGGCGGAGTTTTTGAGGATAAGGTATCTTGGCTTTATATTCCTCAACTTTGGTTGCTGCAGGTTTATTTCCTACAGAAGTGGTTGAAGAAGCCTTTTTAGAGGGTTGTCATCAGCACTTGTGTGTGTCTGATCCCTCACTGGCATATGAGTGCCAGGGTTGGAAGCTGGAGTGACGTTAGACGCCAACTCCTCATCTGCTCCTGGCGTCAGAACGCCAGAACTGTGCTTTCTTTGGGCGTTCAACGCCAGTTCCTTGCTTGTTTCTGGCGTTGAACGCCAGTCCTGAGCATGGTTTGGGCGTTCAGCGCCAGTCTTCCACCCAATCTCTAGCATTTTAGCGCCAAAATTATTTCTCTCCGGGCTCTTACTGTCCTCAGATGGATTTTGGGTAGTTTGCTCATTTCTTGGCTTCCTGCTACCTTGAGGTGGGGTATTTAATGTCTTCCCACTTCTTAATTGAACTGCTTGGCATTCTTCTGTTATTTGTTTTGACAGCTGCTGCTTTGTTTGCTTCAATTGTTCTTCCATATTTATATTAGCCATCCTTGTCTCTTGTAGTCTATCTTTGAATTCGGCTAACTGCTTTGTTAGAAAGTCCAATTGCTAATTGAATTCAGTAGCTTATTCAGCAAGACTGAGTTCAGCAGTTACTGTTTTAGCCTCTTCTTTCATGGAAGGGTCACTACTTAGGTACAGATGCTGATTTTTGGCAACTGTATCAATGAGCTCTTGAGCTTCTTCAATTGTCTTTCTCATGTGGATAGATCCACCAGCTGAGTAATCTAGAGAAAGCTGAGCCCTTTCTGTAAGCCCATAATAGAAGATGTTTAACTGAACCCACTCTGAAAACATTTCAGAGGGGCATTTTCTTAGCATCTCTCTGTATCTCTCCCAAGCATCATAAAGAGATTCATTATCTCCTTGTTTAAAGCCTTGGATGTCCAGCCTTAGCTGTGTCATCCGTTTTGGAGGAAAGTATTGATTCAAGAATATTTCTGTCAGTTGTTTCCATGTCTTTATACTAGCCTTAGGTTGGTTATTTAACCACCTCTTAGCTTGGCCTTTTACAGCAAATGGGAACAGTAATAATCTGTAGACATCCTGATCTACTTCCTTATCATGTACTGTGTCAGCAATTTGTAAAAACTGTGCCAGAAACTCTGTAGGTTCTTCCTGTGGAAGACCGAAATACTGGCAACTTTGCTGCACCATGATAATGAGCTGAGGATTCAACTCAAAGCTACTGACTCCAATGGAGGGTATACAGATACTACTCCCATATGAAGCAGTAGAGGGGTTAGCATATGACCCCAGAGTCCTTCTGGACTGTTCATTTCCACTTAGATCCATGATGGAGAAAGGGAGATGATGTAAAATAAAAAAATATTTTTATTTATTTAATTATTTATTTATTTCGAAAATAAAATAAATTAAAATAAAATAAATAAAAATGGGTGAAGATTTTCGAAAAAAAAGAGGGGAGAGAGTAAAAAAAATGGTTACGAAGTTTTGAAAAAGATATGATTTGAAAAAGATTTTGAATTTTGAAATAAAAATCTAAATTTTAAAAGTAAATTTCGAGAATTTGTTTTAAAATAGAGAGAAAAGATATTTTTGAATTTAAAGAAGAAAGAGAAAAATAATAAGATAGCATAAGATTTAAAATTCTTAGATCTAATGCTCCTTGTTTTTGAAAATTTTGGAGGGAAAACACCAAGGAACACCAAACTAAAAAATTTTAAGATCAAGACACAAGGAAAACTCAAGAACACTTTGAAGACTCACAAGAACACAAGAACATGAAGAAAGAACACCAAACTTAAAATTTTTAGAAAACCAAACTAAAATGTTCGAAAATTATAAAAAAGATTAACAAAAAAATACCAAACTTAAAGTTTGGCACAAGATTAAATCAAGAAAAATTATTTTTGAAAAAGATTTTTAATAGAACCAGTGCCCAATCATCAAGAACATAACCCAATGCTCTAGCCAATTGAGCTGTAAATGTAACACTTGTTTTGAAGAAGTATATTTTTTATAACTAAGAAAATTTTTTGAAAAGAATATAAAAGACTCTGACCCAAAAGACAAAATTTTCCGAATCTAAGCAGCAGGATTCACCGTTAGTTGTTCAAACTCAAATAATCCCCAGCAACGGCGCCAAAAACTTGGTGCACGAAAATTACTTCACACTATGTAATTCCGCACAACTAACCAGCAAGTGCACTGGGTCGTCCAAGTAATACCTTACGTGAGTAAGGGTCGATCCCACGGAGATTGTTGGTTTGAAGCAAGCTATGGTTATCTTGCAACTCTTAGTCAGGATATTAATTTGTGGTTATCAATTGACTTGCAAATGAACAAGAGAGCATGAATTAAAGGTTACTTGTTATGCAGTAAATGAGAATATGTTGGAGTTTTGGAGATGCTTTGTCTTTTGAATCTCTGCTTTCTCCCTATCTTCTTCTTCACGCACGAACGTCCCTCCTATGGCAAGCTGTGTGTTGGTGGATCACCGTTGTCAATGGCTACCATCCTTCCTCTCAGTGAAAATGGTCCAGGTACGCTGTCACCGCATGGCTAATCATCTGTAGGTTCTCGATCATACCGGAATAGGATTTGCTATCCTTTTGCGTCTATCACTACGCCAAGCACTCGCGAGTTTGAAGCTCATCACAGTCATCCAATCCCAGAATCCTACTCGGAATACCACAGACAAGGTTTAGACTTTCCGGATACTCAAGGATGCTGC
The DNA here is from genome assembly GCF_059453495.1 of Arachis ipaensis. NCBI lineage: Eukaryota > Viridiplantae > Streptophyta > Magnoliopsida > Fabales > Fabaceae > Arachis > Arachis ipaensis. The sequence goes on along the minus strand of NC_142435.1, from coordinate 53,949,888 downwards.
CAATGAATTCTAGCTTATACCACGGAGATTCCGATTACGGAATCTAAGAGATACTCATTCAATATAATGTAGAACGAAAGTGGTTGTCAGGCACATGTTCATAGGTTGAGAATGGTGATGAGAGTCACGGATCATCACATTCATAACAATGAGGCGCGAATGAACATCTTAGATAGGAACAAGCACGATTGAATAGAAAACAGAAATACTTGCATTAATTCATCGAGACACAACAGAGCTCCTCACCCCCAACAATGGAGTTTAGAGACTCATGCCGTCAAAGAGTACAAAGTTCAGATCTAAAATGTCATGAGATACAAAATAAATCTCTAAAAGTTGTTTAAATACTAAACTAGTAACCTAGGTTTACAGAAAATGAGTAAACTATGATAGATAGTGCAGAAATCCACTTCTAGGGCCCACTTGGTGTGTGATGGGACTGAGACTAAAGCTTCTCACGTGCCTGGGCTGTTTTGGGTGTTCAACGCCAGGCTGTAACCTGTTTCTGGCATTGAACTCCATCTTGTAACGTGTTTCTAGCGCTGGACGCCAGACTGCAACATGGAACTGGCGTTGAACGCCAGTTTACGTCGTTTATCCTTGAGCAAAGTATGGACTATTAGATATTGCTGGAAATCCCTGGATGTCTACTTTCCAACGCAATTGGAAGAGTATCAATTGGACTCCTGTAGCTCCAGAAATTCCATTCCGAGTGCAGAGAGGTCAGGATCCAACAGCATCAGCAGTCCTTTTTCAGCCTGAATCAGATTTTTGCTCAGCTCCCTCAATTTCAGCCAGAAAATATCTGAAATTACAGAAAAACACACAAACTCATAGTAAAGTCCAGAAATATGAATTTTGCCTAGAAACTAATAAAAATAAACTAAAAACTAACTAAAACATACTAAAAACTATATGAAATTAACCCCAAAAAGCGTATAAAATATCCGCTCATCATTAATTAAAAAAGATAATCTGCAAGTAAGTAGCAAAGGTTGTGTACAAAATAGGGGGAATGGGTCGGTTCCTAAAATAAAGGAAGCCAAAGGGGAAAAAAACCGTACACGCACCATGTATTATTTAAATTATTGAAGAATAAATAAAACACATATTAATTATAAATATGGTATACTAATATAGGTGTGTGGTGTGTTTGGTGTATGAATAGTGTTTTTCTTTAAGAAATAGTCATACCACATATGGCTTGCCCTCGGGTGTTCGCTTTATGAAAATTTCACTAAGTGGGATTTTTAGTATAAAATAAATTATAGCCCAATGAATTATGGGATACAATTTCAGCCATGAATAGTAACTGTTTTGCATATTTGCCTTAATGACCAAGACCATCAAAGATATTGCAAGAAAAATTTGCATCAGTCAAGATAAGACATGAACAAGAGCTGACGTTTTCTTGAGAGGAAGAATTGATGAAGTCTTGGTCAATTTCTCAACAAGAAGACTCATCCTAAACATCATATGAGAGTACAGTCAAACTATCTAAAGTTCTAAATATCGAGGAATGGTAATAAGTTACCTGGTAAAGAATCATAAGTATCACAAGAATGATCCCAACTGCCATTGCGCTGCTATAATAAAATACTAACGATTTGCTTAAGAAGGATGCCAAACTCATTAGAGTAATACCCAATATTAAAAATACAACACGATATGCAAAAAATTCTGCAAGAAAGAGAGAGATAGAGAGAACAGCATTAGAGCCGATTGATAGTGTTCTTAAGATGGATCAATAGCACAACAAGAAGCTATAACACATCAATTTAACAAACACAACTAAGACCATTTACCTTCTTCGACAGACACCTCAAAATTTTCCAGTGTTGAGCTAGCAGTCCTTATATCTAAGAGCTTGTGGTCAAAAGGAGGCATTGATCAAACCCAAGAACCCTTGGTAACTTTTGTCCACTGGCCTTGTGAGCACATTCCTACAGCAAGAGATGTATTCCTGAACAAGACGCACAAAATTGTCCTAATAAATTAGATATACCAGTTTATAAATCCTTGTTCAATTTAATACACGAAAATTAATTAATATTATTAACTAGTTAAAACATAAAAGTTGGTTTTATATAATTAATTTAATTTAAAATGTACCGAAAAATAAGATAATAGAGATAAATGGAGTAAAATTTCACTATATATATTAGCCCAAATTTTCATTTATTACATCCTAAATAATTATAAAGAGAGAAATTGAGAGAAAATAAAAAGAACCATTATGAGAATATAAATATGCAGTTCTCCAAGTGTAGATATGATCCCCCAGCTTCAGGCTCTCTCTGGTTTCTCTATGAACCATCCATCATTTCAATTAATCAATTTTTATTTTTTCTTAATCAGAAAAAGAACAACAAAAATTTAACTCAAAAATTAAATGAAAAAAAATTCAATAAGGAAAGATAAAAGTTTAATAAGAATTTACTTGCTAGATTGCTGCCCCATATATATTCTTATATGCTTCTCCTCCCTTAACACAATAGCCTTTGACTTACTCTCATACATATACACAGAAACTACCAATCTTTTTATATTCTGCTTCTTCCACATCCAGCTGGATATAGTTTGATGGATCCACTATCTGAAACAGAGTTGAAGATAAAGTACCATCAAATCAAAGGAGTATATATATAGAAAACAAGAAAGTAATTAAGAAGTTGGATGAGTGGAAGATCTTACCCTACGGGAAGAGTAGAAATTGGTTGGTATGAGTTGGTAGTAGGTAGGGAGGAGCTTTATTTGTAGAGTGGTGGTGTTCTGTTAATAATAACTATATTTTGTATGCATTACTTAGTTTACACCATAGAGATATAATAATGATAGCAAAAAAATTAAGAAGAATCCTCCAATCCATAATTAGATTACCATCCCAATTAAGTTTCTTCTTTTCTCTTTTTCTGGTTTTAGAAAATCTTTTTGGTATAGACAAAAAATTGTTATTATTCAATTCTAATGTGCCTCCCTGGTTGAGAAAACACTGCTGCGCCTTTATATATATATATATATATATATATATATATATATGTTCCCACCATTCAATTCCTTTTATCTAGTCATTTTTTGTACATCTATTCTTAATCAATGCATTTTGATACAAATTAAAATAAGAGACACAAAGTACAATCTCACATGTAGTTAGGGTTCATTTCTCCATCAGCTTGTTGAGAATATCGCAGCTGATTTATAAGAGTATCTCCGAGTGTTCTAATATGCGGAACACAAATTAAAGCCTGAAATAGTTGTTAAAGTTCCGCAAGTATGATAATTGTTAATTCAGTAATTTCTTCCACTCCCAAAGTTAGAAAGTGTCACATAGTTGATATTTGACATAGAACACATAAATTCAACAGTCTAATTAATCACCATTTCAAGTTTTAACTCATCTGACACTAGTAGAGCCACGTTAAAACAGCAATGAAAAGATGATTATGAAATAATTTAGTTACAGTCAATTTTAAAATAGTTGAGATTGTGTTTGGTTTCACCATCAATCTTTTTCAATCAATTTATAGAATATTTTCCTCTTTTCTTTTATGGAAATTGAACAACAAAATAGAGCATATACATGTTGAGAATAAAGAACAAGAAACATTTTGAGTACTATGTTGAGATTCAAACCAAATTAATTAAATTTGTTCATCTAATCTAAGGCAAGCCTAAGAGAATCAATTAGAATGAAATATTTTCAAGAGAACAAAGAAAAATAGGGAGAAGAACCTACTCGTGAGTCTGCCGAAGGAGAAACTCGCAGCTCAATAGCTTGATGGACGAGATTGCCGGCGCAGGAGAATGCCGCAGGAAGAGATCGCTGCTGGAGGAGAAGTTGCTGGAAGAGACGATGCAGGAGGAGACGTCACCGACGGAGATCGTCACTCGAGAAGATGTCGCAGAAGGAGGTCGCCGCTGGAGGAGATGCTGCCGGAGGAGACCGTCTGATGGAGGCAGAAATTGACCAGTTAAGAAATTAATAAAAGAAATGCGTTGCAAGTATAGTTCAACCAGCTAAAATCTGCTTATCAATTTAAAAGGGTTGTCACCAAATTAGAATTAAAAATACTGGGAGTATGAATCCCAGGTCGTCTCCCAATGAGTTGACAAAAGAGTGCAGCTTGTTGGTTATAGATTTTCCTAGAAATTTTGAGTTTGAGAAGTTGGAAAATAAATGATTATAAAATTAAGCAGTGGAAATTAACTAGAGATTTATTTAATTCAATTAAAAGCCTTGACCGGGAGATGATTAATTGGAATTTCTATCCTTGTTGGATTTCCTCAAGTACAATCCTAAAACGTTGTTGATCTACCTGAGGGAAAGTCAAGTAACTAACTAACAAGCTATATCCTCAGATCCTAATCCTCTCCTTAGGAAGGATTAGAGTTAGAGATTAGAGTTGTCAGTCATCAACTATGCGCGAGGATTAACACTTGAGTATTCCAACTCAAGGTTCTTCTTTTAATCAACTCCCAATAAAGTTGGGGAACTACTCCATTATCATGATTGTAAACTTCACAGAATTAAAAAGGGAATATAAGGAAGACATGATAAACAATAATTAAAGAGCAATTAAAAATAAAATAGGTTCTTATATTAATAAATCCCAAAATGCAACATACTTAACCAAATAGGGTCAATGGCAATAAAAGGTAGAAGAGTAAGAAAACAAACTAGAACAATAAAACTTCCACGGAGGTAATGAGTCTTCTCAGTATCCAAAAGCAAAAGCATGAAACTCTAAACTATGAATGCAAAGGAAACCTAGAGGAAGGAGTAGTATTCTCTCTAAAATTCTAAAACTAAATTAAAACTATGTGTGATGATAATGTCTGAATGTCTCCTGAGTCTCTGCATGTTCCCTGGTTCTAATCTGTGTTTCTGGGCCGAAAACTGGGTCAAAACACGGCCCGAAATTGCCCCCAGCGTTTTCTGAATTTTCTACAAATCGCGCATGTCACGTGTACGCATCGGTCACGCATGCGCGTCACTGGCTGAATTTCCTTTCCACGCGTGCACGTCAGGCACGCACTCGCGTTGTTGTGCAGATTTGCTTCCACGCGTACGCATCAGGCACACGCACACGTCGCTGTGATTTTCTCCGTTTCGTGCGCACGTGTGAGCCATGCGTGCGTGTCACTTCTCGCTGGTTGTCTCCTTTATTTCTTGTGCTCCTTCCATTTTTGCGAGCTTCCTCTCCATTCTCTAAGCCATCCCTACCCTATAAAGCCTGAAACACTTAACACACAGATCACGGCATCGACTGGTATAAAGGAGAAATTAAAATACACAAATTAAAGGCTTAGGAAGCATGTTTTCAATCATAGCATAAAACTAGGAAGGGATTGTAAAACCATGCAAATAGTATGAATAAGTGAGTGAAGAGTTGATAAAAACCACTCAAATTAGCACAAGATAAACTACAAAATAGTGGTTTATCAAACTCTCCACACTTAAACATTAGCATGTCCTCATGCTAAGCTCAAGGAGATAAAATAAATGAGTAGAGAAATGTAAGACTCATGCAATGCAATGCAACCTATATATATGAATGCAACTATATGATTCTTGTTTACTTGGTTAAAAGTAAATAAGCTCTTGAAAAACATAAATTGGATTTCACTAATTCGAATTATACAATAAAAGACAAGTAAAATTGTAAGAAGACAGCTCATGAAAGCAGGGAACATAGAATTAAGCATTGAACCCTCACTAATGGTGTATATGCACTCTAGTCTCTCAAGTGTATAGGGTAATCACTCTATTCTTCTCTAATCATGCTTTCTAAATTTTGTTCTTCACCTAACCAATCAACAATATTCAATGTACCAATGCAAACATCATGAGGTCTTTTCAAGGTTGTAATGGGGCTAAGGTAAGGGTAAGGGTATGTATATGGCAAAGTGAGCTATAAATTAAATCCTTGACTAACCTAAACTCTTACCTAACATACATATTCTTATATGCTTTAAATTCATGCCTAGCTACCCGTAATTCCCCACTTTCACATTCCATACTCATGTATTAACTTTTTCTCTTAACTTGTATCACATATGCATTGATTTTTCATTAACTTAACATTGGGGTAATTTTGTCCCCTTATTTGATTACTTAATTATTATTATTATTATATTATTTTTTTAATTAGAAAAATAAGCATAGCTTATCAATGCACATGGATTTTTTTAATTTTTCTAGTTTCACATGAGTAGGTACCCAAATTCCCATTATTTTATCATGACACATTCCCTTATTAACCCATGTTCCCACAATCCTCCCATACTCAATTGACACACAATTTCTATCTTAAGCTAACCAAAGATTCAATTTGGGGTAATTAATTTGTTTTTCTGCTTAAGGCTAGTAATATGGTAAAATACAGAACAAATGGGATTTAAAAGGCTCAAAGTGGCTAACAAAGGTAAATGGAAGGGTAGGATATTTAGGGTAAGTGAGTTAATAGAATAATGGCCTCAATCATATGCATGCATATAACACATTAAACATTGGACATATAGGATGGAACAAAATAAAGATTACAATCATAGAGAAGCAAACACACAAGAATAAAAATTTATGGTTAAATAGTGTAACCATTTTATTAGGCTCAAGTCTCACAGGTTGTGTGTTCTAGCTTTTAACTATGTTCCAAATACATCTTCCTAAACAAGTTTAACACAAAAGTTTTTATTTAAATTAGTGAAATTTTTCAAAAAAAATAATAGGGTCTTAAAAAAAAACTTATTTTTTTTCAATCAAGTAGAACTTGCATGCAATTAATCTATTACTATGCAATTTATCTTATCCTGAACAAAAGAAAAATTAACTAAATATCCTATTTTATTGGTGTTTTAAGGAAAAGAAATTACCTCCAGAAGTCAGGTACTGACCGACCTCCCCACACTTAAAGCTTTGCACCGTCCTCGGTGCCATCTGTCAGGAACAAAGGGGGCTGGTAGCAGCATCTCCACCATCGGGACCATTATGGCTCCCTGTACTGGTAAATGAAGTGGAGTCCGGGGTGTCTGGGTCTTCTTTAGGTGGGTGGTTACCAACAAGTAGCTCCTTGAGGTATGTAAATCTGCACTTGTTACGGTGCTCTCTTTGCTTTCCTTTCCAGTCAAGCCGGTCTAGCCTCGCAAGTATCTGATGGAGCAGTTGGTTTGTTGAAGGTGCTTGTGATGTGGAAGAAGAAGGGATATCTTCTGCTGGTTCTGTGCTCCAGTTGATAGTGGCTGTTGGAGGTCTGATATACTTCCCGTTAGGGACATATTGATCATCTCGTGGAATCATGGCCTTGGTGTCCCCAGCTTTGTAGGGGACTCCGGCCGCTGAGACTAGATCTAAAAACAAGGCGGGAAAGGGTAAGTTGCCTGCAATCTGTACGTGTCCCATAGCATGCCAAATGTGTCTTGGTAAATTGAGGTGCTGGTCTGTAAGGATACACCAAAGTAGAACAGCCATGTCTGCAGTGAAGGAGGACTCATGAGTGCTCGAAAAGATGTAATGGGATATGATCTGTGCCCATACTCGAGCCTCCAAGGTGAGTGCTATAGCCAAGATTCCCTTAGGTCGGGAACGATGGTATCCGTAGATCCATATGCTGCTAGGTTGTGCGATAACTCTGAGAACGGCGTCCCAGTCAAATTGGTATGTCTGGCGCTTGAGTGAGGCTTCTTGAAATGTGTCCAATCCTTCTGGAGCAGGGGAAAGATCTAAATCTCGTTGAATGGCCTCTTCAGTTATGGGGATGTGCTTCTGATGGACATAGACAGACTGCATGGTTGGCATGTGAAAATTGGTGTAGAATTCGACTACCCATGAAAGATTAACCTGTCGTGGCTGTCTCCGTAGGAATTCCCATTGTCTTCACTCAATGCGGGGCTCGACAAATTCAGCAATGTTGGTCAGGAGGATAAAAAGATACTCATTATTATAATTCCTTTCAGCCATGAGGGGGAACATCTGCTCACAGCAGCGGTTAGTGAACCGCGCAATGTCCTTTGCGGGAAAGGCTTTCTCTTTTTCATCGACCTTGATGATCCTCTTGATTCGTTTTGTTGAGGGTTTCACCACTGTTGAAGATGGCTCCGCCACTAATGCTCTTTTTGTTCCTCTCCTTGCTGGTGGTTTGGGAGTAGCTTTCTCTTTACCTTTCTTAGTCGCCATCCTCTCCTTGCTGGTGGTTTGGGAGTAGCTTTCTCTTTACCTTTCTTAGTCGCCATCTTAATATGTAAAGCTAAGGGTTCGAGCAAGGGAGCGAATATTGTGGGTGAAAATCAATGCACGATAAAGAAGGATGTCGTTAACACATGGTCTAGACTACATGTGAAAAGTTCATCAATGGAAGTATAGCAAGTGCATGTGATGGCAATTAAATGCAGGATGTTGATTGGCATGCCGGCAAAGGCATGAGTAGCATAGATTAAGAATTCAATATCCAAGTTAGATTACCAACTCTTTCAAACTAACAACCTGTTTGTATTGACAATTATATTTAATTAATAAAATATAAAAGGGGTTTTGTGAAAAATAGGCATTAAAGTGGTAGAATAGAATAATTAGTGTGCAATGCCATACGGGCTTTTTCACAAACACATAGCATGCATGGTAAACATGATATTGAAAGTAGTAAATTGAACATGCAAGCAACCCTTTAAGAAGTAATATTAATTGTCAAACAATTTCACAATAGTTCACAAGTAAAATATAGAAGTAAATAATCATCTAATTAAATTTCTAACACCAATTAAAGGAAAAAAAAGACATAGAAAAGAAAGGAAAAGAAGATATAGATAATGAAAGTGAAAAGAAAAAGGAAAAGAAAACATAAACATAAATAAAAGTAATAATGGAAAAAAAAGAAAGAAAGAAAAGAACCTTGAGAATGGATGTGAAAAATAAGGGAGAAGAAAGTAAAAAGTGAGAAAGAATAGAGAAGGAAGAAGAGGGAAGAAAGAAATAAGAAGGGAAAAGAAAAATTAGGATTTGGGGAAGAAAAGATATGATATTTGGCTGATCTGGATAATCTGTGCGCCCCATGTGACGCGGACGCGTGAGTGACATGGTCGCGTGATATGCGATGTTTTTCAAGTGATGCAGACGCGTAGGTCACGCGGTCGCGTGACGTGATTTGTGCTAGTGGCGCGAGAGCAGCCTTGCGTTCGTGCGACTCTCTATTTCAAACTCATTTTGCCAAAATTTAGGGTGACGCGTTCGCATGGGTGACGCGTTCGCGTGGGTGACGCAATCGCGTGAATGGCCATATTTTGAAAATGATGCGGACGCGTGGGGCACGCGATCGCGTGATAGGGCTGGTGCTTCTAGCATCATTCCAGCCCAGCTCCATCATAACTTACAGCCATATACCCCTTTTACGTCGATTTTTAGGGGCACGCGTTCGCGTGGGTAACGCGGATGCGTGGGAGGCTAATTTTCAAAATGACGCAGACGCGTCGGCGACGCGGTCACGTGGGCATGTTTATGCCTAAGGCACGCCTCCAACCACGCTTTCGCGTGACTTTCTGTTCAATTCTCTTTTCTTACTAACGCAACTATGATGCGGACGCGTCAGCGACGCTTACGCGTCGCGTGCGTTTTTTTTTTTTATGCAGTATACAGGATGCAAAATGCAGAATGCAGATGACTATGCAGAATTTATGAATGAACATGAATGAAAATAAAATAAAACTAAGAACGAAAAGAAAAGAATATACCATGGTGGGTTGTCTCCCACCTAGCATTTTTCTTTAACGTCCTTAAGTTGGACGGTCCACTAGCTCAGTCTTCTGCTGTGGGTGGATCTTCCAAGAGGAAGATCTCCAGCTCCTTGTTTTTCTTCATCTTCTCACCATGATATAGCTTTAAGCAATGTCCATTGACCTTGATGAAGTTGGAGCTTGAAGGATGACTTAAGTGAAAGACCCCGTATGGCTCTGCTTTCTCTACTCTGTAGGGACCTTCCCATCTGGATCTCAGCTTACCTGGCATGAGCCTCAACCTAGAGTTGTAAAGGAGAACCAACTCCCCAGGTCTGAACTCTCTCCTTTTGATGTGCTTGTCATGTACATCCTTCATCTTCTCTTTGTATCGCCTGGAATTATCATATGCTTCTAGGCGTAGATTCTCTAACTCTTGTAGCTGCATTTTCCTTTCAGCTCCTGCTTTCTCAAATCCCATGTTGATCTCTCTCACCACCCAGAATGCTTTGTGTTTTATATCTACTGGGAGGTGACATGCTTTTCCATAAACCAAGCGGAAGAGACTCATTCCTATAGGTGTCTTGTATGCGGTGCGATACGCCGAAAGCGCATCTTGTAGCCTGGTACTCCAGTCTTTCCTATGAGGTTTGACTATTTTTTCCAGGATATGCTTTATCTTTCTGTTAGACACTTCCGCTTGTCCATTAGTCTGCGGGTGGTAGGCTGTGGCTACCTTGTGAATAACGTCATGCTTCTTCAATAGAGCGGTTAGTCTCCTGTTACAGAAATAGGTGCCTTGATCGCTCACGATGGCTCGTGTTGATCCAAAGCGACAGATAATATGGTTTCTAACAAAAGAGACAACAGTGTTAGCATCATCAGCACGGGTAAGAATCACTTCCACCCATTTAGAAACATAATCTACAGCTAACAATATATATGAGAAACCACTCGAGTTTGGAAACGGACCCATGAAGTCAATGCCCCAAACATCAAAAAGCTCACAGAACAACATAATTTGTTGGGGCATCTCATCCCTCTTGGATATGTTACCAAACCTTTGGCATGGGGAACAAGATTTACAAAAAACAGTAGCAACTTTAAAAAGAGTGGGCCACCAGAATCCACAGTCTAGGATTTTTCAAGCTGTCCTTTGAGGACCAAAATGTCCACCACTTTCAGATGAGTGGCAGGCCTCTAAAATGGACTGGAATTCTGATTGAGGCACACATCTCCTAATTATCTGGTCAGCACCATACCTCCACAAATAGGGATCATCCCATATATAATATTTGGACTCGCTTTTCAGCTTGTCCCTCTCGTGCTTAGTAAAATTGGGAGGGAAAGTATGGCTGACTAGATAATTAGCTATAGGTGCATACCAAGGAACTACTTCAGATATTGCATGCAAGCTGTCAAAAGGAAAAGCATCATTGATAGGAGTGGAGTCATCTCTAATGTGCTTAAGGCGACTCAAGTGATCCGCCACTAAATTCTGAGAACCACTCCTATCCTTAATTTCTAAATCAAATTCTTGTAGCAGCAATATCCATCGTATTAGCCTTGGTTTGGACTCTTTTTTGGCTAATAAATACTTTAGAGCTGCATGGTCTGAGTACACTACCACCTTAATACCAAGTAAATAAGCTCAGAATTTATCTAGAGCAAAAATAATAGCAAAAAGCTCTTTTTCAGTGGTTGTGTAATTAGACTGAGCAGCATCTAATATCTTGGAAGCATAAGCAATTACGAAAGGATCCTTACCTGCGTGCTGGGCCAGTGCCGCTCCTATAGCATGGTTGGAGGCATCACATATAATCTCAAAGGGCTGGCTCCAGTCTAGTCCTCTCACAATTGAAGCTTGAGTCAAGGCGATCTTCAGCTTATCGAACGCCTCTATGCAGTCCTCACTTAGCTCAAATTCTACATCCTTCTGCAGAAGTTTGGATAAGGGCAGTGCTACCTTACTGAAGTCCTTGATGAATCGCCGGTAGAAACCTGCATGGCCAAGGAACGAACAAACTTCCCTCACGGAGGAGGGGTAAGGTAGACTAGAAATGACATTTACCTTTGCTGGATCTATAGAGATACCAGTATTAGAGACAACATGTCCTAGTACAATACCTTGTTTGACCATAAAATGACACTTTTCAAATTTTAAAACAAGGTTTGAACTAACACACATGTCTAATACTCTAGATAAACTGTACAAGCAAAGGCTAAAGGGATCACCATATATGCTAAAATCATCCATAAAAACCTCCATACAATTCTCAATAAGATCAGAGAAAAGACTCATCATGCACCTTTGGAAAGTAGCTGGTGCATTGCACAAGCCAAAGGGCATTCTCTTGTAAGCATAAGTCCCAAAGGGACATGTAAAAGTGGTCTTCTCCTGATCTTCAGGAGCTATATGAATTTGAAAATATACTGTATAACCATCTAAAAAGCAATAATGGGATTTACCTGAAAGGGGATCAAGCATCTGATCAATGAATGGCAAGGGGTAATGATCCTTGCGAGTGGCTTGGTTGAGACGCCTATAGTCAATGCAAACTCTCCAAGCATTCTGTACTCTGGTTGCTACGAACTCTCCTTGCTCACTCTTCACTGTAGTGACTCCAGACTTCTTGGGCACCACTTGTACTGGGCTTACCCATTCACTGTCTGAGATGGGGTAGATGATATCTGCCTCAAGTAATCCGGTCACTTCCTTCTTGACAACCTCTAAGATAGTGGGATTCAGTCTTCTTTGGGGTTGACAGACAAGCCTTGCTCTCTCTTCTAGAAATATTCTGTGCTCACAAACTTGAGGGTTGATGTCTACTATATCTGCCAAGCTCCACCCAATTGCCTTCTTGTGTCTTCTTTGCACACTAAGCAACTGCTCCTCTTGTTGGGAAGTGAGTTCTCTTGCAATGATGACTGGGAGCTTCTGATCATCCTCAAGGTAAGCATACTTGAGGTGGGATGGAAGTGGCTTCAACTCCAATTTCTGCTCCTGAGTGGGCATTGGGTCTTCAGGAGCTAGTGATAGTGGCAAGTTGTCCTCATTGTGTTCAGAGGGTTTCCCCACACTTGGACCTTGCTCCATGTGCATCTCTTCTGTAACGACCCAATTTCTGGTACGTCATGATCATACTAGAAACTGAGCGCTACCAACTTGTCTTCCTAATTATTATCTATTATTTATTATATGAGCCTAATTTGTTGTTAAAAACGTAGTTATTTTGTGAGGTACTTTTTTTTAAAAATCATTTTGGTAAGTAAACTGAATGATTCATAATCAATTCACAAATAATAATAGATAAAACAGTTATAAACAACCACACTTATATACATCTCAACAGTTAATAACATTCAGTTATCCAGCCTTTATTAGAGTAAAGATCTTTAGTTAGAACACCCCTAGATATAGCTAGATAATAACTATATACATATATATACATACAACATCCCAGGTCCTGACCTGTTCAAGAAGTCCCTAAGCTGGCACCCAGGCTAGCCTAGACACTATACTCATTTAGTCCTTCTAAACTACTAAAGCGAGGAAAAGTACGCTCTAGGTCTTCAAAACTCAAGTCAAGTGGAACATCATCAAAAGGTGGAGCACCATCTACTACTCCTCTGCACGATCAGTCATTGCCATATGACGTCTTTCTGGTACCTCATCTAGTAGCCACATAGCAAGAGTCTCGTACACAGGACTTAGGTTAAGGTTCACGTACAAACAGGGTGCAGACATTGGCTGGTCTCACAGTATATACATATAAACAGAGAACGAGATTCACCCTAGACTCAGAAGACTACCTAGAGCGGAATCCTCTTTGCGAACGGTCGTCAGTGAATTATGGAAGAGTACTCATGTTTCCATCTGAAGGGGGAAGGGAGAGAGAAGGGGTAAGAACTGGGGAGTTCTTAGTAGGGCCAGGGTTATTAGTTACATTCATTAATTATATGTTGTTTTGCAGACGAATAGTAGAATATAGAGAAGCAGTAAACAGAAGAAATAGATAAATAGAGAAAATAGAGAAAATCGAAAGCAAAACACAAACAAAAGAATACAAGAAAACCAAACACAGACACAGTGAATAGAGTACAAACAAAAAAAGTATAGATTCAAACAACAATCATAACAGAGGAAATGCGCAACTAAATATGATGCATGTCTAGCCCTAGTGTAGGTAATGAGCTCATCTGTCGGTTACTAACCCGCTCCCGACATTACCCAGCAACCTCTGTCTGGATAAGGCTTTCCTATTGGAAATACCCACTGCAAGCAACCTTTGTCTTGCAGGGCAGCACTTATTAGCCAATATACGCCCAACACACTCACTGTAAGCAACATCTGTTTTACAGGAGCACAACACACTCACTCTAAGCAACTTCTGTCTTACAGGAGCAACAACACACTCACTGTAAGCAACCTCTGTCTTACAACAAAGCATTATAGCAAGGTATCCAAGGAAAGCATTCTCAGTGGTCGTACCACCATCTATCTGACTGCCTCTCTACAGTAGATTCTTACATAATCATTCTCATTATCATCATTCATTAACATTCTCATTATTCATCATCACTTTCACATTCTTATGCAGTACCTCTTTCTTTCTCTGTTCAATTATGCTATACAAACTCTACAGCTTTTACTTTTACAACATCTTAACTCAAACCATTTCTCTTTATCAGATTACTCTTTTCTCTTTGTCTTTTTACTTTGCCCTGGTTACTCTGCTTTGATTTCTCTGCTTAATATATGTATTTAAAGCTTATGTAAATTTCGGTATGAATAGTTAGCCTGTCCCAAGTATAGGTTCATTAAGTCTATACCGAAACAATTTAACTTTTCATATGATAGCTAACCCTAGTCGCAACTCAAGAACTAACTATGTTGCCCTAGTTCGTTCACTAATCTCTGTCTGTTTTTCTGTCATTAAAACTACAGAATTTTCTTTGGTTCTTATCTTTTCTTCAACTTTTTATCTTTCCTTTATCATTGCCTCACTAATATGTTCTTACCACTCCCTAAGTGTTTTATGAAGGTAATTATGAGATTCTGCACTTAAAGTTGTCTTTCTAAATCTTTTACAAAAAACTACCTTTCCTGCATTATTTTATTATTTTTATTAAAATATTGTTTTTAATTAAATATTATTATTTAATATTTTATTATTATTTATTATTTTATCATTAAATTTTCAAAATTTACCTTACCTTTACCTTTTAACCTTTAAAATTTACTTTTTACCACCCGTAACTTTTAATATTTCTACTTTAACCACCCTAACTTTCAGAAATTACCAAATAACCCCTTAAACACCAAAATTTTTACTTCCTTGCCCTTTTAAGGATCTAAAGCCTATTATTCATTGTTCTTCATTACACTCAAAGTGTTCTTCATGTTCTTCATAAATTCTTCAGATTCTTTCTCTGTTTTTACCCATTTTTCAGTCTTTTCCGCAACCGATTTTATACCATAATTCATAAGAAATCAGCAGCCACTAAAACCCATATTTTCTACATGATTTAAACATAAATTGAACCTCAATTTAAGCCTAGGGTTTCATTTTTCCAGCAGCCACAAGAACACACATTCATAACTTGAATTTCATCAAATTTCATCAAAATTTCACCAAATTTTCACCAAGAATCAATCATATATGCAACCAATTTTTAGCACAGCCAAATCATACAACATTCACACAACTCAAACAAAAATAATCAAGATTAATTTCATGACACCCTACCTGGTTTTGCTGCTCCTAATTCAGTTAGACTTTCAGGTGGTCCTTAAGCACTTTTTCCTCCAAAATCACATCAAGAACAACTTTAAATCCACAAACTCTCAACTGACCAAATCTCTCTCAGCACGTTAGGAAGAGATATCTCACCTTAGACTTGCTAGAAATTAACATTTCTTGGCCCTCAAGTCAAGTTAAGCATGATTCCTAAGGAAGAACATCAAGAAAACACATGTTTAAGCATGTTTCCTTGAAACCGAATTGAAGATGGAGGGAGACAGCCATCTCACCTTATTTCCAGCCTTGATATGTTATATGGTTATGTAGAGAAAGAAGAGAGGATCATTTTGGTGAAATCAGAGTTTTGATTTGAGTTTTAGTTTAGAAGAAATCAAGCTTTGAAGATTAAGTGTTCATGAAAGTTTTTCTCTTTTCTCTCTTGTTATTTTCGTCCAAAATGAGGAAATGAGACAGACTTAGAGTGTCTTGGGGGTGTAGGGTGAGTTGTGATTGGTTGGCTTGGAGGTGGGTTAAAATAATATTAAAATATCTCAGGTGTATAACTACTAAAACTAGATGTATCGGAACACTTGTAAAAACATCTCTAAAATTTCTTTTCTGAGCTACTAGCATAAATGACACTAGTAACACATTTAATATGAGAATAGAACATGTATGATGAGGCATTAGCATTGCTAAAGTCATCAAAGAGTGCTGGTGCTAAGCTGCACCAGTAAATTGTGAACCCGGTTAAACCGATTTTCTATTTTTAACTAAAACTGACCAGGTAACTTTATAATATCATTCGTGAAGCTTCTAATACTAATTTAATTATAATATCATCCTATTATCTCTCTTATCTCATAAATCGAGTCCGGTTTGTCAAACGGAGACTATTTACAAAAAAACTGAATCAAAATTCCTAACCGATACGGTTCAAAAACTAGGTTCTTCGTGACTGTTTTATCGAGCTTGCCTCAAAAGAGGTCCTAGCTTAAACATGTCATAATGACAATGAGGATTGAAATGCTTGATGATATAACAGAGGTTCTCCCCTTACTGATCTTCTGGAGAAATCCGTATTTTCAGAAAAGATCTCACGTACTCAAAAATCAGGGTTGTTACATCTTCTAATTCTTCTTGATGGACTGCAGCTACAGTCTCATCAATGATGTCGCACTGGAAGATGCAGTGATCTTCCAGGGGATGCTTCATAGCTTCATTCTGATTGAAGCTTACTGCTCGGTCATCTATCTCAAAAGAATAGGTTCCTAAAAAGGCATCCAGCTTGAACTTTGAAGTCTTCAGGAATGGTCTTCTAAGCCGGATGGATGACGGATTCCCTGAGTCATTTTGGGGCATCTCCAGGATATAAAAGTCAATGGAAAATGTGAGCCCTTTAATGCTCACCAGCACATTCTCAGGAATTCCAACCACTGTAATAATGCTCTTATCTGCTAACACAAAACGAGCTGCTGACCTTTTTAAAGGAGGGAGCCTCAAAGCATCATATATGGACAAAGGCATAATACTAACACACACTCCTAAATCACACATGCAGTCAAAAAATATTACACCCCCAATGGTACAGTTAACCATGCATGGTCCTGGGTCACTACATTTTTCAGGTATATCCCCCAATAAAGCAGATATGGAACTACCTAAAGGAATAGTTTCTAGTTCATTAATCTTATCCTTATGTATTCACAGATCCTTTAGAAATTTCGCATATTTAGGTACTTGTTGAATAACATCAAAAAGGGGAACAGTTACCTCAACCTTTTTGAAGATTTCTACCATTTTAGGATCATGTTCCATCTGTTTCTTGGACTTCCTTGCAAGGTGTGGAAATGGGATAGGAATGGCGTCTCATACAGTTTCAGCTTGCTTGGGTTCTCCACTCCTTGGTTGAGCTACTTCTTCTTCAACCATGTCTTGCACTTCATCTTCCTCTTCAACATCCTTCACTTCAACCATGTCTTCATCTTCTTCTTCAATATCCTGTGGGCTTGGCTCCTCCAGATTTCTCTCTTCATGTGTGGTTCTGGACCTCAAAGTGATGGCATTGATGCCACCCTTGGGATTGGGTAAGGGTTGAGAGGAAATTCCACTGGAGCTTGCAGGTTGAGTGTTAGAAGTATTCGATGATCCCATCTGGGAGACGAGAGCTTGTATAGCTGAAGTTAGACCGTTAAGTGTACTTTCCATGGTCTTTTGTCCTTGTGCAAGGGACTGAAGCAACTCATCATTAGAAGAGGAGGGGTAAGTGATTTGAGGGGCCTGTTGTTGGTTGTTCTGAGGTGCTTGGAATTGCCTTAGGTGAGGCGCTCTGTAAGGCTGGTTCTGGTTCTGCTGTCTGTTGTTGTTATTATTCTACCTTTGATTTCCCTGGTTGTCTCTGCCTCCTTTGTTATATTTGTCCCTCCAGCCATGGTTGGAATTATCTCTCCAACCATGGTTGGAGTTGTCTTGCCAACTTTGGTTATAGTTCCCACCTTGGTTGTAGTTGCCGCCTTATTGATAGGAGCCTTGATTTGGGCGGTCATAGAAATTGTGAGTAGCTGCCAAGGTGATGTCCTCTTGTTGGAGCTGTGGACACTCATCAGTATAATGACTATAATCAGCACATATCCCGCATACCCTCTGAGGAACCAGTTGTTGACTATGTTGGGGTGAGAGAGGTTGAGATTGTTATTAATTCAAATTTATCTGCTTCAGTAGATTGGTCACCTCTCCCTGAGCTTTAGTGAAAGCAGCAGTCTCACCACTAGAGGACACCTCCGCAACAGTCTTAGGATTGTTGGTCCTATATCTAGTGTTTCGGGTAGATTCAGCTAGATCAGCGATCAGCTGCTACGCTTCTGTCGCCGTCTTGTACTTCTTCAGAGAGCCATTACTTGCAGCATCTAATGTAGTTTTATCTTGAGGCTTCATACCTTGTGTAAAGTAACTAATCAACACCATCTCATCAATTTTGTGGTGGGGACATGAGTCTAAGAGGTTCCTTAAATGTTCCCAGTATTCGTAGAGGGTCTCTAATTCTCCATGGATAATGCAGGAGATCTCCTTTCGCAGTCTGTCTGTAACTTCAGCTGGAAAGTATTTGTCCAGGAACTCCCTCTTGAGCATGTCCCAATTGGTAACTACTACCTCCGATTGAGTGTAATACCACTCCCTCGCCTTTCCCTCAAGAAAAAACGGGAAGGTGATTAGCAGAATAGTAGTCTCATCTGCACCATGACGCCTAACAGTAGAACAGGCTGTCTGAAAATCCTTGAGGTGCTTTATGGGCTCCTGAGTAGGTAAGCCATGAAACTTGGGTATCAAGTTGATTAGCGACGTCTTCAGTTCAAAATCTGCAGCCAAATCCGGGTGACGCGCTTGATACGCTTGCAGGGTAAAATCTGAGGCTCCTGCCTCCTAGAGGGTAATCCTCCTTGGTGCTGCCATGTTACCTACACGTGAATCAACTAAATCAGTAGTAGAGGAGCTTGTTTCCTCCTCAAATGGCAGTTCAGATTCGCTCTCAGATAAGACTGGTGAATTGGCAATAACCACTTCACCACCCTCAGAGGCTAACCGACGTCGAGCTCGCCTAATACGTTAAAGAGTTCTTTCAATTGCAGGATCAAAAGTGGCTAAGCTCGGATCAGGCAGTGAACGCGTCATTCAATGAAAGAAACGTACAGCTCATGGTAATAAAACAAAATAAAATAAAATGCAAGTAAATAAAATCCAACCAATAAATTAGCACACTATTGCAACTCCTTGGCAACGGCGCCAAAAATTGATGGGGTGCGGAAATTGACCAGTTAAGAAATTAATAAAAGAAATGCGTTGCAAGTACAGTTCTTAACCAGCTAAAATCCGCTTATCAATTTAAAAGGGTTGTCACAAAATTAGAATTAAAAATACTGGGAGTATGAATCCCAGATCGTCTCCCAGCGAGTTAACAAAAGAGTGTAGCTTATTGGTTATAGATTTTCCCATAAATTTCGAGTTTGAGAAACAGGAAAATAAATGATTATAAAATTAAGCAGTGGAAATTAACTAGAGAATTTATTTAATTCAATTAAAAGCCTTGACCGGGAAAGTCAAGTAACTAACTAACAAGCTATATCCTCAGATCCTAATCCTCTCCTTAGGAAGGATTAAAGTTAGAGATTAGAGTTGTCAGTCATCAACTATGAGCGAGGATTAACACTTGAGTATTCCAACTCAAGATTCTCATTTTAATCAACTCCCAATCAAGTTGGGGAACTACTCCATTATCATGATTGTAAACTTCACAAAATTAAAAAGGGAATATAAGGAAGACATGATAAACAATAATTAAAGAGCAATTAAAAATAAAATAGGTTCTTATATTAATAAATCCCAAAATGCAACATACTTACCCAAATAGGGTCAATGGCAATAAAAGGTAGAAGAGTAAGAAAACAAACTAGAACAATGAAACTTCCACGGAGATAATGAGTCTTTTCAGTATCCAAAAGTGAAAGCATGAAACTCTAAACTATGAATGCAAAGGAAACCTAGAGGAAGGAGTAGTATTCTCTCTAAGATTCCAAAACTAAACTAAAACTATGTGTGATGAGAATGTCTAAATGTCTCCTGAGTCTCTGCATGTTCCCTGGCTCTAATATATGTTTCTGGGCTGAAAACTGGGTCAAAACACGGCCCGAAATTGCCCCTAGCGTTTTCTGAATTTTCTGTAGTTCGCGCATGTCATGCATACGCGTCGGTCACACGTGCACGTCGCTGGCCGAATTTCCTTTCCACACGTTCGTGTCAGGCACGCGCTCGCGTCGTTGTGCAGATTCGCTTCTACGCATACGCTTCAGGCACGCGCACGCGTCGCTGTGATTTTCTCCGTTTCGCGGGCACGCGTGAGCCATGTGTGCGCGTCGCTTCTCACTGGTTATCTCCTTTATTTCTTGTTGTTCCGAGGGTTACCTGAAACTGGAGGTCGATCTCGGATGAGATCTTCGGTTTTGGTCGGAGATGACGTGTCCAGCTGGCTGATGGCGGCCGGAGTTGTGGTGTCCGACTTATTGGACTTGCTGTACTGCTGATCCTTGGCCACCGGAGGGTGGGGGGTACCTGCAAGAGACTCCGATACTTAAGTTAGCATGGGTATTAAACAGGTTTTATGTAAATTAGAGTATGAGTTATACCTGGGTGCTCTAGTGTATTTATAGTAGGGTGAGCTGACCTTTCTAGATAAGATAAGTTAGTTATCTTATCTTATCGTTATCTTTGAGTTGAGGTCAGCTTATCTTCAAGGGAACCGCCCTTATCTATATAGGCTCAGATGGCCTGTGGATTTGGGTCGTGTTCCTCTATTTGGGACCTTTATTGGGCTCTCCTATCGATTTGGCCGACCTCTTTGAGAAGAGGTCGACTAGCCTGACCTGAAGAGGTCGGTCGCTTTGTCGCCAATCATCCCAGGTCGGGTAACTCGACCCAGGGTATGAACAGTGCCCCTGCTTGAGCTTGGTCTTTTGTTGAGGTCGAGTCTTTGACTTCGGTCCTTCTCTGATGAAGCCGAACTCAAGCATTTTGTCGATTTCTTCCTTTTGTAGAATCTTTTGAATGCAGAAAGTTTTTCTCTAAAAGCGCGCGCTTTTGTATTAGCGCTTTGTCCTAGGGAACGTGCGAGGGTTTAATACCCTAATTAATTAGCATTAATTGCCCCGTTTTTTCTTTTGGCTCTTTATTTTGATTTTTGAAAAATCAGAAACGGTTTCTCTTCTTTGCTTTTCCGTAACTTCTTCATCATTTTCCTCCGTTTTTCTTGTTCTCTATTTTTCGCCTACGTTTCTTCCTTTCCTACGTTGCGACGTCGCTTGGCAATTCTCGGGACAACTTTCATTTTTTCATCTCCTTCTTTGAAGCTTTTCTCTTCTCCAGGTGAGTTCCATTCGTACTTTCTTTCTCTTTCGCTGCTTTGGCCTTTTGGTGATTAAGTTACGATTTTGCCTTGAGGGAAGTTTGGGTCTTTCTGCTTTTACTGTGCCTGGTTACTGTCGTAATGCATGCTCTGAAGTTTTTTCATCCTTTTGTATGAATCTTTTTCACCTTTCCTATTGCTTTAATGTGCTTTAGGGCTTCTGCATGTTATTTCTCGTTTGTGCATTTGATGATGATTTGTTTGATTCTGTAAAAAAGGCTGTGTCTTTGATGATTTCGAAAAAGTTTGCGCTTTTCCGCTTGGCCATTTCTGATAAACTGTAGAAATAGTGCTTTCTTCTGATAAACTGTATGCGGGTGGACCTTTTGCTTTCTTTTGTTTTCTTTCTGGATTTTATTTTGATGAGTGCCGGGATGTAGGCCGTAGAAATAACTTGAAAAACCTTGCTTGTTTACTGCCTCCAAGGGACGCCCCAAGACCTTTGTCTTCGAGTCTTGGGGTTTTCCCTTTGTTGTCTGTCCGCCCGTCGAGATGTTTTTGAGTAATCCATTCTTCTTTTCTTTTTGTAGGATTTTAGTTGACCTCATGTCTTCTCGAAATAACGTCGTAGAGATGCCTTCCCAGGTCCCGGCGGGTATGGCTGATTGGGTAGACTCCATGGTTCTCATGTGTGTCTCGCTGGTTGATTCTGAGTTTTGTGCTCAGCTTAGGCAGTTTCATAGTGTCTGTAGTAATTCTGGTGATGAGAAGAACTATGAGCTTGTTCCTCCTTCTTCTGACGAGAGGGTCTGCTTCTCGACTCGAGTTGTTGACAATCGCCCCTTCTTTTATGCTTACGATTTTTTCTTTGGTCAACTGGGTATTACTCTTCCTTTTACTCAATTTGAAACCGACTTGTTATGGTCTTGTAATGTTGCCCCTTCTCAACTTCACCCCAACTCCTGGGGTTTTATAAAAATTTTCCAGTTGCTGTGCGACGGTTTTGGTATTCCTACTTCCCAATCTCTCTTTTTCTATTTGTTTGTTTTGACTAAGCCCGGTGTGGTAAAAAAGAAGTCAGCTTGGGTCTCCTTTCGTTCTACCCAAGGAAAGAAACTTTTTTCCATGTTTGACGAGTCGTTCCGTGACTTTAAGAACTACTTTTTCAAGGTCCGAGCTGTTGAAGGAGCTCGGCCCTTTTTTCTGGATGAAAATGACGAACCTGCCTTTCCCTTGGAATGGCAAAAAGATGTGAGGGTCTCCCGGTATTCGTGGGAGATGTTGGATGCGGCTGAGCGGGCCTTTGTAACTATCTTGGAAGAACGCTGGGGTCAACCTCCCCATCTTGACACAAAGAAATTCCTAACCAATCCTTCTCTTCTTCAATCTGAACTGGGTATCTTGTGTTTCTTTTATGATTTTGTTTATGTTGCTTGTAGCTGTCTTTTCTGACTTGTCCGACTTGTAGCTGAGTTTTCTATTTTGTTTGCAGAGGCAATGAAGAATAATGAATCCATGAAAGCTTATAAGAGGGCACAGAGGGCGACTGCTGCCAGAAATACTGCCGCCCAGGCGGCTGGGGAGGGATCTTCCTAAGTGCGCGAGAAGCCATCGGTGCAGAGTTCTGCCGGGGTGAAGAAGGTGATTCCTACTCCCCGAGTTCGTTTGGCAGATCCTCACATCACCTCTGCTGCCCCTTCTGTTGCTCCTCCCAATAAAAAACAAAAGACTGTTGAGCCTTTTGACCTCGATGCTCCTGATTTTAATGCTATTGAATTCGTGGATCAACAAATCGGTCCCTACGGTGCTCTTTCCATGGACGATGTGTCCATCCTTCATCACTTGGAATTTATGGCTCGAAATCATATTAAGATGGCGTATATGTCAGCCGCCATATATCGGACTGCTCAGAATCTCCCTTTCCATGCTACCAAGGCGTTTATGGAAGAGGCGAAACAAGAATTCGACCGTATGAAGGGACTGAAGGCGGAGCTTAAGGTGAAGGTGGCTAAGCTGGAAAAAGACTTGGAGAACAAGAAGGCGAGTTCTGAAGCGTTGGCTGCTTCTTTGAGGTTGGCTGAAGACGCAACCATGATGCATAAGGATAGCTATGTTACATCCTATAGGGAGGGGAGGCGCCTAAGAGAGGAGCTTGACAATGCCCGGGAAGACTATGCTGAGCTCCAAGGTCATCTCGTTGGCAGCGTGACTGCTGCTTATGAGAACTTGAGAGAACAAGTTCGAATCATTGCTCCCGAGGCCGATCTTACCCTCTTTAGCTTGGATAATGTTGTCAGGGATGGCAAGATTGTCCCTGATGATGAGGGTGATGACGATGAGGTGGTTCCTCCCCCTGTGTTTTCTACCAAGGTGCCGACTTCTTCCGCTCCTCCAGTTGGACCCGAGTTGGATTGCCAGATCCTGAACCGGGAGGATGGTACTGTAGATGCGGTGCCGATTCAGACTCGCCCCCCCCCCCTCTCCTTGTTCTGATGAGGATGGTACTGTCAAGAAGGCTCCTGATGCTGCCGAGAAGGCTTCTGATGCTTGTTGATCTTTTTCTTTAAAGTAGTTGGCCCGGCTTGTGGGCGTTTGGAAACTTTTTATTTGATTGCTGACATTTCTTGGTTGCTTTTCTAGCAACTTTTTTATTTTGCAAAACAAACAATTAGCTTGCCGTCTTTTGGATAGTAAGTGTTGGTGGCCTTTCGAGGCCTTATGACTCTGTAAAGAACAGGTTTTTTGGCTGGGCTTCCTTCTGCCAATGCTGACATCTTGCAGCCCGACCTCCTTGGGTTTTTGTTTTGTAGCTTGAATCTCTGTAGTTGTAGGGGTCCGACTTGGTTGTATCGGTCTCTTTTAAGTTATTTTTTGTAATCCTCTTTCTTGGACATTTGTTAGGTCTCTTTCAGGGATTACTTTCAGTAGTAGGAGTCCGATTTGGTTGTATCGGTCTCCTTTAAGTTATTTTTTGTAATCCTCTTTCTTGGACCTTTGTCAGGTCTCTTTCAGGGATTACTTTTATAACTTGTTTGTAGGAGATCGACTTTGTTAGGTCGACCTCTTTCCAGGTTATTTTCGTAATCCTCTTTCTTGGACCTTTTGTTAGGTCTCTTTCAGGGATTACTTTCAGTAGTAGGAGTCCGACTTGGTTGTATCGGTCTCCTTTAAGTTATTTTTTGTAATCCTCTCTCTTGGACCTTTGTCAGGTCTCTTTCAGGGATTACTTTTATAACTTTTTGTTTTGGGCCGACTTTGTTGTGTCAGGCCCTTCTAAGTTAAAGTAATCCTCTTTAATAGGGTTGGCCAGACCTCTTTCCAGGGTTTACTTATAACTTGGTTTGACTTGGTTCGACTTCTTAGTGTTCGACCAGTCTATAAGTTATTATTTTAGCGATCCGTAAGACCTCGTCAGCTTCTTTTTTAGATCACTTTCGATAACTTCTTACATTATTCTGTGTTCATCTTTGCCGATTTGTAGAAAGTGGTTGGCATATCTAGATCGTCCTTTGGGTGAATCGCGTTTTCACCTTTATCGGATGATTTGTCTTTATCATGATCGTGCAGTAAAATTGTCTTTCACTTTTTGCCGATCTGTTGCTTTATAATCGGACGATGAATGCTTCAGATTAATGCGTCTTGAAATCTTTGTAGAATATCGTAAAATGCATTTTATTTAAAGAAAAGTGCAAATATATACATATGGGATTGTATGAGTCTCAACTTGATGCCTCATTAAAAAACCTTTTCAGGAAAAAGAGTGCATCCAATGATGAGATCTTTTATCTCTTCTAACTGTAGTACCTTCTTAGGTTGCAGGCGTGCCATGACCTGGGAAGCTCTCGCCCATCAAGTTCAGACAGTCTGTAGTAGCCCTTTCCAAGTATTTCTATAACTCGGTAGGGTCCTTTCCAATTTGCTGCCAGTTTTCCTTCTCCTGGTCGAGTTGTTCCGATATCATTTCGGATTAGGATGAGATCATTTTCTATGAAACTTCTCGGTACTACCTTTTAATTATATCTGGAAGCCATTCGGCGTTTTAGAGCTTCTTCCCTGATCCGAGCTCTTTCTTGGATTTCTGGTAACAAGTCGAGCTCTTCTTTCTGAAGTTAGAAGTTTGCTTCCTCATTGTAGTGAACTACTCTGGGCGACCCTTCCTCAATCTCTATTGAAATCATCGCCTCTGTTCCGTATGCTAATCGGAAAGGGGATTCCTTCGTGGTGGAATGTGGCGTTGTTCGATATGCCCACAGGACCTGTGGGAGCTCTTCTACCCAGGCTCCCTTTGCATCTTGTAATCTCCGTTTTAATCCGGTCAATATGACTTTGTTAGCAGCTTCGGCTTGCCCATTGGCTTGTGGATGTTCGACGGAGGTGTACTGGTGCTTTATATTCAAGTCGGCTACTAGTTTTCTGAAGCCTGCATCTGTGAATTGGGTGCCATTGTCTGTGGTTATTGAATATGGAACTCCGAACCTTGTGATAATATTTCGATATAAGAATTTCCGGCTTCTTTGAGCGGTGGCATTGGCTAGGGGCTCTGCCTCGATCCACTTTGTAAAGTAATCTACTCCTACTATGAGGAATTTAACTTGTCCTGATCCCTGTGGGAAGGGGCCGAGAAGATCGAGTCCCCATTTTGCAAACGGCCAAGGCGAAGTCACGCTGATGAGCTCTTCTGGCGGGGCGATGTGGAAGTTGGCATGTTTTTGACATGGTGAACATGTCTTTACAAATTCTGTGGCTTCTTTCTGTAGAGTTGGCCAATAAAATCCCGCCTGGAGTACTTTTTTGGCGAGAGCTCGTGCTCCGAGATGATTGCCACAAATGCCGCCGTGTATTTCTTCTAGCACTTCCCTGGTGTTGGAGGTTGGCACGCATTTTAGTAAAGGTGTTGAGATTCCTCTTTTGTATAGGATGTTGTTTATGATGGTGTAGTACTATGCCTCCCTTTTTAACCTCTTTGCCTCCTTTTCTTCTGCGGGGAGTGTTCCTTCTTTGAGGTAGCTGATTATGGGGGTCATCCATCCTTGGTCCTGGCTTGTTATGGCCAGGACTTTTTCCTCTTCCGAGATTGACGGGTTTTGCAATATTTCCTGGATGAGGCTTCTATTGTTGCCCCCTGGTTTGGTGCTGGCTAGTTTTGAGAGTGCATCAGCTCGGGCATTTTGTTTGCGGGGTATGTGACATATCCTATATTCCCCGACTTGTCCGAGTAGTTCCTTGGTTTTTTCCAAATATTTTTTCATGGTGGGGTCTTTGGCTTGGTAGCTCCCTGTTATTTGTGATGTGACCACTTGTGAATCGCTGTAAATGTTGATATTTTGAGCTCCGACCTCTTTAGCCAGCTTCAAACCAGCTAATAATGCTTCGTATTCCGCTTGGTTATTGGAGGCCGGGAACCCGAACTTGAGGGAGAGCTCGACTTGGGTTCCTTGGTTGCTTTCTATTATCACGCCTGTGCCGCTTCCAGTTTTATTTGAGGAACCGTGCACGTAGAGATTGTGGGAGTTTCCGGGGTATCTGTGAATTCGACGATGAAGTCGGCCAGATACTGTGATTTGATGGCCGTCTGAGCTTCATATTGGAGGTCGAATTCTGACAACTCGACTGCCCATTGTAGAATTCTTCCTGCCAAATCTGTTTTCTGCAATATTCCTTTTATGGGCTGGTTAGTTCTAACCTTAATGGTGTGAGCCTGGAAGTACGGGCAGAGCCGTTGAGATGTTAGGATGAGAGTATAGGCAAATTTTTCTATTTTCTGGTAGTTCAGCTCGGATCCCTGTAGTGCTTTGCTAATGAAGTAGACCGGTTGTTGCCCATTTTTGTCTTCTCTGACTAGTGATGAGGCTATCGCTCGGCTTCCTACTGCGAGATATAATATGAGTGGTTCTCCTTCCCTTGGTCGAGATAGGATAGGTGGCCGTCCTAAGAACTCCTTGAATTCTCGGAAAGCTTGCTCATATTCTGTCATCCATTCGAACTGTTTTCCCTTTCTTAAAGTAGCATAGAAGGGGAGAGATCTTATCGCAGCTCCTGCTAAGAATCGGGATAGGGCGGCCAATCTCCCGTTGAGTTGTTGTACTTCTTTGACATAGGTTGGGCTCTTCATGTTGAGTATAGCTTGACATTTGTCTGGATTTGCTTCAATTCCCCTTTGTGTGAGCATAAAACCCAAGAACTTGCCTGCTTCAACTGCGAAGGTACATTTTGCGGGGTTGAGTTTTATGTTATGTTTCCTTATAGTGTCAAACACTTGAGCCAGGTCGGACAATAATGTATCTTCGCTTTGTGTTTTTATCAACATGTCGTCCACATAGACTTCCATGATTTTTCCGATGTGATCTGAGAAGACTTTATTCATTAACCTTTGATAAGTAGCTCCCGCGTTCTTGAGACCGAAAGGCATCACGATGTAGCAGTAGTTCGCCTTTGGTGTTAAGAACGAGGTTTTTTCTTGATCTGGTGGATACATGGGGATTTGGTTGTATCCCGAATAAGCGTCCATAAATGAGAGGTATCTATATCCGGAGGAAGCATCTACCAGAGCGTCAATACTTGGGAGTGGGTATGGATCTTTTGGGCAGGCTTTGTTGAGATCGGTGTAATCGGTGCACATGCGCCACTTCCCGTTTGATTTTTTCACCAAGACGATGTTGGCTAGCCATAGTGGGTAATTGACTTCTCTTATGAATCCTGCCTCTAGCAACGTTTGTACTTGTTCTTCCACAGCTTGGGATTGTTCTGTTGCACCGGCCGAGATCCTGGATAGACCGCCAACTTGTGGCACATTAGCCTAGGGTCTATGCCTGGCATGTCTGCGGCTTTCCATGCGAAGAGGTCGGCATTCTCTCGTAAGAATTGTATCAATAATTCTTTTGAGTTTCCTCTTAGGACCGTGCCGATATTAGTCGTTTTGTCCGAGGTGTCTCCAATCTGAACCTTCTCTATCTCACCTTCTAGGTGCGGACGGAGTTCTTCTCGACGCTGAGCTCCGCCAAGCTTAATTGTATGAAACTCTTCTCCTCTGCCTTTGAGGTTTAAGCTCTCGTTATAACAGCGACGTGCCATCTTTTGATCTGCTTTTATCGTGGCTATCCCCTCTGTAGTTGGGAATTTCATGCATAGATGCGGAGTTGAGACTATTGCGCCGAGTTGATTGAGTGTTGTCCGACCTATGAGAGCATTGTAGGCTGAGCTTACGTTGACCACAATGTAGTCTATTTTGAGGGTCCTGGATTGGTTCCCTTTTCCAAAAGTAGTGTGTAGCGATACATATCCCAGCGGTTGTATCGGAGTGTCTCCTAGTCCAAATAGATTGTTTGGGTATGCTCTAAGCTCCTTTTCGTCTAAGCCGAGTTTGTCGAAGGCTGTTTTGAATAAGATGTCGGCAGAACTCCCTTGGTCTACTAGTGTACGGTGTAGATTGGCATTTGCTAATATAATAGTGATGACCATGGGATCGTCGTGTCCCAAGATGATGCCGGATGCGTCCTCTTTAGTGAATGTTATCGCCGGGATGTCGGGTGCTTCCTCCTTTCCCTCGACATGATATACTTCTTTGAGATATCTCTTTCGGGACGATTTGGAGATCCCACCTCCTGCGAATCCGCCGTGTATCATGTGGACGTGTCTTTCTGGTGTCCGAGGTGACCGTTCAGCTCGTCCATCATCTTCGTCTCTCCGTCTTTTTCTTTGGTCCTCATCCCGGGTGGCCAGAAATCGATCTAATTTTCCTTCTCTTACCAATTTTTCTATGATATTTTTCAAGTCGAAGCACTCATTGGTAGAGTGCCCTCGAATTCGATGGTATTCACAATATTCCTTCCGGTTTCCTCCTCCCCTTTTGCCTTTGAGTGGTCGTGCTGGGGGGATTTTTTCTGTATGGCAGACTTCTTTGTACACGTCGACCAGGGATGCTTTGAGAGGAGTGTAGTTGTGGTATTTTTTGATTTTCTCGCCCTGTCGATCTTCTTTCCTTTTGGAGTCCTTGTCTTTGTCTCGGTAGGAGGCCCCAGATTTTGAGGTTTCTCCCAGCCGAGCGTTCTCTTCCATGTTGATGTATTTTTCTGCTCGCTCTTGTACTTCGTCTAAGGAGGTAGGATACTTTTTTGATATAGATTGGCTGAAAGGTCCCTCTGGTAAGCCATTGATGAGCCCCATGATGGCGGCCTCTGTTGGTAAACTTTGTATGTCCATACATGTTTTGTTGAATCTTTTCATGTAGTTGTGGAGGCTCTCCCGATCTCCTTGCTTGATCACTAGTAAGCTGGGTGCGTGCTTGGCCTTATCTTTCTGGATGGAGAATCTGGCCAGGAACTTTTTGGCCAGGTTGTCGAAGTTTGAGATGGACTTCGGAGGTAAATTGTCGAACCATCTGATCGCCGTTTTCGTGAAAGTTGTTGGAAAAGCTTTGCAGCGAACGGCATCTGAGGCATCGGTAAGGTACATTCTACTTCTGAAATTGCTGAGATGATGGTTGGGATCTATGGTGCCATCATACAAAACCATATCCGGGAGCTTGAAATCTTTTGGGATTTTGGTCTTCAAGATTTACCTGGTGAATGGATCTTGTTCTTTGCGTGAATTTTCCTCAGAAGTGATCTGAGGAGCTTTTATTTTGAGGTCGGCTTCTAGTTGCTGTAGTTTTTCTTCCAGTTCTCGACATCGCCGTACCTCTCTTTGCAGATCCTTTCCGATCTCCTGTTGTTGCTGGGTTTCTTTTTCAAGTTGCTTTAAGCGATCTTGAAGTGCTTCTATTGCTTCTAGGTTGGGTGAGTTTTTGTCCCCGTTGGATTCTGAGGTGTCCTTTGGCGTAGCGTCCGCGTTCTTATGCGGTGTTCTGTTCTCCAGATCCGAGTCGTGGTCGTTGTCATGGCCGTCCGCCATGGTTTTGGGATGACTTCTAGGTCCGCGGCAACGGCGCCAATGTTCCGAGGGTTACCTGAAACTGGAGGTCGATCTCGGATGAGATCTTCGGTTCTGGTCGGAGATGACGTGTCCGGCTGGCTGATGGCGGCCGGAGTTGTGGTGTCCGACTTATTGGACTTGCTGTACTGCTGATCCTTGGCCACCGGAGGGTGGGAGGTACCTGCAAGAGACTCCGATGCTTAAGTTAGCATGGGTATTAAACAGGTTTTATGTAGAATTAGAGTATGAGTTATACATGGGTGCTCCAGTGTATTTATAGTAGGGTGAGCTGACCTTTCTAGATAAGATAAGTTAGTTATCTTATCTTATCGTTATCTTTGAGTTGAGGTCAGCTTATCTTCAAGGGAACCGCCCTTATCTTTATAGGCTCGGACGGCCTGTGGATTTGGGTCGTGTTCCTCTATTTGGGCCCTTTA
The DNA here is from genome assembly GCF_059453495.1 of Arachis ipaensis. Taxonomy (NCBI): domain Eukaryota; kingdom Viridiplantae; phylum Streptophyta; class Magnoliopsida; order Fabales; family Fabaceae; genus Arachis; species Arachis ipaensis. The sequence continues at coordinate 53,919,202 of NC_142435.1, read as the reverse complement.
TTGGGCTCTCCTGTCGATTTGGCCGACCTCTTTGAGAAGAGGTCGACTAGCCTGACCTGAAGAGGTCGGTCGCTTTGTCGCCAATCATCCCAGGTCGGGTAACTCGACCCAGGGTATGAATACTTGTGCTCCTTCCATTTTTGCAAGCTTTCTCTCCATTCTCTAAGCCATTCCTACCCTATAAAGCCTGAAACACTTAACTCACAGATCACGGCATTGGCTGGTATAAAGGGGAAATTAAAATACACAAATTAAAGGCTTAGGAAGCAGGTTTTCAATCATAGCTTAAAACTAGGAAGGTATTATAAAACCATGCAAATAGTATGAATAAGTGAGTGAAGAGTTGATAAAAACCACTCAAATTAGCACAAGATAAACAACAAAATAGTGGTTTATCACCGTCACTGGAGGAGACGCCGCTGGCAGGAGGAGATCATCGCAGGAGGAGATCGCCATTGGAGAAGACGTTGCAAGAGGAGGTCGCTGCTGGAGGAGACTTCGCTGGAGGAGGTCATCGCTGGAGAGGATTGTTGCTGGAGGAGAGATCGTGACAGAGGAGATTCCAATGGCATAGCTTTAAGATTTCTCTCACAGTGGCAGCGTTTCAAAGTGGGAATGAGGAGGGTGATGAGTCTGAATTCACACCCCATTCAAAAATGGTGAATCGGTTCTTTTGGCTAGCGCACCAAAATTATCGTCAAGTAATAACCCACAGTGGAGTGGGATCGTATCCACAGAGATTGGTAAATTTGAGTAGTTTTAATCAATTGATGAATTAGTTAAGTGGAACAGATAGATTGTGATTTGCAGAATTATAAATGGCAGAAATGTAAATGGCTAAAATGTAAAGGAAAGCAATAAAGTGTAGAAATGGAAATGGCAGAATGTAAAGTGCAGAATCATAAATGACTTAATTGTAAATGGGAATGGGGAATTGCAAAATGTAAAAGCAAACTATAAAGAAAGTGATAGATAAGAATGGGAAAATTCATTGAGATCAGGAGATGTTGTCTCTTTGGATCAATTCTAGCTTATATCCTCTTCAATCATGCAACTCATTGACCTCTTGGAAATCATGATTGATTGAGCCCCAATTCCTTGGTGACTCAATCTCTCAGATCTTGATCAATAGCCAATTCCTTGGTCTAATTGTTCATGAAGAGATATATGCTTGGTCCCTAATTATACCACACATCATCATAGGTCCAAGTAGAGGGAGGATTATATGTCACCATATCCAAACACCAAAACCCAGATTCTACTCAAGTGTGAGAAGGGATTTCAAGCATGGTTTCATGTTTCCTTTCCCAAGGTTCCCATGAAACCCATTTTGCATTCAATCTCTTTTCCAAGATAATTGAACACTAAGCATTAAGAATGAAATTCCTTCTAGCAAATCAAAGAGAAGATGAAGAGAAGAAGAATTTCACTATCATCAATCCATCAAGTACAACAGAGCTCCCTCTCTCAATGAGAGGGAATTTAGCTACTCATAGCTCAAAGAAAAGTACTCAAAAGTGAAGAAGATGATGAAGTGTAAAAGTGAATCTAAAAATAGTCTCTCTAACTGCTTAACCCCCCTTTTTTAGTACTTTTTAGGGGTATTTATACTACTCCTAGCTCTCAAAATAAAAGAATTACAAAAGTGAAAAAGGAAAATCACAATTTGGAGGGAAAGGAAACTCAATAAGCGTGACTTCCCAGCTAATGTGTGGCTGGTGCTTCAGTGGCGTGTCACGTGCTCCTCCAATTCTGGCTTGGTGTGCCACGCCCAGTCCCTCAAGTGGCACGCTCTTCTTCAATAACATTCCTGGCGTGCCACGCCTTCGAGCTCAAGTGGCACGCCCAGGGTCTTTTAATACCCATGTAGCCTAGCGTGTCACGCCTTCGAGCTCAAGTGGCACGCCCTAGCCTCTTTCCTCTTCTTATTGCCTCTGGAGACTTGAACTAGCATGGCATGCCTAGGGTCTGGCATGCCACTCCTTTGCTGCACGCTTGAACAAGCTCTCTGGAAAGTTGAACTAGCGTGGCACGCCCAAGGTCTGGCATGCCACACCCTTTCTAAGCAAGTGATTCTTCTGTTTGGCGTGCCACGCCACGAACTCAAGTGGCATGCTCCAATGGCTTTTTCTTCCTGAATGACACTGGCGTGCCACGCCTGGGGTTCAAGTGGCACGCCTAAGTGAGGAATAGTGAATGGCGTGCCACGCACTCGACACCAAGTGGCACGCCCATGTATTTGGCCTACTTCATCCTTTCTGGAAACTTGTACCAGCGTGCCACGCCTAAAAGCTGCATGCCACGCCCACGATCTTGCCTTGGTTCCAGCAGCTGGCATGCCACGGTGATGAGTGGATAATTTATACGCTTTTTGGCATTGTTTTTACATAGTTTTTAGTATGTTTTTATTACTTTTTATTATATTTTTTTTAGTTTTTAAATAAAAATCACATTTCTGGACTTTACTATGAGTTTGTGTGTTTTTCTATGATTTCAGGTATTTTCTGGCTGAAATTGAGGGACCTGAGCAAAAATCTAATTCAGAGGCTGAAAAAGGACTGCAGATACTATTGGATTCTGACCTCCCTCCACTTGAAGTAAATTTTCTGGAGCTACAGAAGCCCAATTAGCACGCACTCAATTGCGTTTAAAAGTAGACATTCTGGGCTTTCCAACAATATATAATAGTCCATACTTTGCCTGATATTTGATGGCCCAAACTAGCGTTCAAAGTCAGCCCAAGGAATTCTGGCGTAAAACGCCCAAACTGGCACCAGAATTGGAGTTAAACGCCCAAACTGGCACCAAAGCTGGCGTTTAACTCCAGAAATAGCCTAAGCATGAAAAAGCTTCAATGCTCAACCCAAGCACACACCAAGTGGGCCCCGGAAGTGAATTTCTGCATCATTTACTTATTTCTGTAAACCCTAGGCCATTAGTTCCTTATAAATAGGACTTTTTACTAATGTATTCATATGCTATCATAGACTATCATCTTTTCACGTTTGGAGGCTGGCCTCACGGCCATGCCTAGACCTTTCACTTATGTATTTTCAACGGTGGAGTTTCTACACCCATAGATTAAGGTGTGGAACTCTGCTGTTCTTCATGAATTAATACAAGTACTATTGTTTTTCTCTTCAATTCACGCCTACTTCTTCTCTAAGATATCCACTTGCACTTCAACCTGATAAATGAGATGATCCATGACACTCATCATCATTCTCACTTATGAACGCGTGCCTGACAACCACTTCTGTTCTATCTGCAATAGCTTGAGTGCGTATCTCTTGGGTTTCTAATATAAGATTAGAACCTTCGTGGTATAGGCTAGAATTATTGGCAGCCATTCCTGGGATCCAGAAAGTCTAAACCTTGTCTGTGGTATTCCGAGTAGGATCCAAGAAGGGATGACTGTGACGAGCTTCAAACTTGCGAATGTAGGGTGCAAGTGACAGTGCGCAAAAGGAAAATGGTCTTATTCCGACGCTAGTGGGAACCGACAGATGATTAGCCGTGCAGTGACAGCGCATATGGATTTGTTTTCATCCGAGAGGATCATCCAACTTGCCATGGAAGGAGGTAACGCATGGTTGGAAGAAGGCAATAGGAAAGTAGAGGTTCAGAAGCAACAAAGCATCTCCATACGCTTATCTGAAATTCCCACCAATGAATTACATAAGTATTTCTATCTCATTTTATGTTTTATTTATATTTTAAGTGTCAAAATCCCATAACCATTTTAATCCACCTGATTGAGATTTACAAGATGACCATAGATTGCTTCAAGCCGACAATCTCCGTGGGATCGACCCATACTCAAGTAAGGTATTACTTGGACGACCCAGTGCACTTGCTGGTTAGTTGCATCGGAGTTGTGAAGAAGTGTTGAAATCACTATTTCGCCATACCAAGTTTTTAAATCACAATTTCGTGCACCAAATTTTGGCACTATTGTCGGGAATTGTTCGAGTTTGGACAACTGACGGTTCATCTTGTTACTCAGATTAGATAATTTTATTTTATTTTTTTTAGCTTTTTATTTTCAAAAAAAAATTTCAAAAAATAAATTATTCTATGTTCTTCAGAATTTTTAAGAATGAATTCTAGAGTTTCAGATGATGCTTTTATCATCACAGGAGCTAATTGATTCCCATCGATCTGGCTATTGTATGTAATGCCCTGCTAAAGCTTAGCTAGCCATGTCTAATCTTTTTAGACTGAAGCTTTAGACTAACATTGCATAATTCTTGGAATTCGTATTAAAAATTTTGAATTTTTTTATTTTCCTTTTCAAAATAATTTTCAAAAAATACAAAAAAAAATAATAATAATAATAAATATATGCATTATGTTCTTCATTGATCTTCAAGTTGTTCTTGTTGATTTTCTTGGGTCTGATCTTTAAATTCTCTTGTTTTTTGTCTTTTGTTGTCTCTCATGTGCATTCTCAATTTGTTAGTGTCTCTAATATGAAAATTTCTAAGTTTGGTGTCTTGCATGCATTATTTATTTAATCTTAGTTATTCATGATTAGTTTCATTTTGTTGTTGCTCTCTCTCATCATTAAAAATTCAAAAAAAAATCAAAATAATGTCTTTTCAAGTCAATAATACAGAGAATTGAAGATTCAGAACATACAGCAGAGGAATTACAGAGAAAAAGCTGGGCGTTCAAAACGCCCAGTGAGGAAGGAAAACTGGCGTTTAAACACCAGCCAAGGTACCTGGCTGGGCATTAAACGCCCAAAAGGGTAGTATTTTGGGCGTTAAATGCCAGAATGGATACCATTCTGGGCGTTTAACGCCAGGACAACACAAGGGAGGTAAGTTAGTTTTTAATTCAAATCTTCATACTTTTTCAAAATCATATCTTTTTAAATTTCCTTCTTAATATTTTTGAAAACTTTAAAATTTGATTTTCAAAATCTTTTTCTTATTTTTATTTCATAATTTTTGAAATTAATGCTAACAATTAATATTTTAATTCAAAAATTTCAAGTTGTTACTTGCCTATTAAGAAAGGTTCAATTTTTAAATTCTAAAATCATATCTTTTAGTTTCTTATTAGTCAAGTAATCAACTTTGATTTTCAAAAAAATATTCAAATCTTTTTAAATTTTTTTTCAATCATATCTTCTCAATCATATCTTCTCAACCACATCTTTTTCAAAATAATTTTCAATCATATATTTTTTATTACTGATTTCAAAATCTTCTTCAAAATCACCTAACCACTTTCTCACTTTTGATTTTCGAAAACCATTAACCATATTTCAAAATTCTTTTTAATTAACTAATTGTTTTAAATTTTAATTTTATTTTGTTTCTTTTAAAAATTTTCGAAAATTCCCTCTCTCACCTCTTTCTATTTAAGGACTAACACTCCTCCTCAATTAGCAATTCGGACTCTCTCTCCTTGTTCATATGTTCAAATTCTTATCTACCTACCCCATCCCTCTATTCCTATTTTCCTCTGACACCTCAAGGAATCTCTATACTGTGACATAGAGGATTTCATACTTTCTTGTTCTCTTTTCTTTCTTATGAGCAGGAACAAGGACAAAGGCATTCTTGTTGAAGCTGATCCTGAACCTGAAAGGACCTTGAAGAGGAAGCTAAGAGAAGCTAAAGCACAACTCTCTGGAGAGGACCTAACAGAAATTTTTGAAAAAGAAGAAGACATGGCAGCCGAATATAACAATAATGCCAACAATGCAAGGAAGATGCTTGGTGACTTTATTGCACCCTCTTCTGACTTCTGTGGAAGGAACATCTCAATTCCTACAATTGGAGCAAACAACTTTGAGCTTAAGCCTCAATTAGTTTCTCTAATGCAGCAAAATTGCAAGTTTCATGGACTTCCATTGGAAGATCCTCATTAGTTCTTAGCTGAATTCTTGCAAATCTGTGACACTGTTAAGACCAATGGGGTTAATCCTGAGGTCTATAGACTTATGCTCTTCCTTTTTGCTGTAACAGACAGAGCTAGGACATGGTTGGACTCTCAACCTAAAGAAAGCCTGAACTCTTGGGAAAAGTTGGTCAATGCCTTCTTGGCAAAGTTCTTTCTACCTCAAAAATTGAGTAAGCTTAGAGTGGAAGTCCAGACCTTCAGACAAAAGGAATGTGAATCCCTCTATGAAACTTGGGAAAGATACAAACAATTGATCAGAATGTGTCCTTCTGGCATGCTTTTAGAATGGAGCATCATATGCATATTCTATGATGGTCTGTCTGAACTGTCCAAGATGTCATTGGACAACTCTGCTGGTGGATCTTTTTATCTGAAGAAGACACCTAAAAAAGCCCAGGAACTCATTGAAATGGTTGCAAACAACCAATTCCTGTACACTTCTGAAAGAAATCCTGTGAATAATGGGACAACTCAGTAGAAAGAAGTTCTGGAGATTGATACTCTAAATGCCATATTGGCTCAGAATAAAACATTGACTCAGCAAGTCAATATGAATTCTCAGAGTCTGTTTGGAATGCAAGCTGCATCAGGCAGAACTAAGGAGGCTTCTTCTGAAGAAGAAGCCTATGATCCTGAGAATCCTGCAATGGCAGAGGTGAATTACATGGGAGATTCCTATGGAAACACTTACAATCCTTCATGGAGGAATCATCCTAATCTCTCATGGAAGGATCAATAGAAGCCTAATCAAGGCTTCAATAATAATAATGGTGGAAGAAACAGGTTTGGCAATAACAAACCTTTTCCATCATCATCTTAGCAATAGACAGAGAATTCTAAGCAGAGCCACTCTGACTTAGCAATTGTAGTCTCTGATCTATCTAAGACCACTCTCAGTTTTATGACTGAAACAAGATCCTCCATCAGAAATTTGGAGGCAAAAGTAGGCCAGCTGAGTAAGAAAATTACTAAAACTACTCCTAGCACTCTCCCAAGCAATACAGAAGAAAATCCCAAGAGAGAGTGCAAGGCCATAACCATGGCCAACATGGCCAAACCTGGAGAGACTAAGGAGGACGTGATTCTTAGTGAGAAAAACCTTATGGGATGTCCTCTGAACGAAAAGAAGTTTCCCTTTGAGGAACCAAGGGAATCTGAGGCTCATACAGAGACCATAGAGATTTCATTGAACCTACTTCTGCCATTCATGAGCTCTAATGAGTATTCATCCTCTGAAGAGGATGAAGATATTACTGAAGAGAAAGTTGCTAAGTACCTGGGAGCAATCATGAAGCTGAATGCCAAGTTATTTGGTAATGAGACTTGGGAGGATGAATGATGCCAAGGCATCATAGGCTAGTTTCACTAGCATTTTTCTGTTAGTTTTAGTTGTTTTATGCATTTTCTTGAGCTTAAAGTAACCAAAAATGGTTAAATGAAGAACAAAGTAATGAACCATCCAAACAATATGATTTTGAGGCAAATGCCATGAGTTTTAGTTATATTACTTAAATGCTATGAATGAAAGATTTCTCATGAAATTTTGCAAGACTTTGATGCAATTGTTTGGATGATTTCAGGGAAGAAGAGGCTAAGCAAGGAAGCAACAAAATCAATAAAGGAAGCTTGTATATCACATGTGGAGTTTAAGTTCCAGTTTAAGCCTAAACTGGAGCTTAAACGCCAAAATCATGAAGGATAAGAAATGCTGGGATTGAAGTTTAACCTCCAGTTTGACCTCAAACTGGAGGTTAAACGCCAGAATGAAAAGCCTCACTTAAGGAGCATTCCACGTTTAACCTCCAGTTTGACCTCAAACTGGAGGTTAAACGCCAGAATGAGTATGCCACCCAGGGAGGAGTTCCACGTTTAACCTCCAGTTTGACCTCAAACTGGAGGTTAAACGCCAGAACCAGGAAGAGTACCAGGGGCCATTCCACGTTTAAGCTCCAGTTTGACTCAAACTGGAGCTTAAACGTGTTCGATAGCTTTTCTACTCCAGGGTTGCTCTCTCCACCTCCACGTTTAACCTCCAGTTTGACCTCAAACTGGAGGTTAAACGTGTTCGACACCTCCAGGGCCACCATTCCAAGCTTCCACGTTTAACCTCCAGTTTGACCTCAAACTGGAGGTTAAACGTGTTCGACCTCCAGGGCTGCCCTTCCTATCTCCACGTTTAAGCTTCAGTTTAACCTTAAACTGAAGCTTAAACGTGTTCGACTACATGACTCTCCAGGGCTACCTTCTTCCATTTCCACGTTTAAGCTTCAGTTTAACCTTAACTGAAGCTTAAACGTGCTTCTACAAATGGCCTCACTGGAAGTGTCTGGCGTTTAAGTTGCAGTTTAAGCTTAAACTACAACTTAAACGCCACTCTTGAAAAGGGTTTCTGGGCCAAAAATATTGTGATTTAAGTTAGTCTTTGAGCACAATTATTAACTTAAACTTACTTTGGTATGAAACCCAATTGAATATCATGGTTTATGGGATTGGGCCTGAAGGATTGATGAGTTTGAAATCTCAATTTATTGAGTCATGTGTCATTATTTGATTATCACTAAGTTGGCTCAATAAATGTTACAGGATCTGGATCAACAACCTCATCAAGATTATGGATCATAAACCCAAGGCAAAAGGAAAGCAAGGAGAGGCCTCAAAGCCCAAGAAGCACAACTGAAGCTCAATATAGAAAGTGTATAAATAGGATAGAAGTTAAGTTAGAGAGGACTTTTACTTTCACTTTTAGCTAGTTTCCTTTTCTTTGTAATTGAATTCAGAGCTATGATTCACTAAACCCCCTTTCATTGGGTTAGGGAGCTCTATTGTAATTCAATGAATCAATAATAGTTTATCTTCTTCTTCAATCTTTTCTCTTGAATTTTGTTAGAAAGCTTCTCGATCTAATTCCATTGAGTAGTTGTCTTGGGAAAGAGACTACTCATACTTGGAATCCTTCGGAGCCTTGGGAAAGGAATGGAGGATTCATGCTAGAGAAGCTTTCTCACAGTGGATTGGATTGGGGTTTGGATGGATATTGTGACATGTAATCCTACCAAATTGTGGTTCATGAAATTGTGTGGTATAATCAGTGATCAAGCATCATCTCTTCTTATGAACATTTAAACCAAGGGATTGGGAATTTGTTTGTTTTTAGAGAGCATTGGTGAGCCAAGGAATTGGGATCCAATCATATAAGATTGCCAAGCAAAATTCAATGAATGCATTGGTTGAGGAAGAGATTTACATGTTTTGATTCGGAGATTTCAATATCTCCTAAACCCAATGAATTCCCCATTTCTGATTTCCACTTTCTCTTACATTCTGCAATTCAATTCTTGCAATCATCCCCATTCCCTTTTAATTTCAGCAATTTACATTCTGCTCTTTAATTCATGCAATTTAAGATTCAGCCATTTAATTTTCTTGTCATTTACTTTTCCCGCCAATTTTACATTCCGCAATTATCATCTCAAATCTTGATTCCGCTCAACTAGAACACACTTCTAATCCGAATTGCTCACTCAACCAATCCTTGTGGGATTCGACCTCACTCTATTGTGAGTTTTTACTTGACGACGATAACCGGTGCACTTGCCGGAAGGAATTTTGCCGATCGTGCAATTTCCTAAATCGTAGCATAACACGTTTATGCGCATCAAGTTTATGGCGCCGTTGCCGGGGATTGGTTTTCGATTGACAATTCTCAAATTGGAAGCTAACTAGATTGAGCAATTTTCTCTTGCTTTGATTAATTCTGTTCTAGATACTTGTTGAATTTTAATTTCTGCACTTGGTTACATGCTTTCCTTCTTTATGCCTTTAAATCCATGCAACTAACTCACTGACTCACTAACTGTTTGATTTAATTCCTCAATTGATCTAACCATACTCTTCCATTAACCAAGAGTATTTCACTTGTTTGTGTTTGAGCTGTGTTCTTGTATGACAGGTAGGAGAGGAGAGACATCAACTCCTCCATATACCGAACCGGAAAGGACCCTTCATAGACTTAGAAGGGAAGCAAGAGGGAAGAGAGTAGTGGGAGAAGAGGAATCTGAAGGAGAATCTGAGGACAATTTTGAGGAAGCTCTAGATCTCAACATGGATAGAGAAGTTCACAACCATGAGAGAGCTGATGGAAACAATGCCATTCCTGAGAGGAGGGTTCTTAGTTCATACATAAACCCAACCTCTGGGAATTGTGGTAGTAGCATCCAGAAACCACCCATTCAGGCCAACAATTTTGAGCTCAAGCCACAGCTAATATCATTGGTGGAAAATGATTGTTCCTTTGGAGGAAGTGCTAATGAAGACCCAAACCAACATCTCACAAAATTCCTGAGAATTTGTGACACTGTGAAGTCCAATGGAGTCCAGGAAGATGCCTATAAACTGCTCTTGTTCCCATTTTCACTTAGGGACAAGGCAGCTAAGTGGCTGGAATCATTCCCAAGGGGGAGTCTAACCACATGGGATGAGGTGGAAGGCAAGTTTCTGGCACGTTTCTACCCTCCACAAAAGGTCAATAGGCTTCGATCTGAGGTTCAGACTTTTAGACAACAAGATGGTGAAACTCTCTACGAGGCATGGGAGAGATTCAAGGACTTGACAAGGAAATGCCCACCAAACATGTTCCATGATTGGGTGCAATTGCACATCTTCTATGAGGGGCTCTCTTATGAATCAAGGAAGGCTGTAGACCATTCATCAGGAGGTTCATTGAACAAGAAAAAGACCGTGGAAGAAGCCATTGAAGTGATCGAGACAGTGGCTGAGAATGAGTACTACTATGCATCAGAAAGGCACAACACTAAGGGAGTCATGGAGCTGAACCATGTTGATACAATTCTAGCCCAAAACAAGGTGTTTGCCAAGCAACTAGCAGAGCTTACCAGGCAATTAGAAACAAAGCAAGTGGCTGCAATACACACACAAGATCATGAAGGAGGTGATTGGGATGAGGTTAACTATGTGGGAAACCAACAAAGGCAATCATATGATCCACACTCCAACACTTACAACCCAGGCTGGAGAAACCACCCAAACTTTGGGTGGGGAAACCAACAAACCCAACCACAAAACCACAAACCTTACAACCACAACCAACAAAACAATTCCACATACCAAAACTCCAACCAAAGATCATACCAAGCCACACAAAACACTTACCCCCAATCATCATATCATGGCCAAAATAATCAACATACCCAACCTAATCCGAACCAACAATTTCAAGATCAATTAAACCGGATGGAAGGAATGCTTACAACCATGAGCCAAGACATAATTGAATTAAAGGCTTTTAAGGAAGAAGTAAATTCTAACTTGCAAAACCAAGGAGCTGCCATCCAGAAGCTAGAAAATCAAATTTTGTATTTGACTAAGCAAGCCCCTGGGACAAGCAGTTCTCATACTGTTAAGGCTATTGCAAGGGAGGAATGTAAGGCCATAACCCTCAGAAGTGGAAAGAATCTAAAGGAGATTTCAAGGGAAACCACAGAGGATGAAGTAAAGGAAAATGTGAAAGACAAAGAACAAGGACAATCTGTTACACCGTTTGCAACAAAAGAAAAAGAAAAAGAGATCTTGAAGCCTTACACACCTAAAGCACCTTATCCTCAACGTTTGATGAAAAGTGAAAAGGATGGCCAATTCTCCAGGTTCTTGGAGATTTTCAAGAAGCTTCAAATCAACATTCCCTTTGCTGAAGCAATAGAGCAAATGCCACTCTATGCAAAATTCTTAAAAGAATTGATGACCAAGAAGAGAAGCTGGAGAAATGAGGAAACTGTGTTGTTAACCGAAGAATGCAGTGCCATCATTCAGCACAAATTGCCTCAGAAATTGAAGGACCCAGGCAGTTTCCAAATCCCCTGTATTATAGGAGAAGTCATGGTGGAGAAGGCCTTGTGTGATTTAGGGGCCAGCATCAATTTGATGTCGCTAACAATGATGAAAAGAATGAAGATTGAAGAGGCCAAACCAACAAGAATGGCCCTCCAATTGGCAGATCGAACTTTTAAATTCCCTCATGGAATAGTTGAGGATTTGTTGGTGAAGGTGGGAGAATTTATATTTCCTGCTGATTTTGTGGTGTTAGATATGGAGGAAGAAGCCAAAGCTTCAATAATTCTGGGAAGACCCTTCCTAGCTACTGTTGGAGCCATCATAGATGTACAAAAGGGTGAACTCACTCTTAGACTCCATGATGAGAAATTGGTGTTTAATGTATTCAAGGCAATGAGCTATCCATCAGAATCACTAAGTGAATGCATGAGGGTTGATGTAGTGGACATTGCAGTACAAGAAACTTTTGAGGAAACAATAAAGGAAGTGGCAGAGGAGGAGCTCACCAAGGATATTGAAGTTAGTGATATCAAGGATGATGACACAACTATGCTAAGCAGGCCAGAGAAAGTGAAAGAAGAAAAGGAAGCACCAAAACCTGAGCTCAAAGCATTGCCCCCTAATCTCAAGTATGCATACTTGGGTAGTGATGAGAGTCACCCTGTTATCATTAGCTCGGCCTTGAGCCAAGAACAAGAAGAAGAATTGATCAAGGTGCTGCAAACTCATCAAGATGCCATTGGATGGACCCTAGCTGATTTGAAGGGGATAAGTTCATCCATATGCATGCATAAAATCTTGTTAGAAGAAGATGCTAGACCCTCCATTCAAGCTCAAAGAAGATTGAATCCCGTCATGAAAGAAGTGGTACAAAAGGAAGTGAGGAAGTTATGGCAGGCAGGGGTAATCTATCCCATTTCTGATAGCCCATGGGTTAGTCCCATCCATGTAGTTCCCAAGAAAGGTGGCATAACGGTGGTGCCAAATGAGAAGAACGAACTCATACCCACAAGAACCGTTACTGGGTGGAGGATGTGCATAGACTACAGGAAGCTCAATGAAGCCACCAGAAAAGATCATTTCCCACTCCCATTCATGGATCAGATGCTTGAAAGGCTTGCCGGACATGCTTACTATTGTTTCTTGGATGGATATTCAGGCTACAACCAAATAGTAGTTGATCCTAGTGATCAAGAGAAAACATCATTTGTTTGTCCATATGGAGTTTTTGCTTATAGACGCATGCCCTTTGGATTGTGCAATGCACCTGCCACTTTCCAAAGATGCATGCTGTCCATCTTTTCGGACATGATTGAAAAATTTATTGAGGTCTTCATGGACGATTTTTCTGTGTTTGGGGATTCTTTTCCCAGCTGCCTACACCACCTTGCCTTGGTGCTTAAGAGGTGCCAAGAGACTAATCTAGTATTAAACTGGGAAAAGTGTCATTTCATGGTCACAGAAGGAATAGTCCTTGGCCACAAAATCTCTAATAGAGGCATGGAGGTGGACAGAGCTAAGGTGGAAATCATTGAAAAACTACCTCCACCAAGTAATGTCAAGGCAGTTAGGAGCTTTTTGGGCCACGCTGGTTTTTACAGAAGGTTTATTAGAGACTTTTCTAAAATAGCCAAACCTTTGAGTAACTTGCTTGTCTCTGATACACCCTTTGTATTTGATGGAAATTGCATGTTAGCCTTTGAACTTTTGAAGCAAAAACTTTCCTCTGCACCTATCATTGCCCCACCTGATTGGAACTTACCGTTTGAACTGATGTGTGATGCATCAGACCTTGCTATTGGGGCAGTGTTAGGACAAAGGAAAGACAATTTGGTACATGTGATTTATTATGCCAGTAAAGTCTTGAATGCTAACCAAAGGAATTACACAACCACTGAAAAAGAACTCTTGGCAATAGTCTTTGCATTTGAAAAATTTAGATCTTATCTCATTGGATCTAAAGTCATTGTTTTCACTGATCATTCAGCGTTAAAATATTTACTTGCCAAACAAGAATCTAAACCGAGACTTATTAGATGGGTTCTTTTGTTGCAGGAATTTGACATTGAAATCATAGACAAGAAGGGTGTAGAGAACAAGGTGGCAGATCATTTATCAAGGATACCATGTGAAGAAGGAAGCACACAAAGCACACATGTAAATGAGTGTTTTCCTGATGAACAACTCATGCTAATTCACAAAGCACCCTGGTTTGCAGACATAGCAAACTTCAAGGCCACTGGGAGTTTACCTTTGGAATTTAACAAACATCAAAAGAAGAAATTGGTAAATGATGCCAAATACTTCATCTGGGACGAACCATACTTGTTCAAAAAATGTTCCGATGGCATACTCAGAAGATGCATATCCGAGGAAGAAGGAAGGGAAGTTTTATGGGACTGTCATGGCTCCACTTATGGAGGGCACTTTGCAGGGGAAAGAACAGCAGCTAAGGTGTTGCAGTGTGGTTTTTATTGGCCTACTATTTTCAAATATGCAAAAGAATTAGTGAAGCACTGCCCTGAATGCCAGAAAGCTGGGAACCTGCCAAGAAGAAATGAAATGCCACAACAATTCATTCTGGAACTTGAATTGTTTGATGTATGGGGGATAGATTTCATGGGACCATTTCCCTCCTCATACTCGAATAATTACATTCTTGTGGCAGTGGATTATGTCTCCAAATGGGTTGAAGCAATAGCAACTCCAACCAATGATAATAAGGTAGTCATGAACTTCCTCAGAAAACACATTTTTTGCCGTTTTGGGGTTCCAAGAGCAATCATCAGTGATGGAGGAAGCCACTTTTGCAACAAACCATTAGAGGCATTGCTCCTAAAATATGGAGCCAAACACAGGGTAGCCACACCATACCATCCACAGACAAGTGGGCAAGCCGAAATATCTAACAGAGAACTCAAAAGAATCCTGGAAAAAACTGTGGGAACTTCAAGAAAGGACTGGTCGATTAAGCTAGATGATGCTCTTTGGGCATATAGGACAGCTTTCAAAACACCAATTGGAATGTCTCCTTACCAACTAGTATATGGAAAAGCTTGCCATCTGCCACTGGAGTTGGAGCACAAGGCATACTGGGCCTTGAAACTTCTGAACTTGGACAACAAAGCCGCTGGAGAAAGAAGGATGTTGCAAATTCAAGAATTGGAAGAATTCAGAGCGGAAGCTTATGAGAATGCCAAAATTTACAAAGAAAGAGCAAAGAAGAAGCATGACAGCAACATAGCCCCAAGGACATTTAAAGAAGGGCAAAAAGTATTGCTCTACAATTCTAGGCTAAAGCTATTTCCAGGGAAGTTAAAATCAAGGTGGTCTGGACCATTCTTTGTCACCAAGGTCTCCAACTATGGACAAGTAGAAATCATGGAAGAAAAGTCGCAACGAACCTTCATTGTTAACGGTCAAAGACTCAAACATTACTTGGGAGATGTGGAGGAGAAGGACAAAGTTAAATATCACCTCAACTGAGGAAGCTGACCGTCAAGCTAATGACGTTAAACAAGCGCTTGTTGGGAGGCAACCCAACCTGAGGTAATACCTTTTTGCTGTTTCTTTTATTTGTTTCAATAAAAAGGGTAAAGTAGTTTCTGTGCATTGCAAAGAATTAAGTTTGGTGTTTCACACCAAACAATGAATTCATGGCTCCATAAGTCAAAGGGGAATGTGTGACTCTAAGTTTGGTGTTCCACCATAAAGATCAACTGAACACAACAACCTTTGAATTATGTGAAAGGAACAACTATTCTAAGCAGTCACAGAAATGCTTAAAACCCTTAGTAGCAACATCATTCCAAGATAACTCAAGGATTCAAAGAACACAGAGAAGTAAGTGGGAGACTAAGTTTGGTGTTCACACACCAACTTAAGAATCCGATACTTACCCACACATAGTTGAGCTAACCACTTAAGTGCTTGAGGAGCAAGCAACTTCATTACTCTTTGCAGGAAAGGAAACAAGAACCTTAAAGCAAGAAGCAACATTTAGGAAGAAGAAGGAGAAATCAAAGTGTTTCCTGACAACAAAGAGAAAACAAGGAATTTCACAAGGTGGTATTATTCCTTGATAATTCTTTAAAATGGTTAAACAAAAGCATGCGTGTTCTGGTTTAAACTGTAAATGTTGAATCTTTCTGGAATGTGTAGTTTTTTTTGTTAATTGCTTTGAATAAAGTGAATGCTTAGATGTTTGGATATAACTTCACCTTCTTAAACAAGTGCGTGCCATGCTTGTTCTGTTTCAAAAATAAAAGAAAAGTTTGAACAAAAGTAACTTGGCTAAATTAGTGACAAATCAAGTAGAATTAAGTGGTGGTATGCATGCTTGATTGTTTAGTCACATCACTAAAATTAGAGTGTAGAATTATCATTTTTTATGTAGAAGTAAAAATTGTCTATGGATCTTGATGAATAAATGTCTTTGGCCATGAAAAAGAAAGAAAAAGGAAAAGAAAAAGCCACGGAAAAAGGCAATCAAAGAGTAAAAAAATTGAGAAAATAAGCTAGGTACCAATGGTTTGAACTTCTGAGACAAATGCCTGTGGTGTTTATGTATTAAGGATATGCTTGGATGAATAGGTTCTGAGGAGTGTTTCAACACTTGGTAACTTGGGTTAACTAACCCGGGATTATCAACCAAAAGTCCACTATCAAGAGCAACCTAAATACAAAACATTTAGTCACACAAAGAGGTGCTGGGCAACAATGTCTCAAGAAGAAATGTGAACTAAAATGCCTAAAGTGGATATGTGTAGTGCACTGATAAGAAAAAGAAAATGCCAAAGGCTTGTGCAACACATGACACTAAGCAAACAAGGAGCAAAAGAAGCTCTAAGAAAAAGAAAAGAAAAACAAAGAAGAGAAAAGTGCTAAAGACATAAGAATAACAAGAGGCCATAGCAATTTTTGATGGATGCAATGAAAAAGTGATAATCCTACCTGATAAGTATGAAAAAGTGATGCTGCAACTTTCTGCATAAAACCCTTCTGATGAACTTCAAATGCTTGCTAATATAGCCAATGTAATTGCTTTCTGTTTCATACTTTCTTCTCAATTAACTCAGAACTTGCTTAGGGACAAGCAAGTATTAAGTTTGGTGTTGTGATGCCAAGGCATCATAGGCTAGTTTCACTAGCATTTTTCTGTTAGTTTTAGTTGTTTTATGCATTTTCTTGAGCTTAAAGTAACCAAAAATGGTTAAATGAAGAACAAAGTAATGAACCATCCAAACAATATGATTTTGAGGCAAATGCCATGAGTTTTAGTTATATTACTTAAATGCTATGAATGAAAGATTTCTCATGAAATTTTGCAAGACTTTGATGCAATTGTTTGGATGATTTCAGGGAAGAAGAGGCTAAGCAAGGAAGCAACAAAATCAATAAAGGAAGCTTGTATATCACATGTGGAGTTTAAGTTCCAGTTTAAGCCTAAACTGGAGCTTAAACGCCAAAATCATGAAGGATAAGAAATGCTGGGATTGAAGTTTAACCTCCAGTTTGACCTCAAACTGGAGGTTAAACGCCAGAATGAAAAGCCTCACTTAAGGAGCATTCCACGTTTAACCTCCAGTTTGACCTCAAACTGGAGGTTAAACGCCAGAATGAGTATGCCACCCAGGGAGGAGTTCCACGTTTAACCTCCAGTTTGACCTCAAACTGGAGGTTAAACGCCAGAACCAGGAAGAGTACCAGGGGCCATTCCACGTTTAAGCTCCAGTTTGACTCAAACTGGAGCTTAAACGTGTTCGATAGCTTTTCTACTCCAGGGTTGCTCTCTCCACCTCCACGTTTAACCTCCAGTTTGACCTCAAACTGGAGGTTAAACGTGTTCGACACCTCCAGGGCCACCATTCCAAGCTTCCACGTTTAACCTCCAGTTTGACCTCAAACTGGAGGTTAAACGTGTTCGACCTCCAGTATGCCTCCACCCCTTTCCACGTTTAACCTCCAGTTTGACCTCAAACTGGAGGTTAAACGTGTTCGACCTCCAGGGCTGCCCTTCCTATCTCCACGTTTAAGCTTCAGTTTAACCTTAAACTGAAGCTTAAACGTGTTCGACTACATGACTCTCCAGGGCTACCTTCTTCCATTTCCACGTTTAAGCTTCAGTTTAACCTTAACTGAAGCTTAAACGTGCTTCTACAAATGGCCTCACTGGAAGTGTCTGGCGTTTAAGTTGCAGTTTAAGCTTAAACTACAACTTAAACGCCACTCTTGAAAAGGGTTTCTGGGCCAAAAATATTGTGATTTAAGTTAGTCTTTGAGCACAATTATTAACTTAAACTTACTTTGGTATGAAACCCAATTGAATATCATGGTTTATGGGATTGGGCCTGAAGGATTGATGAGTTTGAAATCTCAATTTATTGAGTCATGTGTCATTATTTGATTATCACTAAGTTGGCTCAATAAATGTTACAGGATCTGGATCAACAACCTCATCAAGATTATGGATCATAAACCCAAGGCAAAAGGAAAGCAAGGAGAGGCCTCAAAGCCCAAGAAGCACAACTGAAGCTCAATATAGAAAGTGTATAAATAGGATAGAAGTTAAGTTAGAGAGGACTTTTACTTTCACTTTTAGCTAGTTTCCTTTTCTTTGTAATTGAATTCAGAGCTATGATTCACTAAACCCCCTTTCATTGGGTTAGGGAGCTCTATTGTAATTCAATGAATCAATAATAGTTTATCTTCTTCTTCAATCTTTTCTCTTGAATTTTGTTAGAAAGCTTCTCGATCTAATTCCATTGAGTAGTTGTCTTGGGAAAGAGACTACTCATACTTGGAATCCTTCGGAGCCTTGGGAAAGGAATGGAGGATTCATGCTAGAGAAGCTTTCTCACAGTGGATTGGATTGGGGTTTGGATGGATATTGTGACATGTAATCCTACCAAATTGTGGTTCATGAAATTGTGTGGTATAATCAGTGATCAAGCATCATCTCTTCTTATGAACATTTAAACCAAGGGATTGGGAATTTGTTTGTTTTTAGAGAGCATTGGTGAGCCAAGGAATTGGGATCCAATCATATAAGATTGCCAAGCAAAATTCAATGAATGCATTGGTTGAGGAAGAGATTTACATGTTTTGATTCGGAGATTTCAATATCTCCTAAACCCAATGAATTCCCCATTTCTGATTTCCACTTTCTCTTACATTCTGCAATTCAATTCTTGCAATCATCCCCATTCCCTTTTAATTTCAGCAATTTACATTCTGCTCTTTAATTCATGCAATTTAAGATTCAGCCATTTAATTTTCTTGTCATTTACTTTTCCCGCCAATTTTACATTCCGCAATTATCATCTCAAATCTTGATTCCGCTCAACTAGAACACACTTCTAATCCGAATTGCTCACTCAACCAATCCTTGTGGGATTCGACCTCACTCTATTGTGAGTTTTTACTTGACGACGATAACCGGTGCACTTGCCGGAAGGAATTTTGCCGATCGTGCAATTTCCTAAATCGTAGCATAACACGTTTATGCGCATCAATGAACCCCTATTGCTCATCAATGAAATAAATGATCTGGTTCAACTGAAATTACCTCAGAAGAAACCGGATCCTGGAAAGTTCTTCATACCTTATACCATAGGCACCATGACCTTTGAGAAGGCTCTGTGTGACCTTAGGTCAAGTACAAACCTCATGCCCCTCTCTGTAATAGAGAAACTAGGGATCCTTAAGGTGCAAGTTGCAAGAATCTCACTAGAGATGGCAGACAATTCAAGGAAACAGGCTTATGGACTTGTAGAGGATGTCTTGGTAAAGGTTGAAGGCCTTTACATCCCTGCAGACTTCATAATCCTGGACACTGGAAAGAATAAAGATGAATCCATCATCCTTGGCAGACCCTTCCTAGCCACAGTAAAAGTTGTGATTGATGTTGACAGAGGAGAGTTGGTTCTTCAAGTAAATGAGGACTACCTTGTGTTTAAAGCTAAAGAATCTCCTTCTGTACACATGGAGAAAAAGCATGACAAGCTTCTCTCAATGCAGAGTCAAACAGAGCCCCCACATTCAAACTCTAAGTTTGGTGTTGGGATGCCATCATCATGCTCTGAGCATCTGTGAGACTCCATGAGAGCCCACTGTCAAGCTATTGACATTAAAGAATCGCTTGTTGGGAGGCAACCCAATTTTGACTTATCTATGTTAAATTTTTATTGTTATTTTATGTTTTCTTTAGGATGATGATCATGTGGAGTCACAAAATAAAAAACAGAATGAAAAACAGCATTGAAAATAGCACACCCTGGAGGATGAGCTTACTGGCATTTAAACGCTAGTAAGGATAGCAGAATGGGCGTTAAACACCCAGTCTGGTACCATTCTGGGCGTTCAACGCCAGAAAAAGGGCACCAGACTGGCGTTTAACGCCAGAAAGGGAAGAAAAGTTGGCGTTTAACGCCAGAAATGAGCAGCAACCTGGTGTTTAACGCCAGGATTGGCACTCCAAGGGGCGTTTGCATGCTAAAATGGTGCATGGATGAGAAATCCTTGACACCTCAGGATCTGTAGACCCTACAAGATCCCCACCTACCTCAACTCTCTCTCTCTCTTCTTCACACCTTCCCATAACACCCTTCCCCAAATACCCCTCACCAATCACCTCCATTCCCCTTTCCCATCACCTCATAATTTACAATCAAAATCACTATTTCCCAACCCCTAATACACGAACCCTACCCCTCTCTCCACTCCTATATAAACCCATCATCCCTCCTTTATTTTCACACATCATAAACACTCCTTTCCCCCCTTGACCGAACCACTCATACCTCTCCATCTCCTCCATTTTCTCCTTCTTCTACTTCCTTCTTTCTTCTTTTGCTCAAGAACGAGCAAACCTTCTATGTTTGGTGTGGTAAAAGTGTTGCTTTTTGTTTTTCCATAACCATTTATGGCACCTAAGGCCAGAGAAATCTCTAGAAATAGGAAAGGGAAGGCAAAAGCTTCCTTTTCTAAGTCATGGGAGATGGAGAGATTCATTTCAAAGGTCCATCAAGACCACTTCTATGAAGTTGTGGCCAAGAAGAAGGTGATCCCTGAGGTCCCTTTCATGCTCAAAAGGAATGAGTATCCGGAGATCCGACATGAGATTCGAAAAAGAGGTTGGGAAGTTCTCACCAACCTCATTTAACAAGTCAGAATCTTAATGGTTCAAGAGTTCTATGCTAATGCATGAGTCACCAAAAACCATGATCAAAGTGTGAACCCGAACCCAAAGAATTGGCTTACAATGGTTCGGGGGAAATACTTAGATTTCAGTCCGAAAAATGTAAGGTTGGCATTCAACTTGCCAATGATGCAAGAAGATGCACGCCCCTACACTAGAAGGGTCAACTTTGATCAAAGGTTGGACCAAGTCCTCATGAACATATGTGTGGAAGGAGCTCAGTGGAAAAGAGACTCCAAAGGCAAGCCGATTCAATTAAGAAGGCTTGACCTCAAACCCGTGGCAAGGGGATGGTTGGAGTTCATCCAATGCTCTATGATTCCTACTAGCAACCGGTCTGAAGTTACAATAGACCGGGCTATCATGATCCATAGCATCATGATTGGAGAGGAAGTAGAAGTTCATGAGGTCATATCTCTAGAACTCTACAAAGTGGCTGACAAAACCTCCACTTTGGCAAGGTTAGCATTCCCTCATCTCATCTGTCACCTATGAAATTTAGCTGGAGTTGTCATAGGAGAAGACATCCTCATTGAAGAGGACAAGCCCATCACTAAAAGGAGGATGGAGAAAATGAGAGAGCCCACTTATGGACCTCAACAAGAGCATGAGGAAGTCCCTCATCAAGAGATCCCTGAGATGCCTCAAGGGATGCATTTTCCTCCACACAACTATTGGGAGCAAATCAATACCTCGTTAGGAGATTTGAGTTCCAATATGGAGCAACTAAAAATGGAGCACCAAGAGCACTCCATTATTCTCCATGAAATTAGAGAGGATCAAATATCAATGAGGGAAAAGCAACAAAGGCAAGGAAGAGACATAGAGGAGCTCAACCGTTCTATTGGATCTTCAAGAGGAAGAACTAGCCGCCATCACTAAGGTGGACCCGTTCTTTAATTTCCTTGTTCTTTATTTTTCTGTTTTTTGAAAATTATGCTTTATGTCTTGTCTATGTTTGTGTCTTTATTACATGATCATTAGTGTCTAGTGTCTATGCCTTAAAGCTATGAATGTCCTATGAATCCATCACCTTTCTTAAATGAAAAATGTTTTCTGAAAAAGAAAGAGAAGTACATGAATTTTGAATTTTAAAATAGTTTAATTATTTTGATGTGGTGGCAATACTTTTTATTTTTCTGAATGAATGCTTGAACAGTGCATATTTTTTATAGTGAAGTTTATGAATGTTAAAATTGTTGGCTCTTGAAAGAATAATGAAAAAGGAGAAATGTTATTGATAATCTGAAAAATCATAAAATTGATTCTTGAAGCAAGAAAAAGCAGTGAAAAGCTTGAAGAAAAGAAAAAAATTTTATGCGAAAAAAAAAAGAGAAAAAAAAATGAAAAAAGCAAGAAGAAAAAGCCAGTAACCCTTTAAACCAAAAGGCAAGGGTAGAAAAAGGATCCAAGGCTTTGAGCATTAATGGATAGGAGGGCCCACAGGAATAAAATCATGGCCTAAGCGGCTAAACCAAGCTATCCCTAACCATGTGCTTGTGGCGTGAAGGTGTCAAGTGAAAAGCTTGAGACTGAGCGGTTAAAGTCGTGGTCCAAAGCAAAAAGAGTGTGCTTAAGAGCTCTGGACACCTCTAAATGGGGACTCTAGCAAAGCTGAGTCACAATCTGAAAAGGTTCACCCAGTTATGTGTCTGTGGCATTTATGTATCCGGTGGTAATACTGGAAAACAAAATGCTTAGGGCCACGGCCAAGACTCAATAAGTAGCTGTGTTCAAGAATCAACATACTGAACTAGGAGAATCAATAACACTATCTAAATTCTGAGTTCCTATAGATGCCAATCATTCTGAACCTCAAAGGATAAAGTGAGAGGTCAAAACTATTCAGAAGCAAAAAGCTAATAGCCCCACTCATCTAATTAAGACTGATCTTCATAGATGTTTTCAGAATTTATTGTATATTCTCTTCTTTTTATCCTATTTTGTTTTTAGTTACTTGGGGACAAGCAATAATTTAAGTTTGGTGTTGTGATGAGCGGATAATTTATACACTTTTTGACATTGTTTTTACATAGTTTTTAGTATGTTTTTATTACTTTTTATTATATTTTTATTAGTTTTTAAATAAAAATCACATTTCTGGACTTTACTATGAGTTTTTGTGTTTTTCTGTGATTTCAGGTATTTTCTGGCTGAAATTGAAGGACCTGAGCAAAAATCTGATTCAGAGGCTGAAAAAGGACTACAGATGCTGTTGGATTCTGACCTCCCTGTACTCGAAGTGGATTTTCTGGAGCTACAGAAGCCTAATTGGCGCTCTCTTAATTGCGTTAGAAAGTAGACATTCTGGGATTTCCAGCAATATATAATAGTCCATACTTTGCCCGAGATTTGATGGCCCAAACTGGCGTTCAAAGTCAGCCCAAGGAATTCTAGCGTAAAACGCCCAAACTGGCACCAGAATTGGAGTTAAATGCCCAAACTGGCACCAAAGCTGGCATTTAACTCCAGGAACAGCCTAAGCACGAAAAAGCTTCAATGCTCAGCCCAAGCACACACCAAGTGGGCCCCGGAAGTAGATTTCTGCATCATTTACTTATTTCTGTAGACCCTAGGCCATTAGTTCATTACAAATAGGACCTTTCACTAATGTATTCGTATGCTATCATAGACTATCATCTTTTCACATTTGGAGGCTGGCCTCACGGCCATGCCTAGACCTTTCACTTATGTATTTTCAATTGTGGAGTTTCTACACCCATAGATTACGGTGTGGAGCTCTGCTGTTCTTCATGAATTAATACAAGTACTATTATTTTTCTCTTCAATTCACGCCTACTTCTTCTCTAAGATATCCACTTGCACCTCAACCTGATGAATGTGATGATCCGTGACACTCATCATCATTCTCACTTATGAACGCGTGCCTGACAACCACTTTTGTTCTATCTGTCATACCTTGAGTGCGTATCTCTTGGGTTTCTAATCTAAGATTAGAACCTTCGTGGTATAGGCTAGAATTATTGGCAGCCATTCCTGGGATCCGGAAAGTCTAAACCTTGTCTGTGGTATTCTGAATAGGATCCAGGATCCAGAAAGTCTAAACCTTGTCTGTGGTATTCTGAGTAGGATCTGGGAAGGAATGACTGTGACGAGCTTCAAACCTGCGAATGTGGGGCGCAAGTGACAGTGCGCAAAAGGACAATGGTCTTATTCCTACGCTAGCGGGAACCGACAGATGATTAGCCGTGCGGTGACAGCGCATATGGATTTGTTTTCATCCGAGAGGATCATACAGCTTGCCATGGAAGGAGGTAATGCATGGTTGGAAGAAGGCAATAGGAAAGCAGAGGTTCAGAAGCAACAAAGCATCTCCATACGCTTATCTGAAATTCCCACCAATGAATTACATAAGTATTTCTATCTCATTTTATGTTTTATTTATATTTTAAGTGTCAAAATCCCATAACCATTTTAATCCACCTGACTGAGATTTACAAGATGACCATAGCTTGCTTCAAGCCGACAATCTCCCTGGGATCGACCCTTACTCACGTAAGGTATTACTTGGACGACCCAGTGCACTTGCTGGTTAGTTGCATCGGAGTTGTGAAGAAGTGTTGAAATCATTATTTTGCCATACCAAGTTTTTAAATCACAATTTTGTGCACCATGATAAACCCATATTTTATGATGTATTTTGTGCCTAATTTAAGTGATTTATTCAGTCCTTCACCCACTTATTCATGTTAATTGCATGGTTTTACTTTCCCTTCCTTATTATGTGATGTATGTGAAAAACATGTTTCCTATGCTTTAAAAGTAATTATTTTAATTACCCTTTATTTCCATTCGATGCCATGATTCATGTGTTAAGTAGTTTCAGATCCTCTAAGGCAGGAATGACTTAAAGGATGGAAAGGAAACATACAAAAATGGAAGGAAAGCACAAAATGGAGTTTTGGAAGAAACTGGCAGTGACGCAATCGCATGGACGATGCGGCCGCGTGCCAACGCGAAATAGCAGTGACGTGACCGCATGATTGACGCGACCGCGCGCCTTAAGCAAAACGCATATGACGCGGACGCCTGACTGAAGCGACCGCGTGACAAGGAAAACTCCAATTGACGCGACCGCGTGACCCACGCGGACGCGTGACAGAGGCCACGCACCAGAAATTACAGAAAACGCCCCCAGCGATTTTTGAAGCCCTTTTTGGGCCAAATCCAAGTCCAGAAGGCACAGATCAGAGGTTATGAAGTGGTGGAATGCATCCATTCAGAGGAAAATCTCCAATTTAGTTACTTTTCATGATTTAGATGTAGTTTTGAGAGAGAGGTCCTCTCCTCTCTCTTTTAGGATTTAGATTTAGGATTTTATTCGCTTTCAAGACTATCTCTTTTTATTAGGTTTCAACATTCCTTTTTAATTACTTGTCCTCTCAATTTAGTTTATGAATTCTTCTATGTTACAGATTACTCTTTGAATTTAATGTTAATTGAGGTATTTCAGTTTATGATTGCTTTCTTTTATTTATATTACTGTTATTTCCAATTTGAAGACATTTTTTATTCCAGTAGATTTATCTTTCCCCTTTTGGTCTTGGCTAAGAAATCAGTAACTCAGGAGTTATCAAACTCAAACATGATTGATAATTGTTATCTTTGCTAATTGAATTAAACTTCAACAATCCCAATCTTTCCTTAGGGATTAACTAGGATTTGAATATCAAACTAATTAGTCACTTGATCTTTCTTTACTTTAAGTAAAGACTAATTGAGTAGAATTAAGATTCAATCTTCACCATCATTGATAAGGATAACTAGGATAGGACTTCTAATTTCTCATACCTTGCCAAAAGTTTATTTTACAGTTATTTATTTACTTTACAGTCTTTTACTTATTTCAATTGCAATTTAAATTACTTGTTCCTCATCTTAAAAACCCCAATTTACAATCTTCATAACCAATAATAAGAACATACTTCCCTGCAGTTCCTTGAGAAGACGACCCGAGGTTTAAATACTTCGGTTATCAATTTATTTAGGGGTTTGTTACTTGTGACAACCAAAACGTTTGTAAGAAAAGGTTGATTGCTTGGTTTAGTAACTATACTTACAACGAGAGTTTACTATAACTTCTAAACCATCAATCTTCAGTTCTTTCAAAATGGCGTCGTTGCCGGGGAACTGCAATTGTGTGCCTTATTATTGGTTATTGTAAATACTTTTCTTTTACTTGTTTATTTGTCTTTATTTTCCCCTTTTATTTCCATTAGCTACTATGAATTCTCACCCCTCTCGCTTCGAGTTTGGTTCTAATATTGTTGAAAGGAGTGAAAGTTATAACAAGAACATGCATCAAGGTCAGAGTAATCAAAGATGGATGGAGCCAAGAGGATCTGATCAACCCTTTAGGCAACAACACCCTCCAAGATATCATGGACAAAGACCATTCTACAATGCATACCAAGCAAATAGACATGGTGGACAACCTTGTGGTTACCAACAAGCCCCACCCTGCGCTTATAGGCCATCCTCTCAACATAATTTTGCACCACCTGATAAATCACTATTTTATGGTTTATCTTGTGCTTAATTGAGTGGTTTTTATCAACTCTTTACCCACTTATTCATACTATTTGCATGGTTTTACATTTGCCTTCCAAATTATGTGCTTTGATTGAAAATATGCTTCTTTGGCCTTAAGTTTCCTATGTTTAATCCTCTCTTATTACCATTAGATGCCTTGATATGTGTGTTAAGTGATTTCAGAGATTACAGGACAGGAATGGCTCAGAGGATGGAAAGGAAGCATGCAAAAGTGGAAGGAATACAAGAAGTTGGAGAAATTGCTAAGCTGTCCAGCCTGACCTCTTCGCACTCAAACGGCTATAACTTTAGCCATAGAGGTCCAAATGACGCGGTTCCAGTTGCGTTAGAAAGCTAACGTCCGGGGATTCGATTTCATATATAATATTCCATAGTTTCCCTGACGCTAGGTGACACGACCGCGTGTTCCATGCGGCCGCGTTGCAGTGACGAAAAATCAGCGTGTTTGAATTCGCAACCAGCGAATTCTGGGCTATTTCTGACCCAGTTTGCAGCCCAAAAAACACAGATTAGAGGCTATAAAGTGGGAGAATGCATCCATTCATGAAAAAAGCTTTTACATTCACAATTTTAGGAGTAGATGTAGTTTTTAGAGAGAGGTTCTCTCCTCTCTCTTAGGATTAGGATTTAGGATCTCTCTTAGTTTTAGGAGTGACTCTCAATCCCAGGTTCAATGTTCTTCAATTTATATTTCTCTTCTACTTTTAGATACTCTAATACTTTTATTTGTTAATTACTTATGTTGCCCATTTGATTCATAAATCTTTCATGTTAGATTGGATTGCTTTTATTAATATAATTTGAGGTATTTCAGACTTATGATTGCTCTCTTTAATTTATTAATGCTCTTTGTTTATCCAAATTATTTTCATTCAAGTAGACTTTTTTCCCTTTTGGCTTTGGTTGAGTCATTGGAGACACTTGAGTTATCAAACTCATTGTTGATTGAAAACTGGATTTCTTCATTTCATTAATTCAAGTTCCAATAACTCTAGCCTTTCCTAAGGAATGACTAGGACCTGAGGAATAAAAATTAATTCATCCACTTAACTTACCTTCAAACTTAGAGGTTAACAAAGTGGGAGAAAAATCCAATTCTCATTACAATTGATAAGGATAACCAGGATAGGACTTCCAGTTCTCATACCTTGCCAAGAGTTTATTTTACAGTTATTTATTTATTTTAATTGCTTTGAAAATATACCTGTGCCCATTGCCCAAACTCCAGAACCCCAATTTACAACTCTTAACCAATAATAAGAACACCTCCCTGCAATTCCTTGAGAAGACGACCCGAGGTTTGAATACTTCGGTTATCAATTTATTTAGGGGTTTGTTACTTGTGACAACCAAAAAGTTTGTATGAAAGGACTTTTGAAGGTTTAGAAACTATACATGCAACGAGGATTTATCCGCAAATTTCTAGACCATGCAAAAGTATCTCTCATCACCACCACACTCACAAGCTCCTTTTCACTATTCACTACCGTATGATCCTCATCTACCCAAATTCCAATCCAATTACTCCCAAACACCACCACTTCCCCATGTACCACGTCCAAATCTATCACCCCAAGAATCAGAGGTTCGCCTCAAGGAAATAGTAGATCAACTTCAAACAACTCTTCATCAACTGGAGCAAGCAGTAAGTCTATTATCTTCTAGACGTTCGAACATTCAAGGGCCTCCCAGAGCCCCATGTAGACAATCTAATAAAGAGCATAGCATGAAGGAGATACTAGAAACTCCAGTGGACAAGACAGAGCATGACTTCGTATTAGAACAAGTAGAGGAAGCTGTCATTATGAAAGAAGAGGAGTTGGTTGAAGACTTTGGAGACGCCGAACTTCCATGGGAATCCGAAGTTGTGGAGAATTCTGTTAAGAATGTTACAATTGATGCTAAGGAGGATAGTGCACAACTCCCACAGCAAATCTTTTATGAAGAACTAGATGGAATAATCCAAGAAGCAAGTTTCCTTGATGATGATAATCTTAATTCAAGTTCTCCCAGTAGTGAACTTGCATCAGTAAGTGAATTCTCTGAGATCGAAGAATCTTTCCCAAGTGAATACGAAGATGATGCAGAGGTAGATTTCTCTCAACCTCCCGTTTATGACTTAAGTGACGAGGAAGACATAGAAGGCTTTGATTAGGACATGGATGCAATTGAGGAAGTCTGCAAGGAAGTGAAGAAATTCACAGAAGAGCACAAGGGAGTAGAACTCACAGAACCACTGGAAACACCTATCCCAAGGCCATTACCACCTAATACAAGCTTCAAATGGGTACAATCTTTAACCTTTAACCTTATTTTCCCACTTGAATATGGTTTGCTTGAAACAGATGGCCAGCTTAGAGCTCTTTGCAGCTTTAAGAGTAAGAGGGAAATGGCTCGCACTCAGAGCTGGTGCACAAGGTTCAATAAGGTTCCACGCTTCAATTCGAAGTGCACGGATTGGCATCATGATCAATCGAATGGATCTCGGAAAACGTTTGGTCATCTTGGTGAAAATCTACTTTCTAAACCGCCCGGATGGAAAAATATAGATCAAGACGAAGGCGGATTTAAAAGTAAGGTTTGGGATCCTAAAATCTGTTCTGACATTCGTCACCCTGGGAGCCTGAGAATTTGTTTGAAGCTGCTCAGAAGCTTTACATGCCTAGTTTGGGACCCCGGAGGCTGTTGGAATTCCAAGCATTGGTGGAGATTTTTGGATGAATTTAAGCATAAGCCGCCATAACAGGAAGCTCATCCAATGTCCAACTTAAGGACTTTAACTAAAAGTGCTAGGTGGGAGACAACCCACCACGGTATGGTCGTTCCTTTTTTTTCAGTTTTATTTTGTGTTATTTATTTTTATTATCATTTTCAATTGAACCTGAATATTATTCATTCGCATTGCATACTGCATAATTACATACCTACATAAAAAAAAAAAAGAAGAAGAAAGGGTGCGCGACGCGACCGCATCACTCATGCGATCGCGTCAGTTGCGAAAAACACTCCCCACGCTCCGCGTCATTCACGCGGCCGCGTGATCTGGAGATCGGCGTAAATCCCCAACGTTCAGAGAGTTAGGCTGGAATCGTGCGGCCATTGTGCGTTTCGCACAAAACGACCCACGCAATCGCGCCACCCACGCGATCGCGTCACTTGCACAACACCAATCCCACGCGACAGTGTGAGCGACGCGATCGCGTCGCATGGATTGCATAACACCCCAAAGAAGACAGAGAGTTACGCTGAAACGACGCTGGAATTGTGCGTTTAGCACAATTTCTTATTCTTTTCAATTCATGAATGCCAGGGCACGCTTTCTTATTCTTTTCAATTTCCTGGTTTATAAGATGCATCTTGGATGATTCAATTCCACTTTTTTGCTATTTCCATATGAATCATCCTTACCTTCCTTGTTTGAATATGAGTTATCTGTTGCTTTAATTTGTGAATTTTCGTTACTTAGGGAATGATCTCCATGCCACTTAATCTAATCCATTTTTTACTAATTCACTAATTTTAACTTCCTAAACTCTTTTTCATTCCTAACCAACCTAACTTTCAACATATATCTTGGTTTTTTTCACTATTCTCTTTCACTTTCTAACCAAGGCATGATGATAATTTTTCCTAATTAACATGAATTCTATTACATTTTGGATTGTGAATTTCTCTTCTCAGTTTTCTAACTCCTATACAATCCTTAATGCACATTTACTTAACTCATTTTTCTATTGCTCATTTGCCATTATGTGCTTCTTTTGATTAATTGCCTACCTGTTTTCCTATTTTTATTATATCCTGGTTTTCTGTTTTTCAGGATGTCAGACACCCAAAGAAAGGGAAAAGAAAAGGCAACAACTGGCAAACGGAAAAGAGGTGAATCCTCCATGTCTATCCTAGACATCACGCATGATGACTCCTGGCAGGAGAAACACTTTACCCCGCAGGAGAAGGCTGACTAGCTACTCCCTGCTACTGATCCCATTAAGTTTGCAAACTGATACTGCGAGCTGAAGTATCCGGTGTTTGCAACCTCCAGAAACCTGTACCTAGAGAGGACTCTGAAGATCCCAGAAGAACTCCAGCAATACACCTCTGATCAGATCAAACAAAGAGGCTGGTTCTTCCTGGAGAGAAACCTGACTGAGGTCAATGCATCTTGGGTAAGGGAATTTTACTGCAATTACTTCAAAACTTCCCTAGATGCAGTAAACCTAAGAGGGAAGCAGATACTGGTCACTGAAGAGGCCATAGAGGATGTTCTGAATCTCCTGCCTAAATTCGATCAGCCAGATGGTTATCAACAGGCTGAGGAGGACATGCACTTTATGAATTTTGATTGGGATGCAGTCAAGACCAGGATAGCCCTTGACCCGACCGTTCCATGGATCATGGGTCAGAACACCACCATGCCAAAGGGAATTAAGTGGATCTACTTGAACGATGAGGATCGGCTATGGCATCAGATCCTAAGCAACTTTATTATGCCGAGTACTCACGAGACGGAGCTACCTGCCTCTATGATCACCCTCCTATGGTGTGTGATGGAGGGTAAGGACCTGTACCTGCCACGCTTCATTCGGTACTACATGGCCAAGGTCCACGTCCGACGCACTCTCCCCTTTCCATATCTGATTACACAGCTTGGCCGTCGAGTTGACGTGCCTTGGGAGGATGCTGATGAAAAACCACCTACCGCAGAACGCAAGAAAATTATACCTCACAACAGGAACTTTCTGGCTTTGGGCTACAGACCTCCATTCCTCACTCTACAGTTACCCCTGCTACCACCACTGCACCTCCACCTGCCTCAGAGCCAGTTTATCACTTAGTGCACCACCTGTTTCGGCAGCTAGACCAGATGGAGCACCGCAACCAGCGGCGATACGAGAGATCTGAGCGTCGCAGCAGGCGACGCTATGAGCACCTGAAGCTGATGATCCGTTCTTGCAGCGACATCCCCTCCGAGCCTGACACCCCATCCGAGCCATCTGAGGAGGAGGCAGATGACCACGAGGCAGAGACCCATCCACAGAGAGAGGCTACGCAGGCAGGCACAGAGCAGGCTGCATCACAGCAGTAGGCCCCGCATCAGATTCAGGCTTCCGACCCAGAGATTTCTATTCAGTCAGCACCTCCTCTACAGCAGGCAGATCCTCAGACCACCACCACAGAGACTCCAGCTACCCACCCTTCCAGTGATGACACCCCTTCATACCCTGCTTGAGTGAGCATCAGGGACGATGCTTCATTTTAAGTGAGGGGAGGTCGCCATCTCTGGCGTATTTTTTGGTGAACCACTACAGACTCTTTTTATTTTATTTTGCTATTTTTCTATATTTTTCTCTTTTATTTTTATTTTTATTTTCTCAGTACTTATACATTGCTATTTTCATGTATTTTTACTCTATTTTTGCATTTTGCACCTTAGTTCATATTTTAGCTAGTTAGTTTAGTTACAATTCTAACTTATTAGTTATAGAAAATGTGGATTAATTAGTATAGTTTACCCTTTTTAGATAACTTAGTTTAAATTGAAAAAAATAAAAAGGAAGTAAACTAGAGACTTGAACAGAATAAAAACAATCCACACCTTGTATATATAGCATTGCATGTTAGTTAGTTAACAACATTTCATCAAGGAGAAACACTAAAACTTTAGAGCCACCTTATGAATTACATTGAGAATAATGGGAACTCTTAATTTTTACTTGCATGACATATATAACTGATATATGATTTTTGAGTTAGAGAACACACAGCCTGTGAGTTTTGAGCTTAATTGTATGGTTACATTTTAACCATAATATTTTATTCCTGTGTGTGCCGCCCTTCTTTTTTATTCTGATGTTCTTTACTTTGTTTTAATCTATATGTCCGATTATAGAATATAGATACATACCAAGAAAGTGATTGAGGCCATTGTTTGATTCTAGCTTACTATTCCCAAATTAGCCTACCTTTTACATCACCCTTGTTAGCCCCTTGAGCCTTTAATTCCCCTCTTATTTTATAACCACATTACTAGCCTTAAGTAGAAAAACAAATTAAAACTCTCAAGTTGAATCCTTGGTTAGCTTAAGATAGAAAGTGTATTGTTTAAAGTATGGGAAAGCTATTGGGAACATGGATGATAAAAACAAAGGGTAGAAAGTTAAAAAGAATAAAATAATTCAAAATAAAAATTTTGGGAAGCATGCTCATGTGAAATCAAAATAATTGAATTACCATGTGCATCAAAAAAAAATTCAGTATTTGAATAAAGCGGATACAAAAGAACACCCCAAATGCAAGATAAAGCAAATGCACATAG
This sequence comes from Arachis ipaensis, assembly GCF_059453495.1. Taxonomy (NCBI): domain Eukaryota; kingdom Viridiplantae; phylum Streptophyta; class Magnoliopsida; order Fabales; family Fabaceae; genus Arachis; species Arachis ipaensis. The sequence goes on along the minus strand of NC_142435.1, from coordinate 53,886,350 downwards.
GACAAAATTAAGACTAATGCATGAGCATGTAACATAAAAAGTGGAAAAAATATGGGAAAATAGGTAAAGAAGCTTTGCTTTACAAAATATGTATGTTAGGTGAGATCTTAGACTAATCAAGGATTCACTTATTAGCTCACTTAGCCTTATACATATACCCTTACCTTTATCTTGGCCCCATTACAACCTTGAGTAAAGACCTCATGATTTTTGTATGCCTATATTCTATAATTGTTGATTGGTTAGATGAAGAACAAAGTTATAGAAAGTAAGAATAAAAAGAAGAATAGAGTGATTAACCCAATAAACACTGAGTGACTAGAGAGTAAACACAAAATCCAGTAAGGGTTCAATAGCTCATCAACATATATCTATGCTTAAATTATTAATTGTCTTGCAAGTTTGTAAAATATTTTTCTTTCCCATCTCAATTGTAAAAGTGCTTTATCATTATCTAAGGTTTGGCTATGCATATATGATTCCTTGAGAATGTGAATTAATTTGACTACATGTAAGTTTTATATACAAGTGAATAAAAATTAGAATTGCATGATTCATTTAGGTAGTTGCATTTAGGATAAATTGCATTGCATGAGATTCCACCACTTCAACCTTACCTTACTCTTTATCTTGGATTTAGCATGAGGACATGCTATTGTTTAAGTGTGGGGAGGTTGATAGACCCATATTTTATGATATATTTTGTGCCTAATTTAAGTGATTTATTCAGTCCTTCACCCACTTTTTCATGTTAATTGCATGGTTTTACTTTCCCTTCCTTATTATGTGATGTATGTGAAAAACATATTTCTTATGCTTTAAAAGTAATTATTTTAATTACCCTTTATTTCCATTCGATGCCGTGATTCGTGTGTTGAGTAGTTTCAGATCCTCTAAGGCAGGAATGACTTAAAGGATGGAAAGGAAACATACAAAAATGGAAGGAAAGCACAAAATGGAGTTTTGGAAGAAACTGGCAGTGACGCGATCGCATGGACGACGTGGCCGCGTGCCAACGCGAAATAGCAGTGACGCGAGCGCGTGATTGACGCGACCGCGCGCCTTAAGCAAAACGCATATGACGCAGAGCCTGACTGAAGCAACCGCGTGACAAGGAAAACTCCAATTGACGCGACCGCGTGACCGGATGCGTGACAGAGGCCACGCACCAAAAATTACAGAAAACGCCCCCAGGAATTTCTGAAGCCCTTTTTGGCCCAAATCCAAGTCCAGAAGGCACAGATCAGAGGTTATGAAGTGGGGGAATGCATCCATTCAGAGGAGAATCTCCAATTTAGTTACTTTTCATGATTTAGATGTAGTTTTGAGAGAGAGGTTCTCTCCTCTCTCCTTTAGGATTTAGATTTAGGATTTTATTCGCTTTCAGGACTATCTCTTTTTATCAGGTTCAACATTCCTTTTTAATTACTTGTCCTCTCAATTTAGTTTATGAATTCTTCTATGTTAAAGATTACTCTTTGAATTTAATGTTAATTGAGGTATTTCAGTTTATGATTGCTTTCTTTTATTTATAATACTGTTGTTTCCAATCTGAAGACATTTTTTATTCCAGTAGATTTATCTTTCCCCTTTTGGTCTTGGCTAAGAAATCAGTAACTCAGGAGTTATCAAACTCAAACATGATTGATAATTGTTATCTTTGCTAATTAAATTGAACTTCAATAATCCCAATCTTTCCTTAGGGATTAACTAGGATTTGAAGATCAAACTAATTAGTCACTTGATCTTTCTTTACTTTAAGTAAAGACTAACTGAGTGGAATTAAGATTCAATCTTCATCATCATTGATAAGGATAACTAGGATAGGACTTCTAATTTCTCATACCTTGCCAAAAGTTTATTTTACAGTTATTTATTTACTTTACAGTCTTTTACTTATTTCAATTGCAATTTAAATTACTTGTTCCTCATCTTAAAAACCCCAATTTACAATCTTCATAACCAATAACAAGAACATACTTCCCTGCAGTTCCTTGAGAAGACGACCCGAGGTTTAAATACTTCGGTTTTCAATTTATTTAGGGGTTTGTTACTTGTGACAACCAAAACATTTGTAAGAAAGGTTGATTGCTTGGTTTAGTAACTATACTTGCAACGAGAGTTTACTATAACTTCTAAACTATCAATCTTCAGTTCTTTCACACCACACGCCCAGCACTCAAGTGGTACGCCATAGTGAGATTCTTGGACTGGCGTGCCATGCCTTCGATGCCAAGTGGCACGCCCAGCCCTTGCTTTGCCCTCTTTGTGCATTGGCGTGCCACGCCTGGTCTCTCAAGTGGCACGCCTAAGTGAGATTGAGAGCTTGGCGTGCCACGCCTTTGTCCTAAAGTGGCACGCCCAGACTTCATTGGCCTTTAGCCCTTTCTCTGGGATTTAGTACCAGCGTGCCACGCCATACTGCTCAAGTGGCACGCCCATGCAATTGTGGACTTCTCAAGCTTGGCGTGCCATGCCTGGTTCCTCAAGTGGCACTACTAAGTGACTTTTTGGAGCTGGCGTGTGATAAACCCCGATTTCATGATTTATCTTGTGATTATTTTAGGGGATTTTACCACCTTTTCCCACATTTATTCAATGAAATAGCATGGTTTTGTAATTATCCCTTGAATTTTGCTTAAGTGTTAAAACATGCTTTTTAGGCCTTAAATTGGTAATTTTGATTCACTTTAATTCCATTCGATGCCTTGATATGTGTGTTGAGTGATTTCAGGTTTATAAGGCAAGTATTGGATGGAAGAAATGAGTAGAAAAGCATACAAAGTGGAGAATGCATGAAGAAACAAAGATTGGGAACGCATCAAAGGACGCGCACGCGCACAAGGCGCGCACGCGCACAAGGCGCGCACGCGCAAAAAGTGGTCTCGCCTATAGACGCGCACATGGCGCGCATGCGCCAATACTCTTACATGGCCCACTTAAAGGCAAAACGCTAGGGGCAATTTCTGAGCTACCCAGGCCCAAATCCAACTTGTTTCTGAGTGTATTTCATGCAGAATTGAAGTCCAAGCAAAGGGGGAGCAATTAGTTTTAGCCAACATGAGCCTTTAGTTAGTTTTCTAGAGAGAGAAGCTCCCTCTTCTCTCTAGAATTAGGTTAGGATTGTGTTAGATTATCTTAGATTCATGTTTAATTACTTGATTACATCTTGTTTCTTTTATAATTTCTCATCTCTACATCTTGATTCTCTTAATTGTGATGCTAATTTCTCATTTTGCTCTCTTTTGTAATGATGAACTCATGTTAGATTTGGTTTACATTTAATGCAATTTTGATGTTGATATTTCTTTAATTGATGAATTGAGTTGTGATCTTACTTTTCTTGCACTTAGTAGTTATTAGATTTTATTATTTTGGCAAAATTATGATGTTTACTTTTATTGCATTCTATGTGTTTGATGAAATGTTCTCCTTAGTTTTTGAGTAGTTTTGTCAACTCTTGGTCTAAGCCAAGGGAATTGGGTAAACTTGAGTCATTGAGTATGATGGAATTGGTGCATTGAGAACCCATGGTGATCAATTTGATACCCATTGACGCTAACCCACTACTAAGTTAATTAGTAAGTAGATTAGGACTTAAGGGTTGATGTGATCAAACCTATTTGACGTACTTCAAGCTTAGGAGTAAATGTTACGTACTCAAAGCTTTTGGAAAGTAGACTTAATAAGTTGGCCTCTCATAATTATCAATATTCGGTTTGTTGACAAGGATGGTGATCTCGATTACCTAAGTCTTAGCCAAGAGTTCTCTATTTTGCTTTCTTTACTCACTTGCTTGATTTACTTTCTTGCCATCTCATGAACTAAAACCCCCTATTTACCCCTTCATAGCCAATAACTAAGCACTACATTGTTTCCTAGGGAGACGACCCGGAGTCTAAATACTTTGGTTAATTCTTATTGGGGTTTGTTCTTTGTGACAACCGATAATTTTTTGATAGTGAGAGTTGTTCGTTGGTTTGGAGCTATGCTTACGACGAAGTAATTCTTTTCTATAAGAAGAAATTCTAGACTATCGAGCAAACCTCGTTATCAAAATGGCGCCGTTGCCGGGGACACAATGGTGCTATGTTATTGGCTATTGTATATATTGTGAATAGTTTGAATTTTGGTTTATTTGCTAGTTTTTGCTAGTTTAGGATTTTATCTTCTTTGTTTCTTATTAATCTTTGTTTTTATTTTATTTTCTCTTTCACTATGAATTCTCATCCTTTTGGTTGAGTGTAGTTCAAACTATGTTGTAGGAAATGGAAGCTCCAATGAGGATATACATCAAGGATTTAGAAATCAAAGATGGGAGGAACCTCGAGCTTATGAACCACCTTCATGGCAACAACCTCCTACGAACTCTTATGAGTATAATCCTGATCCTAATGTGTATCAATCTAATGTGTGTGATGACCCTCATTGTGGCTGTCAATCACAATCATCATATGCATGTGATCCCACTCCTCAATATAGCCATACACCATACTCACAAGCCTCACACCACCATTCAACTCCATATGACCATAACTCATACACACCATATCAACCACCATTCCAACATCAATACTCCCTAGAACCACAAATTCTACATACACCACCTCAAGAATCCCACCAATATGAACCACCTTCCAATATTAACAATCTTCCCTTAAACAATGAACCAAACCTTCTACCACCACCTCCCGACGAAGCATTCATATTAGAACTGAGAGACCTTGAATCTCGCATCTTAAGGCGACAAGAGGAGGATGAAACTCAATTTAAGGAGCTAAGAGCAAGGATAGCTAGCATGGTAGAAGCCGTGAATCACCTAACATCCCACCTAAGCTCATGCACCCTAAGTATCCCCATTGTTGAATATGGAGAAACAATCAAGGAGCTTGGTGAGGAAATGAACTTAAGGCTCCATGGTGAGGAAGAAGAGTTGAAGCAAGAAGAGTAACAAGAGGATAAGATAGAGATTAGCGAACAAAAGGAAGTAGTGGATGGATGTTTGAGATATGTTGAGCACATAACGGATGTTGAAGAGGAGAGTAAAGTTGCGAAAGTAAACGGAGAGTTGAAGGAAATTGATCAAGAAGTGGATTCCATCACTAGTGTGATTTTTTGCCCACATTGATCAATCCCCTTGACGATCTTGTGGAGTCTTCTCCCAATGGATTAGAATGCAATGTTGAGAAGGGTGTGCCACCTCCAAAACCCATTGTAAGTGAAGAACTGGAAGAAGTGTTCCAAGCAACAAGCCCTCCTGTCTATGATGATTCCGCATCCACATATGATCCTTTTGAATTTGAAAAGTCTTTCCCCAAAATGCTTAGACTTGATGGTGAGGTAGACTTCACTAGACCTCCTATCTATGATGAGAGTGATGGGGAGGAGATGGAAGAAGTTGGTGAAAAAGAATGTGAACATGAGGAAGCTTGGCAAGAGGAGAAACTTGAAAAACCTTGCCAAGTGGTGGAAGCCTCTAGAAGAAGATGGACGGGAGTAGAGCATGCTTTATCAAGACCTTTGGGAACTCCTCCACCTAGTTCGCCATCCAATCCTTCGCTTGAGTGGGTAAAACTTCTAACTCTCAGCTTTATTATCCCACTTGAGTATGGTCTGCTTGAGACGGATGGCCAACTTAAGGCGCTTTGTGGAATTAAGCGAAAGAGGAGGATGTTTAGTGGTTGGCGTTATAAATCTAGATTCATTATGGTTGAAAGCTCAAAATTGAAGAACATGGATTGGTGTAATGCTCAATTAAATGGGTCCAGGAGAGTAGTTTGGTGCTTTCATGAGAATTCTGCTTTCTCGTCGCCCGGACAAAGTCAAGGCAATCAACTAGAAGATGGGTGCGAGGACAAGATATGGGATCCTGGATTACCCTATGAGAGTCAGTTTTGGGAGCTCATATCTTGGAGAGAACCTCACTCAAGCTTAGTAAAGAAGGTTAGAACTTCTAACAACCGATTGAAGGACAAGCACTCTTGGAGGTTCAAGGATGGATACAAGCATAAGACACCTTGACAAGAAGCCTCCCAATGTCCAACTTAAGGACTTAAACTAAAAGTGCTTGGTGGGAGACACCCCACCATGGTAAACTCTTTTCATTCTCTTGTAGATATAATGAATGAATGAGTTGAGTTCCATTGTATATAATTTCTTTACTTCTCAGTATATTTTGCTTGCTTGCTAAGGTGTTTATACATTCCATACTTTAATTAGGGATAATTCTCTGAACTTGAGTTTTTGTTTGAATTCCAAGTCTCCTCAATTTGTTTGAAAAATCACCAATATTCTAAAAATGTGTTTAATTTTGCATCTTAGCTAGTCTAAAGTCTTAGAGAAGGATGGGAAGGTTATGAGATATCTTTGATGCTCATTAAAAAAAAAAAAAAAACAAGCCACGCGCAAGCGTATAGTGCGCGCGCGCGTCGGCTGCACATTTTTCCTTTCTGGGCCAAAGACCAGAGAGTTGTGCCACTTTTGGGCCAACTCTGTGCCTTAACCCACGCGGACGCACGCTGTACGCGTCCGCACCACTCCTTATTTTCTCACCCACGTGTTGGCGTATTTGGCGCCTCCGCGCCCATTCCATAAGCTCAAGCCATCCACGCGAACGCGCACAGTGCGTGCACGCTTCGACGCGTCTTAGCATCAGCTAGGCCAAAAGACCCGAGAGTTATGACAACTCTGGGCCTCTTTTGTGCCTCTGGCCCAGCACAGCCGCGCGGACGCGCACCGTACGCATCCGCACCGATCCCTAATTCTCCCATCTACCCGTAAGCGCACATGGCGCTTCCACGCCAATCCTTAATTACCTCCACCCACGCGGACGCGCATGGTGCGCGCACGCATGGATTCAAATTTTTACTTACCTCAGGGACGCAAAGCCCTAGCACAGTCGTGCAAATCCTCTTCTCCACTGCTCTAATGTTTCTCCTTCTCCCTCTCAACCAACGTCTCTCTTCCCTTATCCCTCCACAACCAGCACTCCGGCGAGCAACCTCCGACACACCACCACCGTCGCCGTGCGCGCCCAACCCCCTCTTCCTCACTCCCTCTCTTCCACTCGACCCTCTCTGTCTCTGCTCTCTCTTACAGCCAGCCTCAGCACCACCCCAAGCACCGCCGCGACCCCATTGTCGCTTGTGTGAGCTCCACTGTGACATCAAACCGTCGCTCCGCTTCACCTTCTCTTCATTTGCCATTCAGTTTCTGCGTCCCAGGTTCCATACCCTCCCCTGTTCTGCTTCCCTTTTACTGCTTTATGTTAATTTCATTAATTAGCTAGCTTAGTTAGTTAGTTTAGTTTACTTAGGTGGTTAGGGAATCTGGGCTGAGTAGTGGATTTAGGATTAACCGAATCTTTGCTGCTGTGTGAAATTGCTCTGTTTTTTTGGATTATTCTATGTTCGTTTAATCTTTGATGCTGCTTGCCTGTGTTTGATTGATGAAAGGAACTGCTGATGTTCTTTGTGCTGTTTAATTTACGTTGCTGCTGAACTATTGGCCGTTTGTTGCATTCATATGAATTCATATATATGGTTTTGTGTTTTGATTGATGATGAATCCATATGGAACCTGATTTGCTGTTTAAACTTTGAAATAGCCAATTTGCTACTGAAATGCTGCCGGATTTTTTCTAACCACGTTCCATGAATTAACAATGCTTTGATTGGTGTAACTAACTCTAGTTGATGATTTCTGTATCAATTAGAATTTTGTTACCTAAAGGGTTTTGAAAAATCCTCATGGGCATGTTTACAGGTTTTTGGTTATGCTCCTAATGCGCTTTACTTGCTTGCAATGCTAATTTGCTATATGCATTGCATGATTGAGTAAGTTTTCAAATTTACCATAAACTTGATTTTCATTTAGAGTTAAGCTCAAGTTGCTTGCTTTCACAAGATTGATGGTTTCTTCTACCTATGTGGCCATTGTGATTCAATTCCTATATACCCTTGGTCACATGGCGCATGAATTTTCAAATCTCACCTCAATCCCTGTGACTTGCATGCATGGTTGGAATTGGTGTTAAACGTGCTTAAATTACTTGTTTCTCAAGATTTTGCTCTCACCAACTCCAATTCGTATAACTCTAGTGATCCTTGCATTGATTGATGACTTATTTTCTCATTAGTTGCTTTCTAGCTATACCACATTTCATCATCAATGACTTGATGCATTTCATGATTGTGAACGTGCCTACATTCGAATTTTGTGCATTCCTTTTGAATTGAGCCAGTAACCACCATATCACTGATTTTCAAACTGATTTCTAACTTTAATTTGTTTAACCAACTAACTTCTTTTGGTTTTCAACCTAACTCTTTTGATCATTATTTTGGATATGGTATTTCCTAGGCTTAGTGAACGAATAATGTGCAAATGTGGTTTGAATTCTTGGTTTAAAGTATGATTTGAATTCTGAATTCTGTTGCTTGCATTCCAAGAAATCTCTTTACTTTATTCACTTCATGAATATGCTTTGCTTTGAGTGCTTTGTATCTATTTGGTTATCTGCTTATACTGTATCATCTCTGTTTTTTAGGATGTCAGACAAGGGAAAGGCTATAGCCACTACCTCCAAAAAGAGAAAGCACTCCAAGACCTCTACCCCCTCACCATATGCTAATTATGCCAAGAATCTGTTAAACGAAGAGGATAAGGAAAATCAGCTGCTGCCACCCACTGACCCGATCAAATTCCCAAACCTCTACTGCGAGCTACGCTTCTCCAGTTATAAGAAGAAAAATCTAAACATTGAGAAGAAGCTGAACCTTCCCAATGAAGTGAGGCGTGCCATAAACACCCGCATCTCAGAGTTGGGGCTAGATTTCGTTGATAGGGACTTGGAAAGGATTAACATCTCATGGGTTAAGGAGTTCTACTGTAACTTCTTCCGAGCAGGCTTGGATTCAGTGCACTTAAGGGGTAGAGAGATTATGGTCACTGAGGCTGCCATAGGGGATGCACTGCTTTGTAGAGTTTGTACTCCTGACACTTGTGCCTACCATCAGGAAGAGGTAGCTCTTCTCTCAATGACTTTTGACTATGAGGTGCTTAAACGCGTGATTGCCACACCAGACGCTCCCTGGGTGATGAGAATTTTTGTGGAGAAAACTTATTGACAAGTCATCTTAGCTTAGTTTCACTAGCCTTTTTCTTTTGTTTTCAATTGAATTATGCACTTTCTTGAGCCATAAGCAAGCCAATTGGGTAGATTTTCATGCTTCCTTTGATTTAATCAACCATGTATGAATTCATGCTATTTCATGAGGTTTTATGCTATAATTGTCACATATTATGAAAGAATGAATATCTCATGATTTTGAGCATAGCTTTGATGTGTTTGGTTGATTAATGATAGGTGAAGAAAGCTTGGAGAAAGGTTGAAGAAAGAAGGAATGGCTAGGAGGAAGAGAGGGCAAAAAGTTTGAGCAAAAGTTTGCCTCAAACTTTAGCTCAAACTTTTGGAATAAGTGAAAATGAACCAGGGAGCAAAAAGCTGGACCAAAAGTTTGCCTCAAACTTTTGTGCAAACTTTTGGGCAAAAAGCTGGAGCAAAAGTTTGCCTCACTCTTTTGTGCAAAAAGCTGGAGCAAAAGTTTGCCTCAAACTTTTTGGCAAACTTTTGGCATCACAAATCAACACCCTGGAGAGCAAAAGTTTGCGCCAACGTTAGCCTCAAACTTTTTGGCAAACGTTGGCGCATGAACAACACACCCTGGAGAGCAAAAGTTTGCGCCAACGTTAGCCTCTAACTTTTTGGCTAACGTTGGCGCCATGAGTGTGCAAGGGGAGGCCAACGTTGGAGCAAAAGTTTGACCCCAAACTTTTGCCCCAACATTGGTATCAGCAAAAGCGGGTGGCTGATGTGAAAAGTTGGAGTAAAAGTTTGCCTCAAACTTTTACTCAAACTTTTACTCAAGCTTTCATGATTCCAAACCCGGTTCAATTCGGTTCTTCTCCAAACTCCAAGAGCAATCAACCAAGGCCTCTCTCAACCCAATTCCATCAAGAGCAAAGGCCCAATTGAAGGCTTGAAGACCATTTGAAGAAAGTGTATAAATAGCATAGGATTTAAGTTTTTCGGGGAGCTTCCCCAGAGGAACATTCAACCAATCCACCTGGTGGAGCAGACAATAACAACAACAACCCACCCCAGAGGAGAGTTTTGGCCTCCTATACCTTTGTAAATGCTAGGCATTGTGGAAGCAGCATTCTCACCCCTAATGTCAATGCAAACAACTTTGAATTGAAGCCACAACTCATTACATTGGTCCAAAACAACTGCTCGTTTGGGGGAGGACCATTGGAGGATCCAAATCAACATCTATCTACCTTCTTAAGGATTTGTGACACTGTCAAGTCCAATGGCGTGAATCCTGAGACCTACAAGCTTCTGCTGTTCCCATTCTCATTAAGGGACAAGGCCGCACAATGGCTTGAGACTTTTCCTCAAGGAAGCATCACTAGCTGGGATGATTTGGTGACTAAATTTTTAGCCAAATTCTGTCCACCTCAAAGAGTTATCAGGCTAAAAACTGAGGTGCAAACATTCACACAATTGGATGCTGAAAATCTGTATGAAGCATGGGAGAGATACAAGGCTCTGCTGAGGAAATGTCCACCAGAAATGTTTACTGAGTGGGACAAGCTACAGAATTTCTATGAAGGACTCACTCTAAAGGCTCAAGAATCACTTGACCACTCAGCTGGAGGATCATTGCAACTGATGAAAACAGCAGAAGAAGCTCAAAATCTTATTGACATGGTGGCCAACAATCAATATTTCTTTGCTCACCAAAGAAATCGCCAACCATCACAGAGGAGAGGAGTAATGGAGCTAGAAGGAGTGGACTCAATCTTGGCTCAAAACAAGATGATGCAGCAGCAAATTCAACAACAATTTGAGCAAATGACCAAGAGGATTGATAGCCTCCAAGTTGCAGCAGTTAACACAAGCCAACCATCATCCACATGGGGGCAAAATGAAGAAACTCAAGAAGAACAACAACAAGAGCAAGTACAGTATATGCACAACCAAGGACCAAATGAAGTGTATGGTGATACATACAATCCATCCTGGAAGAACCACCCAAACCTCAGATGGGGAGATAATCACACCCAAAACCAACAACCATGGCAGAGGAACTCGAACCAAAACAACCCAAGAAGCAACCAAAACCACAACCAGCAGCAAACTAACCAGAACCCCTACAGAAAACCTCAAAACAACTACCCCAACCCCAACCAGTACCAATCCAATAACCAACCCACCAACCAAAATGCCTACCATCCACCATCCACATCTCATAACCCACCTCAAGTATCACCTGAATCTCAAAGACTCACTAACTTGGAGACCTTGATGGATAAAATGTTGAAACACCAGGAAATGACAACCAAGAACCATGAAGCCTCCATAAAGAGCCTAGAGAGGCAGATGAGGCAAATCTCCAAGCAGATCTCTATTGAGAGACCTTCAAGCTCTCTGCCGAGTGACACAATTCCAAATCCTAAGGAAGAATGCAAGGCAATACAAGTAAGGAGTGGGAGAACATTGATGAGCAATAATGACACTACAAAGAAGCAAGCAGAGAGCAGCAAAAGGCCAATAGAAGATGAGGAGCAAACAAAGGCAGATGAAACCAAGGATCAAGTTGTGATGCCAAACAAGAGCATTGAGAAACTCAAAGAGAAGGACAACCAACCACACGGTTCAAAAGAAGTAACTCAGGGACAGCAGCAAATAGGAAAGAGCATCACACCTCCACTGCCATATCCCCAGAGGTTCAACAAAGAAACTAAGGACCAACATTTTCATAAGTTCCTTGAGACTTTCAAAAAGCTGGAAATCAATATTCCTTTGGCTGAAGCACTTGAGCAAATGCCTCTGTATGCCAAGTTTTTGAAGGAGCTTATCAATAAGAAAAGAAGTTGGGATGAGAAAGAAACCATACTGCTTACTGAGGAATGCAGAGCCTTGATTCAAAAAGGGCTTCCTCCTAAGCTTGAGGACCCAGGGAGCTTTTTGCTACCTTGCACCATTGGGGAATTAACCATCACTAAAGCAATGTGCAATCTAGGAGCAAGTATCAACTTAATACCATCCTCCTTGGTAAAAAAGTTGCATATAGAGGAAGTTAAACCAGTACAGATATCTCTAGAGCTAGTAGATAAGTCAACGGTATACCCCAGGGGTATGATTGAAAACCTTCTGGTCAAGGTGGACAATTTCATATACCCTGCAGATTTTGTGGTTCTGGATTCAGATGGGGATGATGGTGATTCTATTATACTGGGAAGGCCATTCTTGGCCACTGCTAGAGCTATCATAGACATAGAGCAAGGATAACTAACTCTCAAGATGCATGATAAGAGTGTCACTCTGAAGGTGTTACCAGAAGCACAGTTTGGTAATGAGAAGAAAAACTATATGGAACTTGACAAGGAAGAATCACAGTTAAAGGAAGAAAGCAACAAGGCGATTCACAACAATATCCCAAGGCAAAAGATTGTGCAAACTGATGAAGAAGTCCAAGAGAATATTGGAGTATTAGCCACTGAAAGAATGAAAGATCCCCAAGGTAAGCCTACGGCCAGAAAAGAAAGATCAACAAAAGAAAAGATGAAACGCAGAAACAAAACAAAAAGGGGTTGGAAGAACAGGAAGATTCCAACAGAGGGGCTTTCCAAAGGTGACAAAGTGCAACTGATATATCAACCGCTGGGAACAAGCCAACAGACTGATGACTATTACACTGTCAGCAACATACTCTCATTAGAGCACGTTGAAATTGAACACCAGAGAACAAAAAGGAGGATCACAGTCAGGGGAGACAAGTTGAGGCACTACAAGCACCAACCTCCATAAAAGAAAGCCCCAATGTCAAGCTAGTGACAATAAAAGAGCACTTATTGGGAGGCAACCCAACCTGAGGTAGTTTTATTTTCATAGCTTTTTCAATAAAAATGTTGAATAATTAATATGTATTGCAAGGAGCTAAGTTTGGTGTTGCACACCAAAAATAACTCAAGAGAGAATGGAGGATTCCAAGTTTGGTGTTCCACCAAAACCTCATTCAAAAGCACATTTTAACTTCCTGCACACTGCTAGTTCCAAGCAATCAAACAGATTATTCAACCACTTAACTTTTTTTTTAGTCTTAAAACTTCATAACCTTTAGCAAGGACACAAAATTTTTCCTAGAGTTAACCTGCTGTATCCAGAAAAGTGGCAAGAAATTAAGTTTGGTGTTCCCACACCAAATTGAATCCACAAGCCACAATCAATTCATGCATACTAACTGGTCATCTAAGGGCTTGAAAAGCAAGCAACTTTTGAGAATTATGCAGGGAATTCACCACCATTTGAAGACACTATGCATCATAACTCAAAAGGGCACAATAGAAGGAAGGACAAAGGAACTGCAAACCAATAGGTTGTATTTACACTCAACTCTTACTGTTGAAAAATGTTTTGACTTGTGTTTTGTTAAAGTGTTCATCTAATACAAGTAGAATCACTCTTAGAATAAGTAAGCTAGTCTATGTGTGTGCTTGTGTGTTTACTTTCACTAAACAAAACGCATGCTTTGTCCCCTGCATTTTCAATTCAATAAAAGAAATGTTTGAATGTGAAGTGAGATAGTTCTCTGTTAGATAGAAGTACAATAAAAGTAAGTGGTGGTGTGTGTGTGTGTGATTGTATAATAGCTCACTTTAGTGAATAAGAGAACTAGGATGTCTCCCTCTAAGTAGAAAGTGGCCTACTGTCTATGAATCTCAATCAAATAAAAATCCTTGGTTAGAAAGAAAAACATAAAGAGAAAGAAAAAAAAAAGGGAGAAAAAGAAATAGCCAAAGAGTGGCAGAACAAAAGAAAAACAAAAAGAAACAAAGTTGGACACCAATAGCTTGAACCTCAGAACATATGCCTGTGGTGTCTTTGTATTAGGATCTGCTTGGATTATTAAGCTCTTTGGAGTGCATCAACACTTGATGACTTGGGTTAACTAACCCGGGATCATCAGCTGAAAGTCCACTATCAAGAGCAACCTAACTACAAGGCATTTAGTAGCCCAAAGAGGTGCTGGGCATCAATGTTCTAAGAAGGAATGTGAGCCAAGTGTCTATAGTGAATAATGTGTCAAGTATAAAGAAAAGGAAATGAACTTGCTACACATGACACTCAAATAAAGCTTATGAACAAAATAATAGCCAAGGATAAAGAAATAATGAGAGGTCATAGCAGTATGTTACTTGAAGCTTGAAGGAGACTTTCTAGGCTTAAGAGTCAATAAGAGGTGAGTGTTTACTGATGCGCATAAACTTGTTATGCTACGATTTAGGAAATTGCACGATCGGCAAAATTCCTTCCGGCAAGTGCACCGGTTATCGTCAAGTAAAAACTCACAATAGAGTGAGGTCGAATCCCACAAGGATTGGTTGAGTGAGCAATTCGGATTAGAAGTATGTTCTAGTTGAGCGGAATCAAGATTTAGATGAGAATTGCGGAATGTAAAATTGCATGAATTAAAGAGCGAGAAGCTAAATTGCTGAAATTAAAAGGGATGGGGGTGATTGCATGAATTTAATTGCAGAATGTAAAGAGAAAGTGGTAGATCAGAAATGGGGAATTCATTGGGTGTTAGGAGATATTGAGATCTCCGAATCAAAACATTTTTATTCCTTCCTCAATCAATGCATTCATTGAATTTTGCTTGGCAATCTTATATGATTGGATCCCAATCCCTTGGCTCACCAATTCTCTCTAAAAACAAACAAATTCCCAATCCCTTGGTTTAAATGTTCATAAGAAGAGATGATGCTCGATCACTGATTATACCACACAGTTTCATGAACCACAATTTGGTAGGATTACATGTCACAATATCCATCCAAACCCCAATCCAATTCACTGTGAGAAAGCTTCTCTAGCATGAATCCTCCATTCCTTTCCCAAGGTTCCGAAGGATTCCAATTATGGGTAGTTTCTTTCCCAAGACAACTACCCAATGGAATTAGATCGAGAAGCTTTCTAACAAAATTCAAGAGAAAAGATTGAAGAAGAAGATAAAACTATTATTGATTCATTGAATTACAATAGAGCTCCCTAACCCAATGAAAGGGGTTTAGTGAGTCATAGCTCTGAATTCAATTACAAAACTAAAAGAAAATGATCCAAAGTTCTCCGTGTGTCCAAACTTCCCCCTCAGGGGCTGGATTCCCCCTCAATCCCCCCTTCAAATGCAGAAACTAAGGCCTTTAAATAGGCTCCCTAAATTACAAAATGAAAATGAAATTCAAAGCAAATTACAATCAAATGAAAATAAACTATTCTAGATGATTCTTGTGGCCTTGATTTGGTGTTGTTGATGGGCCTTGCTTGCTTGAAGGGTAGAGTGACATAATTGATCCAAAAAGGATAATGATCCATTAAACTACACTCAAACGTTGCACCCCCCTTTCTTGAGTCGTCACTTTGTTCTCTTGTCAACCTTGCCAATTTGATGCCAAATATAGACTATTATACCTCGTTGGAAAGCTATGGATGTCAGCTTTCTAACGCAACTGGAAGCACCTCAATTGGATCTCTATAGCTCAAGTTATGCTTGATTGAAGGTGACAAGGTTGCTGGTTGGTTTGACAGCGTTTAAGCCAACGTTTAAGTCACTTAAACGTGCTCGAAAATGCCAATTTTGGGAGCTCAGTTGCATTGTCCACCCCATACTTCTATACATCGTTGGAAAGCTCTGGATGTCTACTTTCCAATGCAACTGGAAGCGCATCATTTGGAGTTCTACAACTCGAGTTATACTCCATGGAAGGTGAAGAGGTCAGCTGGCCTGATTGCATGTTGGTACTATGCTCTTCTATGCACATTACGGGGCTGTTTTCTCCCTCAATTTTTAGTATCCACCATGCATGCCATATATGCTTGGAAAGCTCTAGATGTCTTCTTTCCAATGCATTTTGAATCACCTCATTTGGAGTTTTGTAGCTCAAGTTATTTATGTTTGAAGAAGGCATGGTCAAGCTGTTCCATATAACACGTTTAAGCTCCAGTTTAAGCTTAAACTGGAGCTTAAACGCTGGCACTCCCTGGAGGCACAAGCTCGAGCACGTTTAAGCTTCAGTTTAAGGTTAAACTGAAGCTTAAACGTGGAAATGAGAAAGCAACCCTGGAGGAGAAAAATAGTCGAACACGTTTAAGCTCCAGTTTAAGGTTAAACTGGAGCTTAAACGTGGAATGCTCCTGGTGCCTTTCATACTTCTGGCGTTTAACCTCTAGTTTAAGGTTAAACTGGAGGTTAAACGTGGAAATGCTCCCCTGGTGAGATTCTCACTTCTGGCGTTTAACCTCCAGTTTAAGGTTAAACTGGAGGTTAAACTTCAATTCCAGCATTATATGGCTTGGTAGTTTAAGTTCCAGTTTAAGCTTAAACTGGAACTTAAACTCCACATGTGATATTCAAGCTTCCTTTATTGATTTTGTTGCTTCCTTGCCTAGCCTCTTCTTCCCTGAAATCATCCAAACAATTGCATCAAAGTCTTGCAAAATTTCATGAGAAATCTTCCATTCATAGCATTCAAGTAATATAACTAAAAACTCATGGAATTTGCATCAAAATCTTCATGTTGAATGATTTAAGACAAGCATGACTATTTGGCCCAAATGATTACTTAAGGCTCAAGAAAATGCATAAAACAACTAAAAATAAAAGAAAAAGGCTAGTGAAACTAGCCTAAGATGCCTTGGCATCACAACACCAAACTTAATCCTTGCTTGTCCCCAAGCAAGTTCTGAATTATTGAGAAGAAAGAATGAAACAGAAAGTAAATTCATTAGCCATATCAGTAAGTAATTGACATTGATTAATGGCGTGTTCATGCAGAAAGTTGTTGCAGCATCACTTTATTGTTTCTTAGGTAAGAATGTCACTTTTTATGTTTCCACTAAAACACTGCTATGGCCTCTTGTTATTCACATATCCTTGGCAAGTTTCTTTTCTTTGTTTTTCTTTTTCTTTGAGCTTATTTGCTCCTTGTTGCTCAGTGTCATGTGTTGCACAAGCCTTTGGCATTTTCTTTTTCTTATCAGTGCACTACACATATCCACTACAGGCATTTTAGTTCACATTTCTTCTTGAGACATTGGTACCCAGCACCTCTTTGTGTGACTAAATGTTTTGTATTTAGGTTGCTCTTGATAATGGACTTTTGGTTGATAATCCCGGGTTAGTTAACCCAAGTTACCAAGTGTTGAAACACTCCTCAGAACCTATTCATCCAAGCATATCCTTAATACATAAACACCACAGGCATTTGTCTCAGAAGTTCAAACCATTGGTGCCTAGCTTATTTTCTCAATTTTTTGCTTTTTGGTTGCCCTTTTTCAGTGGCTTTTTCTTCTTCTTCTTCTTTCTTTTTCATGGCCAAAGACATTTATTCATCAAGATCCATAGACAGCATCCTAATTTCCACTAAAAGTGACAATTCTAACTTTATTTCTTAGTGAGCTGACTATTCAATCAAACATGCATACCACCACTTAATCTTATTTGATTTCTTACTAAATGGAATTGAGTTACTTTTGTTCAAACATTTCTTTTATTTTATGGAAACAGAACAAGCATGGCAAGCATACATTTAAGCAAGTGAAGTTTATCCAGACACTTAGACTATCACTTATTTGGAAATTAAACAAACAGACAAACAAAAACTGCAATGACTCAAACTTAAAGCAGGGGTGCATGCAAACTTCAAATATCAGCAATTCAAAGTACAAGTAATTAAGTGACAATACAACCTTTTAGCATCTTCTTTGTTGTTCATCATCCTTCCTAGCCTTGGTGTTCTCTTTGATGATGATGTATATTCCTTCCATGAGATTGATTGTCTTCCTGCAAAGCTATTAGAAGTTGCTTGTTCCCCAAGCACTTTGAGAATTGGTTAGCATGCATGGATGTTTGTAGGCCTCTGAACTTAGATTGGTGTGTGAACACGAAACTTAGTTCCTTGCCATATGCAGCAATTGGGATCATATGCAGAAAACCTCATGTGCTTTTATTAAGAAAATAACTATGAACTAGAAAAAGAAACTATGAACTAGAAATTAAACTATTGTTTAAGTAGTTTCCCTGATTGGTTGGAGCTAGTGACTAGTCATGCTGAGGTAGAAATGTGCTTTTAATGAAGTTTTTTGGTGGAACACCAAACTTAGAATCTCACATTCACCCTTGAATTGTTTTGGTGTGCAACACCAAACTTAGCTCCTTGCAATACAGATAAATCTACTTAACTCTTTTATTGAAATAACTAGAAAAGAAAAACTACCTTTGGTTGGGTTGCCTCCCAACAAGCGCTTCTTTAACATCATTAGCTTGACATGCTGTTCCTGACTTTCTTCCTCTTCTTCCAGTTTGTTAAGAGGAATGACTTCAAGTGGATAAAGGAGCTAGTTAGTGCCCCTTGTTGTGAATGCTTCTTTCCAGCAAGCTTTCCCTTGTGATTGGCTTGAGTGAACTTGCTTGTTGGCTCAGGAGTTGGATTGTTCTTCGACCTTCTCTTCTTCATGGATATGATCCTTTGTTTCTCGATCACAATCCTCATTTTGGTGCTTGTTTCTACTGCCTTCACATCCTTGATCTCAGAACTTGGTTGTTGTTGGACAGTTGGAGTATCCTGTTCATCAAAAGCTTCCTGAATTTGTGGTTCAATGAACCCTTCCTCTTTGCAACTCTCTGTGTCATTGGAGTGTGATCTCCCTTGATTGACTTTCTCCCTTTCTTGTTCTTCTGATTCCTCCCTTGGGTTTGCCATGGTATCACTAGAAGAATTGTGGGTAGGGATTTGCTTTGATAGATATCCAATTTGTGCTTCTAGCTTTTGAATGGCAGCACCATGATTTTGTAAGTTGGATATCACTTCTTCCTTAAAGCTTTTCAAATCGGTTATGTCTTGACTCATGGTTGCAAGCATTCCTTCTATCCTGTTTAATTGATCTTGAAATTGTTGGTTCGGATTAGGTTGATGAGGTTGATTATCTTGGCTGTGATATGGTGGCTGGGAGTATGTGTTTTGTGTGGGCTGATAGAGTCTTTGGTTGGAGTGTTGGTAGTGGTATGAATCTTGTGTGTAGTGGAATGAGTCTTGTGGATAGTGAAATGAATTGTATGAATTTGAGAAGGAATTTTGTGCTGAGAAATGCTCAAGTGATGAAGAATTTGGATATGTAAAACTAGGAGGTGAGGTTGGATAATTCAGAGGTGATGGTTCTTGATGAATGGGGTGTGAATAAGTGAAATCTCTTTGGTTTTGATCTTCCCAGCCACAACTTGAGTAGTGATCAAATTCACCAAAACATGGACCATTTTTTCGCTCTGGGAAGTACCCCGTTTCCTGTTCCTGATACTCCCACCCACCATGAGCATAATAACATGAATCATTCTGTGGTGGTGGAGAGTTTCTCATGAATTTTGATTGACCAAAAGATGATGGATACTCCTTTCTTTTTTGCAATGTGCTCAGTCTCAAACAATACTCATCCAAAGATAGTGGAAATTCCATAGTGAGGCAATATCACAAACAGCTAGTGGTTAGTATGCTAACAAGTGAATAAGCAAAGAAAACAAATTAAAATTTGCAGAAATTAGCAGTAATAAACTGAAACAAAAACTATTAACAAAAGAAAACAAAAATTGCTCAATCTAGTTAACTTCCAATTGGAGAATTGTCAATCGAAAACCAATCCCCGGCAACGGCGCCATAAACTTGATGCGCATAAACTTGTTATGCTACGATTTAGGAAATTGCACGATCGGCAAAATTCCTTCCGGCAAGTGCACCGGTTATCGTCAAGTAAAAACTCACAATAGAGTGAGGTCGAATCCCACAAGGATTGGTTGAGTGAGCAATTCGGATTAGAAGTATGTTCTAGTTGAGCGGAATCAAGATTTAGATGAGAATTGCGGAATGTAAAATTGCATGAATTAAAGAGCGAGAAGCTAAATTGCTGAAATTAAAAGGGATGGGGGTGATTGCATGAATTTAATTGCAGAATGTAAAGAGAAAGTGGTAGATCAGAAATGGGGAATTCATTGGGTGTTAGGAGATATTGAGATCTCCGAATCAAAACATTTTTATTCCTTCCTCAATCAATGCATTCATTGAATTTTGCTTGGCAATCTTATATGATTGGATCCCAATCCCTTGGCTCACCAATTCTCTCTAAAAACAAACAAATTCCCAATCCCTTGGTTTAAATGTTCATAAGAAGAGATGATGCTCGATCACTGATTATACCACACAGTTTCATGAACCACAATTTGGTAGGATTACATGTCACAATATCCATCCAAACCCCAATCCAATTCACTGTGAGAAAGCTTCTCTAGCATGAATCCTCCATTCCTTTCCCAAGGTTCCGAAGGATTCCAATTATGGGTAGTTTCTTTCCCAAGACAACTACCCAATGGAATTAGATCGAGAAGCTTTCTAACAAAATTCAAGAGAAAAGATTGAAGAAGAAGATAAAACTATTATTGATTCATTGAATTACAATAGAGCTCCCTAACCCAATGAAAGGGGTTTAGTGAGTCATAGCTCTGAATTCAATTACAAAACTAAAAGAAAATGATCCAAAGTTCTCCGTGTGTCCAAACTTCCCCCTCAGGGGCTGGATTCCCCCTCAATCCCCCCTTCAAATGCAGAAACTAAGGTCTTTAAATAGGCTCCCTAAATTACAAAATGAAAATGAAATTCAAAGCAAATTACAATCAAATGAAAATAAACTATTCTAGATGATTCTTGTGGCCTTGATTTGGTGTTGTTGATGGGCCTTGCTTGCTTGAAGGGTAGAGTGACATAATTGATCCAAAAAGGATAATGATCCATTAAACTACACTCAAACGTTGCACCCCCCTTTCTTGAGTCGTCACTTTGTTCTCTTGTCAACCTTGCCAATTTGATGCCAAATATAGACTATTATACCTCGTTGGAAAGCTATGGATGTCAGCTTTCTAACGCAACTGGAAGCACCTCAATTGGATCTCTATAGCTCAAGTTATGCTTGATTGAAGGTGACAAGGTTGCTGGTTGGTTTGACAGCGTTTAAGCCAACGTTTAAGTCACTTAAACGTGCTCGAAAATGCCAATTTTGGGAGCTCAGTTGCATTGTCCACCCCATACTTCTATACATCGTTGGAAAGCTCTGGATGTTTACTTTCCAATGCAACTGGAAGCGCATCATTTGGAGTTCTACAACTCGAGTTATACTCCATGGAAGGTGAAGAGGTCAGCTGGCCTGATTGCATGTTGGTACTATGCTCTTCTATGCACATTACGGGGCTGTTTTCTCCCTCAATTTTTAGTATCCACCATGCATGTCATATATGCTTGGAAAGCTCTAGATGTCTTCTTTCCAATGCATTTTGAATCACCTCATTTGGAGTTTTGTAGCTCAAGTTATTTATGTTTGAAGAAGGCATGGTCAAGCTGTTCCATATAACACGTTTAAGCTCCAGTTTAAGCTTAAACTGGAGCTTAAACGCTGGCACTCCCTGGAGGCACAAGCTCGAGCACGTTTAAGCTTCAGTTTAAGGTTAAACTGAAGCTTAAACGTGGAAATGAGAAAGCAACCCTGGAGGAGAAAAATAGTCGAACACGTTTAAGCTCCAGTTTAAGGTTAAACTGGAGCTTAAACGTGGAATGCTCCTGGTGCCTTTCATACTTCTGGCGTTTAACCTCCAGTTTAAGGTTAAACTGGAGGTTAAACGTGGAAATGCTCCCCTGGTGAGATTCTCACTTCTGGCGTTTAACCTCCAGTTTAAGGTTAAACTGGAGGTTAAACTTCAATTCCAGCATTATATGGCTTGGTAGTTTAAGTTCCAGTTTAAGCTTAAACTGGAACTTAAACTCCACATGTGATATTCAAGCTTCCTTTATTGATTTTGTTGCTTCCTTGCCTAGCCTCTTCTTCCCTGAAATCATCCAAACAATTGCATCAAAGTCTTGCAAAATTTCATGAGAAATCTTCCATTCATAGCATTCAAGTAATATAACTAAAAACTCATGGAATTTGCATCAAAATCTTCATGTTGAATGATTTAAGACAAGCATGACTATTTGGCCCAAATGATTACTTAAGGCTCAAGAAAATGCATAAAACAACTAAAAATAAAAGAAAAAGGCTAGTGAAACTAGCCTAAGATGCCTTGGCATCATTTACATATCCACATAAAACCCCATGAACTACCAATAACACTCTACTAGCATGAACATCCTCTTCCATTTCATTCTTTCTTCTCAATAAATCATTTCTTGCTTGGGGACAAGCAAGCTTTAAGTTTGGTGTTGTGATGACAAGTCATCTTAGCCTAGTTTCACAAGCCTTTTTCTTTTGTTTTCAATTGAATTATGCACTTTCTTGAGCCATAAGCAAGCCAATTGGGTAGATTTTCATGCTTCCTTTGATTTAATCAACCATGTATGAATTAATGCAATTTCATGAGGTTTTATGCTATAATTGTCACATATTATGAAAGAATGAATATCTCATGATTTTGAGCATAGCTTTGATGTGTTTGGTTGATTAATGATAGGTGAAGAAAGCTTGGAGAAAGGTTGAAGCAAGGAGGAATAGCTAGGAGGAAGAGTGGACAAAAAGTTTGAGCAAAAGTTTGCCTCAAACTTTAGCTCAAACTTTTGGAATAAGTGAAAATGAACCAGGGGGCAAAAAGCTGGACCAAAAGTTTGCCTCAAACTTTTTGGCAAACTTTTGGCATCACAAATCAACACCCTAGAGAGCAAAAGTTTGCGCCAACGTTAGCCCCTAACTTTTTGGCAAACGTTGGCGCATGAACAACACACCCTGGAGAGCAAAAGTTTGCGCCAACGTTAGCTTCTAACTTTTTGGCTAACGTTGGCGCCATGAGTGTGCAAGGGGAGGCCAACGTTGGAGCAAAAGTTTGACCCCAAACTTTTGCCCCAACGTTGGTATCAGCAAAAGAGGGTGGCTGATGTGAAAAGTTGGAGTAAAAGTTTGCCTCAAACTTTTACTCAAACTTTTACTCAAGCTTTCATGATTCCAAACCCGGTTCAATTCGGTTCTTCTCCAAACTCCAAGAGCAATCAACCAAGGCCTCTATCAACCCAATTCCATCAAGAGCAAAGGCCCAATTGAAGGATTGAAGACCATTTGAAGAAAGTGTATAAATAGCATAGGATTTAAGTTTTTAAGGGAGCTTCCTTTTTAGAATTTTCAATAATTGCAGTAGAGAGTTTTCTTTTCGGTTTGATTAGTGCACTTAGTGCAGAGCTCATTTTACATTCTAGCATTGTTGTTTTAATTCAAGAGAATTGGGGAGGAGAATTGATCTCTCTTCTTCCTTGTTCTTGCCCAGCACTCTTTAATTTTCTTGCTTCAGATCTTGGGTGGAGAATTGAAGAACTTCTGTTTCAATCTCACCTTGGGATCTTGTTTAATTCTCTGCTTAATTGAATTTCAGTTTCGGTTAATTGCTTCTTCATCTACTTTCTCTGCAATTTACAATTTACATTTCCTTTGCAATTGTTTTTGTTGGATCTAGGAAGGCATTGAGATCTAGACTTGGTTATCTAGTCTCTTGGGTCTTGAGATCCGGAATTCCAATTTTACAACCTCTGTTTAATGTTTTTCAATCTCATTTACAATTCTGTTAGATCCGGTTCAATCCAAGTTATCTTCTACTCCTCTGCTTGTTGCAATTTTACTTTTCCTTGTTTAATTTCTGCAAATCCAATTCCCAATTCCCTTTACAATTCAAGCCATTTACATTTCTTGCAATTTAAGATTCTACAATTTACATTTCTTGCGTTCTAAGTTTCTGCCATTTAATTTCTTGTTCTTTAAGATTCAGCACTTTAAATTTCAGTTCTCTTTAAATTCAATGCAATTTACCCATTCCCTTTACTTTCCATGCAATCTAAATTCTGCAAATCACAAATCACTCAACCAAATCTTGATTCGCTTGACTAAATCAACCACTAAACTAAAATTGCTCAATCCTTCAATCCCTGTGGGATCGACCTCACTCCCGTGAGTTATTATTACTTGATGCGACCCGGTGTACTTGCCGGTTAGTTTTGAGTTTTGTGTCGGATCGTTTTCCGCACATCAAGTTTTTAGCGCCGTTGCCGGGGATTGATTAGATTGACAATGATTAAGTGAGGTGGCAGTTTAGATCAAGCACTTTTTCTTTAATTTTTGACTGACACACTAACTGTTTGAATTTTTGCCTGAGCTAATTGAAACCTCACTTTAGCAATAGAGTGAAGTTCTCTTGGTTTATCTTGCTGAATATGATTCTCATAGCTTGATAAATAAACAAGAAAAGTGATTTTCGTTCATTAATCTCTCAAGTTTACCAACTGTTTGACACATGGTGTCAACTAATCCTCTGACTACATTCTGGCATGAGAATATCCAATTTTCATTTGGATTGTTTGTGATTGTGCAGGTCATGGAGGAAAGGAATCCTACAGCAAGAGGAGAAAAACTGAGGCATTATGATTTCCAGCCTCCATAATCAAAGAGCAAGATGTCAAGCTAGTGACAATAAAAGAGCGCTTGTTGGGAGGCAACCCAACCGGAGGTAACCATATTTTCATATCTATTTTAATAAAAAGGCTAATTAGTTTTATCT
Source organism: Arachis ipaensis (assembly GCF_059453495.1). NCBI lineage: Eukaryota > Viridiplantae > Streptophyta > Magnoliopsida > Fabales > Fabaceae > Arachis > Arachis ipaensis. The sequence continues at coordinate 53,861,661 of NC_142435.1, read as the reverse complement.
ATATTGCTAGAAGCTAAGTTTGGTGTTACACACCAAAACAATATAAAGGAGAATGAAGGATTCTAAGTTTGGTGTTTCACCAAAATCCCATTATAAAACACATTCTCACTTTCTGCATAATGCTGGCTTCAAGCATGTTGGATGAACTAGTTAACTATTCTGCTGTTTCCTAGTTTTTAGTTTTATTGCTTTTGAAAAAAAAAAAAAACAGAGTTTCACACATGGTTAATTCGATGCATGAGAACCACTGGCAAGGTACTAAGTTTGGTGTTCCCACACCAAAGTAAGTTCAAAAGCCCACAAATAAATCATGCAAGCTAACCATTTCTTCTTTCAAGTGCTTGGGGAACAAGCAACTTTCAATATCACTGCAGAGTACCATACAAACTTTTGGGAAGATTAAGCATCATCAACCAAAGAGATGAAAGATGAACGGGAAGGCCAGCACTAATGATGATGAGAAGAAGGAAAGCAAGCGAACTCCAAAAGGTTGTATTGTTAAGTGATTATTTTACATCAAGCACTGCTATGATTGAAAGTGATATAATACCACTGCCTGTCTGCATAGTATAGTTCTCTATAATTCAATAAGCAAGATGCTTGATCATTCACAACATTTTTCTCTTCAAAACTTGTTTGCACTCAATATTCAAAAAAATGCATCACATGAAAGTTCTTTGAAAAGAAGGATTGAGGAATTAAACAATTTTGAGGCAAGCAAAAGATTAGGAGAAGTGGCGGTTCTAGTTGTATGATTATGTATTGAGGTTGCATGCTTGTGAAAACTTGCATGGGAGCTCATAGGCAGGACATGAAGTTCAAAGAAGTATTGTGGAGATTCTCAAAAATTTATTGATCCAAGAAGCAGCAAACAAAACAAAAGAAAGAAAAAGAAAATACAAAAACAAAAAGAACATGGCCTAAGGCTCTGAGCATCAATTACTATGCAGAAAAAGAAAGAAGAAACAAAACTCAAAGAGTTGTTAGCCTAGTAAATGCTTGTGGTTGAGTTGTGTCAAGGAAAGAGGCTTGAGCAAGTAAATCTTTAGGGGTGCTTTAATACCTAATACCTTAAAACCAACTGGTTTAGGAGTATTGATTGAAAGCTTATCTAAAGAGCCGCTTTGAGACATGACACTTAGAGTCGAGGCCAAAGCACAGAAACTATAAGCTGCTTCAAGGTGACTACATATAAAGAGATCTCCATGATACCATTTGGATGAAAATCCTAAGACCTAAGACTCCCAATATGTGAGGACTAGTGAGCACTGAAGCCCTTGCATGAGCATATGATTTAGAGTTCACCCCACTGACACTTAATCACTTCACTCACAGGACCTTTCAATTTTTTCTTCAATTCGTCTTAATTGAAAGAACCTTTGAGCAAAATTCATTTCTTGCTTGGGGACAAGCAAGCTTTAAGTTTGGTGTTGTGATGACAAGTCATCTTAGCCTAGTTTCACTAGCCTTTTCCTTTTGTTTTCAATTGAATTATGCACTTTCTTGAGCCATAAGCAAGCCAATTGGGTAGATTTTCATGATTCCTTTGATTTAATCAACCATGTATGAATTCATGCTATTTCATGAGGTTTTATGCTATAATTGTCACATATTATGAAAGAATGAATATCTCATGATTTTGAGCATAGCTTTGATGTGTTTGGTTGATTAATGATAGGTGAAGAAAGCTTGGAGAAAGGTTGAAGCAAGAAGGAATGGCTAGGAGGAAGAGAGGACAAAAAGTTTGAGCAAAAGTTTGCCTCAAACTTTAGCTCAAACTTTTGGAATAAGTGAAAATGAACCAGGGAGCAAAAAGCTGGACCAAAAGTTTGCCTCAAACTTTTGTGCAAACTTTTGGGCAAAAAGCTGGAGCAAAAGTTTGCCTCAAACTTTTTGGCAAACTTTTGGCATCACAAATCAACACCCTGGAGAGCAAAAGTTTGCGCCAACGTTAGCCTCAAACTTTTTGGCAAACGTTGGCGCATGAACAACACACCCTGGAGAGCAAAAGTTTGCGCTAACGATAGCTTCTAACTTTTTGGCTAAAGTTGGCGCCATGAGTGTGCAAGGGGAGGCCAACGTTGGAGCAAAAGTTTGACCCCAAACTTTTGCCCCAACGTTGGTATCAGCAAAAGAGGGTGGCTGATGTGAAAAGTTGGAGTAAAAGTTTGCCTCAAACTTTTACTCAAACTTTTACTCAAGCTTTCATGATTCCAAACCCGGTTCAATTCGGTTCTTCTCCAAACTCCAAGAGCAATCAACCAAGGCCTCTATCAACCCAATTCCATCAAGAGCAAAGGCCCAATTGAAGGATTGAAGACCATTTGACGAAAGTGTATAAATAGCATAGGATTTAAGTTTTTCAGGGAGCTTCCCTTTTAGTTTTCATAGAGCTTTCTTTTCGGGTTTGATTGGGGAGTTTTGTAGAGAGCTCACTTTTACATTCTAGGATTGTTGTTTTAATTCAAGAGAATTGGGGAGGAGAATTGATCTCTCTTCTTCCTTGTTCTTGCCCAGCACTCTTTAATTTTCTTGCTTCGGATCTTGGGTGGAGAATTGAAGAACTTCTGTTTCAATCTCACCTTGGGATCTTGTTTAATTCACTGCTTAATTGAATTTTAGTTTCGGTTAATTGCTTCTTCATCTACTTTCTTTGCAACTTACATTTCCTTTGCAATTACTCTTGTTGGATCTAGGAAGGCATTGAGATCTAGACTTGGTTATCTAGTCTCTTGGGTCCTGAGATCTAAATTCCAATTTTACATCCTCTGTTTAATGCTTTTTATGCCCATTTACAATTCTGTTTTTAGATCCGGTTCAATCCAAGTTATCTTCTACTCCTCTGCTTGTTGAATTTTATTTTTCCTTGTTTAATTTCTGCAAATCCAATTCCCAATTCCCTTTACAATTCAAGCCATTTACATTTCTTGCAATTTAAGATTCTGCAATTTACACTTCTTGCGTTCTAAGTTTCTACCATTTAATTTCTTGTTCTTTAAGATTCAGCACTTTAAATTTCAGTTCTCTTTACTTTCATGCAATTCACCCACTCCCTTTACTTTCTCTGCAAATTAAATTCTACAAATCACAATTCACTCAACCAAAACTTGATTCGCTTGACTAAATCAACCACTAAACTAAAATTGCTCAATCCTTCAATCCCTGTGGGATCGACCTCACTCCCGTGAGTTATTATTACTTGATGCGACCCGGTGCACTTGCCGGTTAGTTTTGGGTGTTTTGGAGAAATTCGTTTTTCCACAAAAATACTCATCAAGTTTTTGGCGCCGTTGCCGGGGATTGATTAGATTGACAATGATTAAGTGAGGTGGCAATTTAGATCAAGCACTTTTTCTTTAATTTTTGACTGACACACTAACTGTTTGAATTTTTTCCTGAGCTAATTGAAACCTCACTTTAGCAATAGAGTGAAGTTTTCTTGGTTTATCTTGCTGAATATGATTCTCATAGCTTGATAAATAAATGAGAGAAGTGATTTTCGTTCATTAATCTCTCAAGTTTACCAACTGTTTGACACATGGTGTCAACTAATCCTCTGACTACATTCTGGCATGAGAATATCCAATTTTCATTTGGATTGTTTGTGATTGTGCAGGTCATGGAGGAAAGGAATCCTACAGCAAGAGGAGAAAAACTGAGGCATTATGATTTCCAGCCTCCATAATCAAAGAGCAAGATGTCAAGCTAGTGACAATAAAAGAGCGCTTGTTGGGAGGCAACCCAACCTGAGGTAACTTTCTTTTCATAGCTATTTCAATAAAAAGGTTAATTAGTTTTATCTATATTGCAAGAAGCTAAGTTTGGTGTTGCACACCAAAACAATCTAAGGGAGAATGAAGGATTCTAAGTTTGGTGTTCTACCAAAATCCCATCATAAAACACATTCTCACTTTCTGCATAATGCTGGCTTCAAGCATGTTGGATGAACTAGTTAACTATTCTGCTATTTCCTAGTTTTCAGTTTTATTGCTTTTGAAAAGAAAAAAAGAAAAAGAGTTTCACACATGGTTAATTCGATGCATGAGAACCATTGGCAAAGTACTAAGTTTGGTGTTCCCACACCAAAGTAAGTTCAAAGGCCCACAAATAAATCATGCATGCTAACCATTGTTTCTAAGTGCTTGGGGAACAAGCAACTTTCAATATCACTGCAGAGCATCATACAAGCTTTTGGAAAAATTAAGCATCATCAATCAAGGAGATAAAAGAGGAATATGAAGACCAGCAATGATGATGATGAGAAGGAGGAAAGCAAGTAAACTCCAAAAGGTTGTATTGTTAAGTGATTATTTTACATCAGATATTGCTGTGATTGAAAGTGATATTGTACCCCTGTCTGTCTGCATAGTATAGTTTTTCTGTAATTCAATAATTAAGATTCTTGATCATTTACAACACTACACTTTTCACACTTGTTTGCACTCAATACTTCAAAAATGCATCACATGAAAGTTCTTTGAAAAGAAGGATTGAGGAATTAAACAATTTTGAGGCAAGCAAAAGATTAGGAGAAGTGGCGGTTCTAGTTGTATGATAATGTATTGAGGTTGCATGCTTATGAAAACTTGCATGGGAGCTCATAGCCAGGACATGAAGTTCAAAGAAGTATTGTGGAGATTCTCAAAAATTTATTGATCCAAGAAGCAGCAAACAAAACAAAAGAAAAGAAAGAAAATACAAAAACAAAAAGAACATGGCCCAAGGCTCTGAGCATCAATTACTAGGCAGAAAAAGAAAGAAGAAACAAAACTCAAAGAGTTGTTAGCCTAGTAAATGCTTGTGGTTGAATTGTGTCAAAGAAAGAGGCTTGAGCAAGTAAATCCTTAGGGGTGCTTTAACACCTAATACCTTAAAACCAACTGGTTTAGGAGTATTGATTGAAAGCTTATCTAAAGAGCCGCTTTGAGACATGACACTTAGAGTCAAGGCCAAAGCAAAGAAACTATAAGCTGCTTCAAGGTGATTACATATAAAGAGATCTCCATGATACCATTTGGATGAAAATCCTAAGACCTAAGACTCCCAATACGTGAGGACTAGTAAGCACTGAAGCCCTTGCATGAGCACATGATTTAGAGTTCACCCCACTGTCACTTGATCACTTCACTCACAGGATAGTACATGTAATTTTTCAAATCCATTCTGATTGTAAGAACCTTTGAGCATAATTCCTTTCTTGCTTGAGGACAAGCAAGCTTTAAGTTTGGTGTTGTGATGACAAGTCATCTTAGCCTAGTTTCACTAGCCTTTTTCTTTCGTTTTCAATTGAATTATGCATTTTCTTGAGCCATAAGCAAGCCAATTGGGAAGATTTTCATGCTTCCTTTGATTTAATCAACCATGTATGAATTCATGCTATTTCATGAGGTTTTATGCTATAATTATCACATATTATGAAAGAATGAATATCTCATGATTTTGAGCGTAGCTTTGATGTGTTTGGTTGATTAATGATAGGTGAAGAAAGCTTGGAGAAAGGTTGAAGCAAGAAGGAATGGCTAGGAGGAAGAGAGGACAAAAAGTTTGAGCAAAAGTTTGCCTCAAACTTTAGCTCAAACTTTTGGAATAAATGAAAATGAACCAGGGAGCAAAAAGCTGGACCAAAAGTTTGCCTCAAACTTTTGTGCAAAAAGCTGGACCAAAAGTTTGCCTCAAACTTTTGTGCAAACTTTTGGGCAAAAAGCTGGATCAAAAGTTTGCCTCAAACTTTTTGGCAAACTTTTGGCATCACAAATCAACACACTGGAGAGCAAAAGTTTGCGCCAACGTTAGCCTCAAACTTTTTGGCAAACGTTGGCGCATGAACAACACACCCTTGAGAGCAAAAGTTTGCGCCAACGTTAGCCTCTAACTTTTTGGCTAACGTAGGCGCCATGAGTGTGCAAGGGGAGGCCAACGTTGGAGCAAAAGTTTGACCCCTAACTTTTGCCCCAACGTTGGTATCAGCAAAAGAGGGTGGCTGATGTGAAAAGTTGGAGTAAAAGTTTGCCTCAAACTTTTACTCAAACTTTTACTCAAGCTTTCATGATTCCAAACCCGGTTCAATTCGGTTCTTCTCCAAACTCCAAGAGCAATCAACCAAGGCCTCTATCAACCCAATTCCATCAAGAGCAAAGGCCCAATTGAAGGCTTGAAGACCATTTGAAGAAAGTGTATAAATAGCATAGGATTTAAGTTTTTCGGAGAGCTTCCCTTTTAGTTTTCATAGAGCTTTCTTTTCGGGTTTGATTGGGGAGTTTTGTAGAGAGCTCACTTTTACATTCTAGCATTGTTGTTTTAATTCAAGAGAATTGGGGAGGAGAATTGATCTCTCTTCTTCCTTGTTCTTGCCCAGCACTCTTTAATTTTCTTGCTTCGGATCTTGGGTGGAGAATTGAAGAACTTCTGTTTCAATCTCACCTTGGGATCTTGTTTAATTTTCTGCTTAATTGAATTTCAGTTTCTGTTACTTGCTCTCTCATCTACTTTCTCTGCAATTTACATTTCCTTTGCAATTACTCTTGTTGGATCTAGGAAGGCATTGAGATCTAGACTTGGTTATCTAGTCTCTTGAGTCCTGAGACCTGAATTCTCATTTTACTTTCTCTGTTTAATGCTTTTAATGCTCATTTACAATTCTGTTTTTAGATCCGGTTCAATCCAAGTTATCTTCTACTCCTCTGCTTGTTGAATTTTACTTTTCCTTGTTTAATTTCTGCAAATCCAATTCCCAATTCCCTTTACAATCCAAGCCATTTACATTTCTTGCACTTTAAGATTCTGCAATTTACATTTCTTGCGTTCTAAGTTTCTGCCATTTAATTTCTTGTTCTTTAAGATTCAGCACTTTAAATTTCAGTTCTCTTTAATTTCATGCAATTTACCCATTCCCTTTACTTCTCATGCAATTTAAATTCTGCAAATCACAATTCACTCAACCAAATCTTGATTCGCTTGACTAAATCAACCACTAAACTAAAATTGCTCAATCCTTCAATCCCTGTGGGATCGACCTCACTCCCGTGAGTTATTATTACTTGATGCGACCCGGTGCACTTGCCGGTGAGTTTTGTGTCGGATCGTTTTCCGCACATCAAGTTTTTGGCGCCGTTGCCAGGGATTGATTAAATCAACAATGATTAAGTGGGTGAGAAGTCTAGATCAAGCATTTTCTTTATTTTTGTTCTCTGTTCTAAGTTGAAACCAAGGTGTTTGAGTTATTGCCTCAGTAAGAAATTCTTTCTCTATGACATGAATTTCAAATTTCATTGATGTTTACAAAATACAAAATGGAGTTCAACTCATCTTATGGTCAAACAAAATTTTATGGGATATCACCCACCATCACCAATCTCTAATGGTGGTTGGGAATATCACCAAGAAACTTCAAATTCTTGGCACTCCAATTCATGGAGCTATGCTTCAGAACCACAAGATGAGAAAGAAAATCATATGGGATATTTCCCTCCACCAAAAAATGATGCAAGTCATGATTCTAATGGTGGCTGGTAAGGGAATTCTAGTGCTCCATATGATATTCATCCAAAGATATCATCACTTGACCATACTTCAACCGAAAGCCCCTTTCAAAACTCACCACCCACACAAACTTCCATGAACCACTCAAGGCTTTCAGAGCTTGAGTCCATGTTCAAAAAAAATGAGGAGGAGGCAATGAAAGCCTGGAAAAGGGAAGAAATCATCCGTCAGAGGACGAATGAGCACCTGGAGAACATAAGGAAACACTTAGAACCATCAAACAGTAAAAATCAATCTGTAGGAGAGGAAGTGGAAAAACAAGAACAAAAGGTCCTTATGTCAAGTGAAAGTGCAATGAAGAAGGAGGAAAAACAAGAGGAAGAGGCTACTGAGTCAAGTGGATTTTTAATGAAGAATGAGGTGGTTAAAAATGAAACTACACTTGAGATGACAAAGGAACATGAAGAATCACAACTCTCACAAATTTCCCTGGACCAAAACGCCTCAACACTTGAATCCATGATTGAAAGGTATGAAGAGGAGGTGAAGAAAGCTTGGGAAGATCAACAAACCTCCTCCATAAAAGAGTTATTAAAACAAATGTTGAGTGTAAAAGAGGAAGTGGAGGAGCAAGAAAGTGAAGAAGTCATTCCAAACTCAAGTGAGGCAGAGAAGTACATAAAGGAGGAGTTCATGGAACCACCAATACAAGAGACTCTTGATGAAAAGAAGACTCCAACAATCACACAACCACCAAGACTTGGATTCAAAGAAGTGAAGGCAATTAACAAAAGCACCAAGAAGAGGATTGTGACCAAACTACCAAGGACAACATTCAAGAGGAGGTCAACCACAAGCAATCCAACCCCTGGACCAATAGCAAGCAAGCTCAATCAAGCCATGTACAAAAGAAAGCTTGCTGAGGAGAGACCAAGACAGGGGGTAATAGCTGAATCTTCTCCTCCTTTGAAGTCATTTCTCTTAACAAATTGGAAGAAGAGGAAGAAAGTAAAGAACAGGTAAACAGTAGGTACATTTCTTTTCCTTGCTTTATTTAAATTTCAATAAATTGGCATATGGTTACATTCTAAGTTTGGTGCTGCCCTGCAACAAACTGTTTTCCATCTTCATGGATGATTGCATCAATTTTACATGAAAGTGACACACCAAGATTCTAAGTTTGGTGTGCCACCTATTTTTCTATGCAAATCAATCCAGCAACATCACTTGTCTGCATAATCATATTGCCTTTTACAGTGTTATTTTTCTTCTTAGTTGGATAATTTTTGTTTTCTCTTTGTTTCATTTATTTACTTGTTTTTAATGCTTTCCTTCATTAACTGTTTTTGTTAATACATCACCAAGACATCCTTATTCATAACAGACTCTTCATTTGGTGATTGTATTTAACATATAACAGTTTCTTTTGTTTAGTTTTAGTTCAAATAAATTGACATATGGTTGCATTCTAAGTTTGGTGTTGCTATGCAACAAAATTTAGTTCCAATTCTTACAAGATACTTGCATTAATTCCAAGTGAAAGTGTCACAATAAGTTTGGTGTGCCACTTATCTTTTATGCAATGTATTGTGCTCACCTTCTTAAGTTTGCAATCACAATATCTCTGTCTCTTGTGCCTTGATTATTATCTTTAATTTTGCTTGCTTAAAACACATGTGCTACTAACATTTCATTGTGTAAGACATTCATGATACATCTTAGCCCCATAGCCATTGTTCTAATTGTTGCTTGAGGATGAGCAAGTATTCTGAGTTTGGCAAGGGAAGGAGGAAGAATAGAGGAAAAAGGACAACAATAATGAAGATGAACTGCAAAGTTGTAGAGTTCCTTTTCTCCTCATTTGTTTCAAGCACTATAAACTGCATGATTGTCTTTACCTTCTCTGTATGCATGTGTGTATGAAAAGGCATAGTTTGATTTCTAAATTGCAACATGGTGCTGTGCCATTATGATTACCAACTTGAGTTTTGTGAATTCAAAAGCAGTAAAGCATCATGATCATAAACAAACAAGGAACTAAAGAAGAGTTTAGCATGTGCATACAAGTATTGGAAAGCTAGTATGATTAATTGTTGCTCAATTGCATTGGATTTTATTTAATTGAAGTTTTCATCTAGAACATTTTGTGAAATCTTTTAAAATCATGAAAACCTTGAAGAAGCAAATGCAAAATAAAGCAAGAAAAGAAAAAGGGAAAGAATGAGAAAGCTGAAGGCTCTGAGTACCAATGGCAATTCAGTTGTTAAGTACTTGTGGTGTTTATGTATCAAGCCAAATGCTTGAAAACAAAACACTTAGAAGTCAAGGTTAGGCTCAAAGTGCAAAAGCACTCCCTCAAAGCTCAAGGCTCTGAGCATCAATGATTAGAGAGTCAAGAAAAGAAAAGAAAAATGAGCTTAATGAAGTCCTCTAATCAAATGCTTGTGGTGCTTATGTATAAAGTGGTAATACTTGAAAACAAAGCATTTAGAAGTCGTAGCTTTGTTATCAACTCATGGGGCAAAGCACCCAAAAGGAGAAGCTAATAAGAAAATCAAAAGCTTGTTTCAAGGAAGAAATATAAGAAAAAGATTTCATAAATTGAGCTAGATGGAAACATCAATCATTTACATTTCTTTTGTGATTGTAGCATGCTTAGAAAACTAGCTTACCATGAACATTGAGTTGCTATTCTTCTTGCCTTGGATTGTCAATCTTTATTGCATGATTCTTTTCTTGCTTGGGGACAAGCAAGGTTTAAGTTTGATGTTGTGATGACATGTCACCATGTCATGTTTTTCTATGCTTTTTCATTTGTTTTCAATAGGTTTTATGCACTTTCTTGAGCCATAAGCAAGCCAATTGGGTAGATTTTCATGTTTCCTTTGATTTAATCAACCATAGATGAATTAATGGAATTTCATGAAATTTTATGCTATAATTGTCACATATTATGAAAGAATAAATATCTCATGATTTTGAGCATAGCTTTGATGTATTTGGTTGATTAATGATAGGTGAAGAAAGCTTGGAGAAAGGTTGAAGCAAGAAGGAATGGCTAGGAGGAAAAGAGAACAAAAAGCTTGAGCAAAAGTTTGCCTCAAACTTTAGCTCAAACTTTTGGAATAAGTGAAAACGAACCAGGGAGCAAAAAGCTTGACCAAAAGTTTGCCTCAAACTTTTGTGCAAACTTTTGGGCAAAAAGCTTGAGCAAAAGTTTGCCTCAAACTTTTTGGCAAACTTTTGGCATCACAAATCAACACCTTGGAGAGCAAAAGTTTGCGCCAACGTTTGCCTCAAACTTTTTGGCAAACGTTGGTGCCACACCAACACACCCAGGGGAGAAAAAGCTTGCGCCAACGTTTGCCTCAAGCTTTTTGGCAAACGTTGGCGCCACAAGGCATACAAGGGGTATACTTCCAACAAGAATAACTTGAGCTACAGAGCTCCAAATGAGGTGATTCAAAAAGCAATGGAAAGTAGGAATCCAGAGCTTTCCAAACATATATGGCACTGCATGGTGGACACTAAAATTGAGGGAGAAAACTGCCCCGCAATGAGCATAAACGAACATGGTGGCAACCTGCAGTGAGGCCAACTGACCTCTGCACCTTCGACGGAGTATAACTCGAGTTGTAGAGCTCCAAATGATGTGCTCCCAACGGCATTGGAAAGTAGACATCCAGGGCTTTCCAAAAATATATAATAGTATGGGGTGGACAATACGTTTGAGCCTCCAAAACTGGCGTTTTCGACCACGTTTGAGGCAAACTTTACCTCAAACGTTGGGCACCAAAGCCAGCGACCCTGTCCTCTTCAAAGGAGCATAACTTGAGTTGTAGATGTCCAATTGAGGTGATTCCAATTGGGTTAGAAAGCTGACATTCACAGCTTTCCAACCATATATAATAGTCTATAGTGGGCATAAAATTGGCAATGTTGACAAGAGGACAAAGTAGCGCCACATATATGTACTAGGGGGCCAACGTTTGAGCAAAAGTTTGACCCCAAACTTTGGCTCAAACGTTGGTAGCAGCAAGAATGGGGCAGCTGGTGTAAAAAGTTTGAGTAAAAATTTGCCTCAAACTTTTACTCAAACTTTTACTCAAGCTTTTAAGATTCACAACCCGGTTCACATTGGTTCTCTCTCCAACTCCAAGAGCAATCAACCAAGGCCTCTACCAACCCAATTCCATCAAGAGCAAGGGCCCAATTGACACCACTCAAAGGCACAAGAGATAGTTAGAATAGAAATTTCATTTTAATTGTAATTTGTTTTGAATTTCATTTTCATTTTTTGTAAAAATGCCTATAAATAGGCATCTGTTTCATTTTATTAGGGGGGCGAGCTCCACTAGGGAGCATTAGGAATACAGAACTCTCTCTCTCTTTAGTTTTTCTTTTTGTTTTGAATCTTGGGTTGAGAATTGAAGAAATTCTGTTTCAATCTCACCTTGAGAATTCTCTTTGTTTTCTTCTTCTGCAAACTTTCAAGTGAATTGTGATTTGAATCAAAGTTCGTTTCATCGCTTTCATCTTTAATTTTCCTGCATCTTGTCTGCTAGCGGATCAAGGAAGGAATTGAGATCTAGACTTGTTTTCTAGTCTCATTGATTTCCTGAGATCTTCAACCTCTCATTTAGATTTTGCAATTGAGCTGCATTTCATTTTCTGTTCGGTTCCTCAATTCAATTTACATTAAACCTGCTGCATCTTTTACTTCTCTGTTTGATTGTTATTTACACTTCCGTGTTTGATTTCATGAATTCCAGTACCCAATTTTCTTTATTCTTCTTGCAATTTAACTTTTCAGTTACTTGATCTACTGCTTCCTTTTAATTTCCAGCACCTACTCCCCTTTAATTTCATGCAATTTACATTTCTTGCAATTTAAGTTTCAGCTATTTTACTTTCTTGCTCTTTAAGTTACTTGCAATTTTACTTTCTGCACTTTATAATTCCTGCAAGTTTATATTCTGTTGGCTTCAATTGTCACTCAAATCATTCAATTTTAGCTTGACTAAACTAATCACCCACTAAAGTTGCTTGATCCATCAATCCCTGTGGGATCGACCTCACTCACGTGAGTTTTACTACTTGATGCGACCCGGTGCACTTGCCGGTTAGTTTTGGGTGTTTTGGAGAAATTCGTTTTTCCACAAAAATATCCATCAAGTTTTTGGCGCCGTTGCCGGGGATTGATTAGATCAACAATGATTAAGTGGGTGAGAAGTCTAGATCAAGCATTTTCTTTATTTTTGTTCTCTGTTCTAAGTTGAAACCAAGGTGTTTGAGTTATTGCCTCACTAAGAAATTCTTTCTCTATGACATGAATTTCAAATTTCATTGATGTTTACAAAATACAAATGGAGTTCAACTCATCTTATGGTCAAACAAAATTTTATGGGATATCACCCACCATCACCAATCTCTAATGGTGGTTGGGAATATCACCAAAAAACTTCAAATTCTGGGCACTCCAATTCATGGAGCTATGCTTCAGAACCACAAGATGAGAAAGAAAATCATATGGGATATTTCCCTCCACCACAAAATGATGCAAGTCATGATTCTAATGGTGGCTGGGAAGGGAATTCTAGTGCTCCATATGATATTCATCCGAAGATATCATCACTTGACCATACTTCAACCGAAAGCCCCTTTCAAAACTCACCACCCACACAAACTTCCATGAACCACTCAAGGCTTTCAGAGCTTGAGTCCATGTTCAAAAAAATTGAGGAGGAGACAATGAAAGCCTTGAAAAGGGAAGAAATCATCCGTCAGAGGACGAATGAGCACCTGGAGAACATAAGGAAACACTTAGAACCATCAAACAGTAAAAATCAATCTGTGGGAGAGGAAGTGGAAAAACAAGAACAAAAGGTCCTTATGTTAAGTGAAAGTGCAATGAAGAAGGAGGAAAAACAAGAGGAAGAAGCTACTGAGTCAAGTGGATTTTTAATGAAGAATGAGGTGGTTGAAAATGAAACTACACTTGAGGTGATAAAAGAACCTGAACACTCACAACCTCCACAAACCTCCCTGGACCGAAACGCCTTAACACTTGAATCCATGATTGAAAGGTATGAAGAGGAGATGAAGAAAGCTTGGGAAGATCAACAAACCTCCTCCATAAAAGAGCTATTAAAACAAATGTTGAGTGTAAAGGAGGAAGTGGAGGAGCAAAAAAGTGAAGAAGTCATTCCAAATTCAAGTGAGGCAGAGAAGTACATAAAGGAGGAGTTCATGGAACCACCAATACAAGAAACTCTTGATGAAAAGAAGACTCCAACAATCACACAACCACCAAGACTTGGATTCAAAGAAGTGAAGGCAATTAACAAAAGCTCCAAGAAGAGGATTGTGACCAAACTACCAAGGACAACATTCAAGAGGAGGTCAACCACAAGCAATCCAACCCCTGGACCAATAGCAAGCAAGCTCAATCAAGCCATGTACAACAGAAAGCTTGCTAAGAGGAAACCAAGACAGGGGGCAATAGCTGAATCTTTTCCTCTCTTGAAGTCATTCCTCTTAACAAACTGGAAGAAGAGGAAGAAAGTGAACAACATGTCAACCGTAGGTATAATTTCTCTTCTCTGCTTTGTTTTCGTTCTTTGTTTTGTTTAAATTCAATAAATTGGCATATGGTTACATTCTAAGTTTGGTGTTGCCTTGCAACAAATTGTTTTCAATCTTTTTGGATGACTGCATCAAATCAAAAATGAAAGTGACACACCAAGATTCTAAATTTGGTGTACCACCTATTTTTCTATGCAAATCATTCAGCAACACCACTTGTCTGCATAACCATAATGTCTTTGCAGTGTTAATTTTCTTTTGGTTTGATATTTTGTTATTCTGTTTACTTTAGTTAATTCTTTGTTTTTAATGCTTTCATTTTAGTTTGCTTATTTGCTGTGTTTATTAATACATCACCAAGAGAGCTTTATTAATGACAGATTCTTGGCTTAGTGATTGTATTTAATAAAGAACAGTTTCATTTGCTTGGTTTTAATTCAAATAAATGGACATAGGATTGCATTCTAAGTTTGGTGTTGCTATGCAACACAATTTGCTTCAAATCTTTACTGGATACTTGCATTGATTCCAAGTGAAAGTGTCACACTAAGTTTGGTGTGCCACTTATTCTTTATGCAAAGTATTATGCTCACCTTCTTAAGCTTGCAATCACAATGTCTCTGTCTCTTGTGCCTTGATTATTATCTTTAATTTTGCTTGCTTGAAACACATGTACTACTAACATTTCTTGTGTAAGACATTCATGATCCATCTTAGCCCCATAGCCACGGTTCTAATAGTTGCTTGAGGATGAGCAAGCATTCTGAGTTTGGTATGGGAAGGAGGAGAATGAGAGGAAAATGAAAACAATAGAGAAGATGAGCTACAAGGTTGTAAAGTTCATTTTCCTCTCATTTGTTTCAAGCACTATAAACTGCATGATTGTTTTTACCTTCTCTATATGCATGTGTGTATGAAAAGGCATAGTTTGATTTCTAAATTGCAACATGGTGCTGTGCCATTGTAATTACCAACTTGAGTTTTGTGAATTCAAAAGCAGTAAAGCATCATGATCATAAACAAACAAGGAACTAAAGAAGAGTTTAGCATGTGCATACAAGTATTGGAAAGCTAGTATGATTAATTGTTGCTCAATTGCATTGGATTTTATTTAATTGAATTTTTCATCTAGAACATTTTGTGAAATCTTTTAAAATCATGAAAACCTTGAAGAAGCAAATGCAAAATAAAGCAAGAAAAGAAAAAGGGAAAGAATGAGAAAGCTGAAGGCTCTGAGTACCAATGGCAATTCATTTGTTAAGTACTTGTGGTGTTTATGTATCAAGCCAAATGCTTGAAAACAAAATACTTAGAAGTCAAGGTTAGGCTCAAAGTGCAAAAGCACTCCCTCAAAGCTCAAGGCTCTGAGCATCAATGATTAGAGAGTCAAGAAAAGAAAAGAAAAATGAGCTTAATGAAGTCCTCTAATCAAATGCTTGTGGTGCTTATGTATCAAGTGGTAATACTTGAAAACAAAGCATTTAGAAGTCGTAGCTTTGTTATCAACTCATGGGGCAAAGCACCCAAAAGGAGAAGCTAATAAGAAAATCAATAGCTTGTTTCAAGGAAGAAATATAAGAAAAATATTTCATAAATTGAGCTAGATGGAAGCATCAATCATTTACATTTCTTTTGTGATTGTAGCATGCTTAGAAAACTAGCTTACACGAACATTGAGTTGCTATTCTTCTTGCCTTGGATTGTCAATCTTTATTGCATGATTCTTTTCTTGCTTGGGGACAAGCAAGGTTTAAGTTTGGTGTTGTGATGACATGTCACCATGTCATGTTTTTTCTATGCTTTTTCATTTGTTTTCAATAGGTTTTATGCACTTTCTTGAGCCATAAGCAAGCCAATTGGGTAGATTTTCATGTTTCCTTTGATTTAATCAACCATGTATGAATTAATGCAATTTCATGAGGTTTTATGCTATAATTGTCACATATTATGAAAGAATGAATATCTCATGATTTTGAGCATAGCTTTGATGTGTTTGGTTGATTAATGATAGGTGAAGAAGGCTTGGAGAAAGGTTGAAGCAAGAAGGAATGGCTAGGAGGAAGAGAGGACAAAAAGTTTGAGCAAAAGTTTGCCTCAAACTTTAGCTCAAACTTTTGGATTAATTGAAAACGAACCAGGGAGCAAAAAGCTGGAGCAAAAGTTTGCCTCAAACTTTTGGGCAAACTTTTGGGCAAAAAGCTGGAGCAAAAGTTTTCCTCAAACTTTTGTGCAAACTTTTGGCATCACAAATCAACACCCTGGAGAGCAAAAGTTTGCGCCAACATTTGCCTCAAACTTTTTGGCAAATGTTGGCGCCACACCAACACACCCAGGGGAGAAAAAGCTTGCGCCAACGTTTGCCTCAAGCTTTTTGGCAAACATTGGCGCCACACGGCATACAAGGGGTATACTTCCAACAAGAATAACTTGAGCTACAGAGCTCCAAATGAGGTGATTTAAAAAACAATGGAAAGTAAGAATCGAGAGCTTTCCAAGCATATATGGCACTGCACGGTGGACACTAGAATTGAGGGAGAAAACTGTCCCGCAATATGCATAAACGAATATGGTGGCAACCTGCAGTGAGGCCAACTGACCTCTGCACTTTCGACGGAGTATAACTCAAGCTGTAGAGCTGCAAATAATGTGCTTCCAACGGCATTGGAAAGTAGACATCCAGGGCTTTTCAACAATGTATAATAGTATGCGGTGGACAATACGTTTGAGCCTCCAAAACTGGCGTTTTTGACCACGTTTGAGGCAAACTTTACCTCAAACGTTGGGCACCAAAGCCAGCGACCCTGTCCTCTTCAAAGGAGCATAACTTGAGTTGTAGATGTCCAATTGAGGTGATTCTAATTGGGTTAGAAAGATGACATTCAGAGCTTTCCAACCATATATAATAGTCTATAGTGGGCATAAAATTGGCAACGTTGACAAGAGGACAAAGTAGCGCCACATATATGCACTAGGGGGGCCAACGTTTGAGCAAAAGTTTGACCCCAAACTTTGGCTCAAACGTTGGTAGCAGCAAGAATGGGGCAGCTGGTGTAAAAAGTTTGAGTAAAAATTTGCCTCAAACTTTTACTCAAACTTTTACTCAAGCTTTTAAGATTCACAACCCGGTTCACATTGGTTCTCTCTCCAACTCCAAGAGCAATCAACAGAGACCATCTTCAACCCAATTCCATCAAGAGCAAGGGCCCAATTGACACCACTCAAAGGCACAAGAGATAGTTAGAATAGAAATTTCATTTTAATTATAATTTGTTTTGAATTTCATTTTCATTTTTGTAAAAATGCCTATAAATAGGTATCTGTTTCATTTTATAGAGAGGCGAGCTCCACTAGGGAGCATTAGGAATACAGAACTCTCTCTCTTTAGTTTTTCTTTTTGTTTTAAATCTTGGGTTGAGAATTGAAGAAATTCTGTTTCAATCTCACCTTGAGAATTCTCTCTGTTTTCTTCTTCTGCAAACTTTCAAGTGAATTGAGATTTGAATCAAAGTTCGTTTCATCGCTTTCATCTTTAATTTTCCTGCATCTTGTTTGCTAGCGGATCAAGGAAGGAATTGAGATCTAGACTTGTTTTCTAGTCTCATTGATTTCCTGAGATCTTCAACCTCTCATTTAGATTTTGCAATTGAGCTGCATTTCATTTTCTGTTCGGTTCCTCAATTCAATTTACATTAAACCTGCTGCATCTTTTACTTCTCTGTTTGATTGTTATTTACACTTCCGTGTTTGATTTCATGAATCCCAGTACCCAATTTCCTTTATTCTTCTTGCAATTTAACTTTTCAGTTACTTGATCTACTGCTTCCTTTTAATTTCCAGCACCTACTCCCCTTTAATTTCATGCAATTTACATTTCTTGCAATTTAAGTTTCAGCTATTTTACTTTCTTGCTCTTTAAGTTACTTGCAATTTTACTTTCTGCACTTTATAATTCCTGCAAGTTTACATTTTGTTGGCTTCAATTGTCACTCAAATCATTCAATGTTAGCTTGACTAAACTAATCACCCACTAAAGTTGCTTGATCCATCAATCCCTGTGGGATCGACCTCACTCACGTGAGTTTTACTAGTTGATGCGACCCAGTATACTTGCCGGTTAGTTTTGGGTGTTTTGGGAAATTCCTTTTTCCACAAAAATACACATCAAGTTTTTGGCGCCGTTGCCGGGGATTGATTAGATCAACAATGATTAAGTGGGTGAGAAGTCTAGATCAAGCATTTTCTTTATTTTTGTTCTCTGTTCTAAGTTGAAACCAAGGTGTTTGAGTTATTGCCTCACTAAGAAATTCTTTCTCTATGACATGAATTTCAAATTTTATTGATGTTTACAAAATACAAATGGAGTTCAACTCATCTTATGGTCAAACAAAATTTTATGGGATATCACCCACCATCACCAATCTCTAATGGTGGTTGGGAATATCACCAAGAAACTTCAAATTCTGGGCATTCCAATTCATGGAGCTATGCTTCAGAACCACAAGATGAGAAAGAAAATTATATGGGATATTTCCCTCCATCACAAAATGATGCAAGTCATGATTCTAATGGTGGCTGGGGGGAGCAAAACCAGAAAACATTTGAGAACCCATATTTCACTTATCAAGAGCCATCTTCACTTGAACGTACCTCCAATTCACTTATGCAAAATTGTCCAACCTCACCTTCCAGTTTTTCATCTGAAAATTTTTCATCACTGGACTTTGGCTCCACACAAAATTCTTGCCAAAGCTCATCACCCACACAAATTTCAATGAACCAAGGCCTCTCAAAGCTTGAGATCATGTTTGAAAAATATGAGAGAGAAGCACAAATATCCTGGAAAAGGCAAGAAGCTCTCTCCAAAAATATGAATGAAGATTTAGAGAAAATAAGGAGGAGCTTAGAACCACTGAGCAAGAAAAATGAAGGCCAATTGATGGATATGAAGGAGAAAGTGGAAGAGCAAGATAAGGAGGCCACTGCACCAAGTGAACTTTCAATGAAGAATGAGGTGGTTGAACCTGAAACTGCACTTGAGATGACAAGAGCACATGGCAACTCACAACTCTCACAAACCTCCCTGGACCAAAACGCCTCAACACTTGAATCTGTGATCGAGAAATATGAAGAGGAGATGAAGAAATGTTGGGAAGATCAACAAACCTCCTCCATGAAAGAGCTATTAAAACAAATGTTGAGTGTAAAAGAGGAAGTGGAGGAGCAAGAAAGTGAGGAAGTTATTCCGAACTCAAGTGAGGCAGAGAAGTACATAAAGGAGGAGTTCATGGAACCACCAATACAAGAGACTCTTGATGAAAAGAAGACTCCAACAATCACACAACCACCAAGACTTGGATTCAAAGAAGTGAAGGCAATTAACAAAAGCACCAAGAAGAGGATTGTGACCAAGCTACCAAGGAAAACATTCAAGAGGAGGTCAACCACAAGCAATCCAACCCCTGGACCAATAGCAAGCAAGCTCAATCAAGCCATGTACAAAAGAAAGCTTGCTGAGAGGAAACCAAGACATGGGGCAATAGCTGAATCTTCTCCTCTCTTGAAGTCATTCCTCTTAACAAACTGGAAGAAGAGGAAGAAAGTGAACAACATGTCAACCATAGGTATAATTTCTCTTCTCTGCTTTGTTTTCGTTCTTTGTTTTGTTTAAATTCAATAAATTGGCATATGGTTACATTCTAAGTTTGGTGTTGCCTTGCAACAAATTGTTTTCAATCTTTTTGGATGATTGCATCAAATCAAAAATGAAAGTGACGCACCAAGATTCTAAGTTTGGTGTGCCACCTATTTTTCTATGCAAATCATTCAGCAACACCACTTGTCTACATAACCATAATGTCTTTGCAGTGTTAATTTTCTTTTGGTTTGATATTTTGTTATTCTGTTTACTTTAGTTAATTATTTGTTTTTAATGCTTTCATTTTAGTTTGCTTATTTACTGTGTTTAATAATACATCACCAAGAGAGCTTTATTAATGACAGATTCTTGACTTGGTGATTGTATTTAACATATAAACAGTCTTTCTTTTTTTTATTTAGTATTAATTCAAATAAATGGACATAGGATTGCATTCTAAGTTTGGTGTTGCTATGCAACACAATTTGCTTCAAATCTTTACTTGATACTTGCATTGATTCCAAGTGAAAGTGTCACACTAAGTTTGGTGTGCCACTTATCTTTTATGCAATGTATTGTGCTCACCTTCTTAAGTTTGCAATCACAATGTCTTTATCTCTTATGCCTTGATTGTTATCTTTTGCTTGCTTGAAACACATGTACTACTAACTTTTCATTGTGTAAGACACTCATGATCCATCTTAGCCCCATAGCCATGGTTCTAATTGTTGCTTGAGGATGAGCAAGCATTCTGAGTTTGGCAAGGGAAGGAGGAAGAATAGAGGAAAAAGGACGACAATAATGAAGATAAACTACAAGGTTGTAGAGTTCCTTTCCTCCTCATTTGTTTCCAGCACTTAAATTGCATGATTGTCTTCATCCTTTCTGTTTACATGTGTGTATGAATAAAGCATGACTTAAATCTTGATTTGCAACATGGTGCTGTGTCATTATGATTACCAACTTGAGTTTTGTGAATTCAAAAGCAACAAAGTATCATGATCATAAACAAACAAGGCATTAAAGAAGATTTTAGCATGTGCATAAAAGTATTGGGAAGCTAGTATGTTTGATTGTTGCTTAATTGCATTAGATTTTATTTAATTGAAGTTTTCATCTAGCACGTTTTGTGAAATCTTTTAAAATCATGAAAACCTTGAAAGCAAATGCAAAATAAAGAAAGAAAAGAAAAAGGGAAAGAATGAGAAAGCTGAAGGCTCTGAGTACCAATGGAAATTTATTTGTTAAGTGCTTGTGGTGTTTATGTATCAAGCCAAATACTTGAAAACAAAACACTTAGAAGTCAAGGTTAGGCTCAAAGTGCAAAAGCACTCCCTCAAAGCTCAAGGCTCTGAGCATCAATGATTAGAGAATCAAGAAAAGAAAAGAAACAAATGAGCTTAATGAAGTCCTCTAATCAAATGCTTGTGGTGCTTATGTATCAAGTGGTAATACTTGAAAACAAAGCATTTAGAAGTCGTAGCTTTGTTATCAACTCATGGGGCAAAGCACCCATAAGGAGAAGCTAATAAAAAAATCAAAAGCTTGTTTCAAGGAAGAAATATAAGAGAAAGACTTCATAAATTGAGCTAGATGGAAGCATCAATCATTTACATTTCTTTTGTGATTGTAGCATGCTTAGAAAACTAGCTTACCATGAACATTGAGTTGCTATTCTTCTTACCTTGGATGGTCAATCTCTATTGCATGATTCTTTTCTTGCTTGGGGACAAGCAAGGTTTAAGTTTGGTGTTGTGATGACATGTCATCATGTCATGTTTTTCTATGCTTTTTCATACAAGAAATTTATGATTAGTACTTAAATATTGCATTCTTTGGTGCTTAAATGGTATATTTCTTTGATCTTTTGATTTGATAAACTTTGTAGGAAATAAGAAGAAAAAGAAGCAAAAAGAGCACAAAATAAGCTAAAAAGAAGAAAAGAGGAATTTTGGGCACACTTTGAAGTTGGAGCACACTTTGGAGGCTTAGGCCACGCTTCTAAAAGCGTGACCCATGACCAAATCAAGGAAGAGAAGCGTGGCCCAAAGGAAGAAAAGCGTGGCTCAAAACAAAGAGCAAGAGAGGACAAAAAAAGCTTGAGCTAAAGTTTGCCTCAAACTTTAGCTCAAACTTTTGGAGGAGCTTGACTACACCCTGGAGGGAGCAAAAGCTTGCGCCAACGTTTGCCTCAAGATTTTTGGCAAACGTTGGCGCCACACCAACACACCCAGGGGAGAAAAAGCTTGCGCCAACGTTTGCCTCAAGCTTTTTGGCAAACGTTGGCGCCACAAGGCATACAAGGGGTATACTTCCAACAAAAATAACTTGAGCTACAGAGCTCCAAATGAGGTGAATCAAAAAGCAATGGAAAGTAGGAATCGAGAGTTTTCCAAGCATATATGGCACTGCATGGTGGACACTAAAATTGAGGGAGAAAACTGCCCCGAAATGTGCATAAACGAACATGGTGGCAACTTGCAGTGAGGCCAACTGACCTCTGCACCTTCGACGGAGTATAACTCGAGCTGTGGAACTCCAAATGATGCGCTTCCAACGCATTGGAAAGTAGACATCCAGGGCTTTCCAATAATATATAATAGTATGGGGTGGACAATACGTTTGAACCTCCAAAACTGGCGTTTTCGACCACGTTTGAGGCAAACTTTACCTCAAACGTTGGGCACCAAAGCCAGCGACCCTGTCCTCTTCAAAGGTGCATAACTTGAGTTGTAGATGTCCAATTGAGGTGATTCCAATTGGGTTAGAAAGCTGACATTCAGAGCTTTCCAACCATATATAATAGTCTATAGTGGGCATAAAATTGGCAACGTTGACAAGAGGACAAATTAGCGCCACATATATGCACTAGGGGGCCAACGTTTGAGCAAAAGTTTGACCCCAAACTTTAGCTCAAACGTTGGTAGCAGCAAGAATGGGGCAGCTGGTGTAAAAATTTTGAGTAAAAGTTTGCCTCAAACTTTTACTCAAACTTTTACTCAAGCTTTTAAGATTCACAACCCGGTTCACATTGGTTCTCTCTCCAACTCCAAGAGCAATCAACAGAGACCATCTTCAACCCAATTCCATCAAGAGCAAGGGCCCAATTGACACCACTCAAAGGCACAAGAGATAGTTAGAATAGAAATTTCATTTTAATTATAATTTGTTTTGAATTTCATTTTCATTTTTGTAAAAATGCCTATAAATAGGTATCTGTTTCATTTTATAGAGAGGCGAGCTCCACTAGGGAGCATTAGGAATACAGAACTCTCTCTCTTTAGTTTTTCTTTTTGTTTTAAATCTTGGGTTGAGAATTGAAGAAATTCTGTTTCAATCTCACCTTGAGAATTCTCTCTGTTTTCTTCTTCTGCAAACTTTCAAGTGAATTGAGATTTGAATCAAAGTTCGTTTCATCGCTTTCATCTTTAATTTTCCTGCATCTTGTTTGCTAGCGGATCAAGGAAGGAATTGAGATCTAGACTTGTTTTCTAGTCTCATTGATTTCCTGAGATCTTCAACCTCTCATTTAGATTTTGCAATTGAGCTGCATTTCATTTTCTGTTCGGTTCCTCAATTCAATTTACATTAAACCTGCTGCATCTTTTACTTCTCTGTTTGATTGTTATTTACACTTCCGTGTTTGATTTCATGAATCCCAGTACCCAATTTCCTTTATTCTTCTTGCAATTTAACTTTTCAGTTACTTGATCTACTGCTTCCTTTTAATTTCCAGCACCTACTCCCCTTTAATTTCATGCAATTTACATTTCTTGCAATTTAAGATTCTTGCAATTTACATTTCTTGCCCCTTAAGTTACTTGCCAATTTACATTCTGCAACTTTAAATTCATTGTCCTTTACTTCCTGTTGGTTACAATTTCACCCAATCTCACTTAAATGATAGCTTGACTAAACTAATCACCCACTAAAGTTGCTTGATCCATCAATCCCTGTGGGATCGACCTCACTCCCGTGAGTTATTATTACTTGATGCGACTCGGTGCACTTGCCGGTTAGTTTTGTGTTGGATCGTTTTCCACACATCAAGTTTTTGGCGCCGTTATCGGGGATTGATTAGATTGACAATGATTAAGTGAGGTGGTGATCTAGATCAAGCACTTTTTCTTTATTTTTCTCTAATTTTGACTAACCCACTAACTGTTTGAATTTTTGCTTAAGCTAACTAAAACTTCATTCTAGCAGTAGATTGAAGTGTCACTTGTTTGAGTGTTTCTTATGTTCTGCTTGTATGTCAGGTACAAGAAGAACCACACCCACCTTTCATGAACAAGACGAAAGAACTCTCAGGAGGTTAAGAAGAGCTGAAAGAGGGAAAAATATTGTTGGAGAAGAGGAATTAGAAGAAGAATTCCAAGATATGGAGGAACATTCAACCAATCCACCTGGTGGAGCAGACAATAACAACAACAACCCACCCCAGAGGAGAGTTTTGGCCTCCTATACCTTTGCAAATGCTAGACATTGTGGAAGCAGCATTCTCACCCCTAATGTCAATGCAAATAACTTTGAATTGAAGCCACAACTCATTACATTGGTCCAAAACAACTGCTCGTTTGGGGAGGACCATTGGAGGATCCAAATCAACATCTATCTACCTTCTTAAGGATTTGTGACACTGTGGCTTAAAACTTTTCCTCAAGGAAGCATCACTAGCTGGGATGATTTGGTGACTAAATTTCTAGCCAAATTCTATCCACCTCAAAGAGTCATCAGGCTGAAAACTGAGGTGCAAACATTCACACAATTGGATGCTAAAAATCTGTATGAAACATAGGAGAGATACAAGGCTCTACTAAGGAAATTTCCACCAGAAATGTTCACTGAGTGGGACAAGCTACAGAACTTCTATGAAGGACTCACTCTAAAGGCTCAAGAATCACTTGACCACTCAGCTAGAGGATCATTGCAACTGATGAAAACAGCAGAAGAATCTCAAAATCTTATTGACATGGTGGCCAACAATCAATATTTCTTTGCTCACCAAAGAAATCGCCAACCATCACAGAGGAGAGGAGTAATGGAGCTAGAAGGAGTGGACTCAATCTTGGCTCAAAACAAGATGATGCAGCAGCAAATTCAACAACAATTTGAGCAAATGGCCAAGAGGATTGATAGCCTCCAAGTTGCAGCCGTTAACACAAGCCAACCATCATCCACATGGGGGCAAAATGAAGAAACTCAAGAAGAACAACAACAAGAGCAAGTACAGTATATGCACAACCAAGGACCAAATGAAGTGTATGGTGATATATACAATCCATCCTGGAAGAACCACCCAAACCTCAGATGGGGAGATAATCACACCCAAAACCAACAACCATGGCAGAGGAACTCGAACCAAAACAACCCAAGAAGCAACCAAAACCACAACCAGCAGTAAACTAACCAGAACCCCTACAGAAAACCTCAAAACAACTACCCCAACCCCAACCAGTACCAATCCAATAACCAACCCACCAACCAAAATGCCTACCATCCACCATACACATCTCATAACCCACCTCAAGTATCACCTGAATCTCAAAGACTCACTAACTTGGAGACCTTGATGGATAAAATGTTGAAACACCAGGAAATGACAACCAAGAACCATGAAGCCTCCATAAAGAGCCTAGAGAGGCAGATGGGGCAAATCTCCAAGCAGATCTCTATTGAGAGACCTTCAAGCTCTCTGCCGAGTGACACAATTCCAAATCCTAAGGAAGAATGCAAGGCAATACAAGTAAGGAGTGGGAGAACATTGATGAGCAATAATGACACTACAAAGAAGCAAGCAGAGAGCAGCAAAAGGCCAATAGAAGATGAGGAGCAAACAAAGGCAGATGAAACCAAGGATCAAGTTGTGATGCCAAACAAGAGCATTGAGAAACTCAAAGAGAAGGACAACCAACCACACGGTTCAAAAGAAGTAACTCAGGGACAGCAGCAAATAGGAAAGAGCATCACACCTCCACTGCCATATCCCCAGAGGTTCAACAAAGAAACTAAGGACCAACATTTTCATAAGTTCCTTGAGACTTTCAAAAAGCTGGAAATCAATATTCCCTTGGCTGAAGCACTTGAGCAAATGCCTCTGTATGCCAAGTTTTTGAAGGAGCTTATCAATAAGAAAAGAAGTTGGGATGAGAAAGAAACCATACTGCTTACTGAGGAATGCAGAGCCTTGATTCAAAAAGGGCTTCCTCCTAAGCTTGAGGACCCAGGGAGCTTTTTGCTACCTTGCACCATCGGGGAATTAACCATCACTAAAGCAATGTGCAATCTAGGAGCAAGTATCAACTTAATACCATCCTCCTTGGTAAAAAAGTTGCATATAGAGGAAGTTAAACCAGTACAGATATCTCTAGAGCTAGTAGATAAGTCAACGGTATACCCCAGGGGTATGATTGAAAACCTTCTGGTCAAGGTGGACAATTTCATATACCCTGCAGAATTTGTGGTTCTGGATTCAGATGGGGATGATGGTGATTCTATTATACTGGGAAGGCCATTCTTGGCCACTGCTAGAGCTATCATAGACATAGAGCAAGGAGAACTAACTCTCAGGATGCATGATAAGAGTGTCACTCTGAAGGTGTTACCAGAAGCACAGTTTGGTAATGAGAGGAAAAACTATATGGAACTTGACAAGGAAGAATCACAGTTAAAGGAAGAAAGCAACAAGGCGATTCACAACAACATCCCAAGGCAAAAGATTGTGCAAACTGATGAAGAAGTCCAAGAGAATATTGGAGTATTAGCCACTGAAAGAATGAAAGATCCCCAAGGAAAGCCTACGGCCAGAAAAGAAAGATCAACAAAAGAAAAGATGAAACGCAGAAACAAAACAAAAAGGGGTTGGAAGAACAGGAAGATTCCAACAGAGGGGCTTTCCAAAGGTGACAAAGTGCAACTGATATATCAACCGCTGGGAACAAGCCAACAGACTGATGACTATTACACTGTCAGCAACATACTCTCATTAGAGCATGCTGAAATTGAACACCAGAGAACAAAAAGGAGGATCACAGTCAGGGGAGACAAGTTGAGGCACTACAAGCACTAACCTCCATAAAAGAAAGCCCCAATGTCAAGCTAGTGACAATAAAAGAGCGCTTGTTGGGAGGCAACCCAACCTGAGGTAGTTTTCTTTTCATAGCTTTTTCAATAAAAATGTTGAATAATTAATATGTATTGCAAGGAGCTAAGTTTGGTGTTGCACACCAAAAAGTTAGGAGCTAACGTTGGCGCAAACTTTTGCTCTCCAGGGTATTGATTTGTGATGCCAAAAGTTTGCCAAAAAGTTTGAGGCAAACTTTTGCTCCAGCTTTTTGCCCCCTGGTTCATTTTCACTTATTCCAAAAGTTTGAGCGAAAGTTTGAGGCAAACTTTTGCTCAAACTTTTTGTCCTCTCTTCCTCCTAGCTATTCCTCCTTGCTTCAACCTTTCTCCAAGCTTTCTTCACCTATCATTAATCAACCAAACACATCAAAGCTATGCTCAAAATCATGAGATATTCATTCTTTCATAATATGTGACAATTATAGCATAAAACCTCATGAAATTGCATTAATTCATACATGGTTGATTAAATCAAAGGAAGCATGAAAATCTACCCAATTGGCTTGCTTATGGCTCAAGAAAGTGCATAATTCAATTGAAAACAAAAGAAAAAGGCTAGTGAAACTAGGCTAAGATGACTTGTCATCACAACACCAAACTTAAAGCTTGCTTGTCCCCAAGCAAGAAATGATTTATTGAGAAGAAAGAATGAAATGGAAGAGGATGTTCATGCTAGTAGAGTGTTATTGGTAGTTCATGGGGTTTTATGTGGATATGTAAACACTCACCTCTTATTGACTCTTAAGCCTAGAAAGTCTCCTTCAAGCTTCAAGTAACATACTGCTATGACCTCTCATTATTTCTTTATCCTTGGCTATTATTTTGTTCATAAGCTTTATTTGAGTGTCATGTGTAGCAAGTTCATTTCCTTTTCTTTATACTTGACACATTATTCACTATAGACACTTGGCTCACATTCCTTCTTAGAACATTGATGCCCAGCATCTCTTTGGGCTACTAAATGCCTTGTAGTTAGGTTGCTCTTGATAGTGGACTTTCAGCTGATGATCCCGGGTTAGTTAACCCAAGTCATCAAGTGTTGATGCACTCCAAAGAGCTTAATAATCCAAGCAGATCCTAATACAAAGACACCACAGGGATATGTTCTGAGGTTCAAGCTATTGGTGTCCAGCTTTGTTTCTTTTTGTTTTTCTTTTGTTCTGCCACTCTTTGGCTATTTCTTTTTCTCCCTTTTTTTTTCTTTCTCTTTTTGTTTTTCTTTCTAACCAAGGATTTTTATTTGATTGAGATTCATAGACAGTAGGCCACTTTCTACTTAGAGGGAGACATCCTAGTTCTCTTATTCACTAAAGTGAGCTATTATACAATCACACACACACACCACCACTTACTTTTATTGTACTTCTATCTAACAGAGAACTATCTCACTTCACATTCAAATATTTCTTTTATTGAATTGAAAATGCAGGGGACAAAGCATGCATTTTGTTCAGTGAAAGTAAACACACAAGCACACACATAGACTAGCTTACTTATTCTAAGAGTGATTCTACTTGTATTAGATGAACACTTTAACAAAACACAAGTCAAAACATTTTTCAACAGTAAGAGTTGAGTGTAAATACAACCTATTGGTTTGCAGTTCCTTTGTCCTTCCTTCTGTTGTGCCCTTTTGAGTTATGATGCATAGTGTCTTCAAATGGTGGTGAATTCCCTGCATAATTCTCAAAAGTTGCTTGCTTTTCAAGCCCTTAGATGACCAGTTAGTATGCATGAATTGATTGTGGCTTGTGGATTCAATTTGGTGTGGGAACACCAAACTTAATTTCTTGCCACTTTTCTGGATACAGCAGGTTAACTCTAGGCAAAATTTTGTGTCCTTGCTAAAGGTTATGAAGTTTTAAGACTAAAAAAAAAAGTTAAGTGGTTGAATAATCTGTTTGATTGCTTGGAACTAGTAGTGTGCAGGAAGTTAAAATGTGCTTTTGAATGAGGTTTTGGTGGAACACCAAACTTGGAATCCTCCATTCTCCCTTGAGTTGTTTTTGGTGTGCAACACCAAACTTAGCTCCTTGCAATACATATTAATTATTCAACATTTTTATTGAAAAAGCTATGAAAAGAAAACTACCTCAGGTTGGGTTGCCTCCCAACAAGCGCTCTTTTATTGTCACTAGCTTGACATTGGGGCTTTCTTTTATGGAGGTTGGTGCTTGTAGTGCCTCAACTTGTCTCCCCTGACTGTGATCCTCCTTTTTGTTCTCTGGTGTTCAATTTCAGCGTGCTCTAATGAGAGTATGTTGCTGACAGTGTAATAGTCATCAGTCTGTTGGCTTGTTCCCAGCGGTTGATATATCAGTTGCACTTTGTCACCTTTGGAAAGCCCCTCTGTTGGAATCTTCCTGTTCTTCCAACCCCTTTTTGTTTTGTTTCTGCGTTTCATCTTTTCTTTTGTTGATCTTTCTTTTCTGGCCGTAGGCTTACCTTGGGGATCTTTCATTCTTTCAGTGGCTAATACTCCAATATTCTCTTGGACTTCTTCATCAGTTTGCACAATCTTTTGCCTTGGGATGTTGTTGTGAATCGCCTTGTTGCTTTCTTCCTTTAACTGTGATTCTTCCTTGTCAAGTTCCATATAGTTTTTCTTCTCATTACCAAACTGTGCTTCTGGTAACACCTTCAGAGTGACACTCTTATCATGCATCCTGAGAGTTAGTTCTCCTTGCTTTATGTCTATGATAGCTCTAGCAGTGGCCAAGAATGGCCTTCCCAATATAATAGAATCACCATCATCCCCATCTGAATCCAGAACCACAAAATCTGCAGGGTATATGAAATTGTCCACCTTGACCAGAAGGTTTTCAATCATACCCCTAGGGTATACCGTTGACTTATCTACTAGCTCTAGAGATATCTGTACTGGTTTAACTTCCTCTATATGCAACTTTTTTACCAAGGAGGATGGTATTAAGTTGATACTTGCTCCTAGATCGCACATTGCTTTAGTGATGGTTAATTCCTCGATGGTGCAAGGAAGCAAAAAGCTCCCTGGGTCCTCAAGCTTAGGAGGAAGTCCTTTTTGAATCAAGGCTCTGCATTCCTCAGTAAGCAGTATGGTTTCTTTCTCATCCCAACTTCTTTTCTTATTGATAAGCTCCTTCAAAAACTTGGCATACAGAGGCATTTTCTCAAGTGCTTCAGCCAAGGGAATATTGATTTCCAGCTTTTTGAAAGTCTCAAGGAACTTATGAAAATGTTGGTCCTTAGTTTCTTTGTTGAACCTCTGGGGATATGGCAGTGGAGGTGTGATGCTCTTTCCTATTTGCTGCTGTCCCTGAGTTACTTCTTTTGAACCGTGTGGTTGGTTGTCCTTCTCTTTGAGTTTCTCAATGCTCTTGTTTGGCATCACAACTTGATCCTTGGTTTCATCTGCCTTTGTTTGCTCCTCATCTTCTATTGGCCTTTTGCTGCTCTCTGCTTGCTTCTTTGTAGTGTCATTATTGCTCATCAATGTTCTCCCACTCCTTACTTGTATTGCCTTGCATTCTTCCTTAGGATTTGGAATTGTGTCACTCGGCAGAGAGCTTGAAGGTCTCTCAATAGAGATCTGCTTGGAGATTTGCCCCATCTGCCTCTCTAGGCTCTTTATGGAGGCTTCATGGTTCTTGGTTGTCATTTCCTGGTGTTTCAACATTTTATCCATCAAGGTCTCCAAGTTAGTGAGTCTTTGAGATTCAGGTGATACTTGAGGTGGGTTATGAGATGTGGATGGTGGATGGTAGGCATTTTGGTTGGTGGGTTGGTTATTGGATTGGTACTGGTTGGGGTTGGGGTAGTTGTTTTGAGGTTTTCTGTAGGGAAACTGGTTAGTTTACTGCTGGTTGTGGTTTTGGTTGCTTCTTGGGTTGTTTTGGTTCGAGTTCCTCTGCCATGGTTGTTGGTTTTGGGTGTGATTATCTCCCCATCTGAGGTTTGGCTGGTTCTTCCAGGATGGATTGTATGTATCACCATACACTTCATTTGGTCCTTGGTTGTGCATATACTGTACTTGCTCTTGTTGTTGTTCTTCTTGAGTTTCTTCATTTTGCCCCCATGTGAATGATGGTTGGCTTGTGTTAACTGCTGCAACTTGGAGGCTATCAATCCTCTTGGCCATTTGCTCAAATTGTTGTTGAATTTGCTGCTGCATCATCTTGTTTTGAGCCAAGATTGAGTCCACTCCTTCTAGCTCCATTACTCCTCTCCTCTGTGATGGTTGTCGATTTCTTTGGTGAGCAAAGAAATATTGATTGTTGGCGACCATGTCAATAAGATTTTGAGCTTCTTCTGCTGTTTTCATCAGTTGCAATGATCCTCCAGCTGAGTGGTCAAGTGATTCTTGAGCCTTTAGAGTGAATCCTTCATAGAAGTTCTGTAGCTTGTCCCACTCAGTGAACATTTCTGGTGGACATTTCCTCAGCAGAGCCTTGTATCTCTCCCATGCTTCATACAGATTTTCAGCATCCAATTGTGTGAATGTTTGCACCTCAGTTTTCAGCCTGATAACTCTTTTGAGGTGGATAGAATTTGGCTAGAAATTTAGTCACCAAATCATCCCAGCTAGTGATGCTTCCTTGAGGAAAAGTCTCAAGCCATTGTGCGGCCTTGTCCCTTAATGAGAATGGGAACAGCAGAAGCTAGTAGGTCTCAGAATTCACGCCATTGGACTTGACAGTGTCACAAATCCTTAAGAAGGTTGATAGATGTTGATTTGGATCCTCTAATGGTCCTCCCCCAAACGAGCAGTTGTTTTGGACCAATGTAATGAGTTGTGGCTTCAATTCAAAGTTGTTTGCATTGACATTAGGGGTGAGAATGCTGCTTCCACAATGCCTAGCATTTGCAAAGGTGTAGGAGGCCAAAACTCTCCTCTGGGGTGGGTTATTGTTGTTATTGTCTGCTCCACCAGGTGGATTGGTTGAATGTTCCTCCATATCTTGGAATTCTTCTTCTAATTCCTCTTCTCCAACAATATTTTTCCCTCTTTCAGCTCTTCTTAACCTCCTGAGAGTTCTTTCGTCTTGTTCATGAAAAGTGGGTGTGGTTCTTCTTGTACCTGACATACACGCAGAACATAAGAAACACACAAACCAGTGACACTTCAATCTACTTGCTAGAATGAAGTTTTAGTTAGATTAAGCAAAAATTCAAACAGTTAGTGGGTTAGTTGAAAATTAGAGAAACAGAAAATAAAAATGCTAGATCTAGATCTCCACTTCACTTAATCATTGTCAATCTAATCAATCCCGGCAACGGCGCCAAAAACTTGATGAGTATTTTTGTGGAAAAACGAATTTCTCCAAAACACCCAAAACTAACCGGCAAGTGCACCGGGTCACATCAAGTAATAAAACTCATGGGAGTGAGGTCGATCCCACAGGGATTGATGGATCAAGCAACTTTAGTGGGTGATTAGTTTAGTCAAGCTATCACTTAAGTGAGATTGGGTGAAATTGTAACCAACAGGAAGTAAAGGACAATGAATTTAAAGTTTCAGAATGTAAATTGGCAAGTAACTTAAGGGGCAAGAAATGTAAATTGCAAGAATCTTAAATTGCAAGAAATGTAAATTGCATGAAATTAAAGGGGAGTAGGTGCTGGAAATTAAAAGGAAGCAGTAGATCAAGTAACTGAAAAGTTAAATTGCAAGAAGAATAAAGGAAATTGGGTACTGGGATTCATGAAATCAAACACGGAAGTGTAAATAACAATCAAATAGAGAAGTAAAAGATGCAGCAGGTTTAATGTAAATTGAATTGAGGAACCGAACAGAAAATGAAATGCTGCTCAATTGCAAAATCTAAATGAGAGGTTGAATATCTCAGAAAATCAATGAGACTAGAAAACAAGTCTAGATCTCAATTCCTTCCTTGATCCGCTAGCAAACAAGATGCAGGAAAATTAAAGATGAAAGCGATGAAACGAACTTTGATTCAAATCTCAATTCACTTGAAAGTTTGCAGAAGAAGAAAACAGAGAGAATTCTCAAGGTGAGATTGAAACAGAATTTCTTCAATTCTCAACCCAAGATTTAAAACAAAAAGAAAAACTAAAGAGAGAGAGTTCTGTATTCCTAATGCTCCCTAGTGGAGCTCGCCTCCCTAATAAAATGAAACAGATGCCTATTTATAGGCATTTTTACAAAAAATGAAAATGAAATTCAAAACAAATTACAATTAAAATGAAATTTCTATTCTAACTATCTCTTGTGCCTTTGAGTGGTGTCAATTGGGCCCTTGCTCTTGATGGAATTGGGTTGATAGAGGCCTTGGTTGATTGCTCTTGGAGTTGGAGAGAGAACCAATGTGAACCGGGTTGTGAATCTTAAAAGCTTGAGTAAAAGTACTTTTACTCAAACTTTTTACACCAGCTGCCCCATTCTTGCTGCTACCAACGTTTGAGCCAAAGTTTGGGGTCAAACTTTTGCTCAAACGTTGGCCCCCTAGTACATATATGTGGCACTAATTTGTCCTCTTGTCAACGTTGTCAATTTTATGCCCACTATAGACTATTATATATGGTTGGAAAGCTTTGAATGTCAGCTTTCTAACCCAATTGGAATCACCTCAATTGGACATCTACAACTCAAGTTATGCTCCTTTGAAGAGGACAGGGTTGCTGGCTTTGGTGCCCAATGTTTGAGGTAAAGTTTGCCTCAAACGTGGTTGAAAACGCCATTTTTGGAGGCTCAAACGTATTGTCCACCCCATACTATTATATATTGATGGAAATCCCTTGATGTCTACTTTCCAATGCCGTTGGGAGCACATCATTTGGAGCTCTACAGCTCGAGTTATACTCCGTCGAAGGTGTAGAGGTCAGTTGGCCTCACTGCAGGTTGCCACCATGTTCGTTTATGCTCATTGCGGGGCAGTTTTCTCCCTCAATTTTAGTGTCCACCATGCAGTGCCATATATGCTTGGAAAGCTCTCGATTCCTACTTTCCATTGCTTTTTGAATCACCTCATTTGGAGCTCTGTAGCTCAAGTTATTCTTGTTGGAAGTATACCCCTTGTATGCCTTGTGGCGCCAACGTTTGCCAAAAAGCTTGAGGCAAACGTTGGCGCAAGCTTTTCTCCCCTGGGTGTGTTGGTGTGGCGCCAACGTTTGCCAAAAAGTTTGAGGCAAACGTTGGCACAAACTTTTGCTCTCCAGGGTGTTGATTTGTGATGCCAAAAGTTTGCCAAAAAGTTTGAGGCAAACTTTTGCTCAAGCTTTTTGCCCAAAAGTTTGCACAAAAGTTTGAGGCAAACTTTTGGTGAAGCTTTTTGCTCCCTGGTTCGTTTTCACTTATTCCAAAAGTTTGAGCTAAAGTTTGAGGCAAACTTTTGCTCAAGCTTTTTGTTCTCTTTTCCTCCTAGCCATTCCTTCTTGCTTCAACCTTTCTCCAAGCTATCTTCACCTATCATTAATCAACCAAACACATCAAAGCTATGCTCAAAATCATGAGATATTTATTCTTTCATAATATATGACAATTATAGCATAAAACCTCATGAAATTCCATTAATTCATCTATGGTTGATTAAATCAAAGGAAACATGAAAATCTACCCAATTGGCTTGCTTATGGCTCAAGAAAGTGCATAAAACCTATTGAAAACAAATGAAAAAGCATAGAAAAACATGACATGGTGACATGTCATCACAACACCAAACTTAAACCTTGCTTGTCCCCAAGCAAGAAAAGAATCATGCAATAAAGATTGACAATCCAAGGCAAGAAGAATAGCAACTCAATGTTCATGGTAAGCTAGTTTTCTAAGCATGCTACAATCACAAAAGAAATGTAAATGATTGATGCTTCCATCTAGCGCAATTTATGAAATCTTTTTCTTATATTTCTTCCTTGAAACAAGCTTTTGATTTTCTTATTAGCTTCTCCTTTTGGGTGCTTTGCCACATGAGTTGATAACAAAGCTACGACTTCTAAATGCTTTGTTTTCAAGTATTACCACTTGATACATAAGCACCACAAGCATTTGATTAGAGGACTTTATTAAGCTCATTTTTCTTTTCTTTTCTTGACTTTCTAATCATTTATGCTCAGAGCCTTGAGCTTTGAGGGAGTGCTTTTGCACTTTGAGCCTAACCTTGACTTCTAAGTGTTTTGTTTTCAAGCATTTGGCTTGATACATAAACACCACAAGTACTTAACAAATGAATAGCCATTGGTACTCAGAGCCTTCAGCTTTCTCATTCTTTCCCTTTTTCTTTTCTTGCTTTATTTTGCATTTGCTTCTTCAAGGTTTTCATGATTTTAAAAGATTTCACAAAATGTTCTAGATGAAAACTTCAATTAAATAAAATCCAATGCAATTGAGCAACAATTAATCATACTAGCTTTCCAATACTTGTATGCACATGCTAAACTCTTCTTTAGTTCCTTGTTTGTTTATGATCATGATGCTTTACTGCTTTTGAATTCACAAAACTTAAGTTGGTAATCACAATGGCACGGCACCATGTTGCAATTTAAAAATCAAACTATGCCTTTTCATACACACATGCATACAGAGAAGGTAAAGACAATCATGCAGTTTATAGTGCTTGAAACAAATGAGAGGAAAAGGAACTTTACAACCTTGTAGTTCATCTTCTCTATTGTTGTCATTTTCCTCCCATTCTCCTCCTTCCCATACCAAACTCAGAATGCTTGCTCATCCTCAAGCAACTATTAGAACCGTAGCTATAGGGCTAAGATGGATCATGAATGTCTTACACAAGAAATGTTAGTAGTACATGTGTTTCAAGCAAGCAAAATTAAAGATAATAATCAAGGCACAAGAGACAGAGACATTGTGATTGCAAGCTTAAGAAGGTGAGCATAATACTTTGCATAAAGAATAAGTGGCACACCAAACTTAGTGTGACACTTTCACTTGGAATCAATGCAAGTATCCAGTAAAGATTTGAAGCAAATTGTGTTGCATAGCAACACCAAACTTAGAATGCAATCCTATGTCCATTTATTTGAATTAAAACCAAGCAAATGAAACTGTTCTTTATTAAATACAATCACTAAGCCAAGAATCTGTCATTAATAAAGCTCTCTTGGTGATGTATTAATAAACACAGCAAATAAGCAAACTAAAATGAAAGCATTAAAAACAAAGAATTAACTAAAGTAAACAGAATAACAAAATATCAAACCAAAAGAAAATTAACACTGCAAAGACATTATGATTATGCAGACAAGTGGTGTTGCTGAATGATTTGCATAGAAAAATAGGTGGCACACCAAACTTAGAATCTTGGTGTGTCACTTTCATTTTTGATTTGATACAATCATCCAAAAAGATTGAAAATAATTTGTTGCAAGGCAACACCAAACTTAGAATGTAACCATATGCCAATTTATTGAAATTTAAACAAAGCAAGGAAAGGAAATGTACCTACTGTCTACCTGTTCTTTACTTTCTTCCTCTTCTTCCAATTTGTTAAGAGAAATGACTTCAAAGGAGGAGAAGATTCAGCTATTACCCCCTGTCTTGGTCTCTCCTCAGCAAGCTTTCTTTTGTACATGGCTTGATTGAGCTTGCTTGCTATTGGTCCAGGGGTTGGATTGCTTGTGGTTGACCTCCTCTTGAATGTTGTCCTTGGTAGTTTAGTCACAATCCTCTTCTTGGTGCTTTTCTTAATTGCCTTCACTTCTTTGAATCTAAGTCTTTGGTAGTTTCTTGTATTGGTGGTTCCATGAACTCCTCCTTTATGTACTTCTCTGCCTCAGTTGAGTTTGGAATGACTTCTTCACTTTCTTGCTCCTCCACTTCCTCTTTTACACTCAAAATTTGTTTTAATAGCTCTTTTATGGAGGAGGTTTGTTGATCTTCCCAAGCTTTCTTCATCTCCTCTTCATACCTTTCAATCATGGATTCAAGTGTTGAGGTGTTTTGGTCCAGGGAAATTTGCGAGAGTTGTGATTCTTCATGTTCCTTTGTCATCTCAAGTGTAGTTTCATTTTTAACCACCTCATTCTTCATTAAAAATCCACTTGACTCAGTAGCCTCTTCCTCTTGTTTTTCCTCCTTCTTCATTGCACTTTCACTTGACATAAGGACCTTTTGTTCTTGTTTTTCCACTTCCTCTCCCACAGATTGATTTTTACTGTTTGATGGTTCTAAGTGTTTCCTTATGTTCTCCAGGTGCTCATTCGTCCTCTGACGGATGATTTCTTCCCTTTTCCAGGCTTTCATTGCCTCCTCCTCATTTTTTTGAACATGGACTCAAGTTCTGAAAGCCTTGAGTGGTTCATGGAAGTTTGTGTGGGTGGTGAGTTTTGAAAGGGGCTTTCGGTTGAAGTATGGTCAAGTGATGATATCTTTGGATGAATATCATATGGAGCACTAGAATTCCCTTCCCAGCCACCATTAGAATCATGACTTGCATCATTTTGTGGTGGAGGGAAATATCCCATATGATTTTCTTTCTCATCTTGTGGTTCTGAAGCATAGCTCCATGAATTGGAATGCCCAGAATTTGAAGTTTCTTGGTGATATTCCCAACCACCATTAGAGATTGGTGATGGTGGGTGATATCCCATAAAATTTTGTTTGACCATAAGATGAGTTGAACTCCATTTGTATTTTGTAAACATCAATGAAATTTGAAATTCATGTCATAGAGAAAGAATTTCTTAGTGAGGCAATAACTCAAACACCTTGGTTTCAACTTAGAACAGAGAACAAAAATAAAGAAAATGCTTGATCTAGACTTCTCACCCACTTAATCATTGTTGATCTAATCAATCCTCGGCAACGGCGCCAAAAACTTGATGAGTATTTTTGTGGAAAAACGAATTTCTCCAAAACACCCAAAACTAACCGGCAAGTGCACTAGGTCGCATCAAGTAATAATAACTCACGGGAGTGAGGTCGATCCCACAGGGATTGATGGATCAAGCAACTTTAGTGGGTGATTAGTTTAGTCAAGCTATCATTTAAGTGAGATTGGGTGAAATTGTAACCAACAGGAAGTAAAGGACAATGAATTTAAAGTTGCAGAATGTAAATTGGCAAGTAACTTAAAGAGCAAGAAAGTAAAATAGCTGAAACTTAAATTGCAAGAAATATAAATTGCATGAAAGTAAAGGGGACTGGGTGCAGGGAAATTAAATGAAAGCAGTAAATCAAAGCTTAGAACAATTGCAAGGAAATTAAAATTGCATGAAAAGTAAATTCAGATCACAGTGGCTCAAATGTAAAATGCAGAGGAACACACGTGCAGGAAAGTAAATGAGATTTGCAGCAGGCTTAATGTAAATTGAATTGAGGAACCGAACAGAAAATGAAATGCAGCTCAATTGCAAAATCTAAATGAGAGGTTGAAGATCTCAGGAAATCAATGAGACTAGAAAACAAGTCTAGATCTCAATTCCTTCCTTGATCCGCTAGCAGACAAGATGCAGGAAAATTAAAGATGAAAGCGATGAAACGAACTTTGATTCAAATCACAATTCACTTGAAAGTTTGCAGAAGAAGAAAACAAAGAGAATTCTCAAGGTGAGATTGAAATAGAATTTCTTCAATTCTCAACCCAAGATTCAAAACAAAAAGAAAAACTAAAGAGAGAGAGTTCTGTATTCCTAATGCTCCCTAGTGGAGCTCGCCCCCCCAAATAAAATGAAACAGATACCTATTTATAGGCATTTTTACAAAAATGAAATTCAAAACAAATTATAATTAAAATAAAATTTCTATTCTAACAATCTCTTGTGCCTTTGAGTGGTGTCAATTGGGCCCTTGCTCTTGATGGAATTGGGTTGATAGAGGCCTTGGTTGATTGCTCTTGGAGTTGGAGAGAGAACCAATGTGAACCGGGTTGTGAATCTTAAAAGCTTGAGTAAAAGTTTGAGTAAAAGTTTGAGGTAAACTTTTACTCAAACTTTTTACACCAGCTGCTCCATTCTTGCTGCTACCAACGTTTGAGCTAAAGTTTGGGTTGAAACTTTTGCTCAAACGTTGGCCCCCTTATGCACACTCATGGCGCTACTTTGTCCTCTTGTCAACGTTGTCAATTTTATGCCCACTATAAACTATTATATATGGTTGGAAAGCTCTAAATGTCAGCTTTCTAACCCAATTGGAATCACCTCAATTGGACATCTACAACTCAAGTTATGCTCCTTTGAATATGGAATTGGGTAAACTTGAGTCATTGAGTATGATGGAATTGGTGCATTGAGAACTCATGGTGATCAATTTGATACCCATTGATGCTAACCCACTACTAAGTTAATTAGTAGGTAGGTTAGGACTTAAGAGTTGATGTGATCAAACCTATTTGACGTACTTCAAGCTTAGGAGTAAATGTTACATACTCAAAGCTTTTGGAAAGTAGACTTAATAGGTTGGCCTCTCATAATTATCAATATTCGGTTTGTTGACAAGGATGGTGATCTCGATTACCTAAGTCTTAGCCAAGAGTTCTCTATTTTGCTTACTTTACTCACTTGCTTGATTTACTTTCTTGCCATCTCATGAACCAAAACCCCCCCCTTTTTACCCCTTCATAGCCAATAACTAAGCACTACATTGTTTCCTAGGGAGACGATCCGGAGTCTAAATACTTCGGTTAATTCTTATTGGGGTTTGTTCTTTGTGACAACCGATAATTTTTTGATAGTGAGAGTTGTTCGTTGGTTTGGAGGTATGTTTACAACGAAGTAATTCTTTTCTATAAGAAGAAATTCTAGACCATCGAGCAAACCTCGTTATCAGCGTGCCACACCTTCGATACCAAGTGGCACGCCATAGTGAAGGTTCCTCCTGGAGTGATGAGCTAGCGTGCCACGCCCCTTGGCTCAAGTGGCCCGCCCATAGTAGGTGATGGGTTAGGCGTGCCACGCCCAACCTGGTGTGCCACGCCCCTTAAGTGTCCTCCATTGTTGCTCTCTGGAACTTAGTACTAGCGTGCCATGCCCAGTCCCTGGCGTGCCATGCCATGTGAATGCTTGAGACTCCCTTCTGAATTTTAGTACTGGCGTGCCATGCCTAGCTCCTGGCGTGCCACGCCACTGCATTTTTTGTGACGTTTGCTCCAAGTGCCACGCCAGTTTCACACGACCAGCTTCTTTGTTGCTTTCTTCCCATTTTTTATGTCTTTTTCACCTGAAATTCAGCACAACTCATCTCAAAGCAATGTACCATAATATTCATCAAATAATGCATGAATTGCAATGATCAAATGAGATTTACGCTCTTTTATGGTCCTCTTTATACAAGAAAGAAGGGTAGATGATGCAAGTCATCAGAGGGGTTAATTTAGGGTTGCGCATTTTATACAAGTTGATAATGGCATTTTAAAACCACCAGAATCCAAAACAACCGCTGTTAATTACAAATTAATTACAGCAACAGTAAGAAATGACATAATATTCAAGTATTAGGACGTTTTTATAGAACCCCCATAATATTAATGCCATTTTATATCATTTTTTGTAGTGGAAAAGCTCAAAAATATGTCACTAGGTAAGTTTTCGATCCAATTCCACAATTCCAAAATCTTAATGCATGAAATAGGTGATGTAAATGAAGGGCAATCATAAACATGTATCATCACCTAACAAAAAAAATGCATTGATAATTCACAAATTGCCTCATCATAAATAATGAGATCAAATCACATGGTGGCCAAAACATGCAATTTAAAAGATTTAGAAAGCTTGAAGGCAGTGTACAAGTACTTGGTATGCTCAAAATTAAGCATTAAGAACTCAAAACCAAGTAACAAATTGTAACCTCAAAAAGAATCCAACAATAACTATTAACAAAAATGATGCCAAAATAACACCCTATAGTAATTAGCAGCAATAAACAGTAAACAAGATTAATAATGCAACACTTATAATGGAAATAGAAAATTAAACAGAAATTAAACTAACTAAATAACTAACTAACTAACTAACTAACTAACTAAAGGAGTTGGTGATAGATGGTGATTAGTAGTGTTGGATGATGGTTGAAGGAGGGAAAGAAAAGAAGAGAAGAGGGAAGAAGGAAAGAAATGGAAAGAAGAGAAGAAAAGGAGGTGGGTGAAACAGGGCAGGGGTCACGCGTACGCTTCATGTCACGCGTACGTGTGAATTGCAGAAGCGAGGTGCGACGCGTACGCATCGTCGACGCACACGCGTGAGTGAAGAGAGAGATAAATGACGCGTACATGTGGATCACGCGTACGCGTGGGTCCAAATTGTGCTAGACGCACAATTTCAGCACCCTACCCGCGTAACTCCCTGGTTTTTGGACTGCGCCTGAAAAATTTGGATGTGATGCATACGCGTGGGCGAGGCGTACGCGTGAGGGGTTGAAATTCTTGGGGTCATGCGTATGCGTGATTGACGCGTACGCGTGGCTGGGTGCCCTGTTTTTCAAAATTTTCCAAGTTCTAGCACCAAACCAAGCATTCCAGACCTCCAAATAGCTACCAAAACACCATAAAACCTTATTTAACATACTAGACTACTAAATAAACTTAACTAACTAAACAAAACATGAAATCAAACTAATTTTACCAACATTTACAAAAAAGAAAAATGAAAAGATGTTACCATGGTGGGGTGTCTCCCACCTAACACTTTTATTTATTGTCCTTAAGTTGGACTTATGGGGAGCTCTCATCAAGGTGGCTTGTGCTTGAATTCATCTTGGAACTTCCACCAATGCTTGAATTTCCAATAAGCTCCATCATTCAAAATTAATAGCTCCAAGCTTTGATAGAGTTCTTCACAAACCATGAGCTCCCAAAATTGATTATCTTTGTGTGATCTGGGATCCCACACTTTGTTTTAACACCCGTCTTCAAGTTGATAATCATGATTCCATCCGGGTGGTTTAGCCTTGGAATTCTCATTTAAGCTTCCAAACAACTTCCTAGACCCATTCAATGTAGCATGACTCCAACCCTTGCAATTCAACTTTGAGC
Source organism: Arachis ipaensis (assembly GCF_059453495.1). NCBI lineage: Eukaryota > Viridiplantae > Streptophyta > Magnoliopsida > Fabales > Fabaceae > Arachis > Arachis ipaensis. The sequence goes on along the minus strand of NC_142435.1, from coordinate 53,819,916 downwards.
ATGCAACCATATTGAACCTAGAATGATATTTCCAACCACTAACCATCTCCCTTTTGCTCTTTAAGTCACAAAGAGCTCTAAGTTTCCCATCCGTCTCAAGTAAGCCATATTCAAGTGGAATCATAAAGTTTAGAGATAAGAGATTTACCCACTTGAGTGAAAGGATGGATGGTGATGGCTTGGGGAGAGGTGTCTCCCATGTCCTTGCAAGCTCTACTCCCTTGTGCTCTTCCTTGACAACTTCCACCTCTTTGCAAGCTTCTTCAATTTCAACCTCTTCCTCTTGGTAGCTTTCTTCTAATTCAATCTCTTCTTCATTGCTTACCAAGGGTATGGGAGGTTGTGCACATTCTTCTATGACCTCAATTTCATGTCCAACGGGAGAGGATTCAATTGTAGATAGAAACTCATCAATGATTGAATCCATCTCTTGATCAACCTCTTCAACCTTTGAGGGCTCTTTAACTTTTGGTTCCATGGACTTTCAACATCTCCTAGGTCTTCAACCACTTCTTCGTCTTTAACCTATACGGCTTCCTCCAATTGTTCTAATTCTTACTTTAACTCCTCTTCTTCATCTTGAAGCTCCAAGTTCACTCCCTCACTATGCTCCTTGGTTGATCCTCCACATTCGTCAATGGGAGTATGATAGAGAAGATTTGAGCCAGTTCGGAAATTAGATAAAATAATTCCGTTGTGAGTATAGTCCAAATCGACAATCTATCCTCTCAATCAAAGTTTGATCTTTTCCAATTCAAAACATATAAACCGAGAGTCTTTCAACCTCGAGTCGTTCTCCCTCATGGATGCAATTGAAGTGTTACGCTCTTGGTTGTGAGGACAAAGGGGTTTTGAAATCAAGAAATAAAAGATTAAAAGAACTAAGAAATAAAAGAACTAACAAATGATCAAAATTGATATAAATGCAAATAAAAAGGAAGCTAGATCAAAACTTAGAGAAAATGCTATTAATGCATGAAAAGCCTTGACTTGGGAATAAGAGGATCCAAGGAATCCTATCATCGTCATCACCACAACTATAACAACTATGATGAGTCAATCTCACTTAGTTAACCTCGAACATCGAGGAGTAGGTCAAGCAAGTATAATTGACCTTAATCCATAAGTCCTAGCTAACTTACCAAATTAATTGGTAAAAATCTAGCGTCAATAGAAACAAGAGTCAACTAACTACCCAAGAATTGCCACTAAATGTCGGACATTATGACTCTAGAATCCTAGGAACTCAAATTCCAAGTCAAGGTGTGAAAATCTACTCAAAATTACCAAGTGGCATTTTCACAAACACTTGGTGGGTTATAAAACCAAAATATAAGAAATTGCAAAGGAAAATGAAAACTATAACCAAAATATTCACAATATGAACAATAGACAATCAACCAAGCATAAAGAAAGCTTAAAACACTAAATTCATCAATCAAAACTTTAAGATACCAAAATTGCATATATAAACAAAGTAACTTGAACCATAAGAAAATAAAAGCAAAAGATGTAATTAAAGAGAAATTGAGAATACTTACAATAAAAGAAGCAAAATCTAAGATCAAAGCTTGAAACTATAAAATGCTACAATGGAAATAGAAATGAAACCCTAGGAGAGAATTTCTACACTACTCCTACTCTTATTCCTACTCTTAATTATGTTGTAAAACTACCTAATATGAAAGCTTATGTCTTCATATGGCTTCAATTTCCCTTGATATAACACTTCCCATTCAGCATCAAGCCTTCCAAAACTGGGCCAAAGGCCCCCAAAATCGCGGATCACATGTTTCATTAATGAAACCACGTGTAGGGATTTGTGCGTACGCACACTTTACTGAATGTTTGCCTGTGCGTACGCACAGAGGGTTGTGCGCACGCACACATCATAATTCCTTCTTGTGCGTACACATGGGAGATTGTGCGCACGCACACTTGACTGTGTATGCTTTTCCTTGTTTTCTTCATGTGTTCTTCCTTGTATATGCTTTCTTCCACTTTTACCAACCCATTCTTGCCTAAATGACGTGAAATCACTCATAAAACATATCACGGTATCGAATGGCATGAAAGTGGAATTAAAATCACTAACTTAAGCATAAAAACACATGTTTTCACATTTAAGTTTAATTTAGGGATCAAACATAAAAGTATGCTATTTTGGTGCTTAAGTGTGAGTTTATGTGATGAAATTTATCCAATTGAACGCAAAAATTTACCATCAAATATGGACTCATCAGAGTACTTGGGATGCATGAGCTTAGATGGGAGGCCATGTGGTTAATGGCTTCCGCCATGGTAGCAACCATGACTTCTAGCTTGTTTAGCTCCTTTTGCTTCTCTTCTTACCTTTGGATATAAGAGCTAATATCTCTTTGTTATTCTTGCAAGAAGGCATGAAAAGCTTCATCCCCTGAAGGCGGTGGTGGAAGAGAGGGTTCATTGTTTGGGAGAAAGGGTTCATAATTGGAAGGTGGTTCATCTTGGTAAGGGTATGGAGATGGTGTATATCGAGGTGATTCTTGGGAGTAATGGTGTTGGAATGATTGTGGTTCTATGTATGGTTCATATGGCTCATAAGGTGGTTGGTATGGTAGATAAGGATTAGGGTCATATGGAGGTGTTTGGTGGTAGGAGGCTTGTGAGTATAGTGCTTCAAAACTATGTTGAGAAGGTGGTTCACAAGCATATGGTGGTGGTTGTTGATAATCATAAGGCGGTCCACAATAGCCATTGGATTGGTATGCATCTTGGAATGACTCTTGCTCATAGTACATTGGTGGAGGTTGTTGCCATGAAGATTGATCATATGCTTGAGGCTCCTCCCACCTTTGACTGTTCCATCCTTGATGCATGTTCTCATTATAATTTCCATTCCCTACAACATAGTTAGAACCAAACTCATAGCCAAAGTGGTGAGAATTCATAGTAGTGATGTGCGGAAAACGATCCGACACAAAACTCACCGGCAAGTGCACCGGGTCGCATCAAGTAATAATAACTCACGGGAGTGAGGTCGATCCCACAGGGATTGAAGGATTGAGCAATTTTAGTTTAGTGGTTGATTTAGTCAAGCGAATCAAGATTTGGTTGAGAGATTTGTGATTTGCAGGATTTAAATTGCATGGAAAATAAAGGGAATGGGAAATTTGCATGAAATTAAAGAGAACTGAAATTTAAAGTGCTAGATCTTAGAGGGCAAGAAATTAAATGGCAGAAACTTAGAACGCAAGAAATGTAAATTGTAGAATCTTAAAGTGCAAGAAATGTAAATGGCTTGAATTGTAAAGGGAATTGGGAATTGGATTTGCAGAAATTAAACAAGGAAGAGTAAAATTCAACACACAGAAGAGTAGAAGATGCCTTGGGTTGAATCGGATCTAAAACAGAAATATAAAAGAGCTTGAAAAGCAGTAAACAAAGAAATTGAGAATGGGAATCCAGATCTCAGGACTCAAGAGACTAGATAACCAAGTCTAGATCTCAATGCCTTCCTAGATCCAACAAGAACAATTGCAAAGGAAATGAAGAAATGTAAATTGCAGAGAAAGTAGAAGTAGAAGCAATTAACAGAAACTGAAATTTAATGATGCGGAAAATTAAACAAGATCCCAAGGTGAGATTGAAACAGAATTTCTTCAATTCTCCACCCAAGATCCGAAGCAAGAAAAGTAAAGAGTATTCAAGCAAGAACAAGGAAGAAGAGAGATCAATTCTTCTCCTCAAATTCTCTTGAATTAAGACAACAATGCCAAAAATGTAAAGGTGAGCTCTCTACAAAACTACCTAATCAAAACCGAAAAGAAAAGCTCCTTAAAAACTTAAATCTTAAGCTATTTATACACTTTCTTCAAATGGTCTTCAAGCCTTGAATTGGGCCTTTGCTCTTAATGGAATTGGGTTGATAGAGGCCTTGGTTGATTGCTCTTGGAGTTGGAGAGAGAACCGAAGTGAACCGGGTTGGGAATTATAAAAGCTTGAGTAAAAGTTTGAGTAAAAGTTTGAGGCAAACTTTTTACACCAGCTGCCCCATTCTTGCTGCTACCAACGTTTGAGCTAAAGTTTGGGGTCAAACTTTTGCTCAAACGTTGGCCCCCTTATGCACACTCATGGCGCCAACGTTTGCGAAAAAGTTTGAGGCAAACGTTGGCGCAAACTTTTTGTCTCCAGGGTGTGTTGCTGATGGCGCCAATGTTTGCCAAAAAGTTTGAGGCAAACGTTGGCGCAAACTTTTGTCCTCCAGGGTATTGATTTGTGATGCCAACGTTTGCCAAAAAGTTTGAGGCAAACGTTGGCTCAAGCTTTTCTCCCAAAAGTTTGAGCTAAAGTTTGAGGCAAACTTTTGCTCAAGCTTTTTGTTCCCTGGTGTGTTTTCACTTATTCTGAAAGTTTGAGCTAAAGTTTGAGGCAAACTTTTGCTCAAACTTTTTGTTCTCTCTTGCTCCTAGCTATTCCTTCTTGCTTCAACCTTTCTCCAAGCTTTCTTCACCTATCATCAATCAACCAAACACATCAAAGCTATGCTCAAAATCACGAGTTTATCATTCTTTCATAATATGTGGCAATTATAGCATAAATCCTCATGAAATTGCATTAATTCATCTATGGTTGATTAAATCAAAGGAAACATGGAAATCTACCCAATTGGCTTGCTTATGGCTCAAGAAAGTGCATAAATCAATTGAAAACAAAAGAAAAAGGCTAGTGAAACTAGGCTAAGATGACTTGACATCACAACACCAAACTTAAAGCTTGCTTGTCCCCAAGCAAGAAATGAATTATTGAGAAGAAAGAATGAAATGGAAGATGATGTTCATGCTAGCAGAGTATTATTGGTAGTTCATGGGGTTTTATGTGGATATGTAAACACTCACTTCTTATTGACTCTTAGGCCTAGAAAGTCTTCTTCAAGCATCAAGCAACACACTGCTATGACCTCTCATTATTCCTTTATCCTTGGCTATTATTTTGTTCATAAGCTTTATTTGAGTGTCATGTGTAACAAGTTCATTGATTTTTTTATACTTGACACATTATTCACTATAGACACTTGGCTCACATTCCTTCTTAAAACATTGATGCCCATCACCTCTTTGGGTTACTAAATGCCTTGTAGTTAGGTTGCTCTTGATAGTGGATTTTCAGCTGATGATCCCGGGTTAGTTAACCCAAGTCACCAAGTGTTGATGCACTCCAAAGAGCTTAATAATCCAAGCAGATCCTAGTACAAAGACACCACAGGCATATATTCTAAGGTTCAAGCTATTGGTGTCTAGCTTTGTTTCTTTTTGTTTTTCTTTTGTTCTGTTGCCATTTTTGGCTTTTTCTTTTCTCTCTTTTTTTTTGTTTTTCTTTTTAACCAAGGACTTTTATTTGATTGAGATTCATAGACAGTAGGCCACTTTCTACTTAAGAGGAGACATCCTAGTTCTCTTATTCATTAAAAGTGAGCTATTATGCAATCACACATTCATACCACCACTTACTTTTATTGTACTTCTATCTAACAGAGAACTATCTCACTTCACATTCAAACATTTCTTTTATTGAATTAAAGATGCAGGGGACAAAGCATGCTTTTTGTTCAGTGAAAGTAAACACACAAGCACACACATAGGCTAGCTTACTTATTTTAAGAGAAACAAACATAATGCAAAGACTACTAAACTAACAGTTACTGTTAAGATGGGCATATTCACACTTCCAATTTAAAGCAATTCAATGCTGATGGAGTTAAGTGACAATACAACCTCTTGGTGGCTTCTTCTTCTTTTCTCTCAGCTAATGGTGTGTAGCCTTCCCAAGAGAGTAATTGAATTCCTGCAGTGTTAATGGAAGTTGCTTGTTTCTCAAGCCCTTAGGTGACTGATTAGTGTGTAAGACTTTCTTGTAGGCGTTTGAACTTACATTGGTGTGTGAACACCAAACTTAATCCCTTGTCATGTTTCTCATGCATTAAAATATCCATATGTGAAAGCTTAAGTCTTTGCTAAAGGTAATAAAACTAAAAAAAACAATGATTAAATGATTTATCAGATTGCTTGGAGCTAGTAACCCTTTGTGCAGAAGGTGAGAATGTGCTTTGAAATGAGATTTTTGTGGAACACCAAACTTAGAATCCTTTATTCTCCCTTAAATTGTTTTGGTGTAAAACACCAAACTTAGCTCCTTGCAATACATACCAATCATTCAACCTTTTTATTGAAATAGCTATAAAACGAAAATTACCTCAGGTTGGGTTGCCTCCCAACAAGCGCTTCTTTATTGTCATTAGCTTGACATTCTTCAATTCTTTTCAAGAAGGTTGTAGGTTCTGAACCTCTTTTTCCTTATCCCATTGTCCTCCCAAGTACAGCTTTGCTCTGTGACCGTTTGCTGTAAATTGACTCTTTGTTGCTTCATCTAGCAATTCAATACTCCCATAAGGAAAAACCTTTGTCACCAAGTACGGGCCAGTCCACTTAGACTTAAGTTTGCCAGGGAAGATCTTAAGCCTTGAGTTATACAGGAGCACTTGTTGTCCTGGCTTGAACTCCTTCTTTGTGATCTTCTTATCATGCCACCTCTTAGCTCTTTCCTTGTATATCTTAGCACTCTCATAGGCTTCTAGCCTGAATTCATCTAACTCATTTAGTTGTAACAACCTTTTCTCTCCTGCAGCTTGGGAATCAAGGTTGAGGAGTTTAGTGGCCCAAAAAGCTCTGTGTTCCAGCTCTACAGGGAGGTGACAGGATTTGCCATATAATAACTGAAAGGGTGACTTGCCAATAGGGGTTTTGTAAGCTGTCCTATATGCCCATAAGGCATCTTCTAACTTCCTATCCCAATCCTTTCTCGTGCTTCCCACTGTTTTCTCTAAGATCTTCTTCAGTTCCCTATTTGCGAGTTCAGCCTGGCCATTAGTCTGAGGGTGGTAAGGTGTGGCTACTTTATGGATTACTCCATATTTGTGGAGGAGTTTCTCCATCTGTTTGTTGCAAAAGTGACCACCACCATCACTAACTAGCCCCTTGGGCACTCCATATCTTGTGAAAATGTGCTTTTTAAGGAATTGGAGGACAATCTGTGCATCACAGGTGGTTGTGGCTATTGCTTCCACCCACTTTGATACATACTCTACTGCCACCAGGATATATCTGAAAGAGTAGGAAGGAGGAAAAGGTCCCATGAAATCAATGCCCCATAAGTCAAACACCTCCACTTCCAGGATGAAATTTTGAGGCATCTCATTTCTCTTTGTCAATCCTCCAGTTCTTTGACATTCATTGCATTGGTGAACAAACTCTCTGGCATCCTTGAAGATGGTTGGCCAATAAAACCCACTCTGTAATACCTTTGCAGCTGTTCTCTCTGGTCCAGAGTGTCCACCATATGCTGAGCCATGGCAATGCCATAGTATGTCCTTCATTTCACTTTCAGGGACACACCTCCTAATCATTCCATCAGAGCATCTCTTGAATAGAAAAGGTTCATCCCACAAGAACTTCCTTGCTTCATTGAGTAATTTCTTCATTTGTTGCTTGGAAAATTCTTGAGGTATCTTCCTTCCTACCTTGTAGTTTGCTATGTCAGCAAACCAAGGTGTTTGTTGAATTTGGAAAAGATATTCATCAGGGAAGTTCTCATTTACTTGATGTGGTTTGTCTTGCTTAGCTTCTTGTGGCACTCTTGATAGATGATCTGCTACTTGATTTTCACTTCCCTTCCTATCCCTCACTTCAATATCAAATTCTTGTAGCAGCAACACCCACCTAATAAGCCTTGGCTTTGAATCCTGTTTAGACATTAAATACTTGAGAGCAGAATGGTCAGTGTATACTATAACTTTTGAGCCGATCAAGTATTGTCTAAACTTATCAAATGCATATACAATTGCTAAAAGTTCTTTTTCAGTGGTGGTATAATTTTTCTGTGTTTCATTCAACACTTTGCTAGCATAATATATGACATGATGTAATTTGTCCTTCTTTTGTCCCAGTACAGCACCGATAGCAAGGTTGCTTGCATCACACATAAGTTCAAAAGGTAAATTCCAATCAGGGAGTGTGATGATTGGTGCTGTAATGAGCTTTCTCTTGAGAGTTTCAAAGGCATGTCTACAGTTATCATCAAAAATGAAGGGAACATCATTCATTAGTAAATTGCTCAATGGTTTTGTTATTTTTGAAAAGTCCTTGATGAACCTTCTGTAGAAGCCAGCATGCCCAAGAAAACTTCTTACTGCTTTCACATTAACAGGTATAGGGAGTTTTTCAATAACTTCTATTTTAGCTTTATCAACTTCTATACCTCTACATGACACTTTATGCCCAAGAACTATTCCTTCCGGAACCATGAAATGGCATTTTTCCCAATTCAACACCAAATTAGTTTCTTGGCATCTTTTCAAAACAAGAGTTAAGTTATGCAAGCAAGTGTTAAATGAATTTCCAAAAACAGAAAAGTCATCCATGAAGACTTCTAAAAATTTTTCCACCATATCAGAAAAAATAGAAAGCATACACCTTTGAAAAGTGGCTGGGGCGTTGCACAGCCCAAAGGGCATCCTTCTATAGGCAAAAACTCCAAATGGGCATGTGAAGGAGGTCTTCTCTTGATCCTTGGGGTCCACCACTATTTGATTGTAACCAGAATACCCATCCAGGAAGCAATAATAAGCATGGCCTGCTAGTCTTTCCAACATTTGATCGATGAATGGCAAAGGAAAATGATCTTTTCTTGTTGCATCATTCAATCTCCTGTAGTCTATGCACATTCTCCACCCAGTCACTGTCCTAGTGGGGATCAACTCATTCTTTTCATTGGTGATGACTGTCATTCCTCCCTTTTTTGGCACAACTTGAACCGGACTCATCCAAGAGCTGTCTGAGATTGGGAAGATTATCTCTGCATTCCATAGCTTCATCACTTCTTTTTGAATCACCTCTTTCATGGTTGGTTTGAGTATTCTTTGAGGTTGAACCACAGGTTTTGATTCTTCCTCCAATAAAATTTTATGCATGCAAATAGCAGGGCTGATGCCTTTGATGTCCTCAATTGTCCACCCCAAGGCTGTTTTGTGAGTTTTTAATACTTCAATCAACCTTGCTTCCTCATCCATGTTCAAAGAGGAATTTATAATCACTGGTAATGCCTCTGCTTCCCCAAGAAACACGTATTTGAGGTGAGGAGGGAGAGGTTTCAACTCCTGTTTTGGTTTATCCTCTTTCTTGTCTTCAATGAGTATTTCTATCACTTCCTCTCTTTGTTCTTTCTGATGCTCCAAATAGTCGTCTTCAAACATTTCTTCTACCATCCCTTCTATCATATCCACATTCATGTAGTTTTCTTGCTCTGAGGGGTGTTGCATTGATTTGAAGACATTGATTACCATTTGTTCATTATGCACCCTGAAGGTCATTTCTCCCTTCTCCACATCAATAGTGGTTCTTGCTGTGGCTAGAAATGGTCTCCCCAAGATGATTGAGCTGCTTCCTTCCCCTTCTGTGTCTAAGATTATGAAGTCTGCGGGAAAGATAAACTTTCCAACCTTCACTAGTAAATTATCCACAATACCATTAGGTGTCTTGATTGATCTATCAGCCATGACTAGTGACATCCTGGTGGGTTTAATTTCTTCTATGGCAAGCTTTCTCATCAATGATAGAGGCATCAAATTGATGCTGGCACCTAGATCACACAGGGCGTTTTCCAATGTTATCTTGCCTATGGTGCATGAGACTACAAAACTCCCTGGATCTTTGAGCTTTGGTGGGATACCCATCTGGATCACAACGCTACATTCTTCAGTGAGCATGATAGTTTCCTTTTCTTGCCAACTTCTCTTCTTGCTGATTAGCTCCTTCATGAACTTGGCATATAAGGGCATCTGCTCCAGTACCTCAGCCAAGGGAATATTTATCTCCAACTTCTTGAAAGTCTCAAGGAACTTGTGAAATTGTTGGTCCTTTACCTCCTTGTTGAATCTCTGGGGATATGGCAGTGGAGGTACAAAGGTCTTCTCTGCTTGTTGCTTTTGATTCTTTGTTGGCTCTTCAATTGCTTCATTCCCCTTTTTTGGAATTTTTGATTGTTCCTCCTTTTCTTGAGTTTGCTTTGAAGCTTGCTTGCTTGCCATTGCATCATCATCATTGGCTTCCTTTGTGTGTGTTGGCTGTTCCTCTTCTAGTGGTCTCTTGCTGCTCTTCAATGTTCTCCCACTCCTTAATTGTATTGCCTTGCATTCTTCCTTAGGATTTGGGATTGTGTCACTCGGCAGTGAGCTTGAAGGTCTCTCAATAAAAATCTGTTTGGAGATCTGCCCAATCTGCCTCTCTAGGCTCTTCATGGAGGCTTCATGGTTCTTGGTTGTTATTTCCTGGTGTTTCAACATTTTGTCTATCAAGGTCTCCAAGTTAGTGAGTCTTTGAGATTCAGGTGATGCTTGTGGTGGGTTGTGAGATGTGGGTGGTGGATGGTAGGCATTTTGGTTGGTAGATTGGTTATTGGATTGGTACTGGTTGGGGTTGGGGTAATTATTTTGAGGTTTTCTGTAGGGGTTCTGGTTAGTTTGCTGCTGGTTGTGGTTTTGGTTGTTTCTTGAAGTGTTTTGGTTTGAGTTCCTCTGCCATGGTTGTTGGTTTTGGGTGTGATTATCTCCCCATCTGAGGTTTGGGTGGTTCTTCCAGGATGGATTGTATGTATCACCATACACTTCATTTGGTCCTTGGTTGTGCATATACTGTACTTGCTCTTGTTGTTGTTCTTCTTGAGTTTCTTCATTTTGCCCCCATGTGGATGATGGTTGGCTTGTGTTAACTGCTGCAACTTGGAGGCTATCAATCCTCTTGGTCATTTGCTCAAATTGTTGTTGAATTTGCTGCTGCATCATCTTGTTTTGAGCCAAGATTGAGTCCACCCCTTCTAGCTCCATTACTCCTCTCCTTTGTGATGGTTGACGATTTCTTTGATGAGCAAAGAAATATTGATTGTTGGCCACCATGTCAATAAGATTTTGAGCTTCTTCTGCTGTTTTCATCAGTTGCAATGATCCTCAAGCTGAGTGGTCAAGTGATTCTTGAGCCTTTAGAGTGAGTCCTTCATAGAAGTTCTGTAGCTTGTCCCACTCAGTGAACATTTCTGGTGGACATTTCCTCAGCAGAGCCTTGTATCTCTCCCATGCTTCATACAGATTTTCAGCATCCAATTGCGTGAATGTTTGCACCTCAGTCTTCAGCCTGATGACTCTTTGAGGTGGATAGAATTTGGCTAGAAATTTAGTCACCAAATCATCCCAGCTAGTGATGCTTCCTTGAGGAAAAGTTTCAAGCCATTGTGCGGCCTTGTCCCTTAATGAGAAAGGGAACAGCAGAAGCTTGTAAGTTTCAGGATTCACGCCATTGGACTTGACAGTGTCACAAATCCTTAAGAAGGTAGATAGATGCTGATTTGGATCCTCCAATGGTTCTCCCCCAAACGAGCAGTTGTTTTGGACCAATGTAATGAGTTATGGCTTCAATTCAAAGTTATTTGCATTGCCATTAGGGGTGAGAATGCTGCTTCCACAATGTCTAGCATTTGCAAAGGTATAGGAGGCCAATACTCTCCTCTGCTGTGGGTTATTGTTAACCCCTCCTCCTGGATTAGATGGATCTCCTTCCATCTCGTGATATTCTTCCTCAGATTCTTCCTCTCCAACAATATTTTTCCCTCTTTCAGCTCTTTTCAACCTTCTAAGAGTTCTCTGGTCAGTTTCAGATAAAACAGGAATGGATCTCCCTGTACCTGACATACAAACAAAACAAAAGAAACACCACCAATAACTCTTCAGTCTATTGCTAGAACGAAGTTTAGTTTAAGCAAAATTTCAAACAGTTAGCGTGTTAGTCAAAGATTAGAGAAACAGAAAATAAAAATGCTAGATCTAGATCACCACCTCACTTAATCATTGTCAATCTAATCAATCCCCGGCAACGGCGCCAAAAACTTGATGTGCGGAAAACGATCCGACACAAAACTCACCGGCAAGTGCACCGGGTCGCATCAAGTAATAATAACTCACGGGAGTGAGGTCGATCCCACAGGGATTGAAGGATTGAGCAATTTTGGTTTAGTGGTTGATTTAGTCAAGCAAATCAAGATTTGGTTGAGAGATTTGTGATTTGCAGGATTTAAATTGCATGGAAAATAAAGGAATGGGAAATTTGCATGAAATTAAAGAGAACTGAAATTTAAAGTGCTAAATCTTAGAGGGCAAGAAATTAAATGGCAGAAACTTAGAACGCAAGAAATGTAAATTGCAGAATCTTAAAGTGCAAGAAATGTAAATGGCTTGAATTGTAAAGGGAATTGGGAATTGGATTTGCAGAAATTAAACAAGGAAGAGTAAAATTCAACACACAGAAGAGTAGAAGATGCCTTGGGTTGAATCGGATCTAAAACAGAAATATAAAAGAGCTTGAAAAGCAGTAAACAGAGAAATTGAGAATGGGAATCCAGATCTCAGAACTCAAGAGACTAGATAACCAAGTCTAGATCTCAATGCCTTCCTAGATCCAACAAGAACAATTGCAAAGGAAATGAAGAAATGTAAATTGCAGAGAAAGTAGAAGTAGAAGCAATTAACAGAAACTGAAATTTAATGATGCGGAAAATTAAACAAGATCCCAAGGTGAGATTGAAACAGAATTTCTTCAATTCTCCACCCAAGATCCGAAGCAAGAAAAGTAAAGAGTATTCAAGCAAGAACAAGGAAGAAGAGAGATCAATTCTCCTCCCCAAATTCTCTTGAATTAAGACAACAATGCCAAAAATGTAAAGGTGAGCTCTCTACAAAACTACCTAATCAAAACCGAAAAGAAAAGCTCCTTAAAAACTTAAATCTTAAGCTATTTATACACTTTCTTCAAATGGTCTTCAAGCCTTGAATTGGGCCTTTGCTCTTGATGGAATTGGGTTGATAGAGGCCTTGGTTGATTGCTCTTGGAGTTGGAGAGAGAACCGAAGTGAACCGGGTTGGGAATTATAAAAGCTTGAGTAAAAGTTTGAGTAAAAGTTTGAGGCAAACTTTTACTCAAACTTTTTACACCAGCTGCCCCATTCTTGCTGCTACCAACGTTTGAGCTAAAGTTTGGGGTCAAACTTTTGCTCAAACGTTGGCCCCCTTATGCACACTCATGGCGCCAACGTTTGCCAAAACGTTTGAGGCAAACGTTGGCGCAAACTTTTTGTCTCCAGGGTGTGTTGCTGATGGCGCCAACGTTTGCCAAAAAGTTTGAGGCAAACGTTGGCGCAAACTTTTGTCCTCCAGGGTATTGATTTGTGATGCCAACGTTTGCCAAAAAGTTTGAGGCAAACTTTTGCTCAAGCTTTTTGTTCCCTGGTGTGTTTTCACTTATTCCGAAAGTTTGAGCTAAAGTTTGAGGCAAACTTTTGCTCAAACTTTTTGTTCTCTCTTGCTCCTAGCTATTCCTTCTTGCTTCAACCTTTCTCCAAGCTTTCTTCACCTATCATCAATCAACCAAACACATCAAAGTTATGCTCAAAATCATGAGTTTGTCATTCTTTCATAATATGTGGAAATTATAGCATAAATCCTCATGAAATTGCATTAATTCATCTATGGTTAATTAAATCAAAGGAAACATGGAAATCTACCTAATTGGCTTGCTTATGGCTCAAGAAAGTGCATAAATCAATTGAAAACAAAAGAAAAAGGCTAGTGAAACTAGGTTAAGATGACTTGTCATCATGTAGTAAGAGCAAATGAAAACAAAATCTAATAAGAAACAAAGAAAACCAAATCCTAAAACTAGCAAAAACTAACAAACAAACCAAAATCAAGCTATTCACAATATTAACATATATACAATATCCAATAACAAGCACAAATTGTAATTCCCCGGCAACGGCGCCAAAAACTTGATGTGAAAATTTTTACTGGTTCAGAATTTAACAAAATAATTTCGTTGTGAGCATAGCCCAAACCAACAATCGATCCTCAAATCAAAGTTTAATTTTGGTTGTCACAAGTCCAACCCAATAAAAATAACCGAGAGTATTAGTCCCAGGTCGTTCTCCCTAGGAATTGCAATCGAATGCCAAATTATTGGTTATGAGGTCAAAGGGGGTTGGTTGATAAAAGGGTAAGAAAATAAATGGCAAGAAAGTAAAGCAACAATTAAAGATAAAAAATACTAAAAAGAGGCATTCATGGCAAGGCTTGAGAATCTAGGTTTTCTATCCTAGTTATTAATTATCATGCAATAATTAACAAGAGCTAATCATATTTAGTCATCTCCAACATTGAAAGAAGGTACAATGTTATCTTCAACATAGGAAAAGTCAAATAAGACTAGTTAATCTTAATCCAAAAGTCCTAATCAACTTACTAATTGAATTAGCAAGAGATTAGAGTCAATGGAAATAATATTAACTAACAACTCTAGATCACCAACTTGAGTTGGGTATTAATGACTCAAGATTACCCAATTTCTATTTCCAAGCCAAGAATGCTCAAAAAGCTACTCTAACATCCAACCAATCATTTTGTCAAATATTTGGAAGGCATAAAAGAAAAGCATCATAAAATTGCAAGAATAATAAATCTACAACTACCCAAAGCAAGAAAATAACAATAAAAGCTCAATTAAACATCAATGACATGAAAACATAAAATTGCATTAAAGAAAATCCAAATTAACAAGAGTGCTCATAAACATAAAAGTAACCAAACTGAGAAATTAACAAGAAGAAATAGGGAAATCAAGACAATAGAACAAGAAATTGTAAAGAAAACAAGATGAAAGCAAGAATTAAACCCTAAATCTAAGAGAAAAATTAACCTCAAGAGAAAAATAGTTTCAGAAATGAGTTGGATTTGGGTCTGGAAAGCTCAGAAATTGCCCCCAGCGAATTCACTTTAATGAGGTCACGTGATCAGCGTCACGCGTGCGCGTCGTCGACGCGTGCGCGTCGGTGGCAAATTTTCTCCTCACACGTACGCATGGGTGACGCGTGCCACAAATGTCCTTTTCACGCGTACGCGTGGATGACGCGTGCGCGTGGCCCTGAGTTCTCCAAATGCTCATTTCTTCATAAATTCTCCACTTTGCATGCTTTTCTCTTCACTTCTTCCATCCAATACTTGCCTTATGAACCTGAAATCACTCAACAAACATATCAAGTTATCGAATGGAATTAAAGTAAATTAAAATTAGCAATTTTAAGGCCTAAGAAGCATGTTTTCACTTTTAAGAACAAATTTAGGGAGAATTACAAAAGCATACTATTTCATTGAATAAATGTGAGATAAGTTGATAAAATTCCCTAAATTCAGCACAAGATAAAGCACAAAATTGGGATTTATCACATGGACAGAGACATTGTATCCAGAGACACTAAGTTATTGTATTTTGTGTTCATCCAACCAAGAAAGATGCAGAAATACTAACAAGAGGCACAACTTATTTTTTATTTTTCTTTCATTATCTTGTTAATTTTTTATAATTATAACTCTTTTTATTATATTTTTCTTCCAAAATTTTTTGAATGAAAAAAAAATGATCAAAACCAAACGCAGCCCAAAAGTCTTAATTGACTATTAACATCATAAATGTATGAAATTAGATCAAATCAAAGTCTAATTGAGGAAAGAATTTGAGGTATTGAAATTCCTCAATTTGGAATTCATTTGATCTAATTTTATTAACTAATAATGTTGAATTTGGATCCTCTAAATTTTGAATTTTCACTTTAGAGAGTAAAGTGTGATCGCTCACAATTTATTTCATAGATAGGACCAAGAGAAAATATGAGAGAGAAACTATTCAAGGGTGAGAGATAACACTTTACCCTCTAAAGCGAAATTCAAAATTTAGAGGATTCAAATGCAATAATGTTAATAGTCAATTAGGACTACTAGGTATGTATTGTTATGTTATTTAATGTACTACATCAACAAACTCTGACGCCGTTAACAATAAAAGTGACGGAATCACTATCATGATTAATTTAAAATCTTTAAAGGATGGATTATTTGAAATTCTTTTATTACATTAAAAATTAAAAGTATTAATTTAATATTAAAATAGAATTAATCTTAAAAAAAATTAAAATACCCTTTTAGAATAAAAATAAAAATACTCTTTGAGAATAAATATTTTTTAATTATATTAGAAATTATAAATTTAAACTTTAAATAAAAACTAAAATATCCTTGTAATTAATTTTTATAAGAACACAATAACTTTTGAATGTTGCTAAAAATACTAAAGTAAGTTTATAAGAACCAATTCGTATTATTTAATTGTATTAGAAATTAAAAATTTAAAATAATTTTAAAAACATTAAAATACTCTTATATTTAATTTTTAAGATATTAAAAATAGTCTTTTAGGATTAATCATGAAATAATAAAATACTCCTTTAAAATTAAGGTTGTTTAATTATATTTAAAATTTTATATTATAATTTTGAAATATTATAATATTCCTTAAAAAATATATATTTAATTATTTTTGTTTGTTTTAGGTTTTATATTTATCCTAAATAAAAAATATATTGAAACATAACTTAATCTTATACACTTTATACTAAATACAATACAAAGAATTACTCTCTCTCTCCCTCTTCCTCTCTCTCCTCTCCTTCTCTTTCTCTTTCTCCCTCTCCCTCTCCCTCTCCCTCTCCCTCTCCCTCCCTTGCTTTTTATGTAAGTATATATGTTTTTTTAATTAAATTTATATAATATACAAAATAAAATTATTATATGTTTGTTTGTTTTTTAGTGAGTATTTATATCTTTTAATTAAATTTATATAATACAAAATCTTTTATTATTGTGTTCATATTTAATATTATAATTTTGTTTCGCACAAAATAAAATTATTTAAATTTAATATTATATACATAATATATATTTAATATTATTTTTTCTAAGATTCTAATATATATATTTTTTTGGTTTGGTGCATGAATTTTTAACTTATTTTTTATGTATTATTTATTTTAATTTTAAAACTCAGTTATTCTTTTTTGTACAGATATGTTATTTTTAATATTTATATACTATTTTATTTTTGTTTTAGACTTCAATTCGATTTTAATATTTACAAAAAAATTTAAATTTTATAAAAAAAATAGCTAACTTAATTAACATATTATTATTTTAATAATAAGATATGCAGCACTTTATAGTTTAATTTAATAAGGAACGTTTAAGAATTAGTGTGTGTTTGGGTGCCATTATTTTGTTAAAAAAGATCTTTTTTTAATGAAAAAAGATCTTTTTTTATTTTTTAACGTGTTTGGCAAATTTCTAGTAGTAAAAGTAAAAGTACTAGTAAAATCAAAAAAAGATTTTTTTTGAGAAGCTGTAATTTACATCTTTTTTTAAAAGATCTTTTTTTCTTAAAAAAAAAGATATTTTTCATGTAATAAATAAATAAAAAAGTATTTTTATATTGTTATACCCAAACATAATTGATTGATAAAAAGACCTTTTTACATGAGATACCAAAACATAAAATTACTTTTACTTTTTTATAAAATCTTTTAAAAAAAGATAACTCAAAAAAAGATATTTTCTTAAAAGCTCACCCAAACAAGCTCTTAAACGTATAACCATGTTATTTTATTTGTGTGTAATTGTAGTAAGTAGTAACTAGCAACGGATATTTTATCTCTCGTATGTTTCTTTTTGCCACTCCTAATTTGCTTTACAATGCTTAGCTAGCGCATAATAAGACGAGATTATTGCTTCTCGGTCATTTCAATTTCAATTCTTAACAAATTCCATTTGCTTTTTCCCTTCTTCCCTCCTATAAGCTTTTTTATTAGTAGTCTCTGAAGTCTGAACCACATTCTCTTCTTTTTCTTCCCCGTAGATCTCTCTCTTCTTTCTCTTTTCTCTCTCTACAGGGTCCAAGTTGCTTCCACCAGATCTCGCAGCGATTTGGATCCTGTGCTCCGCAACCACACTACTCTTCCCTACACTCGCCGCCGCAGTAGATCCAACTCCTCCGATCTAAGCCACCATGGCGGCCGCCGCCAGCGCTCCCGTCTCCATGAGAGAAGCTCTCACTGTAAGCACTTCTTTTCACGCACTCTTTCCTGAGCTCAATTATTCACTGTGAGCAGTAGCTACTTGCTTTGTTCAGCATCGTTGTTCGATGATTCTACGAATCATGCGTTTCGCTGCGGTTTTTGCTCCATAGCTTCATGAATTTACTTCGCTGCTTTACTTTTCAGTGCTGCTGAGCTTACTTTTACGTAGATCTGATTTTTTTTTTCTTTCTGTTTTCCTGTGCGTTGATTTTTTGTGTTGTGCTGAATTTGCTATTTGAGCGATGTGATTTACTTTTTCTTTTTCTTCTGTGATTGCTTGCAGTTGCCGAGCATTGGTATAAATCCGCAGTTGATCACGTTCACGCACGTGACGATGGAGTCCGATAAGTACATATGCGTTCGCGAAACTGCTCCACAGAACAGCGTGGTGATCATTGATATGAACATGCCGATGCAGCCTTTGAGAAGGCCTATTACTGCAGATTCCGCTCTTATGAATCCGAATTCAAGGATCCTTGCATTGAAAGGTAGGCTTTAGCTGTTGTACCTCTGTGTTGTTGTCTTGAACTCGTGCCTTGCGTTTCAGGCTAGTGATGTCGTGGATCATTTATCTAATCTAGTAGCGTTTTGGTATTGATATGAGATTGGCGTGTCATTGTTGAGATGGTGATCTGTTAGGAGCTTCAGTTTCTTGATTTTATTACCTTTTTGGCGGATAGAAGCTTTAAATTCCTTTGCCACCTTTTGTTGTATTTTTGGAAACTTACTATCAAGTGAAAGAAACTAGCTAATTTTGGAGTTGGGGTATATTATTAATACAAAAATGGCAAAAGTGCACCATTGTGAAACACAATCGGTAAGATTCCTACGAAATTCTGGTTGAACCATGAAGCATTGATGTCAGTAATAACGTGTCTATAAATCCCCACTTCATCCTGGTAATATGACTTAGTTGCCATTTTTTGGTTTGAGTCCTTAGTTGCGTCTGGGTTCTGATGCATTAGTACTGCTTACTAGATTGTCTTTAGCAAATTCAAGTAGATATATATGTTTGGTACATCTTGATCACCAACGGATTGTGAAGCATGGATCTTTGAATTTTGATTGATTCGAGAATATGAATCAATTGGCTTTTTTTTCTCTCTATTTTAAAAATACTATAATTATGTCTTTAAATGATAGAATATCATGAGTAGAAGAAAAGAATATTTACTTTAAATTTCAATCTCCCATTTTGTGGGTGGGTAAAAAGATTATTATATTATGCATGCAACATGGAAGGGAGAATTCGTGCTTTTTTATTTTAAGCTATGAATTAATTGGAGTTAATTTTCCAGAAGATATATGAACTTAACTATGTAATGTTTCTTTTCATTTAAAAAGAATAAAAGATTAATTACGTAATGCAGCCAATGAGTCTGGTAAACATTTTTCTAAGTGCTTTCTTATTTTACTAATTAGCTAATATAAATTACCAATCCCAATTCAATTTACCATCTGGTTTGCTCTATTAAATGTTCTACTGTTATATATTATTTAAGTAACCATCATTTGAGACACTTAATACTTGATACTCATTTTATTTTTCTAATAAAAAAATTCCACATAAAAAGGAAACAAACCAATTCTAAGATGGGTTCCAACCGTTTGGTGAAAAGTTATTGGTTATATCATGTTATTTTGTTTGTTGTGCACCTCAATTATTGTTTGCTTTTGAAGTATGCACTTATATACTACATTCTTCTCTTTAAGCTCAACTCCAAGGAACAACTCAGGATCACCTTCAAATATTTAATATTGAGATGAAAGCAAAGGTGAAATCATATCAGATGCCAGAGCAGGTAATTGTCATGTACGAGAATGCTTTTACTTTAACACGATGGTTGACAGGGACAACTTTGTTAATCCTTGTGGAATGTGATTTTTTTATGTACAGGTAGTTTTTTGGAAGTGGATTAGCCCCAAGTTGTTGGGTCTTGTGACACAGACCTCTGTATACCATTGGTCAATTGAAGGTAAGACATAATTCTGCTAATTCAGTTATGTTTTCCATCTTATGCATTTTGGTTGATGTGCTTGTAGCTTGTATGGAAATTGTTAAATGGCTTGTTGGTCTGTGATATATGTATTATGTAGGTGATTCTGAACCTGTGAAGATGTTTGAAAGAACAGCAAATTTGGCAAATAATCAAATCATTAATTATCGATGTGACCCTACAGAAAAATGGTTGGTCTTGATTGGTATTGCTCCTGGTTCCCCTGAGGTATGTCTCTGGTGCCTTGCCTGTGTCATAATAAGTAGGCAGCTTGGTTAATTACATTCAAACTATGCTTATGTCTTTTAATTTAACTCATATTTCTTTGTCTTAATATAGCTTATTGTAATTGTTAGATATAAAACCAGTTAACCTAAGTAATTAAGCTATTGGGACAGGTGGTCCTTTAAAAATAATGATGATCTATTTACTATGGATTTCATTCATGAGTCTGATCTGATTACTGTTCTGCAATTTAGAGACCACAATTGGTTAAAGGAAACATGCAACTATTCTCAGTGGATCAACAGCGTAGTCAGGCTCTTGAAGCTCACGCCGCATCATTTGCTCAATTTAAAGTTTGTCCCTTTACGATTTTGTTTCTTTTTCTTCATTTCTTTATTTACTTTGAACTTGAATAATTTTAAACTATTATGTGATGTTGCTATGTGCCAGCTAAGTTGAATTGCACTTATTGGACAGGTTCCTGGAAACGAAAATCCTTCTGTTTTGATTTCTTTTGCCACAAAGACACTTAATGCTGGTCAAATTATATCTAAGTTGCATGTTATTGAGCTGGGTGCGCAGCCAGGTCTGTATATCCTTCTCTTAAATCACATTTACCTCGTGAGACGTGAGTAATTAATCTCTGGCAATATCTATTCAAACAAATCTCAATTTAAAATTTGTAAACTGAACTTTCATTCAACCATTTTCTTTTTCAAATAATGCACCTTTGTCACGGTTTAGACTTGAACACAAAATAGCTATTTCATATACTTAAAATTGTGGATGTATGAATTATAGTGATCTTCTTGCAATAGAGGTTACTAGGCATTGTATTGGCTTTTAAACATAGATAGGGATGTTGTGTTATAACTAAATCATTTGTATGACTTCATGATCTTTGATGTCATTGATCATCCTATGTTTGACTCTTTAAATTTGTTTGCAGGGAAGCCATCGTTTACGAAGAAACAAGCAGATCTTTTTTTTCCCCCAGATTTTGCAGATGACTTTCCAGTTGCCATGCAGGTATGCAAGTTGCTGGTGCTGTTTGTTCATTTTAAAACTCTGCAGATATTTGACTCATGGTTTAATTTTTGGCAGATATCCCACAAATACAGTTTGATTTATGTGATAACAAAACTTGGTCTCCTATTTGTATATGATTTGGAGACAGCTACAGCTGTATATCGGAACAGAATTAGTCCAGATCCTATATTTTTGACATCAGAAGCTACATCAGTGGGAGGCTTTTATGCCATTAACAGGAGAGGCCAGGTGTTATTGGCTACTGTCAATGAACAAACCATTGTAAATTTTGTCAGCGGCCAAGTATGTTTCTAATCTTGTGATTACTTTTATGAAGTAAATTGGGAAACAAGTGCGTTTTAACAAATTTCATTTTCGTATTTGTTTTAGTTAAACAATCTGGAGCTAGCAGTTAATCTTGCCAAGAGAGGAAATCTTCCTGGTGCTGAGAAGCTGGTATGTCAATCTCTCTTTTTCCTTTGGTAATGTAATATTTATTCCTAGGGTGTTGTCGGAAAGTTTTGAAGAAATTGGACATTATCTATGTTTAGTTTGATGATGTTTGATTTAATTTTTAAATGCTAGCTTGCATCAAGTGTGGTTGTATGTGTTGCATTACTGTATATGTGCTAATCTTAGTTTTAGGCATTGATCAGGCCAAGTTATAAGTTATTGCCCTTTCCTTATTGTTTATTTTGTTGTGTCTGTTATTGTACTGTCAATATCATATGCTTGTACATGATCGTTCTTAGTAACTGAGGGAGTTGTGTGAGTGATTTGGATGTTGTGTTGCCAAAAATATTCTCCTATTATTGTCTTGTAACGAAATCCTGGATCGGATTGTCTATGAAGCCTCCGGTTTACATATTGTAATTGCATTTATTTATCTTTTTTGGTCAACATTACAGGTAGTGGAACGTTTCCATGAACTCTTTGCTCAAACAAAGTATAAAGAAGCAGCTGAGCTTGCTGCTGAGTCTCCACAAGGAATTCTTCGTACCCCTGATACAGTTGCCAAATTTCAGGTTTTTTAATTAGATACCACAGAATTTACCTAGATAGTCATCTTTGCTTGCTTTGGGTGATAAAGGAAATGTACTATATTTGTTTATTGTCTCTTTTTTTTTGTTTTTTGTTTTTTGTTTTTGTTTTTGTTTTTTGTTTTTGGGTGACTCATTCAACTTAAATGGTTAACAGTAATGTGTTATATGTGGCAGAGTGTTCCTGTGCAAGCTGGGCAAACTCCTCCTCTTTTGCAGTATTTTGGGACACTGCTAACAAGAGGAAAGCTGAATCCCTTTGAGTCGTTAGAACTGTCACGGCTGGTCGTGAACCAGAACAAAAAAAATCTTTTGGAGAATTGGTTGGCAGAGGACAAGCTTGAATGCAGTGAGGAGCTAGGAGATCTTGTAAAGGTTGGGTTACATTGAAAACTTTGAAATTATTTGTTATTCATTGTTTATTTCTTATTTTCTTTTCCCCCCTTATGCTTTATTTTGAAATTTTGGCTGTTTTGTGCTACTTGTTGGATTGCTTATACTTGACTTAATTATGATGAGTGTGTTTGATTGCAGACTGTAGACAATGATCTTGCTTTAAAAATATATATCAAAGCCAGAGCTACTCCAAAAGTTGTTGCTTCTTTTGCCGAGCGAAGAGAGTTTGACAAAATTCTTATATACTCCAAGCAAGTAGGTGTTTTTTCTTTTTTTGACCAAAGAATATTGAAATTTCTTCTATTAGATTTTTATTTAATTCTTTGATTCCATGGCCTTTGTGTATTTTACCTTGGCTGTAAGGTGAACATTGCATATACTTATTTTACTTATTTATCTCCATAGGTTGGGTACACACCTGACTACTTGTTCCTGTTGCAAACAATTCTACGGACAGATCCTCAGGTATGAGGAAACACTTAGTTCTTTAATTTAATTGAGTTTTATCTTATCACCCATGACACAGAAATTCTGTGTTTAGTTTAGTCTTGGTTTGAAGAAAACAATCCATAGTAGTGCAACTCAACTGTGTACATTTTGATTTGCAGGGTGCTGTCAATTTTGCACTAATGATGTCTCAAATGGAGGGAGGCTGCCCAGTTGATTACAACACCATAACTGATCTGTTTCTTCAGGTTAATTATTAAAAGAGATTAAACAATGGTTGTGATTCATAATTTAATAATTTAGTGTTAGGATCATTACACAGTACATGCTACTTTAAGTAGTGTAGAAACAGTTACTGTGTTGTTTCCCCCTTATTTTGGAATGCATTGCTGGACAATCCATTTATTAGCTTCTGGTTACATTTTCTTCTCAGAGAAACCTGATCCGTGAGGCAACAGCCTTTCTCCTTGATGTTTTGAAGCCCAATCTTCCAGAACATGGATACCTTCAGACAAAGGTTTCAATCTTTTATTTTATTGTCATAGGTATCCTATTCCTGTAGTTCTTTTTTTTTTTCCCTTTTGCAGTGATGCTAATACTATCATCTTGTGAATTTTTTGTTCAGGTTTTGGAGATAAATTTGGTAACTTTCCCCAATGTTGCTGATGCAATTTTGGCAAACGGAATGTTCAGCCATTATGACCGTCCTCGCATTGCTCAACTTTGTGAAAAAGCTGGTCTTTACGTTCGAGCACTGCAAGTAATGACTCACCAGATGTGTTTTGCTATTCTGTTCCTAGTTCAACCTGGAGGTACTTTTGCTGATTGCATTGTTCTTTTTGCAGCATTACTCAGAGTTGCCGGATATAAAGCGTGTTATTGTAAACACACATGCAATTGAGCCACAGGTATGCTCTCCATTTCTGTTGTTTCTTGATCAACATTATTTTAGTCTTAAAATTACTTACTCATTATAAGGTTATTGCAGTCTTTGGTAGAGTATTTCGGTACTCTCTC
Organism: Arachis ipaensis; assembly: GCF_059453495.1. Lineage (NCBI taxonomy): Eukaryota > Viridiplantae > Streptophyta > Magnoliopsida > Fabales > Fabaceae > Arachis > Arachis ipaensis. The sequence goes on along the minus strand of NC_142435.1, from coordinate 53,795,678 downwards.
ACGAGAATGGGCATTGGAATGCATGAAAGACCTGTTGCTGGTCAATCTTAGAGGCAACCTACAGATAATTGTGCAGGTATAAAAGTCTCATTATTTCTTTCCCATAACTTCTAGTTCTTAATAATAGTCAATTGACCCTTGAAGTTTGCTCATGTCTGATCAGGTTGCTAAAGAATATTGTGAACAACTGGGTGTTGATGCTTGCATAAAGCTCTTCGAGCAGTTCAGGTCGTACGAAGGACTGTATTTTTTCCTTGGATCATATTTGAGCTCCAGGTAAATCTTTCATTTGGAATGAAATTATTTTGGCTAGTGGATCAACAGTCCCATCTGTGCTGGGGGTATTTCCCATTGCATATCTGTTAACATATGCTTCTCTGAATAACATGGGGCAGTGAGGATCCTGAAATTCACTTTAAGTACATTGAGGCTGCAGCAAAGACTGGACAAATTAAAGAGGTCGAGCGTGTGACTAGAGAATCAACTTTCTATGATCCTGAGAAAACGAAGAACTTTCTAATGGAAGCTAAGCTTCCAGATGCACGGCCTTTGATTAATGTTTGTGACCGTTTTGGATTTGTTCCAGATTTAACTCACTATCTGTACACAAACAACATGCTTCGCTACATTGAAGGCTATGTGCAGAAGGTATAGTTTGCATTGCTGCTTTTATAACCTTGCTCATTTTATGAGTGATTACCTCCCTCCCTCTCTTTCTCTCTCTAAATTAGAACTTTGCACTCCTTTATAGGTGAACCCAGGGAATGCTCCTTTAGTTGTTGGGCAGCTGCTTGACGACGAATGCCCAGAAGATTTTATCAAAGGCTTGATTCTTTCAGTTCGTTCATTACTGCCAGTGGAGCCCCTTGTGGAGGAATGTGAGAAGAGGTGGTATCTGTTCTCTAGTCAATTTTTCGTTGTGTTCATGTTTCTGATTTTTCTTCGGTCTTGTTTTTAAATGCAGGAATCGTCTTCGTTTGCTCACTCAGTTCTTGGAGCATCTTGTAAGTGAGGGAAGCCAGGATGTACATGTTCACAATGCATTGGGTAAAATTATCATTGACAGCAACAACAACCCAGAGCATTTTCTCACTACCAACCCCTACTATGATTCTCGAGTTGTGGGAAAATATTGTGAGAAGCGTGATCCCACATTGGCCGTTGTAGCTTACAGGAGAGGACAATGTGATGAAGAACTTATCAATGTCACAAATAAAAATTCTTTGTTCAAACTACAAGCAAGGTTTGTGGTATATTATCTGTCTTTCTTTTATTGAATAATAGCTGGCTGCAATTCTTACCTAACGATGTTATTACAGATATGTTGTCGAGAGAATGGATGGTGATCTTTGGGAAAAGGTTCTTATCCCCGAAAATGCATACAGAAGGCAACTTATTGATCAGGTTGTGTCTACTGCTCTACCTGAAAGCAAGAGCCCTGAGCAAGTTTCTGCAGCTGTTAAGGCCTTCATGACTGCCGATCTACCTCATGAACTGATTGAACTTCTTGAGAAGATTGTCCTTCAGAATTCGGCATTCAGTGGGAACTTTAATCTACAGAATCTGCTCATTTTGACAGCAATAAAGGCTGATCAATCCAGAGTTATGGATTACATTAATAGACTGGATAATTTTGATGGGCCTGCAGTTGGAGAAATGGCTGTCGAAGCTCAGTTGTATGAGGAAGCATTTGCAATTTTCAAGAAGTTCAACTTAAATGTTCAAGCTGTCAATGTCTTGCTAGATAATATTCATAGCATTGATAGAGCTGTGGAGTTTGCTTTCCGTGTTGAAGAGGATGCTGTTTGGAGTCAAGTGGCCAAGGCTCAACTCAGGGAAGGGCTAGTTAGTGATGCAATTGAGTCATTCATACGAGCAGACGATGCCACACAATTTTTGGATGTTATCCATGCTGCTGAAGATGCTGATGTTTACCATGATTTGGTGAAATACTTGCTGATGGTAAGGCAGAAGGCAAAAGAACCCAAGGTGGACAGTGAGCTCATTTATGCATATGCAAAGATTGATAGGCTCAGTGACATTGAGGAGTTCATTCTTATGCCAAATGTGGCCAATCTTCAAAATGTTGGTGACCGATTATATGATGAAGAACTATATGAGGCTGCAAAAATTATATATGCTTTTATATCTAACTGGGCCAAGTTAGCTGTCACACTTGTCAAGTTGAAACAGTTCCAAGGTGCTGTAGATGCAGCAAGGAAAGCTAACAGCGCCAAAACATGGAAAGAAGTTTGCTTTGCATGTATTGATGCAGAGGAGTTCCGTTTGGCCCAAATATGTGGACTCAACATTATTGTTCAGGTAGTATGTTGTTTTCTGTCAATATTTTAACTGGCTCAGTTTGGAAAGTTCATAATAATGAGCTTTCAGATTGTAATGGGAAAATGATATTTGTTTAAGTTCTGTTAATGAGTTTATTGTATTTCCTATGCTTAATATGTTGATTGTTCTTGTGAATTTCATAGGTGGATGACTTGGAAGAAGTTAGTGAATATTACCAAAATAGAGGTTGCTTCAATGAGCTAATCTCTCTCATGGAGAGTGGTTTAGGGTTAGAACGGGCACATATGGGCATCTTCACCGAGTTGGGAGTTTTGTATGCTAGATACCGTTATGAGAAGCTTATGGAGCATATCAAACTATTTGCAACGCGACTCAATATTCCAAAACTCATAAGAGCTTGTGATGAGCAACAACATTGGAAGGAACTGACCTATTTGTATATCCAATATGATGAGTTTGATAATGCTGCAACCACCATCATGAACCATTCGCCTGAAGCATGGGATCATATGCAGTTCAAAGATGTTATTGTCAAAGTTGCAAATGTGGAGTTGTATTACAAGGCTGTTCACTTCTATTCGCAAGAGCATCCCGATCTTATCAATGATGTTCTGAATGTCCTTGCACTTCGTGTTGACCATGCTCGTGTTGTTGACATCATGCGGAAGGTAGCATCAGTAATGGAAAAACTTTCATTAAATCTTATTGTATAACCTGTTTTATATAGCACTCAAGAAATTTTTTTCTTTTAATGTTCCATAGGCGGGTCACCTTCGTCTTGTCAAGCCTTACATGGTTGCAGTGCAGAGCAACAATGTCTCTACAGTTAATGAAGCCTTGAATGAGATATATGTTGAGGAGGAAGATTATGATAGGTTGCGCGAGTCAATTGATTTTCATGATAACTTTGATCAAATAGGCCTTGCACAGAAGGTGATCCACATTTAATCTTCACTAATTATTTTCTGATTTCTGTTCTAGAAACCTGATAGATAATTGTAATATTGTTATATATTTATGCAGATTGAAAAGCATGAGCTTCTTGAAATGAGACGTGTTGCAGCTTATATTTACAAGAAGGCAGGTAGGTGGAAGCAGTCTATTGCCCTGTCAAAGAAGGATAACCTCTACAAAGATGCCATGGAGACAGCCTCACAATCTGGCGAGCGTGAACTTGCTGAGGAGTTGCTTGTTTATTTCATTGATCAGGTATCAAATTCTATTTCATACCACAAATAAAAAGTTGTTTTTTTTTTTTTTTTTTTTTTTTTTTTTTTTTTTTTTTTTTTATAAGATGCTAAATCGCCATGTCTTGTTTATTGCATGTTGTTGCCTATGGTGTCTTTAGCATTTGTTGTAGTTCACAGAGAGTAACGATTTGTAACTAGCATTATTAGTACTTCATTTGTCGTCATGATTTAATTTTCATACCTTATGTTCTGAATTTTTAATCTTTGAAATGTTATTAATTTTATTGAGGCGTATCCAATTGAATGAGGGTGATAATATATATATATATATATATATATTTTTTTTTTTTCATCTGGTTTATACAGGGAAAGAAGGAATGCTTTGCCTCTTGTTTGTTTGTTTGCTATGATCTGATCCGGGCAGACATTGCCCTTGAACTGGCTTGGGTAAACAATATGATCGACTTTGCCTTCCCATATCTTCTACAGGTTTGTGTTTCATATAAGTTATCATATAAACATATAATGCCGCTCATGTTCATCCTTTTCTATCATCTTACCTTCATACTTGTCTTGTTGCTGTTGTAGTTTATCCGTGAGTACACGGGCAAAGTTGATGAACTTGTGAAGGACAGAATTGAAGCACAGAACCAGGTGAAAGCTAAAGAACAAGAAGAAAAGGAAGTAATTGCACAACAGGTAATTCATTTGGCCATTTCATTACTCACTCCAATAACATGGCCATAATTTCTTAAAGTTATAGTACTATATACTGAATGTATGAAATATGTCTTGTGTTACAGAACATGTATGCTCAATTGCTACCTCTTGCTTTGCCTGCACCACCAATGCCTGGAATGGGAGGTGGGTTTGCCCCTCCCCCTCCAATGGGTGGTTTGGGGATGCCTCCAATGCCTCCTTTCGGCATGCCACCAATGGGCAGCACCTACTGATTTTCAAACAATTGTGGTAAGTTCAGCAATGATCGGTCTGTAATCTGTATAAAGAACAATGTGCTTCCGTTTGGGAGAGTTCAAGATTTTCTTGCGGAATTTTAATGCATTATTCTTTCCTTATGATGGAGGTCGAGTTCAAGTTGAAAAAATATATTCTTTCTGTTTTTTTTTTTTTTTGGGGGGGGGGGGGGTGTTGTGTCATTTTTGTTTCTGTTTTGGTAGTTGAGGCATTTTTTTGGGCTGCTGCTACTACAGCTAGCCGAGGATTTTCTGTATTTTATAATTTTTCTTTGTATTCAATGAATTATTTTAAAGTATATGTATGAAAAACGCTGGCTTTTGATATATTCCAAATTTTCTCGAATCTTGACCAAAAAAAAAATGCATGTTGGCATGCTACTATGTTGTCCTTGTCCACTAAAAAATAAGGGTTTAAGCTAATATGTGTTTTAAGGATATATGATAAATTTATTAGTGGGAGATTTTAAATTTTTTTATTTAGTAGATACAAAATAAATCCATTAAAAGTTTAAATTTTTTGTATTATTTTAATGATGATGATGATAAATTGATAATACGGGTTTATTTTATAAGGGTTTGTGGAGAATTTGTGCCAATGAAAAAAGAGTCGCTCCTCACTGGCAGCTGATTATAGCGGTGAAGATTTTGAGTTTTTGACAATCGCGAAAATTCACTTGCCAGTGACAATTAATTAACACCCATGAGCACTTAAGACGGAGATTTAAAACATGCTGAGAGTTTTCATTTGTAAAATCAGCCAAGTGTTGACAGCAAGATGTCTTTTAAGGTGGAAATAGATTTTCTCAATTTTTTTAACAATTGAGAGAATAAAGTGTGATCTCTCACTATTAATTATTATAAGTGGAACTAAAAGAAAACATAAGAGAAAGTGCATTGAAGGGTTATAGATGACATTTTACTCCTTCAATTTTTTTCAATAATTAAGAGGGTCCATTTCCCTTTCAAGGTCGGGTTTGACTCTCCGGTTTCCAATCAGTTACTCATATTTAGGCGTTAACATTTTATTTTGTTTTCTCATATGATAATAATCTCAGATTTTGCGCCTATGTTAATTCAAACAAATTATAACCTCTAGAGGAATTTAACCATAATAATAATAATAAATTAATAATGATAATATAACCTCGAGGAATTTAATAATAATAATAATAATAATAATAATAATAATAATAATAATAATAATAATAATAATAATAATAATAATAACTGTAAGAGCTTATGGGGAGTTTCCGCCAATAAAAAAAAGTTTGTTATTAAGTTACAGATAACAATGATCAACTTTGCAGCTGATTTAAGTCGTTAAAATTTTGACAATTTCGAAAATTCACACACACAATCAAATACATATTGAATATACATATCATATAAATAGCAACAAATTATATCGATTTTATTCTATTTTTAAATTAATTCAAATTAAACTATACTACAAATATGTTTTTATCTCATTAATCGTATAAACGAGATATTAATACAAATTTTATTATCACTCCCAATAAGATATAATTAAGATACAAAGCTATTTTATTTTTGCCAAGAAATATAATTTTTTAATTGCTCTGTTAAAGCTTTTGCTGTGCCCAAGAGTTTTTCTTTTTTTTTCTTTCTTTTCAACTTTAATTCTTTAATTCTTCTTTCTATTCTTTCAAATCCATTTTTTTATTTGAACCTATTCCTTACAACTTTCTCTCATTCTTCTATTCTTTTTATTCTTCTTATCTTTTTCTCATTCTATCATCATCACACCCTCATTCGTATCATAAACTCAAAAGAGGAGAAAAATCACATCTGAATCCAAGGAGTATGGAAGAAGAGGAGAAATTGGTGTTTGTGACAGAGGAAGACTTTTCTAAGGGACTGGAGGCATGTACTAAGAGTCTATTTGGTCGTGTGTTTGCTGATAAGATCTTTTCAATAGAAACTGTTCATACCCTGGCCCAACAGATAAAAGCCAGGCCCAATAACAAAAAAAGGTCCACTAGTAAAGGTGGACTTCACTATAAACCCGACCTCCTTATGGAGGTCGGACACCAACATAGAGGTCCAGCTCTACTTGACTTAACAAGTAACTGCCTCCTTAAATCTCTCCTACTATCTCTACCTCATCTAGAAGGTAGATTCCAACAAACTCCCAAGATAAAGGGAACGTTTATCCATAAAAAAAGATGGAACTGCTCCAACAAAGGTGGTCATCAACTCTTATAAATACATTGGAACCCCCAGGTATAACACAGGTTTCAATCTACTAAAAACCTGGCTAAAACCCTTGCTAACTTAAGTATCGGAGTCTCTTGCAGGTACCACCCCCCACCTCCTCACGAGGAACTCGGATAGGCAGCACCTTGGAATAAACAAGTCGGTCGCTACCCTTCAAAGGGATCTGGACCTCACGTTCAGGTCCAAATCACCGTTTCAAGTAACCCTTGGAACATTGGCGCCTACCGGGGACCTGGAATTCTCCCTCTGACAAATAGCGGACCACGAGCACGAAAATGGCCACACGACATCTGAATCTGAGCAAGAAGCTCAGCCAGAAAACCAAGCCCTCTTGCTTCCTCCTCTACCACTACACCAAGGCCCTCATGGGGAAGGAACCTCTGGAAATCCTCAACCAAGGAGGATCCATTCCGAGGTCTACCATCCCGAGGATGAAGACCGCCCTCATACAACCGAGATCCTGAACCTGGTTCATGGTTAGGGGGATCGACTGCAACAGCTCAAACACAAGGCTGAATGACAACGGGAAGCAGAACGAAAATTACGAAGAGAACTAAGACGATAAAAGGAGCTAGAAGATAAGCTCCGAAAACTGGAAGCTAATCAACAAAGAAGGAATAATCGGGCAGAGCGTGACGCATGAGCATCTTATACCCATTTTTTGCTTATTTTCTAGTTGAATTTAATTAGAATTTAGTAAACAAGGAACATGATTGGAGAATAATTAGTTCACTTTTTCAAGAAAGAAACCTTAGACAAAACTTTAAGACAAATCATGGTGAAACAAGATACATAGCTGAGCAACCCCGAGACGTAACTTCTAACATTTCCATAACCCACGATTTGCGTTAGCTATTACTTCTATTTCGTCCATAACAACCCATTAGTGTTCCTATATACATAACTCATTAGTATTAAGTTGGCCAGACTTAATACCATGAGGAATGCAATGGTAAGATAACAGTATTAATCAACAGTCAGTCACACATATAAAATCTAAACTTTTGTCATTAAGACAAGTCCTATCACATGAGAGACACTCAGAGTGCAGTGAAGTATAGTCAGTCCATTCCCAAGGCTCTAACAGCAAAGACTGCTCTGATACCATAATGTAATACCCTAACTTTTAGCACCTCATGATCATACTAAAAGTCTGAGCGCTACTTACCTCTATTCCTTTAATTTCATACTATATTTATTTAATATTGAGCCTTCACGAATACCAACCGAAGTTTTATTTCAGAAAACAATGAGTTTGTACTTTAAACTATTTAATCAAAAAAATATATATATTCACATAGCAATAAATACATAGACTTATTTCAAGATTCTCAAAAACAAATCCTACCCCTCTAAAAACTAAAAACAATAAATGATGAGGAAAAAGTAAATTCTAACAACTCAACTCGTGAACATAATCTTCTATGCTCCTGTAGCTCCGCACTAAACCTTCACACCTGTAGCTGAAAGGGGTGAAAATAGGGGGTAAGAACTGGAGAGTTCTTAATAGGGTCAGGGTGTATAGTTATACTCATTTATTACCATAGCCAACAACAACGGACAATCAAATACATTGAGACTTCACAATCAAAGGTCACAGAAATCAAGCAATCATATAGAACAGCCACAATCACAAGAAAAACACTCACAAACAAATATGCACAAACAGGTGTGATGCATGTCTATCCCTAGTGCAGGTAATGTCATTTGTCAGTTTCGACCCGCACCCGACACAATCCAACTTGCAAGGCATTCCAGTGACATAACCTCTGCAAGTTTCTACTTCTTGCAGGCGCTGATTCTCCAGCTGAAGTATGTCGAGCATGACTTCTGCAAGTACTTGCAGGTGCTGATTCTCTAGCTGAAGCATGTGACCCATGTTCCTGGAAGCCATTCCATATTTACAGGCATCCCTGTACAGTCATTCACATACAAAGCCCACGACGTAACATTTTCATATTGGAACCATGACTATACTTTCCATCACCCTCTCGTGACCTTTTAATCATTCTCATATCCTGTGGTAGACAGTCTTTTTAAGATTTTTCTTTATCTTTGCCCTCTGCTCTCTTATGGCAGAGATCCCTTTAGTTAATACATTCTTTTCTTTTGTGTTCTGCTCTCCTGTGGTAGGGATTCTTTTAGTTTTTTCATTCTTTTAATTCTTTTATCCTCTGTTATTTATTGAATTTCACGCTGAAACATACAAGGAAAAAGAAGAAAGGTTCTTAAACCCTTGTTTTCCATTCAAATCCCCATATCTTCCAACTCCGAGCTTCGATCACTGCACCGTTTATGGCCACGTGACTACAACGTCGAGCTCTACAAAGCCCGGTGCATAATTTGGTAAGGAACCTTCATTTTTATTCTCAGCCTCACCTTCTCCTAATTTTCAAAAACTGAATGAATTGAGTGTTGAGATTTTGGTTCTTTGATGTTATAGGATCCGATTAGCTTAGGAAAAATGTTTAATCTTGTTCCATTGGTGCTTAGATAAGGTGAGAATCCTTGAACCTAGTGGATTTCTTTGTTTATTGTGTTTGGGTATTAAATTAGTATACTAGAATGTGGCAATGTGAATTAGGTAGTGGTTTGGTGATTGATGTTTGTGATGAAAATGGAATGCTAAATGATGATTTTAATGATAATATATAAGGTGATGTGAATGAATATGTATGAGGTGGTATGTTGATGCACATGTTTGGATAGTTGAGGAATTCTTATATGAGATTGTTTAAAATTGAGGTATGAATGGTTGTGGTAGGATGTGGGGCTGTGTTGCTGTAATATGGCATGTTATGGTGCTGATTATAAGCATAGAAAGTTGGTTTTGAGTTATATTTTGTGAAAATAGGGGTTTGGAAGATTTTGTAAAAATCTTATTTTTGGCCGAACTTCGGTGAGTCATAACTTGGCTTCCAAACTCCCAATCTTTTTCAAACTTGTCTCATATCAAATTGGGTCCATGAAATTTACGCCGTTCAAAAAACGAATGAAATTCTGCAACACTTAGCATTTTTCCACTCTACAGAATTCGCGTACACGACCACCTGCACGCGACGCGACCAACCCTTTCGGGTTTGGTATCTCGCGTACGCGAGCAAGGTGCATGCATAACGAGCAGTGAATTTGAGAGGTTGCGTACGCGAGCACTTGCACACGACGCGGCCATTCCTTTCGGGTTTAGTTCCTCGCATATGTGAGCAAGGGGTTTGCGTATGCGAGTAAGTAAAAACACGCCCCGTGTCGCGAGATTGTCCACACGTATGCGATGCCCCTGTTTCCAGCAAAGCAAATTTTATGTTTTAAAACCTAGTTTTAAACCTTTAAACCTATATTTTTACTCTTTTAGCCCATAGACCTTAGTGGTATGCCTAGTGATGAGATGAAGCTATGAAGGGATGGTACCTTGGGGGTGGAGTAATCTTGAAAAATGATGAATCATGAATGAAAAGTGTGAAGGTATGATGTATATGTGATGCCATAGCTATAATGAATGATTATGCAATGATTATGAATGAATATGAATGCTTATGTGGCTTATGCTCTATAGTTGTGAACTGCAGTGGGTGCAAATGCGAGGGTGTTGTACTATTGGTGGCAAATGTGTCGGGTGAGGAACGAAGCTTAGAGCAAATTTCGGTTATATGTAAATTTTCTGAAGTATTTCCGGATGACATTCCTAAATTCCCTCCTGCTCAAGAAAGCAAGTTTGCAATTGAGTTGGTGTCGGGAGCCGGGCCAATCTCGATTGCTCCTTATCGAATGTTACCACTGGAATTGACTGAACTCAAATCTCAGCTGGAAGAACTAATGAGTAAAAGTTTCATCCGGCTGAGTGTTTCTCCATGGGAAGCTCCAGTACTACTGGTAAGGAAGAATGATGGGAGTATGTGTCTGTGTGTATATTACCGTCAGCTGAACAAAGTCATCATAAAGAATAAATATCCGTTAAGGATCGACGATCTAATGGACCAGCTACAGGGAGCCGGAGTATTTTCCAAGATTGACATGTGATCCGGTTATCACCAGATAAGGGTAAGGGACGAAGACATCCCTATGGCTACCTTCAAAACTTGTTATGGTCATTACGAGTACACTGTAATGTCTTTTGGGCTAACGAACGCTCCTGCAGTGTTCATGGACTACATGAACAAAATTTTTCGTCCATTTCTGGATACGTTTGTTGTCATCTTCATTGATGACATTCTCATTTACTACAAGACTGATGAAGAACAACCGGATCAGTGATACGCACAAAACTTGTCTCTCAACAAATTTTCTTCGGCAAGTGTACCGAATTTGTCGTCAAGTAAAAACTCACAATAGAGTGAGGTCAAATCCCACAGAGATTGATTGATCAAGCAACTTTAATTAGAGGGATGTTCTAGTTGAGCGAACCAGAATTTTATTTGAGATTTGCAGAAAATTAAATGGCGGGAAAGTAAATAGCAGAAACAGTAAATGCTAGAAATAAAGAGTTGAATGTAAATGGCGGAAAGTAAATTGCAGAATCTTAAACGGGAATGGGGTAATTGCTCATAAAAGTAAATGGTAGAAATTAAAGAGAATGGGTAAGATCAGAAATGGGAGTTCATTGGGCTCAAGAGATGTTGCATTCTCCGGATCAAGTTCATTTTCATCTCTTCCTCAATCAATGCATTCATTAATCTCCTTGGCAATCTTAAGTGATCGAATTCCAATTTCTTGGTAATTCAATCTCTCAAATCTTGATCAATAGTCAATTCCTTGGTCAATTGCTCATGAGAAGAGATGAAGTATGGTCACTGATTATACCACATGCATTTTCTAAATCAGGTGTTGGTGGGATTACAGTCACATATCCATCCATATCCAATTTGGTCCAGCATGAGAAAGCATTTCTAGCATGATCTCTTCATTCCTCTTTCAAGGTTCAGAAGAGATCCAAGTATGAATAGCTTCTTTTCCAAGATAACTATCCAATTGGATGAAGATCAAAAGATTTCAAGTAAAATCAAGAGAAAAGATAGAAGAAGGAGAATGAAAACTAATATTGATCCATCAAATTACAACAGAGCTTCCTAACCCAATGAAAGGGGTTTAGTTGTTCATAGCTCTGGAAGATGAAACTAAAGATGGAGAATACATGATGAAAGTAAAACTAGAAGTGCAGAGAAAGTAAAATACAGAGAGTAGTTCTATGTCAAAGGCCCCCTAAAGTTTCCAAATCCCCAAACTAATTCAAAGCAACTCCTATATATACTACTCTTCTGATCTTCTAGTTGGCTCTTCAAGTCCTGGGTATGGGCCTCTGGATCTTGAGTTTGAAGTAGTTATCCTTTTCCTTGGTCTTAGCTTTGCTTGCAGAGAGAAAAGGTGAAGTGGGCAGAGACTTTGGCTTAGGACGTTAGTGGTATCAACGTTAAGTGAAAGTGTGGGTTCAAGAACGTTAGTGACAATCACCTTTTTCACTAACGTTCCTAACCAAAATATGATCCCGTTGACTTCAACGTTAGTGGTACTAACGTGACCACTAACGTTACCTCTTGGTCCTTCGCACACGTTATTGGGACTTACCTTTCCCAATAACGTGGACAGTCCTCCCTTGTCCCTACGTTAGCATCCACATTAACTCGGTTAATGTGGCTTCTAATGTAGTAATGCCAATCCTTCGAGAACGTTAGTGACACTTACCTTTGTCACTAACGTTCCAATGTGCCCCTATTTCCCACGTTAGAGTCCACGTTAACTAAGTTAACGTGGCTTCTAACGTAGTTATGCTAGCCATCTCCAACGTTAGTGACAAAGGTGAGTGTCACTAACGTTGGCTCATCATCTCTTTATCCACGTTAGCTTCCACGTTAACTAAGTTAACGTGGGAGTTAACGTTGCTCATGGTGGCTCTTGGTGGTTCACCCCAACGTTAGTGACAAAGGTTAGTGTCACTAACGTTGGCTATCAATTGCTCTCTCCACGTTAGCTTCCACGTTAACTAAGTTAACGTGGGAGTTAACGTGGCTTATGGAGGCTTGGCCAACGTTAGTGACAAAGGTGAATGTCACTAACGTTGGCTTCTCTTTTGCTTCTTAACGTTAGAGTCCACGTTAACTAAGTTAGCGTGGCTCTTAACGTGGCCACTTATGAGCTTGGTCCAACGTTAGTGACAAAGGTAAGTGTCACTAACGTTGGCTCCATTTTCTTTCTTCCACGTTAGAGTTCACGTTAACTTAGTTAACGTGACTCTTAACGTGGGTTATGATGGCTTCGAGGGCATTATTGGCGATTACTTTTCTCATTAACGTTGCAAGATAGCTCCCATTCCACGTTAGTGGTCACGTTAGTTAGACTAACGTGGCTGCTAACGTGGTTCTTCCTTGCTTCCTTTGTCCTGAAATCAAACAATAAAGTGCATCAAAGTTCTAATCTAAATCATGAGACATGCATCCTCTAATTTGTCATATAATTCATGCAAAATTCTCATGAAATCATGTAAAGTGCACAATGTATGCTTGAATCAAGATGTAAGTGAATATTTACCCAAAACTAGCTTATTTTCTAAGAAAATGCATGAAACTACCTTAAAAACAGTAAAGAAAAGGTCAGTGAAACTGGCCAAAATGCCCTGGCATCACAACACCAAACTTAAAGCTTGCTTGTCCCTAAGCAAGTATTGGAACAAGAGAATGATGAATGGAATGCCAAGAGAAAATGAGTCATTCTTGTGGAAGTCATGTCACTGGTTTTATGGTGGTTTCATGCATAGCAACTTAGGTTCATTCATTCACTGTCTTTCAGACCTTTATCATGTCCTAGAATACTCACTTTGCTTGCATCCCATGAGACTTTTATTTATTGATCCTTTTGTTGTCATTTCAGGGCTTATTTGTGTTCTTAGGCTAAGTGCTCTGTAAGGGGGCAACTCTTTAAAATAAGCTTTCAGCCAACACTCCCGAACCAGTTGGTTCAAGGTGCTAGGTATTGAAGCATCCCTAAGGACTTACTTTCTCTAGTCTCTCCCCCATACATACACACCACAGGCACATGGTTTGTTTATTTTCTTTCCTTGAGGTCTTGGTGTCCAGCACCTCTTTGGGCTACTAAATGTTCTGTAGCAAAGATTGCTCTTGATAGTGGACTTTCAGCTGATAATCCTGGGTTAGTTAACCTAAGTTACCAGGTGATAAAGCACCCCTGAGAGCTTAGTAATCCAAGCAGATCCTTGGTACAAGAACACCACAGACACATCCCTCAAATCTCAAACCCTTGGTGCCCAGCCTCTTTTCTTGCTATTTTTCTCTTATTCTTCACTTTAATTGTTTCTTTCCTTTTTTCTTATTAGGATCTTGTTATTTAGCTAGTCTCATGGGGTGTGTTCAAAGTATATGATTTAGGACAGATAGTTGTCTTCCCACCTTCTTGGTGAACCAACTTAGCTAACTTATGACTACACCACAAACTTAGGAACTTACTCCATAGTATGAACTCCCCTCTGGTCTTTGATAACACACATTCCCTTTTCATTTGATTCAAAAGGACAAGCACACAAGTAAGCAAGAAAATGATGCAGTAATGACATTCAGACTAGCAATCCTAGACCTACGCAACAAAAAGTTTAAAAGATAGAATTGAAAAGGGTTCAAACTAACATGTAACTATTAATCAAAAGTGCATTCGGGCTTCCAACTTTCAACATTCTAAGTACATGGAATTAAGTAACAATACAACCTTCGGGTGATGGTTTCTAGTTGCCCTCTTTTTGTCATCATCCTAGTCTTTGCTACCTCACTTCCTTGGGTGAAGGTGCACCATTTCCTCATAAGATTCCTGCAAAGTTATTGGAAGTTGCTTGTTCCCAAAGCACTTGAGAAATAGTTAGCTTGCATGTATGCTTGTGACTTCTGAACTTAATTTGGTGTGTGAACACCAAATTTAGTTCTTTGCCCAGTACAAAACCTTGCATATATGCAGAGAACCTCATATCTTGTTATTAACAAAACAATTATTAACTAAAGTCTAACTACATCTATGTGGTTTTTCTTGATTGGTTGAAGCTAGCAATGTGCTTTGGGAGTCGGGTGTGATTCTAACTAATATCCTTTGGTGGAACACCAAACTTAGAATTACACTTTTACTCTTGGATTGTTTTGGTGTGGAACACCAAACTTAGCTCCTCGCAATACAGGGGAAACAACTTGTGACCTTTATTGAAATAAAGATGAAAAGGAAACTACCTGAGGTTGGGTTGCCTCCCAACAGAGCGCTCTTTTATCGTCGCTAGCTCGACGATTCCTCAATTACTTGAGATGATACTTTACTCTGGGGTTTTGTATGAAATAAGCACAAGGATCCTCATCTTTATGAGGGAGATTGGTTCGGTCTTCAAGGGTCTCGTTCCTTCAATGTTGCATGGCAACATTTTCCAATGCATCCCCCCTTGGGGCACGTGTGTTGTACCCTCCTTTTGTGGTGTCCGAACCTTCCTCATTTAATTGTCCAATCAATCCCCTTCAATGCTCCTTTCCCTTTTCCTATAAAATAAAATAAGAAAAATTAATATCATTGAGAAATTTTATGGCTAGAATAATAAAGAAAAAGAACTAGATTGTTTATTCATGAACACCAACTAACTAACTAACTGTGTATCCTTATATGCACATTGGTGGCACCTTGGGTGACACCAAACTTAGTTTGTAGCACTGTGATGAAAAAGTTTTGTTCAAGGCTCCAAGACTAGCATGCTCTGAATTGCATTCATGTTTTCTTGGCAAGTCTTGAACACCAAACTTATTCTTCACTATATACTGCCTAATAAGGATTTCACCAAGTGTTTGTCAAGTTTGGGTTGGAATTCATGAATATTGACTTATTCACTATTTTCTAAAAGCATATAAAATATGGGTTGCCTCCCATGAAGCGCTTCTTTAGCGTCACTAGCTTGACGTTTCTCCTTCATCAGGGAGGTTGATAATGCTTCAAGTCCTCCCCTCTTCCTGTGGACCTATATCCATTGGTTGTATCAATGATCTCTACATGTTCCAAGGAGAGAACTCTGTTGATAGTGAAGACCTTAGGTAACTGAGATGGTACAGTGGGGAGATCAGGGGGGATATCTGGGAAGTAAGCTGAGATCACTTTATCCCCTGGAGAGAGGTCCTCGGTAGGGATCTTCTTGTTCCTCCACCTCCTTGGTACCTTCTTCTTTGTTCCTTGTGATATTGTCTTACTCTTTGTGACCTCTTCCTCTAAGGAAATGTGGTTACTGGTCTCATATGATTCTGGTGGTTTGGGTTCCTTCTGATTTTCTTTGAGCTGTGGCAATTGCTGTTTGCCTTGTTCATCAATCAAGGGAGTTCCCAGATGTGCTGGTTGTGCTTCAGTGCTTGTTTCTTCCTTCAGTATCTCACTGTGATTCTTCCTTGGTTCCTTGTTCTCTTGATCTGTTTCTTGTGAGAGTTTGAAGACATTAAAACTGAGTTGTTCATCATGGATCCTCAAAATTAGCTCCCCTCGCTCTACATCTATGAGTGCTCTGGCTGTAGCTAGGAATGGTCTTCCCAATATAATTGGGTGAGTGTGGCTCTCTTCCATGTCCAATATGACAAAGTCTGTTGGGAGAAAGTATTTCCCAACCTTTACCAACACATTTTCCACCATTCCTATTGCTTATTTTTGAGTTTTATCAGCCAGCCTGATGACTACATCTGTGGGCATTATCTCATTGATCTGCAGCCTCTTCATAAGGGATAAGGGCATTAAGTTGATGCTTGCTCCCAAATCGCAGAGTCCCTTATCAAACATAGTTTCTCCGATGGCACAAGGAATGTAGAAACTCCTTGGGTCCTTTCTTTTTGTAGGAAACTCTGGTTGAATGAGGGCGTTGCACTCCTTGTTCATCACTATAGTTTGGCCTCCCTTGAGTGAGCTTTTCCTGGGAAGCAGTTTCTTCATATACTTGATGTATGCAGGCATTTGTTGGATGGCCTTGATGAATGGTATGTTTACATGCAGAGATGCAAACAAGTCAAGAAATCTTGAGTATATTCTCTTCTCCACAGCACCATTGAGTAGTTGGGGAAAGGGTGCATAGAGTCTCAGCAGCTCCTGTTGTGAGATTTTTAGTTCTTGGTGATCTTTTTCCTTCTTCTCTGCTGAGGTATCTCCAGGTTGTTCTGGCGGCTTGTTTGGCTTGTCCTCAGTCTCCTTATCACTTGTAGTGACCATCTTGCAATCTTCCCATCTTACTTTCTTTGTTTCACCTCTTGGATTTTTCTCTGTGTCACTTGGGAATCCATCTGTAGGTTTGGGAATCTACTCAGAGAGATACCCGACTTGAGATTCCAACCTCTTGATGGTGTCTCCCTGGTTCTTAAAATTTGCTCGCACTTCCTCCTTGAACACCTTGTTGTCTTGAATCTCTTTGCATATGCCTTCAAGCAGGTTCTCAATCCTTGAGAGTCTGTCATCAGATGATGGTAGGTTGGGATTGGAGGTAGAAGGATGAGGAGTGTTATTTTGGTTTTGATATGGATGTGGAGAGGTGTTGTTATGGTGGTGTTGATATGTTCTCTGTGTGAATTGTTGGTGAGCTGCATTGTTGTTGGGGTTGTGACGTCTCTGATCTTGTCCTTGATCTTGTTGATTGCCCCACCCAAAGTTTGGGTGATTCCTCCAACCAGGGTTGTAGGTCTTGGAGTATGGGTCATGATTTTGTCTAGGTGAATTCCCAATGTAGTTGGCTTGCTCCTGCTCATTCTCTGCCTCTGCATTCACTCCCTCTTGGGTAGTTGATGAGGTGGTGATTGCTGCTACTTGGTTCCTCTCCATCTTCTTGGTGAGGTCAGCTAATTGCTTGGTAATGAGCTTGTTTTGGGCCAGCAGAGCATCTACATTGTTTAGCTCCATCACTCCTCTAGTGTTCCCTCTTTCGGAGGCATAGAAGTAGTCATTCTCTGCTATAGTTTCAATGACATCTATGGCCTCCTCAATGGTTTTCTTCTTGTTCAGAGATCCCCCGGATGAGTGGTCTACTACTTTCTTTGATTCATAAGAAAGGCCTTCATAGAAAATGTGCAGCTGCACCCATTCATTGAACATATCTGGTTGACACCTCCTTGTTAGGTCCTTAAACCTCTCCCATGCTTCATATAGAGTCTCACCATCCTGCTGCCTGAATGTTTGCACCTCAGCTCTCAGCCTGTTAATTCGTTGAGGAGGATAGAATCTTGCCAAGAATTTGTTCACCACATCTTCCCAGGTTGCCAAACTTTCTTTTGAGAAGGACTCCAGCCATTTAGATGCTTTGTCCTTGAGTGAAAAAGGGAACAAAAGTAGTCTATAGGTGTCAGAATGAACACCATTAGACTTCACAGTGTCACATATCCTCAGGAAGGTGGTTAGATGTTGATTGGGATCTTCTTGGACACTCCCTCCGAATAAACAGTTGTTCTGAACAAGGGTGATGAGCTGTGGTTTTAGTTCAAAGTTGTTGGCATGTATGGTTGGCCTTTGGATGCTACTCCCACAGTTTCCTGGGTTTGGGTTGATGTAAGAACCCAGAACTCTTCTCTCTTGCCCAGCATGATTTGCTAGACCTTCTCTGTCATGGTTGTGAGCTTCTTCTTCATGATGGTTTTTCATATTCTCTTCCATGTTTGGTTCAAAGTATTCCTCCTCTTCCTCAGCACCAACTACTCTTTTTCCTCTTGCTTCCCTCCTTAATCTAAGAAAGGTCCTCTCTGGTTCAGAATCAAAGGAAGTTGAAGCCCCGCTTCTCCTTCCTGTCATACAACCAACAAGGTGCAAGCAAGGAAATAGATCCAGAAACTATTCTAAAAAAAATGCTGTTAGTGTGAGTGATGCAATATATCAAACAGTTAGTGGGTGAGTGAAACAGAGTGTAAACAACTGGAATAAAGGGGTTAAAGGGATGGGAATAAAAACAACTAAAACCGAAAGTAAATTGCTCAAACAGAAATTTAAATCAACAGAATAAAAAATGTTCAATCTAGTGATCCTCCAACTTAATAATTGTTGATACAAAATCAATCCCCGGCAACGGCGCCATAAACTTTAATTATCTAATCCAATCACATTTAACCCTACCTGACTGAGATTTGCAAGGTGACCATAGCTTGCTTCATACTAACAATCTTCGTGGGATTCGACCCTTACTCACGTAAGGTATTACTTGGACGACCCAGTGCACTTGCTGGTTAGTTGTGCGAAGTTGTGAACCATGGTATTGGCATCATGTTTTTGGTGCCATTACCAGGGAAAGAAAGAGCAATGAATTTCACATAATCAAAGTGTAATCACAATTTCTGTGCACCAGTCGTCAAGTAAAAACTCACAATAGAGTGAGGTCGAATCCCACAGGGATTGATTGGTCAAGAAACTTTAATCAGAGGAATGTTCTAGTTGAGCTAAGCAGAAATTGAGTTGAGATTTGCAGAAAAGTGAATGGCGGAGAAGTAAATAACAGAAAATGTAATTGCTGGAAGTTAATGGCAGAATGTAAATGACGAAAAGTAAATTGCAGAATCTTAAACAGGAATGGGGTAATTGCTCATAAAAGTAAATGGCAGAAATTAAAGAGAATAGGTAAAGTCAGAAATGGGAGTTCATTGGGCTCAGGAGATGTTGCATTCTCCGGATCAAGTACATTTTCATCTCTTCCTCAATCAATGCATTCATTGATCTCCTTGGCAATCTTAAGTGATCGAATTCCAATTTCTTGGTAATTCAATCTCTCAAATCTTGATCAATAGCCAATTCCTTGGTCAATTGCTCATGAGAAGAGATGAAGTATGGTCACTGATTATACCACATGCATTTCCCAAATCAGGTGTTGGTGGGATTACAGTCACATATCCATCCATACCCAATTTGGTCCAGCATGAGAAAGCATTTCTAGCATGATCTCTTCATTCCTCTTTCAAGGTTCAGAAGAGATCCAAGTATGAATAGCTTCTTCTCCAAGATAACTATCCAATTGGATGAAGATCAAAAGCTTTCAAGTAAAATCAAGAGAAAAGATAGAAGAAGGAGAATGAAAACTAATATTGATCCATCAAATTACAACAAAGCTTCCTAACCCAATGAAAGGGATTTAATGTTCATAGCTCTGGAATATGAAAACAAAGATGAAGAATACATGATGAAAGTAAAACTAGAAGTGTAGAGAAAGTAAAATATAGAGAGTAGTTCTATGCCAAAGGCCCCCTAAAGTTTCCAACTCCCCAAACTAATTCAAAGTTACTCCTATATATACTACTCTTCTGATCTTCTAGTTGGCTCTTCAAGTCCTGGGTATGGGCCTCTGGATCTTGAGTTTGAAGCAGTTATCCTTTTCCTTGGGCTTAGCTTTGCTTGCTGAGAGAAAAGCTAAAGTGGGCAGAGACTTTGGCTTAGGACGTTAGTGGTGTCAACGTTAAGTGAAAGTGTGGGTTCGAGAACGTTAGTGACAATTACCTTTTTCACTAACGTTCCTAACCAAAATATGATCACGTTGACTTCAACGTTAGTGGCACTAACGTGACCACTAACGTTGCCTCTTGGTCCTTCGCACACGTTATTGGGACTTACCTTTCCCAATAACCTGGACAGTCCTCCCTTGTCCCTACGTTAGCATCCACGTTAACTCGGTTAACGTGGCTTCTAACGTAGTAATGCCAATCCTTCGAGAACGTTAGTGACACTTACCTTTGTCACTAACGTTCCAATGTGCCCCTATTTCCCACGTTAGAGTCCATGTTAACTAAGTTAACGTGGCTTCTAACGTAGTCATGCTAGCCATCTCCAACGTTAGTGACAAAGGTGAGTGTCACTAACATTGGCTCATCATCTCTTTATCCACGTTAGCTTCCACATTAACTAAGTTAACGTGGGAGTTAATGTTGCTCATGGTGGCTCTTGGTGGTTCACCCCAACGTTAGTGACAAAGGTAAGTGTCACTAACGTTGGCTATCAATTGCTCTCTCCACGTTAGCTTCCACGTTAACTAAGTTAACGTGGGAGTTAACGTGGCTTATGGAGGCTTGGCCAACATTAGTGACAAAGGTGAATGTTACTAACATTGGCTTCTCTTTTGCTTCTTAACGTTAGAGTCCACGTTAACTAAGTTAACGTGGCTCTTAACGTGGCCACTTATGAGCTTGGTCCAACGTTAGTGACAAAGGTAAGTGTCACTAATGTTGGCTCCATTTTCTTTCTTCCACGTTAGAGTTCATGTTAACTTAGTTAACGTGACTCTTAACGTGGGTTATGATGGCTTCAAGGGCGTTATTGGCGATTACTTTTCTCATTAACGTTGCAAGATAGCTCCCATTCCACGTTAGTGGTCACGTTAGTTAGACTAACGTGGCTGCTAACGTGGTTCTTCCTTTCTTTCTTTGTCCTGAAATCAAACAATAAAGTGCATCAAAGTTCTAATCTAAATCATGAGACATGCATCCTCTAATTTGTCATATAATTCATGCAAAATTCTCATGAAATCATGTAAAGTGCACAATGTATGCTTGAATCAAGATGTAAGTGAATATCTACCAAAAACTAGCTTATTTTCTAAGAAAATGCATGAAACTACCTTAAAAACAGTAAAGAAAAGGTCAGTGAAACTGGCCAAAATGCCCTGGCATCAATCACTTGCGGAATGTGTTACAAATCTTGAAGGAGAGAAAATTGTATGCCAAGTTATCTAAATGCAAATTTTGGAAAATTGAGGAGAAGTTTCTTGGTCATGTGGTAAGTCAACAAAGGATTGCTGTGGATCCTGCTAAAGTTGAGGTGGTAATGGATTGGGGGCGACCAACTTCTGTGACCGAGATTAGGAGTTTTCTTGGTTTGACGGGTTATTACCGAAGGTTCATCAAAATATTTTCGCAACTCGCTTTGCCTTTGACTAAGCTGACAAGAAAAGATGCACTATTTGTTTGGACTTCTGAATGTGAGGAAAGTTTTCAAGCATTGAAGCAGAAGTTGACCATTGCACATGTATTGGTGTTGCCTGAGCCAAATGAATCGTTTGATGTGTACTGTGACGCATCATTGAAGTGTTTGGGATGCGTGCTGATGCAACACCGTAATGTCGTGGCATACGCCTCACGGCAGTTAAGGCCGCACGAGATAAATTACCCGACTCATGATTTAGAGCTTGCTACCGTTGTGTTTGCCCTAAAGGTTTGGAGAAATTATCTCTATGGTGTCAAGTTTCAAGTTTTCTCAGATCACTAAAGCTTAAAGTACTTTTTTGATCAGAAAGAACTGAATAAGTGTTAGAGGAGGTGGATGGAGCTATTAAAGGATGATGACTTCGAATTGAGCTACCACCCGGGAAAAGAAAATGTTGTGGAAGATGCCCTAAGCCGAAAATCATTGTTTGTTGCTTGGATGATGCTTTGAGAAGAGGGATTGCTAAAGGCATTCAAGAGCCCGAACTTGGGTTTCCAAGAAGTATCCGGAACTCTGTGCCTAAGTCAATTGCAAATTTTGAGTGATTTTATGTTCGAGATCGAAAAAGCTCAGCAAGACGATAAAGAATTGCAGAAGGTGTTGCCGGCTATTGAGCAAGGAATGCAGTAGAGAGTATCATTGGACAAAGACGGATTATGGAGATTTAACGGTAGGATCATTGTACCGGATGTTGGAACCTTGTGACGGGATATCTTAAAGGAGGCGCACAAAAGCGGATTCTATATTCACCCGGAAAGTACTAAGAAGTATCACGATCTAAAAGCAATGTTCTGGTGGCCGGGAATGAAGAATGACGTAGCGTTGCATGTATGCAAGTGTTTAACTTGTCAGAAAGTTAAAATTGAACATCAGAAACCATCAAGAACCCTTCAACCCTCAGAAATTTTGCAATGGAAATGGGAGAGTATTGCAATGGACTTTGTATCGTGTTTACCAAGAACTCGAGCTGGATATGACGCTGTTTGGGTAATTGTGGATCGACTGACAATGCCGGCTCACTTTCTACCCATTCGGACGAGTTGTACATTGGAGGGGCTAGCACATTTTTATATTAAAGATGTTGTGAGATTGCATGGCGTGCCTACCATCATTATATTCGACAGAGATACTCGTTTCACCTCAAGGTTCTGGGGATCTTTCCAGTGAGAATTTGGAACTCAGTTAAGATTGAGCACTGCGTATTATCCTCAAATTGATGGTCAGTCAGAGAGGACAATCCAAACCTCGGAGGATATGCTGAGGGCTTGTATTTTGGACAAGCCGGCGAGCCAGGATCAATATATGCCACTAGTGGAGTTTGCATATAATTACAGCTACCATGTGAGCATCGAGATGGCTCCGTATGAGGCTCTATATGGGAAGAAGTGTCAATCTCCGATATGCTGGTATGAAGCTGGGGAGAAAAGCTTGTTACGGCCTGAAATGATAGCCAAGACCACTAAGTAGATAAAGAAAATCCGAAATTAAATGCTTGCCGCTCAAAGCCCTCTGATAAACCACTATTTCATGGTTTATCTTGTGCTCAATTGAGTGGTTTTTATCAACTCTTTACCCACTTATTCATACTATTTGTATGGTTTTACATTTGCCTTCCTAATTATGTGCTTTGATTGAAAACATGCTTCTTTGGCCTTAAGTTCCCTATGTTTAATCCTCTCTTATTACCATTAGATGCCTTGATATGTGTGTTAAGTGATTTTAGAGATTACAGGGCAAGAATGGCTCAGAGGATGGAAAGGAAGCATGCAAAAATGGAAGGAATACAGGAAACTGAAGGAACTGCTAAACCTGTCCAGCCTGACCTCCTGGCACTCAAATGACCATAACTTGAGCTACAGAGGTCCAAACGATGCGGTTTTAGTTGCATTTGAAAGCTAACATCCGGGGCTTCTCAACGCATATAATTTGCCATATCTGCCCCAAAGTTAGGTGATGAGAGGATAATTTATACGCTATTTGGCATTGTTTTTAGTATGTTTTTAGTAGAATCTGGTTACTTTTAGGGATGTTTTCATTAGTTTTTATGTTAAATTCACATTTCTGGACTTTACTATGAGTTTGTGTATTTTTCTGTAATTTCAGGTATTTTCTGGCTGAAATTGAGGGACTTGAGCAAAAATCAGATTCAGAGGTAGAAGAAGGACTCCTGATGCTGTTGGATTCTGACCTCCCTGCACTCAACGTGGATTTTCTGAAGCTACAGAACTCAAACTGGCGCGCTTCCAATTGATTTGGAAAGTGGACATCCAGGGCTTTCCATCAATATATAATAGTCTATACTTTGGCCGAGTTTAGATGACGCAAAAGGGCGTTGAACTCCAGTTCTACGCTGTAGTCTAGAGTTAAACGCCAGAAACACGTCACGAACCAGAGTTGAACGCCAAAAACATGTTACAACTTGGCGTTCAACTCCAGAAGAAAGCCTCTGTACGTGTAAACTTCAAGCTCAGCCCAGGCACACACCAAGTAGGTCCCGGAAGTGGATTTATGCATCAATTACTTACTTCTGTAAACCCTAGTAACTAGTTTAGTATAAATAGGACTTTTTACTATTGTATTAGACATCTTATGATTTTTAGTTCATCTTCGGATCATATTGATCACGTTGGGGGGCTGGCCATTCGGCCATTCCTGAACCTTTCACTTATGTATTTTTAACAGTAGAGTTTCTACACTCCATAGATTAAGGTGTAGAGCTCTACTGTTCCTCATGAATTAATGCAAAGTACTACTGTTTTTTATTCAATTCAACTTATTCCGCTTCTAAGATATTCATTCGTACTCCAACATGAATGTGATGAACGTGACGATCATCATCATTCCCCCACGAACGCGTGCCTGACAACCACTTCCGTTCCACCTTAGATTGAATGAATATCTCTTGGATCTCTTAATCAGAATCTTCGTGGTATAAGCTAGATTGATGGTGGCATTCATGAGAGTCCGGAAAGTCTAAACCTTGTCTGTGGTATTCCGAGTAGGATTCAGGGATTGAATGACTGTGACGAACTTCAAACTCGCAAGTGCTGGGCGTAGTGACAGACGCAAAAGGAGGGTGAATCCTATTCCAGTATGACCGAGAACCTCAGATGATTAGCCGTGCTGTCACAGAGCATTTGGACCTTTTTCACAAGAGGATGGGATGTAACCATTGACAATGATGATGCCCTTACAGAAAGCTTACCATGGAAAGGGGTAGGACTGATTGGATGAAGACAGCAGGAAAGCAAAAGTTCAGAAGAACGAAAGTATCTCTATACGCTTATCTGAAACTCCCACCAATGAATTACATAAGTGTTTCTATCTTTATTTTCTATTTATTTATTATTTATTTTCGAAAACTCCATAACTATTTGATATCTGCCTGACTGAGATTTACAAGGTGACCATAGCTTGCTTTATACCGACAATCTCCGTGGGATCGACCATTACTCACGTAAGGTTTTATTACTTGGACGACCCAGTGCACTTGCTGGTTAGTTGTGCGAAGTTGTGAAGTTATGTTTGGACCATGGTATTGTGCACCAGTTATTGGCGCCATTACCAGGGAGAGAACGAACAACAAATTTTACAACGTCAGTAACAATTTCGCATACCAAGTTTTTGGCGCCGTTGTTGGGGATTGTTCGAGTTTGGACAACTGACGGTTCATCTTGTTGCTCAGATTAGGTAATTTTCTTTTTGTTTTATTTTCAAAAATATTTCTTCAAAAATATTTCAAAAAAATTTTTCCTTTTGTTTTCGAAAATTATTCAAAATTTTTAAGAATGGATTCTAGTGTTTCATGAAGCATATAGAAGCCTGGCTGGCTGTAAAGCCATGTCTAATTCTTTTAGACTGAGGCTTCCACTTGTAAGTATATGAATTTGGATGAAGTTTCAGCTGTTGTATGCTTAATTTGTATCTTCTAAAGCTTGGCTGGCTATTAAGCCATGTCTAACCCTCAGATTGGAGCTTTAGACTAAAGAGCACAAGATTCTTGGAATTCATATTAAAAAATTTTGGAATCCTTATTTTTCTTTTTCACATTAATTTTCGAAAAATCTAAAAAAAATCATAAAATCATAAAAATCAAAAATATTTTGTGTTTCTTGTTTGAGTCTTGAGTCAATTTTTAAGTTTGGTATCAATTGCATTTTTTCTAAAATTTTTTATGCATTTTTCGAAAATTCATGCATTCATAGTGTTCTTCATGATCTTCAAGTTGTTCTTGGCTAGTCTTCTTGTTTGATCTTCATATTTTCTTGTTTTGTGTCTTTTCTTGTTTCTCATATGCATTCTTGCATTCATAGTGTCTATACATGAAAAATTTTTAAGTTTAGTGTCTTGCATGTTTTCTTTGCATATAAAAATTTTCAAAAATATGTTCTTGATGTTCATCATGATCTTCAAAGTGTTCTTGGTGTTCATCTTGACATTCATAGCATTCTTGCATTCATCACATGTTTTGATCCAAAATTTTCATGCATTGAGTCAATTTTGTGTTTTTCTCTTTCATCATTAAAAATTCAAAAATAAAAAAAATATCTTTCCTTTTTTCTCTCATAAATTTCGAAAATTTGGATTGACTTTTTCAAAAATTTTTAAAATTCAATTGTTTCTTATGAGTCAAATCAAATTTTCAATTTAAAAATCTTATCTTTTTCAAAATCTTTTTCAAAAATTAAATCTTTTTCATTTTTCTTATTTATTTTCGAAAATTTCAAAAATATTTTTCAAAAATATTTTTCTTAATTTTACATCATATTTTCGAAAATATCATCAACAATTAATGTTTTGATTCAAAAATTTCAAGTTTGTTACTTACTTGTTAAGAAAGATTCAAACTTTAAGTTCTAGAATCATATCTTGTGATTTCTTGTGGGTCAAGTCATTAATTGTGATTTTAAAAATCAAATCTTTTTCAAAACTAATTTCAATCATATCTTTTCAAAAATATCTTCTTATCTTATCTTTTTTTTCATATCTTTTTAATCATATCTTTTTAAAACATATCTTTTTTAAAAAAATTGATTTTAAAATATCTTTTCTAACTTCTTATCTTCTTATCTTTTAAAAATTGATTTTCAAAATTTGTTTCAACTAACTAATTAACTTTTTGTTTGTTTCTTATCTCTTTCAAAACTACCTAACTAAGTAACCCTCTCTAATTTTCGAAAATACCTCCCTCTTTTTCAAAAATTCTTTTTAATTAATTAATTGTTTTCAATTTTTAATTTTAATTTTATTTCATTCCTAATTTTCGAAAATTACTAATCTTTTTCAAAAACTATTTTCAAAATTTAACTTTAAATTTTAATTTTTAATTTTCGAAACTCCTTCTCTCTCATCTCCTTCTATTTATTTATTCATCTACTAACACTTCATATCACCCAAATTCGAACCCCCTCTGCCATCTGTGTTTGAATTTTCTCTTCTTCCCTTCTTTACATTACATTCTTTTCTTCTTCTACTCACACAGGGGAACCTCTATACCTGGGTAAAAAGGATCCCTATTATTATTATTTTTCTGTTCCCTCTTTTTCATATGAGCAGGAGCAAGGACAAGAACATTCTTGTTGAAGCAGACCCTGAACCTAAAAGGACTCTGAAGAGGAAACTAAGAGAAGCTAAAATACAACAATCCAGAGATAACCTTACAGAAATTTTCGAACAGGAAGAGGAGATGGCAGCCGAAAATAATAATAATGCAAGGAGGATGCTTGGTGACTTTACTGCACCTAATTCCAATTTACATGGAAGAAGCATCTCCATCCCCACCATTGGAGCAAACAATTTTGAGCTGAAACCTCAATTAGTTTCTCTGATGCAACCAAACTGCAAGTTTCATGGACTTCCATCTGAAGATCCTTTTCAGTTCTTAACTGAATTCTTGCAGATCTCTGATACTGTTAAGACTAATAGAGTAGATCCTGAAGTCTACAGGCTCATGCTTTTCCCATTTGCTGTAAGAGACAGAGCTAGAGTGTGGTTGGACTCTCAACCCAAAGATAGCCTGAACTCTTGGGATAAGCTGGTCACGGCTTTCTTAGCTAAGTTCTTTCCTCCTCAAAAGCTGAGTAAGCTTAGAGTGGATGTTCAAACCTTCAGACAGAAGGAAGGTGAACCCCTCTATGAAGCTTGGGAGAGATACAAGCAACAGACCAAAAAGTGTCCTTCTGACATGCTTTCAGAATGGACCATCCTGGATATATTCTATGATGGTCTGTCTGAATTAGCTAAGATGTCATTGGATACTTCTGCAGGTGGATCCATTCACCTAAAGAAAATGCCTGCAGAAGCTCAAGAACTCATTGACATGGTTGCTAATAACTAGTTCATGTACACTTCTAAGAGGAATTCTGTGAGTAATGGGACGCCTCAGAAGAAGGGAGTTCTTGAAATTGATACTCTGAATGCCATATTGGCCCAGAATAAAATATTGACTCAGCAAGTCAATATGATTTCTCAGAGTCTGAATGGAATGCAAGCTGCATCCAACAGTACTCAAGAGGCATCTTCTGAAGAAGAAGCTTATGATCCTGTAAACCCTGCAATAGCAGAGGTGAATTATATGGGTGAACCATATGGAAACACCTATAATCCCTCATGGAGAAATCACCCAAATCTCTCATGGAAGGATCAACAGAAGCCTCAACAAGGCTTTAATAATGGTGGAAGAAACAGGTTTATCAATATCAAGCCTTTTCCATCAGCCACTCTGCAACAGACAGAGAACTCTGAACAAAATACCTCTAATTTAGCAAACTTAGTCTCTGATCTATCTAAGGCCACTGTGAGTTTCATGAATGAAATAAGGTCCTCCATTAGAAATTTGGAGGCACAAGTGGGCCAGCTGAGTAAAAGAATCACTGAAACCCCTCCTAGTACTCTCCCAAGCAATACAGAAGAGAATCCAAAAGGAGAGTGCAAGGCCATTGAATTGACCATCATGGCCGAACCTACGAGAGAGGAGAAGGACGTGAATCCCAAGGAGGAAGACCTCCTGGGACGTCCAGTGATCAATAAGGAGTTTCCCTCTGAGGAACCAAAGGACTCTGAGGCTCATCTAGAGACCATAGAGATTCCATTGAACCTCCTTACGCCCTTCATGAGCTCTGATGAGTATTCTTCTTCTGAAGAGAATAAGGATGTTATTGAAGAGCAAGTTGCCAAGTTCCTTGGTGCAATCATGAAGTTGAATGCCAATTTATTTGGTAATGAGACTTGGGGAGATGAACCTCCCCTGTTCACCAATGAACTAAATGCATTGGATCAACTGAGATTGCCTCAGAAGAAATAGGATCCTGGAAAGTTCCTAATACCTTGTACCATCGGCACCATGACCTTTGAGAAGGCTCTATGTGATCTTGTGTCAGGAATAAACCTCATGCCACTCTCTGTATTGGAGAAACTGGGAATCTTTGAGGTACAAGCTACTAAAATCTCATTAGAGATGGCAGACAATTCCAGAAAACAGGCTTATGGACAAGTAGAGGACATATTAGTAAAGGTTGAAGGCCTTTACATCCCTGCTGATTTCATAATCCTAGATACTGGGAAGGATGAGGATGAATCCATCATCCTTGGAAGACCCGTCCTAGCCACAACAAGAGCTGTGATTGATGTTAACAGAGGTGAACTAGTCCTTCAATTGAATGAGGACTCCCTTGAGTTTAAAACTCAAGGACATCCTTCTGTAAACATGGAAAAGAGGCACAGTAAGCTTCTCTCAAAATAGAGTCAACCAGAGCCCCCACAGTCAAACTCTAAGTTTGGTGTTGGGAGGCCACAACCAAACTCTAAGTTTGGTGTTGAACTCCCATATCCAAACTCTAAGTTTGGTGTTGGGAAGTCTCAATAATGCTCTGAACATCTGTGAGGCTCCATGAGAGCCCACTGTCAAGCTATTGACATTAAAGAAGCGCTTGTTGGGAGGCAACCCAATTTTTATTTAATTATATTTTTTATTAGTTATATGTCTTCATAGGTTCATGATCATGTGGAGTCACAAAAATAACTGAAAAAATTGAAGAAAAAAAAAGAACAGCATAAAAAAATAGCACACCCTGGAGGAGGAGCTTACTGCCGTTTAAACGCCAGTAAGAAGCATCTGGCTGGCGTTCAACGCCAGAACAGAGCATGGATCTGGCGTTGAACGCCCAAAACAAGCAGCATCCTGGCGTTCAGACGCCAGGAATGCACACTGAGGAAAGCTGGCGCTGAACGCCAGAAACAAGCATAAAACTGGCGTTCAACGCCAGAAACATGCTGCATCTGGGCGCTGAACGCCCAGAACAAGCATCAATTCGGCGTTTAAATGCCAGAATTGCTTGCAAAGGAATTTTACATGCCTAATTGGTGCAGGGATGCAAATCCTTGACACCTCAGGATCTGTAGACCCCACAGGATCAACTCAGCATCTGTGGACCCCACGGGATCCCTACCTACCACCACTCACTCTCTTCCCTCTTCTCAATGTTCATTCTCTCTTCCCAATAAACACTCTTTCCCAAAACTCTTCACTAATCACCTCAATCTCTCACCGTTATCCCCACTTCGCCACTCACATCCATCCACTCTTCCCCATAAACCTACCTCATAAACTTCACCTACCTTCAAAATTCAAAATCAATTTCCCACCCAAACCCACCCTATATGGCTGAAACTAAACCCCCCTCCCCTCCCTATATAAAGCCCTCCATTCTTCCTCATTTTCACACAACACAACCCTCTTTTCCCCTTCTTGGCCGAATACACCTCTCCCTCCTCTCCTCCATATTTTCTTCTTCTTCTTCATCTATTCTTTCTTCTCTTGCTCGAGGGCGAGCAATATTCTTAGTTTGATGTGGTAAAAGCATAAGCTTTTTGTTTTTCCATTACCATTGATGGCACCCAAGACCGGAGAATCCTCTAGAAAAGGGAAAGGGAAGACAAAAGCTTCCACCTCCGAGTCATGGGAGATGGAAAGATTCATCTCCAAAGCTCATCAAGACCACTTCTATGATGTTGTGGCCAAGAAGAAGGTGATCCCCGACGTCCCTTTCAAGCTCAAGAGAAATGAGTATCCGGAGATCCGACAAGAAATCCAAAGAAGAGGTTGGAAAGTTCTAACAAACCCCATCCAACAAGTCGGCATCCTAATGGTTCAAGAGTTCTATGCCAATGCATGGATCACTAAGAACCATGATCAAAGTAAGAACCCAAACCCAAAGAATTATCTCACCATGGTTCGGGGAAAATACTTAGATTTTAGTCCGGAAAATGTGAGGTTGGCGTTTGACTTGCCTATGATGCAAGGAGATGCACGCCCCTACATTAGAAGGGTCAATTTTGATCAAAGGTTAGACCAAGTCCTCACGGACATATGTGTGGAAGGAGCTCAATGGAAGATTGACTCAAAAGGTAAACCGGTTCAACTTAGAAGACTGGACCTCAAGCCTGTGGCTAGAGGATGGTTGGAGTTCATCCAACGCTCCATCATCCCCACTAGGAACCGATCTGAAGTTACTGTGGATCGGGCCATCATGATTCATAGCATCATGATTGGTGAGGAAGTAGAAGTTCATGAAGTCATCTCCCTTGAACTCTACAAAATAGCCGAAAAGCCCTCCCCCTTGGCAAGGCTAGCTTTCCCTCATCTTATTTGCCATATATGTTACTTAGCTGGAGCTTTCATAGAAGGAGACATTCCCATTGAGGAAGAGAAGCCCATCACTAAGAAAAGGATGGAGCAAACAAGAGCACTTTCCTAGGAGAAACGCATGAGGAAGCTCACCATCAAGAAATCCCTGAGATACCTCAAGGGATGCACTTTCCTCCACGGAATTTTTGGGAGCAAATCAACACCTCCCTAGGAGAATTAAGTTCCAACATGGGACAATTAAGGGTGGAATTTCAAGAGCACTCCATCATCCTTCATGAAATTAGAGAAGATCAAAAAGCAATGAGGGAGGAACAACAAAGACAAGGAAGAGACATAGAAGAGCTCAAGGACATCATTGGTTCCTCAAGGAGAAAACGCCACCATCACTAAGGTGGACTCATTCCTTGTTCTTAAATTTTCTATTTTTCGTTTTCTTATGTTAAATGCTTATCCATGTTTGTGTCTTATTACATGATCATTAGTATTTAGTAACTTTGTCTTAAAGTAGTGAATATGAATCCATCACCTCTCTTAAATGAAAAATGTTTTTAATTCAAAAGAACAAGAAGTACATGAGTTTCGAATTTATCCTTGAACTTAGTTTAATTATATTGATGTGGTGACAATACTTTTTGTTTTCTGAATGAATGCTTGAACAGTGCATATGTCTTTTGAAGTTGTTGTTTAAGAATGTTAAATATGCTGGCTCTTGAAAGAATGATGACAAGGAGACATGTTATTTGATAATCTGAAAAATCATAAAAATGATTCTTGAAGCAAGAAAAAGCAGTGAATACAAAGCTTGCAGAAAAAAATGGCAAAAAAAAAAAGAAAAAGAAAAAGCAAGCAGAAAAAGCCAAAAGTTCTTAAAACCAAAAGGCAAGAGCAAAACGCCAATAACCCTTAAAACCAAAAGGCAAGGGTAAATAAAAAGGATCCCAAGGCTTTGAGCATCAGTGGATAG
The DNA here is from genome assembly GCF_059453495.1 of Arachis ipaensis. Taxonomy (NCBI): domain Eukaryota; kingdom Viridiplantae; phylum Streptophyta; class Magnoliopsida; order Fabales; family Fabaceae; genus Arachis; species Arachis ipaensis. The sequence goes on along the minus strand of NC_142435.1, from coordinate 53,763,428 downwards.
GAGGGCCTAAAGGAATAAAATCATGGCCTAAGCGGCTAAACCAAGCTGTCCCTAACCATGTGCTTGTGGCTGAAGGTGTCAGGTGAAAACTTGAGACTGAGCGGTTAAAGTCAAGGTCCAAAGCAAAAGAAGAGTGTGCTTAAGAACCCTGGACACCTCTAATTGGGGACTTTAGCAAAGCTGAGTCACAATTTGAAAAGGTTCACCCAATTATGTGTCTGTGGCATTTATGTATCCGGTGGTAATACTGGAAAACAAAGTGCTTAGGGCCACGGCCAAGACTCATAAAGTAGCTGTGTTCAAGAATCAACATACTGAACTAGGAGAATCAATAACACTATCTGAACTCTGATTTCCTATAGATGCCAATCATTCTGAACCTCAATGGATAAAGTGAGATGCTAAAACTATTCAAGAGGCAAAAAGCTACAAGTCCCGCTCATCTGATTGGAGCTATGTTTCATTGATATTTTGGAATTTATAGTATATTCTCTTCTTTTTATCCTATTTTATTTTCAGTTGCTTGGGGACAAGCAACAATTTAAGTTTGGTGTTGTGATGAGCGGATAATTTATACGCTTTTTGACATTATTTTTAGTATGTTTTTAGTAGAATCTAGTTACTTTTAGGGATGTTTTCATTAGTTTTTATGTTAAATTCACATTTCTGGACTTTACTATGAGTTTGTGTATTTTTCTGTGATTTCAGGTATTTTCTGGCTGAAATTGAGGGACTTGAGCAAAAATCAGATTCAGAGGTTGAAGAAGGACTGCTGATGCTGTTGGATTCTGACCTCCCTGCACTCAAAGTGGATTTTCTGGAGCTACGGAACTCAAAATGGCGCGCTTTCAATTGCGTTGGAAATTAGACATCCAGGGCTTTCCAGAAATATATAATAGTCCATAGTTTGGCCGAGTTTAGACGAAGAAAAAGGGCGTGGAATACCAGTTCTACGCTACAGTCTGGAGTTAAACGCCAGAAACACGTCACGAACCAGAGTTGAACACCAAAAACACGTTACAACTTGGCGTTCAACTCCAGAAGAAGCCTCTGTACGTGTAAACTTCAACAAGTTGAGAGATGGAGAGAACTTGCGGGTTGAGAGATGGATCGAGAACTTGCGGGTTGAGGCAGATGCCGGATCACTTGCCTGGAGCAATGGGGGGTGGTACCTGCAAAGACACTCCGACGCTCAAGTCAGAATGGATCTAAGAGGTAGAAAGTGTGAGGAATGAATGAATACCTGGAGGGACCTGGGTCCTCTATTTATAGGTGATGGTGAATATCTTATCTTATCTTATTTGGCTAAGATAAGGGAGACGTTTGAATTATCTTATCTTATCTTATTTGGCTAAGATAAGAGAGACGTTTGAATTCGAAAGTTGGTTAGGAGCTCTAGTGGGCTGGTTCCAGGCCTTCTGGAAGGGCGAAGGGGGTCGGACCCTGGTAACCGAGTTCGGGGACCGTTCTGGGTGTAGGATCCGTGGGCCGGATCCGTAACAGTTGTTACGGATCCGGCCCAACATCCCGGATCCAAGACCGAACCCAACACCGGTTCCCCGGGTCCGACCCGTTCCTCACTTCTAGAAGGCCCGAAAACGGCATTCTCAGACTCCTAACCGACTTTCGAATTCAAATGCCCCCCTTATCTTAACCAAATAAGATAAGATAAGATATCCTCCATCACCTATAAATAGAGGGCTCAGGCCCCTCCAGGTATTCATTCATTCCACACACTTTCTACCTCTTAGATCCATTCTGACTTGAGCATCGGAGTGTCTTTGCAGGTACCACCCCCCATTGCTCTGGTCAAGCGACCCGGCTCCAGCACTGTCCGCGGGTTCCCGATCCACCCTTCAAACCGTACCAGAGACATCTCGTACATTGGCGCCGTCTGTGGGGAATCTGCATAAGCTGGGCCCGATGGGGGACGTCCTGGTGGAAACCCCCTCAAGCCAGGATGATTCTCAACCGATTAATCCAACCCCCGAGCACCGTGAAGTCCCGAACCAAGCGAGAATAGCAAGCACTATCCGAAACGCGAACGATCGCGACATCACGGACCGACGACACCCTGAGAAAGCCAGCGACAAAGCAGCACAGATCATCCAAGATCTCTGCCTCCTAGTTCAGGAACTCGAAGGCAAGATAACCAATAAAGGAAAACACAACGACGAGCACGGAAGCCATGCAACCTCCAGATCAGGATCTCACCGCGGTAGGTCGCCAACCCGACGACACGACAGAAGAGACGGTCGCAGCTCATCACGCGATCACAGACACGAAAAATCGCCAGAACGGCGATACAATAAGAAACATAACCGCAGCGCTTCTCAAGATCTGAGTTATCAACATCACTCGGACGAAGATCGGAGAGACCGAGACACCAAACGCACGAGAAACGACCATACAATAATGGGAGCTACACCCTTCACAGAAAGAATCCTAAGGGCAAAACTCCCCAAAGGCTTCGACAAACCTACCGACATGAAATACGATGGAACTAAAGATCCCCAAGAACATCTAACGGCTTTTGAGGCCAGAATGAACCTAGAAGGAGCGGCCGACACGGTCCGATGCAGAGCCTTCCCGGTAACCCTCGCCGGGCCAGCGATCAAATGGTTCAACGCCCTCCCGAACGGATCCATAGCCAGCTTCCACGATATTACACGAAAGTTCATGGCCCAGTTCACTACTAGGATCACCAAAGCCAAACACCCCATCAGCTTACTAGGGGTCACGCAAAAACAAGAAGAATCCACAAGAAAATACCTCGACCGCTTCAACGACGAATGCCTAACGATCGACGGACTCACGGATTCCGTCGCAAGCCTTTGCCTGACCAATGGGCTAATGAACGAAGATTTTCGCAAACACCTCACCACCAGACCAGTATGGACCATGCATGAGATCCAGAACGTCGCCAAAGACTACATCAACGACGAAGAGGTCAGCCAAGTCGTCGTGGCCAACAAGCGGCAGCACGGCAACAACCAACGCGGCAATTCGGCTTCTCACCATAACGCAACACCCAAAGAGAATCAACGAGACCACCCAAGACCGACCAACCGGACACCGAGAATAAGTAAATTCTCCAATTACACACCCCTAACCGCACCAATTACCGAGATATACCACCAAATAGCGGACCGAGGCATCATTCCAAAAGCCCGCCAACTCAAGGAAAGGACAGGAGGCAACAAAACCCTTTACTGCGAATACCACCGAGGCTACGGTCACAAAACGCAGGATTGTTTCGACCTTAAAGACGCCCTTGAACAAGCCATACGAGATGGCAAACTCCCAGAATTTACCAAAATCATCAGAGAACCGAGGCGCGCGGAGAGAGACAGGTCACCGGAGAGAGAAGGACGTAACCCGAGAACCCAAAAGCGACCCCCAAGAGAAAGTCCAGAAGAAGACCCGACCATCATAGTAAACGTCATCACGGGAAAAGATGCACCATGCAAATCAAAATCCAAAATAAAAAAGGACCTCCAGGTAATGGCCGTCACAAACCAAGCCCCAACTCCCGTGTCCAACAAAGCAATAACCTTCCTACCCGAGGACTGCCAGCACGGCACCGCAGCCGAAGACGCACCCTTCGTGATCTCGGCGAAGATCGGAACCGGGCTAGTCCGAAGAATACTAGTAGACACCGGCGCAGATTCCAACATCCTTTTCCGAGGGGCCTTCGACAAGCTTGGGCTCCGCGACGAAAATCTCCAAACGCACCGCAACGGCGTCACGGGACTCGGAGACAACTTCCTCAAACCGGAAGGCTCCATCACACTCCCCCTCACCATAGGAACCGGTAACAAGAGGAGGACACTCATAGCCGAATTCGTGGTCCTAAAAGACTCCACTGCCTACAACGTCATCCTCGGAAGAAAGACGATCAACGACTTTTCGGCCATCATCTTTACCAAATACCTCCTTATGAAGTTCGTAGCGGAGGACGACTCCATCGGGACCATCCACGGAGATCGGGAGATCGCGGCAGAATGCGACAACACCAGCCTGGCTTTACGGAAAAAATCCCGCGACGCAGCCGGGATATTCCTGGCCGACCTAGACGCCCGACAAGACGGCCAACCTAGACCCGAACCAGAAGGCGACATGGAGAAACTACAAATAGGACAAACCAAGGACGAATACACCTTCATCAACAGGAACCTCCCTTACGACCTGAAAGAAGACCTCTCCCAATTTTTAAAACAAAACAGAGACCTGTTCGCTTTCACTCCAGCCGACATGCCGGGGATAGATCCTGACTTCATGACCCACCGACTAGCGGTGAACCCCAAAGCCAAACCCGTAGCACAAAGAAGAAGAAAAATGTCAGCAGACCGAGCGGCCGAAGTCAAAAGACAAGTACAAGCCTTGCTCAAAGCAAACTTCATCCGAGAACTTCCCTACACAACCTGGTTAGCAAACGTCGTACTTGTAAAGAAATCCAACGGAAAATGGCGAATGTGCGTCGACTATACGGACCTCAACAAAGCCTGCCCCAAAGACGCCTTCCCCCTACCAAACATCGACGGACTAGTGGACTCCGCATCCGGACATCGATACCTCAGCTTTATGGACGCGTACTCCGGCTACAATCAGATACCCATGCACCGACCCGACGAAGAAAAAACGGCGTTCATTACCCCCGACGGCACGTACTGCTACACAGTCATGCCCTTCGGTTTGAAAAATGCCGGAGCAACATATCAACGGCTCGTCAACAAAATATTCCAGAACCTATCCGGAACCAAACTAGAAGTCTACATAGACGACATGCTCGCCAAAACTGACTCCGACGAACAACTCATCAGCGACCTCAAGGCCGTAACGGACACCCTAAGGAAACACCAAATGCGACTTAACCCAACAAAGTGCGCCTTCGGAATGGAAGCAGGAAAGTTCCTCGGCTTCATGATCACACAACGCGGAGTTGAAGCCAACCCGGAGAAATGTCGCGCTGTTCTCGAGATGACGAGCCCAAAAAACCTACACGACGTTCAGAAACTCACCGGCCGACTGACAGCCCTATCTCGCTTTCTCGGAGCATCAGCCCAAAAAGCAATCCCCTTCTTCAAACTAATGAAGAAAGGAGCCCCCTTCGTATGGAAAGAAGAGTGCGAAGTGGCATTCCAACACTTCAAGAAAACCCTGGCAGAACCACCAATCCTCGCCAAACCCCAAACAGGGGAAACCCTATACTTATACCTCTCCATAACGGAAGAAACGCTCGCGGCAGCACTCATCCGAGAAAACAAGAAAAAGGAGCAAAAACCTATATACTTCACAAGCAAAGTCCTACAAAACGCAGAAACCCGCTACTCGCGCCTAGAAAAACTAGCCTTTGCCCTCCTCACGGCGTCCCGACGCCTGCGGCAATATTTTCAAGCCCACCCCGTAACGGTTCGAACCGACCAAGCAGTCAAACAGGTACTATAGAAGCCCGACCTAGCGGGTAGAATGCTAGCATGGTCCGTCGAACTATCCCAATTCGACATCAAGTTTGAACCCCGATACGCAATCAAAGCGCAGGCCATGGCCGACTTCATCGCAGAAATGACCCCAGGAGACACCCCTCCCGAGGCATGGAAACTACACGTCGACGGCTCCTCGAATGTCACTTCCGGAGGCGCCGGAGTCATTCTGGAAAGCCAAAACGGCGTCGTGATCGAACAATCAGTCAGATACGACTTCCCGGTCTCAAACAACCAAGCAGAATACGAGGCCCTCCTGGCAGGCCTAACCCTAGCCAGCGAAGTCGGGGCAAAAATTCTGGAGATCAACACGGATTCGCAAGTAGTCAGTTCCCAAATCAACGGAGACTACCAAACACGAGATCCCCTACTACAACAATACCTCGCCAAGGTCAACAAACTAAAAGGAGAATTCGACCAGATAATCATACAGCACGTCCCAAGGGAAAGAAACGCCAGAGCCGACCTCCTCTCCAAACTTGCCAGCACCAAACCAGGACACGGCAACAAATCGCTAATTCAGGAAGTCGTCAAAACGCCGTCCGTATCCTTAACAGCCGACACCCACCTAACACACTCCCACTACAAGTCATGGACCCACCCCATCCTACAATACCTCCTCAACAGGGAACTGCCCGAAGACCCTAAAGAGGGAAAACGAATAAAAAGGGAGGCCGCCGGTTATACGGTCGTCGCAGGACAACTATACAAACGCGGATTCTCGCAACCCCTGCTCAAATGCGTCGAGACCGGGAGCACGGAATACATACTACGCGAAATCCACGAAGGCTGTTGCGGCCACCATGTCGGAGGTAAAACCCTTGCCCAAAAAGTCATCCGCGCCGGCTACTTCTGGCCCACGATCATCCGGGACTCCATGCAACTAGTGAAAAACTGCGATAAATGTCAACGACACGCTAACATCCACCAAGCCGCCCCACATCAGCTCAGCATCATATCGGCAGAACGGCCATTCGGCACCTGGGGGATCGACCTTGTCGGACCTTTTCCCACGGCACCAGGCCAACTCCGATATCTCATCGTCGCCATAGACTATTTCACCAAATGGATCGAGGCCGAGCCGCTAGCCTCTATCACGGCGACCCAATGTCGAAAATTCCTTTGGCGACAAATCATCACCCGATTCGGGATCCCCGAGATCATCATCTCGGACAACGGAACCCAGTTCGCCGACACCAAATTCAAGGAATTCCTAAACGGGCTACGCATATCCCACCGCTTTAGCTCGGTAGAACACCCCCAAACAAACGGACAAGTGGAATCAGCAAACAAAATAATAGTCAAAGGCCTCAAGAAACGACTCGACGAAGCCAAAGGACTATGGGCAGACGAACTCGGATCGGTCTTATGGTCGTACCGCACGACCCCACAGACAGCTACCGGGGAAACCCCCTTCCGATTAACCTACGGCACAGAAGCTATCATCCCAGTCGAAATCGGTGACCCAAGCCCGCGAAGAACAATCGGAGGCAACGACGAAGAAGCAGAACGAGACCTCACTGGCGAAATAAGAAGCATAGCCCACCTCAGAGAGCTAGCCCTAAAACAAAGAATCAGCCTAAGATACAACCACGGAGTCATTCGGCGAGAGTTCACAACTGACGACCTCGTCCTACGACGAAACGACATCGGTCCCCCAACCCCGGGAGAAGGAAAACTCGCCCCCAACTGGGAGGGGCCATATAGAATCAAAGCTGCAATCGGGAAAGGAGCCTACAAACTCGAACGGCTTAACGGTAACGAAGTCCCGAGAACGTGGAACGCCGCCAACTTACGGCGATACTACTCCTAAAACCAACCCAAGTCTCCATCCCCCCCCCATTTCCTTGTACGCTTTCGTTTCACTTATTTGCAAACTACATTTACATTTTACAAACTACGCCTATGTATCAAACTCGGGTACTCTTTCCCGCCAACAACGGAGGGTTTTAACGAGGCCCACCCATCAATAAAATCGCATTACAAAGCTATCCCTAAATTCTTTATTTTTACTCACACAATGTCCCAAACACGGAACAAAAACACGGCCACGACTGGAGGACCGATCACCCTCCAGGCCCAACCCGCGGATATCCATATAAACCCGACCACACGACGGTCCACTCATCCCAAACACGGGAAAAAGATTAATTAAACGGAATAGCTTTTTACGAAAAGAGCCCGAACGGCTCGAAAAATTGTTAAAAACGAAAAACCGAAGTTACGGAGTCACGGTTACACGGCCCACGGCCAAACCAAATGTATCCAAAAAACAAAGTCTAAAAAAGCGGGAGAACAAAAGATTACAAAGATAAAGCTACTCGAGGTCGACTATCTGACCATCACGAACGGTCTTGAATGCGCCCATCACGGACACGTCCACTCCCGGAGCAAGCACCAAGGCCTGCGCCTTCATCGTCTCCTCAGTAGCAGCAATTGCATCCTTAGCATCGGCCAACAGTTCAGTTTTCTCCCTCTTCAATGTAGCAACCTCGGCAGTCAGAGCCTCCATCTCACCAAGAAGTACGGCAGCCCGGGAACCCGCATCAGAAGCCTTACGCCGCTCCTCGCCCAGCTGAGAAAGAAGTGAAGTCTCAACCTCGGAAAGCCGGAGAATCTCCGCCCCAGCTTCCTCAGAAGACTTCACCGCCTTCCCCCTCGCAATCTCGGCAGCATCGAGCTCCTCTGTCAACTTAGCCACCTCAGCCTGAGATTGGCGAAGCTTCTTATCCAACAAACCAACCTGAGCCATCACAGGCTCAGCCTTCCGAACAACAACAGCAGAGCGAAGGAGAGCACGGTACACCGACTTGGCCTGGAACGAGACATCACAGCCATCAAAATAAGGCTCCGTACCAGGCATCAAATGCTGATCAATAAACCCCGGAGCATCAAAACGACGATCCATCACACTTGGCACCAAACCTTCCTCAAAAGTCTCGCTGCTCGGGTCCTCGGGCCTCTTTCTCTTCCGAGAAGCCTCAGCAGCCGACACTACCACAACCTCAGGAGAGTTCACATGACCAGGGGAAACTGGAACCTCTGCCCGAGCAGCCGAAGAAATCACCTCCTGGGAAACCGGTTGAGATTCCACGGCAGGATTGGAGACAGGGGTCGAAGGAGACGAGGATCCCTCCTCCCGACCCATCGCCGCCTTCAACCTAGCCAGAGAAGTCAGCCCACCAGCCATCTCAACTGAAAGAAATAAAAAATAAAAAGATTACAAAAAGCAAGAATATAACATACGAAATCGGAAAAAGAAGGCAAAGCACACACCGATATACGCCCGACAAGCCTCGGGATCCCCCATAACGTCCCGAGGATTCAACGGACGCTCACCAAATAAATGCCACAAAATATTGGCAACGTCCTTATCCTCCTGGGACAAGCCATTATAGGTGAACTTAGTTAAAATCGACGGACCAGCCTGGAAATTCCAATATGTCGGAAACCGACGAACACCCTCCGGTGACAGCCAGAATGGATGGTGCCCCTGGACGGGACGCACCTTAAAATACTCCCATTTAAAGCCATGAAAAGAATCCTCAAATAAGCCAAAAATACGGCGATGAGGCTGAGCCCGGAAGGACATATACCCCTTCTTATGCTTCCCCTCCTTAGTCGGAAGAGTGCATAAGAAAAGAAAAAGAAAAACAGGAACGGAAGCCGGAAGGTCGAGATACCGGCATACCAACTCAAACGACCGCACAGCAGCCCAGCTGTTCGGGTGAAGTTGAGACGGCGCCACGGAACACCGACTCAACAGATCCTGAACAAACGGCGAGAAGGGAAGTCGCACGCCAAGCCGAGTAAACATCGACTCGTAAACCCACATCCAATCCGGAACGGTGGGAGAATGCAGATTCAAGTAGCAAACGCGCTCGTCGGCATCCGGGAGGACGAGCTCATACCGCCCCTCCTCATCGCCGCCACCACAGATGGCCCCCTGATCACGGAGCCGTTGAAGGTCGCCCTCCGTCATCCGCGACGGTACACCCCATACATCACTAGTCACCCAACCATAACGATTGGGAACGCCCCTGGAAGGGGCTACTGGAGCCCTCACACCCTCATTTCTCCGCCGTTGCATACCTAAAACAGGGAGGAGCACCACCATCAGCCTGCTAACCCTAGACAGAAGCAAGACAGAAACCTACACACCACTACCAAACCAACGCGGCGGTACACCGCCATCACCGAACGGATACGGCGGTGCTCGACCCCTCCAAAAACTCAAACAAACCCCCCCCCAACCAAGAGAGACTAGCTCAACGCAAAACTAAAAACAGGCAGAACAATGCATGGCAAAAAACAGAGCAGCATTCACAAAATAACAGGAAAAGAATAGACGAAACGCGCTAACCTGGAAATGCAGGAAGAACACTTGAAGAAGCTTGAAAAGCAGGAGCAGCAAGCAAAAACCAAAAACTAAAAAAGGAAGGGACCTTCTGTTTAGAGAGAGATTCTTCAGAAGAGAATGGAAAAAGGAAAAGAAAAGGGAAGTGAGCGAGGGAACTGAAATAAAAATCCAAAACGGTTTCAAAGAAAGAGGTAAAACTGACACAATTACCCTTAGGCATAGTTAAAACTAGTAGGGGCAGAAAAGGGAAAACGTCCCTTCACATTTAATGACCCTCCCTCGAAAAAAGAAACTGATAAAGCATCGAAGAACGCAACAGACACGGCAGAAGCGGAGGAGTCTCGTCAAACCAAAAAACGGTCAGACGAGCCCCCCAGCAAAACCGGAACCAAGGCACCGACCTCCCCCCAGAAAACAGACGAACTCCCGAAACGAACCGAAGCTCACGGACAGACATCGCGCCTCTCAAGCGACGGACCGACCTTGTTCGCTCCCCCGCTGCGGGGGCAACTGTTACGGATCCAGCCCAACATCCCGGATCCAAGACCGAACCCAACACCGGTTCCCCGGGTCCGACCCGTTCCTCACTTCTAGAAGGCCCGAAAACGGCATTCTCAGACTCCTAACCGACTTTCGAATTCAAATGCCCCCCTTATCTTAACCAAATAAGATAAGATAAGATATCCTCCATCACCTATAAATAGAGGGCTCAGGCCCCTCCAGGTATTCATTCATTCCACACACTTTCTACCTCTTAGATCCATTCTGACTTGAGCATCGGAGTGTCTTTGCAGGTACCACCCCCCATTGCTCTGGTCAAGCGACCCGGCTCCAGCACTGTCCGCGGGTTCCCGATCCACCCTTCAAACCGTACCAGAGACATCTCGTACATAAATTAATAATGATAATATAACCTCGAGGAATTTAATAATAATAATAATAATAATAATAATAATAATAATAATAATAATAATAATAATAATAATAATAATAATAATAATAATAATAATAATAATAATAATAATAATAATAACTGTAAGAGCTTATGGGGAGTTTCCGCCAATAAAAAAAAGTTTGTTATTAAGTTACAGATAACAATGATCAACTTTGCAGCTGATTTAAGTCGTTAAAATTTTGACAATTTCGAAAATTCACACACACAATCAAATACATATTGAATATACATATCATATAAATAGCAACAAATTATATCGATTTTATTCTATTTTTAAATTAATTCAAATTAAACTATACTACAAATATGTTTTTATCTCATTAATCGTATAAACGAGATATTAATACAAATTTTATTATCACTCCCAATAAGATATAATTAAGATACAAAGCTATTTTATTTTTGCCAAGAAATATAATTTTTTAATTGCTCTGTTAAAGCTTTTGCTGTGCCCAAGAGTTTTTCTTTTTTTTTCTTTCTTTTCAACTTTAATTCTTTAATTCTTCTTTCTATTCTTTCAAATCCATTTTTTTATTTGAACCTATTCCTTACAACTTTCTCTCATTCTTCTATTCTTTTTATTCTTCTTATCTTTTTCTCATTCTATCATCATCACACCCTCATTCGTATCATAAACTCAAAAGAGGAGAAAAATCACATCTGAATCCAAGGAGTATGGAAGAAGAGGAGAAATTGGTGTTTGTGACAGAGGAAGACTTTTCTAAGGGACTGGAGGCATGTACTAAGAGTCTATTTGGTCGTGTGTTTGCTGATAAGATCTTTTCAATAGAAACTGTTCATACCCTGGCCCAACAGATAAAAGCCAGGCCCAATAACAAAAAAAGGTCCACTAGTAAAGGTGGACTTCACTATAAACCCGACCTCCTTATGGAGGTCGGACACCAACATAGAGGTCCAGCTCTACTTGACTTAACAAGTAACTGCCTCCTTAAATCTCTCCTACTATCTCTACCTCATCTAGAAGGTAGATTCCAACAAACTCCCAAGATAAAGGGAACGTTTATCCATAAAAAAAGATGGAACTGCTCCAACAAAGGTGGTCATCAACTCTTATAAATACATTGGAACCCCCAGGTATAACACAGGTTTCAATCTACTAAAAACCTGGCTAAAACCCTTGCTAACTTAAGTATCGGAGTCTCTTGCAGGTACCACCCCCCACCTCCTCACGAGGAACTCGGATAGGCAGCACCTTGGAATAAACAAGTCGGTCGCTACCCTTCAAAGGGATCTGGACCTCACGTTCAGGTCCAAATCACCGTTTCAAGTAACCCTTGGAACATTGGCGCCTACCGGGGACCTGGAATTCTCCCTCTGACAAATAGCGGACCACGAGCACGAAAATGGCCACACGACATCTGAATCTGAGCAAGAAGCTCAGCCAGAAAACCAAGCCCTCTTGCTTCCTCCTCTACCACTACACCAAGGCCCTCATGGGGAAGGAACCTCTGGAAATCCTCAACCAAGGAGGATCCATTCCGAGGTCTACCATCCCGAGGATGAAGACCGCCCTCATACAACCGAGATCCTGAACCTGGTTCATGGTTAGGGGGATCGACTGCAACAGCTCAAACACAAGGCTGAATGACAACGGGAAGCAGAACGAAAATTACGAAGAGAACTAAGACGATAAAAGGAGCTAGAAGATAAGCTCCGAAAACTGGAAGCTAATCAACAAAGAAGGAATAATCGGGCAGAGCGTGACGCATGAGCATCTTATACCCATTTTTTGCTTATTTTCTAGTTGAATTTAATTAGAATTTAGTAAACAAGGAACATGATTGGAGAATAATTAGTTCACTTTTTCAAGAAAGAAACCTTAGACAAAACTTTAAGACAAATCATGGTGAAACAAGATACATAGCTGAGCAACCCCGAGACGTAACTTCTAACATTTCCATAACCCACGATTTGCGTTAGCTATTACTTCTATTTCGTCCATAACAACCCATTAGTGTTCCTATATACATAACTCATTAGTATTAAGTTGGCCAGACTTAATACCATGAGGAATGCAATGGTAAGATAACAGTATTAATCAACAGTCAGTCACACATATAAAATCTAAACTTTTGTCATTAAGACAAGTCCTATCACATGAGAGACACTCAGAGTGCAGTGAAGTATAGTCAGTCCATTCCCAAGGCTCTAACAGCAAAGACTGCTCTGATACCATAATGTAATACCCTAACTTTTAGCACCTCATGATCATACTAAAAGTCTGAGCGCTACTTACCTCTATTCCTTTAATTTCATACTATATTTATTTAATATTGAGCCTTCACGAATACCAACCGAAGTTTTATTTCAGAAAACAATGAGTTTGTACTTTAAACTATTTAATCAAAAAAATATATATATTCACATAGCAATAAATACATAGACTTATTTCAAGATTCTCAAAAACAAATCCTACCCCTCTAAAAACTAAAAACAATAAATGATGAGGAAAAAGTAAATTCTAACAACTCAACTCGTGAACATAATCTTCTATGCTCCTGTAGCTCCGCACTAAACCTTCACACCTGTAGCTGAAAGGGGTGAAAATAGGGGGTAAGAACTGGAGAGTTCTTAATAGGGTCAGGGTGTATAGTTATACTCATTTATTACCATAGCCAACAACAACGGACAATCAAATACATTGAGACTTCACAATCAAAGGTCACAGAAATCAAGCAATCATATAGAACAGCCACAATCACAAGAAAAACACTCACAAACAAATATGCACAAACAGGTGTGATGCATGTCTATCCCTAGTGCAGGTAATGTCATTTGTCAGTTTCGACCCGCACCCGACACAATCCAACTTGCAAGGCATTCCAGTGACATAACCTCTGCAAGTTTCTACTTCTTGCAGGCGCTGATTCTCCAGCTGAAGTATGTCGAGCATGACTTCTGCAAGTACTTGCAGGTGCTGATTCTCTAGCTGAAGCATGTGACCCATGTTCCTGGAAGCCATTCCATATTTACAGGCATCCCTGTACAGTCATTCACATACAAAGCCCACGACATAACATTTTCATATTGGAACCATGACTATACTTTCCATCACCCTCTCGTGACCTTTTAATCATTCTCATATCCTGTGGTAGACAGTCTTTTTAAGATTTTTCTTTATCTTTGCCCTCTGCTCTCTTATGGCAGAGATCCCTTTAGTTAATACATTCTTTTCTTTTGTGTTCTGCTCTCCTGTGGTAGGGATTCTTTTAGTTTTTTCATTCTTTTAATTCTTTTATCCTCTGTTATTTATTGAATTTCACGCTGAAACATACAAGGAAAAAGAAGAAAGGTTCTTAAACCCTTGTTTTCCATTCAAATCCCCATATCTTCCAACTCCGAGCTTTGATCACTGCACCGTTTATGGCCACGTGACTACAACGTCGAGCTCTACAAAGCCCGGTGCATAATTTGGTAAGGAACCTTCATTTTTATTCTCAGCCTCACCTTCTCCTAATTTTCAAAAACTGAATGAATTGAGTGTTGAGATTTTGGTTCTTTGATGTTATAGGATCCGATTAGCTTAGGAAAAATGTTTAATCTTGTTCCATTGGTGCTTAGATAAGGTGAGAATCCTTGAACCTAGTGGATTTCTTTGTTTATTGTGTTTGGGTATTAAATTAGTATACTAGAATGTGGCAATGTGAATTAGGTAGTGGTTTGGTGATTGATGTTTGTGATGAAAATGGAATGCTAAATGATGATTTTAATGATAATATATAAGGTGATGTGAATGAATATGTATGAGGTGGTATGTTGATGCACATGTTTGGATAGTTGAGGAATTCTTATATGAGATTGTTTAAAATTGAGGTATGAATGGTTGTGGTAGGATGTGGGGCTGTGTTGCTGTAATATGGCATGTTATGGTGCTGATTATAAGCATAGAAAGTTGGTTTTGAGTTATATTTTGTGAAAATAGGGGTTTGGAAGATTTTGTAAAAATCTTATTTTTGGCCGAACTTCGGTGAGTCATAACTTGGCTTCCAAACTCCCAATCTTTTTCAAACTTGTCTCATATCAAATTGGGTCCATGAAATTTACGCCGTTCAAAAAACGAATGAAATTCTGCAACACTTAGCATTTTTCCACTCTACAGAATTCACGTACACGACCACCTGCACGCGACGCGACCAACCCTTTCGGGTTTGGTATCTCGCGTACGCGAGCAAGGTGCATGCATAACGAGCAGTGAATTTGAGAGGTTGCGTACGCGAGCACTTGCACACGACGCGGCCATTCCTTTCGGGTTTAGTTCCTCGCATATGTGAGCAAGGGGTTTGCGTATGCGAGTAAGTAAAAACACGCCCCGTGTCGCGAGATTGTCCACACGTATGCGATGCCCCTGTTTCCAGCAAAGCAAATTTTATGTTTTAAAACCTAGTTTTAAACCTTTAAACCTATATTTTTACTCTTTTAGCCCATAGACCTTAGTGGTATGCCTAGTGATGAGATGAAGCTATGAAGGGATGGTACCTTGGGGGTGGAGTAATCTTGAAAAATGATGAATCATGAATGAAAAGTGTGAAGGTATGATGTATATGTGATGCCATAGCTATAATGAATGATTATGCAATGATTATGAATGAATATGAATGCTTATGTGGCTTATGCTCTATAGTTGTGAACTGCAGTGGGTGCAAATGCGAGGGTGTTGTACTATTGGTGGCAAATGTGTCGGGTGAGGAACGAAGCTTAGAGCAAATTTCGGTTATATGTAAATTTTCTGAAGTATTTCCGGATGACATTCCTAAATTCCCTCCTGCTCAAGAAAGCAAGTTTGCAATTGAGTTGGTGTCGGGAGCCGGGCCAATCTCGATTGCTCCTTATCGAATGTTACCACTGGAATTGACTGAACTCAAATCTCAGCTGGAAGAACTAATGAGTAAAAGTTTCATCCGGCTGAGTGTTTCTCCATGGGAAGCTCCAGTACTACTGGTAAGGAAGAATGATGGGAGTATGTGTCTGTGTGTATATTACCGTCAGCTGAACAAAGTCATCATAAAGAATAAATATCCGTTAAGGATCGACGATCTAATGGACCAGCTACAGGGAGCCGGAGTATTTTCCAAGATTGACATGTGATCCGGTTATCACCAGATAAGGGTAAGGGACGAAGACATCCCTATGGCTACCTTCAAAACTTGTTATGGTCATTACGAGTACACTGTAATGTCTTTTGGGCTAACGAACGCTCCTGCAGTGTTCATGGACTACATGAACAAAATTTTTCGTCCATTTCTGGATACGTTTGTTGTCATCTTCATTGATGACATTCTCATTTACTACAAGACTGATGAAGAACAACCGGATCAGTGATACGCACAAAACTTGTCTCTCAACAAATTTTCTTCGGCAAGTGTACCGAATTTGTCGTCAAGTAAAAACTCACAATAGAGTGAGGTCGAATCCCACAGAGATTGATTGATCAAGCAACTTTAATTAGAGGGATGTTCTAGTTGAGCGAACCAGAATTTTATTTGAGATTTGCAGAAAATTAAATGGCGGGAAAGTAAATAGCAGAAACAGTAAATGCTAGAAATAAAGAGTTGAATGTAAATGGCGGAAAGTAAATTGCAGAATCTTAAACGGGAATGGGGTAATTGCTCATAAAAGTAAATGGTAGAAATTAAAGAGAATGGGTAAGATCAGAAATGGGAGTTCATTGGGCTCAAGAGATGTTGCATTCTCCGGATCAAGTTCATTTTCATCTCTTCCTCAATCAATGCATTCATTAATCTCCTTGGCAATCTTAAGTGATCGAATTCCAATTTCTTGGTAATTCAATCTCTCAAATCTTGATCAATAGTCAATTCCTTGGTCAATTGCTCATGAGAAGAGATGAAGTATGGTCACTGATTATACCACATGCATTTTCTAAATCAGGTGTTGGTGGGATTACAGTCACATATCCATCCATATCCAATTTGGTCCAGCATGAGAAAGCATTTCTAGCATGATCTCTTCATTCCTCTTTCAAGGTTCAGAAGAGATCCAAGTATGAATAGCTTCTTTTCCAAGATAACTATCCAATTGGATGAAGATCAAAAGATTTCAAGTAAAATCAAGAGAAAAGATAGAAGAAGGAGAATGAAAACTAATATTGATCCATCAAATTACAACAGAGCTTCCTAACCCAATGAAAGGGGTTTAGTTGTTCATAGCTCTGGAAGATGAAACTAAAGATGGAGAATACATGATGAAAGTAAACCTAGAAGTGCAGAGAAAGTAAAATACAGAGAGTAGTTCTATGTCAAAGGCCCCCTAAAGTTTCCAAATCCCCAAACTAATTCAAAGCAACTCCTATATATACTACTCTTCTGATCTTCTAGTTGGCTCTTCAAGTCCTGGGTATGGGCCTCTGGATCTTGAGTTTGAAGTAGTTATCCTTTTCCTTGGTCTTAGCTTTGCTTGCAGAGAGAAAAGGTGAAGTGGGCAGAGACTTTGGCTTAGGACGTTAGTGGTATCAACGTTAAGTGAAAGTGTGGGTTCAAGAACGTTAGTGACAATCACCTTTTTCACTAACGTTCCTAACCAAAATATGATCCCGTTGACTTCAACGTTAGTGGTACTAACGTGACCACTAACGTTACCTCTTGGTCCTTCGCACACGTTATTGGGACTTACCTTTCCCAATAACGTGGACAGTCCTCCCTTGTCCCTACGTTAGCATCCACATTAACTCGGTTAATGTGGCTTCTAATGTAGTAATGCCAATCCTTCGAGAACGTTAGTGACACTTACCTTTGTCACTAACGTTCCAATGTGCCCCTATTTCCCACGTTAGAGTCCACGTTAACTAAGTTAACGTGGCTTCTAACGTAGTTATGCTAGCCATCTCCAACGTTAGTGACAAAGGTGAGTGTCACTAACGTTGGCTCATCATCTCTTTATCCACGTTAGCTTCCACGTTAACTAAGTTAACGTGGGAGTTAACGTTGCTCATGGTGGCTCTTGGTGGTTCACCCCAATGTTAGTGACAAAGGTTAGTGTCACTAATGTTGGCTATCAATTGCTCTCTCCACGTTAGCTTCCACGTTAACTAAGTTAACGTGGGAGTTAACGTGGCTTATGGAGGCTTGGCCAACGTTAGTGACAAAGGTGAATGTCACTAACGTTGGCTTCTCTTTTGCTTCTTAACGTTAGAGTCCACGTTAACTAAGTTAGCGTGGCTCTTAACGTGGCCACTTATGAGCTTGGTCCAACGTTAGTGACAAAGGTAAGTGTCACTAACGTTGGCTCCATTTTCTTTCTTCCACGTTAGAGTTCACGTTAACTTAGTTAACGTGACTCTTAACGTGGGTTATGATGGCTTCGAGGGCATTATTGGCGATTACTTTTCTCATTAACGTTGCAAGATAGCTCCCATTCCACGTTAGTGGTCACGTTAGTTAGACTAACGTGGCTGCTAACGTGGTTCTTCCTTGCTTCCTTTGTCCTGAAATCAAACAATAAAGTGCATCAAAGTTCTAATCTAAATCATGAGACATGCATCCTCTAATTTGTCATATAATTCATGCAAAATTCTCATGAAATCATGTAAAGTGCACAATGTATGCTTGAATCAAGATGTAAGTGAATATTTACCCAAAACTAGCTTATTTTCTAAGAAAATGCATGAAACTACCTTAAAAACAGTAAAGAAAAGGTCAGTGAAACTGGCCAAAATGCCCTGGCATCACAACACCAAACTTAAAGCTTGCTTGTCCCTAAGCAAGTATTGGAACAAGAGAATGATGAATGGAATGCCAAGAGAAAATGAGTCATTCTTGTGGAAGTCATGTCACTGGTTTTATGGTGGTTTCATGCATAGCAACTTAGGTTCATTCATTCACTGTCTTTCAGACCTTTATCATGTCCTAGAATACTCACTTTGCTTGCATCCCATGAGACTTTTATTTATTGATCCTTTTGTTGTCATTTCAGGGCTTATTTGTGTTCTTAGGCTAAGTGCTCTGTAAGGGGGCAACTCTTTAAAATAAGCTTTCAGCCAACACTCCCGAACCAGTTGGTTCAAGGTGCTAGGTGTTGAAGCATCCCTAAGGACTTACTTTCTCTAGTCTCTCCCCCATACATACACACCACAGGCACATGGTTTGTTTATTTTCTTTCCTTGAGGTCTTGGTGTCCAGCACCTCTTTGGGCTACTAAATGTTCTGTAGCAAAGATTGCTCTTGATAGTGGACTTTCAGCTGATAATCCTGGGTTAGTTAACCTAAGTTACCAGGTGATAAAGCACCCCTGAGAGCTTAGTAATCCAAGCAGATCCTTGGTACAAGAACACCACAGACACATCCCTCAAATCTCAAACCCTTGGTGCCCAGCCTCTTTTCTTGCTATTTTTCTCTTATTCTTCACTTTAATTGTTTCTTTCCTTTTTTCTTATTAGGATCTTGTTATTTAGCTAGTCTCATGGGGTGTGTTCAAAGTATATGATTTAGGACAGATAGTTGTCTTCCCACCTTCTTGGTGAACCAACTTAGCTAACTTATGACTACACCACAAACTTAGGAACTTACTCCATAGTATGAACTCCCCTCTGGTCTTTGATAACACACATTCCCTTTTCATTTGATTCAAAAGGACAAGCACACAAGTAAGCAAGAAAATGATGCAGTAATGACATTCAGACTAGCAATCCTAGACCTACGCAACAAAAAGTTTAAAAGATAGAATTGAAAAGGGTTCAAACTAACATGTAACTATTAATCAAAAGTGCATTCGGGCTTCCAACTTTCAACATTCTAAGTACATGGAATTAAGTAACAATACAACCTTCGGGTGATGGTTTCTAGTTGCCCTCTTTTTGTCATCATCCTAGTCTTTGCTACCTCACTTCCTTGGGTGAAGGTGCACCATTTCCTCATAAGATTCCTGCAAAGTTATTGGAAGTTGCTTGTTCCCAAAGCACTTGAGAAATAGTTAGCTTGCATGTATGCTTGTGACTTCTGAACTTAATTTGGTGTGTGAACACCAAATTTAGTTCTTTGCCCAGTACAAAACCTTGCATATATGCAGAGAACCTCATATCTTGTTATTAACAAAACAATTATTAACTAAAGTCTAACTACATCTATGTGGTTTTTCTTGATTGGTTGAAGCTAGCAATGTGCTTTGGGAGTCGGGTGTGATTCTAACTAATATCCTTTGGTGGAACACCAAACTTAGAATTACACTTTTACTCTTGGATTGTTTTGGTGTGGAACACCAAACTTAGCTCCTCGCAATACAGGGGAAACAACTTGTGACCTTTATTGAAATAAAGATGAAAAGGAAACTACCTGAGGTTGGGTTGCCTCCCAACAGAGCGCTCTTTTATCGTCGCTAGCTCGACGATTCCTCAATTACTTGAGATGATACTTTACTCTGGGGTTTTGTATGAAATAAGCACAAGGATCCTCATCTTTATGAGGGAGATTGGTTCGGTCTTCAAGGGTCTCGTTCCTTCAATGTTGCATGGCAACATTTTCCAATGCATCCCCCCTTGGGGCACGTGTGTTGTACCCTCCTTTTGTGGTGTCCGAACCTTCCTCATTTAATTGTCCAATCAATCCCCTTCAATGCTCCTTTCCCTTTTCCTATAAAATAAAATAAGAAAAATTAATATCATTGAGAAATTTTATGGCTAGAATAATAAAGAAAAAGAACTAGATTGTTTATTCATGAACACCAACTAACTAACTAACTGTGTATCCTTATATGCACATTGGTGGCACCTTGGGTGACACCAAACTTAGTTTGTAGCACTGTGATGAAAAAGTTTTGTTCAAGGCTCCAAGACTAGCATGCTCTGAATTGCATTCATGTTTTCTTGGCAAGTCTTGAACACCAAACTTATTCTTCACTATATACTGCCTAATAAGGATTTCACCAAGTGTTTGTCAAGTTTGGGTTGGAATTTATGAATATTGACTTATTCACTATTTTCTAAAAGCATATAAAATATGGGTTGCCTCCCATGAAGCGCTTCTTTAGCGTCACTAGCTTGACGTTTCTCCTTCATCAGGGAGGTTGATAATGCTTCAAGTCCTCCCCTCTTCCTGTGGACCTATATCCATTGGTTGTATCAATGATCTCTACATGTTCCAAGGAGAGAACTCTGTTGATAGTGAAGACCTTAGGTAACTGAGATGGTACAGTGGGGAGATCAGGGGGGATATCTGGGAAGTAAGCTGAGATCACTTTATCCCCTGGAGAGAGGTCCTCGGTAGGGATCTTCTTGTTCCTCCACCTCCTTGGTACCTTCTTCTTTGTTCCTTGTGATATTGTCTTACTCTTTGTGACCTCTTCCTCTAAGGAAATGTGGTTACTGGTCTCATATGATTCTGGTGGTTTGGGTTCCTTCTGATTTTCTTTGAGCTGTGGCAATTGCTGTTTGCCTTGTTCATCAATCAAGGGAGTTCCCAGATGTGCTGGTTGTGCTTCAGTGCTTGTTTCTTCCTTCAGTATCTCACTGTGATTGTTCCTTGGTTCCTTGTTCTCTTGATCTGTTTCTTGTGAGAGTTTGAAGACATTAAAACTGAGTTGTTCATCATGGATCCTCAAAATTAGCTCCCCTCGCTCTACATCTATGAGTGCTCTGGCTGTAGCTAGGAATGGTCTTCCCAATATAATTGGGTGAGTGTGGCTCTCTTCCATGTCCAATATGACAAAGTCTGTTGGGAGAAAGTATTTCCCAACCTTTACCAACACATTTTCCACCATTCCTATTGCTTATTTTTGAGTTTTATCAGCCAGCCTGATGTCTACATCTGTGGGCATTATCTCATTGATCTGCAGCCTCTTCATAAGGGATAAGGGCATTAAGTTGATGCTTGCTCCCAAATCGCAAAGTCCCTTATCAAACATAGTTTCTCCGATGGCACAAGGAATGTAGAAACTCCTTGGGTCCTTTCTTTTTGTAGGAAACTCTGGTTGAATGAGGGCGTTGCACTCCTTGTTCATCACTATAGTTTGGCCTCCCTTGAGTGAGCTTTTCCTGGGAAGCAGTTTCTTCATATACTTGATGTATGCAGGCATTTGTTGGATGGCCTTGATGAATGGTATGTTTACATGCAGAGATGCAAACAAGTCAAGAAATCTTGAGTATATTCTCTTCTCCACAGCACCATTGAGTAGTTGGGGAAAGGGTGCATAGAGTCTCAGCAGCTCCTGTTGTGAGATTTTTAGTTCTTGGTGATCTTTTTCCTTCTTCTCTGCTGAGGTATCTCCAGGTTGTTCTGGCGGCTTGTTTGGCTTGTCCTCAGTCTCCTTATCACTTGTAGTGACCATCTTGCAATCTTCCCATCTTACTTTCTTTGTTTCACCTCTTGGATTTTTCTCTGTGTCACTTGGGAATCCATCTGTAGGTTTGGGAATCTACTCAGAGAGATACCCGACTTGAGATTCCAACCTCTTGATGGTGTCTCCCTGGTTCTTAAAATTTGCTCGCACTTCCTCCTTGAACACCTTGTTGTCTTGAATCTCTTTGCATATGCCTTCAAGCAGGTTCTCAATCCTTGAGAGTCTGTCATCAGATGATGGTAGGTTGGGATTGGAGGTAGAAGGATGAGGAGTGTTATTTTGGTTTTGATATGGATGTGGAGAGGTGTTGTTATGGTGGTGTTGATATGTTCTCTGTGTGAATTGTTGGTGAGCTGCATTGTTGTTGGGGTTGTGACGTCTCTGATCTTGTCCTTGATCTTGTTGATTGCCCCACCCAAAGTTTGGGTGATTCCTCCAACCAGGGTTGTAGGTCTTGGAGTATGGGTCATGATTTTGTCTAGGTGAATTCCCAATGTAGTTGGCTTGCTCCTGCTCATTCTCTGCCTCTGCATTCACTCCCTCTTGGGTAGTTGATGAGGTGGTGATTGCTGCTACTTGGTTCCTCTCCATCTTCTTGGTGAGGTCAGCTAATTGCTTGGTAATGAGCTTGTTTTGGGCCAGCAGAGCATCTACATTGTTTAGCTCCATCACTCCTCTAGTGTTCCCTCTTTCGGAGGCATAGAAGTAGTCATTCTCTGCTACAGTTTCAATGACATCTATGGCCTCCTCAATGGTTTTCTTCTTGTTCAGAGATCCCCCGGATGAGTGGTCTACTACTTTCTTTGATTCATAAGAAAGGCCTTCATAGAAAATGTGCAGCTGCACCCATTCATTGAACATATCTGGTTGACACCTCCTTGTTAGGTCCTTAAACCTCTCCCATGCTTCATATAGAGTCTCACCATCCTGCTGCCTGAATGTTTGCACCTCAGCTCTCAGCCTGTTAATTCGTTGAGGAGGATAGAATCTTGCCAAGAATTTGTTCACCACATCTTCCCAGGTTGCCAAACTTTCTTTTGAGAAGGACTCCAGCCATTTAGATGCTTTGTCCTTGAGTGAAAAAGGGAACAAAAGTAGTCTATAGGTGTCAGAATGAACACCATTAGACTTCACAGTGTCACATATCCTCAGGAAGGTGGTTAGATGTTGATTGGGATCTTCTTGGACACTCCCTCCGAATGAACAGTTGTTCTGAACAAGGGTGATGAGCTGTGGTTTTAGTTCAAAGTTGTTGGCATGTATGGTTGGCCTTTGGATGCTACTCCCACAGTTTCCTGGGTTTGGGTTGATGTAAGAACCCAGAACTCTTCTCTCTTGCCCAGCATGATTTGCTAGACCTTCTCTGTCATGGTTGTGAGCTTCTTCTTCATGATGGTTTTTCATATTCTCTTCCATGTTTGGTTCAAAGTATTCCTCCTCTTCCTCAGCACCAACTACTCTTTTTCCTCTTGCTTCCCTCCTTAATCTAAGAAAGGTCCTCTCTGGTTCAGAATCAAAGGAAGTTGAAGCCCCGCTTCTCCTTCCTGTCATACAACCAACAAGGTGCAAGCAAGGAAATAGATCCAGAAACTATTCTAAAAAAAAATGCTGTTAGTGTGAGTGATGCAATATATCAAACAGTTAGTGGATGAGTGAAACAGAGTGTAAACAACTGGAATAAAGGGGTTAAAGGGATGGGAATAAAAACAACTAAAACCGAAAGTAAATTGCTCAAACAGAAATTTAAATCAACAGAATAAAAAATGTTCAATCTAGTGATCCTCCAACTTAATAATTGTTGATACAAAATCAATCCCCGGCAACGGCGCCATAAACTTTAATTATCTAATCCAATCACATTTAACCCTACCTGACTGAGATTTGCAAGGTGACCATAGCTTGCTTCATACTAACAATCTTCGTGGGATTCGACCCTTACTCACGTAAGGTATTACTTGGACGACCCAGTGCACTTGCTGGTTAGTTGTGCGAAGTTGTGAACCATGGTATTGGCATCATGTTTTTGGTGCCATTACCAGGGAAAGAAAGAGCAATGAATTTCACATAATCAAAGTGTAATCACAATTTCTGTGCACCAGTCGTCAAGTAAAAACTCACAATAGAGTGAGGTCGAATCCCACAGGGATTGATTGGTCAAGAAACTTTAATCAGAGGAATGTTCTAGTTGAGCTAAGCAGAAATTGAGTTGAGATTTGCAGAAAAGTGAATGGCGGAGAAGTAAATAACAGAAAATGTAATTGCTGGAAGTTAATGGCAGAATGTAAATGACGAAAAGTAAATTGCAGAATCTTAAACAGGAATGGGGTAATTGCTCATAAAAGTAAATGGCAGAAATTAAAGAGAATAGGTAAAGTCAGAAATGGGAGTTCATTGGGCTCAGGAGATGTTGCATTCTCCGGATCAAGTACATTTTCATCTCTTCCTCAATCAATGCATTCATTGATCTCCTTGGCAATCTTAAGTGATCGAATTCCAATTTCTTGGTAATTCAATATCTCAAATCTTGATCAATAGCCAATTCCTTGGTCAATTGCTCATGAGAAGAGATGAAGTATGGTCACTGATTATACCACATGCATTTCCCAAATCAGGTGTTGGTGGGATTACAGTCACATATCCATCCATACCCAATTTGGTCCAGCATGAGAAAGCATTTCTAGCATGATCTCTTCATTCCTCTTTCAAGGTTCAGAAGAGATCCAAGTATGAATAGCTTCTTCTCCAAGATAACTATCCAATTGGATGAAGATCAAAAGCTTTCAAGTAAAATCAAGAGAAAAGATAGAAGAAGGAGAATGAAAACTAATATTGATCCATCAAATTACAACAAAGCTTCCTAACCCAATGAAAGGGATTTAATGTTCATAGCTCTGGAATATGAAAACAAAGATGAAGAATACATGATGAAAGTAAAACTAGAAGTGTAGAGAAAGTAAAATATAGAGAGTAGTTCTATGCCAAAGGCCCCCTAAAGTTTCCAACTCCCCAAACTAATTCAAAGTTACTCCTATATATACTACTCTTCTGATCTTCTAGTTGGCTCTTCAAGTCCTGGGTATGGGCCTCTGGATCTTGAGTTTGAAGCAGTTATCCTTTTCCTTGGGCTTAGCTTTGCTTGCTGAGAGAAAAGCTAAAGTGGGCAGAGACTTTGGCTTAGGACGTTAGTGGTGTCAACGTTAAGTGAAAGTGTGGGTTCGAGAACGTTAGTGACAATTACCTTTTTCACTAACGTTCCTAACCAAAATATGATCACGTTGACTTCAACGTTAGTGGCACTAACGTGACCACTAACGTTGCCTCTTGGTCCTTCGCACACGTTATTGGGACTTACCTTTCCCAATAACCTGGACAGTCCTCCCTTGTCCCTACGTTAGCATCCACGTTAACTCGGTTAACGTGGCTTCTAACGTAGTAATGCCAATCCTTCGAGAACGTTAGTGACACTTACCTTTGTCACTAACGTTCCAATGTGCCCCTATTTCCCACGTTAGAGTCCATGTTAACTAAGTTAACGTGGCTTCTAACGTAGTCATGCTAGCCATCTCCAACGTTAGTGACAAAGGTGAGTGTCACTAACATTGGCTCATCATCTCTTTATCCACGTTAGCTTCCACATTAACTAAGTTAACGTGGGAGTTAATGTTGCTCATGGTGGCTCTTGGTGGTTCACCCCAACGTTAGTGACAAAGGTAAGTGTCACTAACGTTGGCTATCAATTGCTCTCTCCACGTTAGCTTCCACGTTAACTAAGTTAACGTGGGAGTTAACGTGGCTTATGGAGGCTTGGCCAACATTAGTGACAAAGGTGAATGTTACTAACATTGGCTTCTCTTTTGCTTCTTAACGTTAGAGTCCACGTTAACTAAGTTAACGTGGCTCTTAACGTGGCCACTTATGAGCTTGGTCCAACGTTAGTGACAAAGGTAAGTGTCACTAATGTTGGCTCCATTTTCTTTCTTCCACGTTAGAGTTCATGTTAACTTAGTTAACGTGACTCTTAACGTGGGTTATGATGGCTTCAAGGGCGTTATTGGCGATTACTTTTCTCATTAACGTTGCAAGATAGCTCCCATTCCACGTTAGTGGTCACGTTAGTTAGACTAACGTGGCTGCTAACGTGGTTCTTCCTTTCTTTCTTTGTCCTGAAATCAAACAATAAAGTGCATCAAAGTTCTAATCTAAATCATGAGACATGCATCCTCTAATTTGTCATATAATTCATGCAAAATTCTCATGAAATCATGTAAAGTGCACAATGTATGCTTGAATCAAGATGTAAGTGAATATCTACCAAAAACTAGCTTATTTTCTAAGAAAATGCATGAAACTACCTTAAAAACAGTAAAGAAAAGGTCAGTGAAACTGGCCAAAATGCCCTGGCATCAATCACTTGCGGAATGTGTTACAAATCTTGAAGGAGAGAAAATTGTATGCCAAGTTATCTAAATGCAAATTTTGGAAAATTGAGGAGAAGTTTCTTGGTCATGTGGTAAGTCAACAAAGGATTGCTGTGGATCCTGCTAAAGTTGAGGTGGTAATGGATTGGGGGCGACCAACTTCTGTGACCGAGATTAGGAGTTTTCTTGGTTTGACGGGTTATTACCGAAGGTTCATCAAAATATTTTCGCAACTCGCTTTGCCTTTGACTAAGCTGACTAGAAAAGATGCACTATTTGTTTGGACTTCTGAATGTGAGGAAAGTTTTCAAGCATTGAAGCAGAAGTTGACCATTGCACATGTATTGGTGTTGCCTGAGCCAAATGAATCGTTTGATGTGTACTGTGACGCATCATTGAAGTGTTTGGGATGCGTGCTGATGCAGCACCGTAATGTCGTGGCATACGCCTCACGGCAGTTAAGGCCGCACGAGATAAATTACCCGACTCATGATTTAGAGCTTGCTACCATTGTGTTTGCCCTAAAGGTTTGGAGAAATTATCTCTATGGTGTCAAGTTTCAAGTTTTCTCAGATCACTAAAGCTTAAAGTACTTTTTTGATCAGAAAGAACTGAATAAGTGTTAGAGGAGGTGGATGGAGCTATTAAAGGATGATGACTTCGAATTGAGCTACCACCCGGGAAAAGAAAATGTTGTGGAAGATGCCCTAAGCCGAAAATCATTGTTTGTTGCTTGGATGATGCTTTGAGAAGAGGGATTGCTAAAGGCATTCAAGAGCCCGAACTTGGGTTTCCAAGAAGTATCCGGAACTCTGTGCCTAAGTCAATTGCAAATTTTGAGTGATTTTATGTTCGAGATCGAAAAAGCTCAGCAAGACGATAAAGAATTGCAGAAGGTGTTGCCGGCTATTGAGCAAGGAATGCAGTAGAGAGTATCATTGGACAAAGACGGATTATGGAGATTTAACGGTAGGATCATTGTACCGGATGTTGGAACCTTGTGACGGGATATCTTAAAGGAGGCGCACAAAAGCGGATTCTATATTCACCCGGAAAGTACTAAGAAGTATCACGATCTAAAAGCAATGTTCTGGTGGCCGGGAATGAAGAATGACGTAGCGTTGCATGTATGCAAGTGTTTAACTTGTCAGAAAGTTAAAATTGAACATCAGAAACCATCAAGAACCCTTCAACCCTCAGAAATTTTGCAATGGAAATGGGAGAGTATTGCAATGGACTTTGTATCGTGTTTACCAAGAACTCGAGCTGGATATGACGCTGTTTGGGTAATTGTGGATCGACTGACAATGCCGGCTCACTTTCTACCCATTCGGACGAGTTGTACATTGGAGGGGCTAGCACATTTTTATATTAAAGATGTTGTGAGATTGCATGGCGTGCCTACCATCATTATATTCGACAGAGATACTCGTTTCACCTCAAGGTTCTGGGGATCTTTCCAGTGAGAATTTGGAACTCAGTTAAGATTGAGCACTGCGTATTATCCTCAAATTGATGGTCAGTCAGAGAGGACAATCCAAACCTCGGAGGATATGCTGAGGGCTTGTATTTTGGACAAGCCGGCGAGCCAGGATCAATATATGCCACTAGTGGAGTTTGCATATAATTACAGCTACCATGTGAGCATCGAGATGGCTCCGTATGAGGCTCTATATGGGAAGAAGTGTCAATCTCCGATATGCTGGTATGAAGCTGGGGAGAAAAGCTTGTTACGGCCTGAAATGATAGCCAAGACCACTAAGTAGATAAAGAAAATCCGAAATTAAATGCTTGCCGCTCAAAGCCCTCTGATAAACCACTATTTCATGGTTTATCTTGTGCTCAATTGAGTGGTTTTTATCAACTCTTTACCCACTTATTCATACTATTTGTATGGTTTTACATTTGCCTTCCTAATTATGTGCTTTGATTGAAAACATGCTTCTTTGGCCTTAAGTTCCCTATGTTTAATCCTCTCTTATTACCATTAGATGCCTTGATATGTGTGTTAAGTGATTTTAGAGATTACAGGGCAAGAATGGCTCAGAGGATGGAAAGGAAGCATGCAAAAATGGAAGGAATACAGGAAACTGAAGGAACTGCTAAACCTGTCCAGCCTGACCTCCTGGCACTCAAATGACCATAACTTGAGCTACAGAGGTCCAAACGATGCGGTTTTAGTTGCATTTGAAAGCTAACATCCGGGGCTTCTCAACGCATATAATTTGCCATATCTGCCCCAAAGTTAGGTGATGAGCGGATAATTTATACGCTATTTGGCATTGTTTTTAGTATGTTTTTAGTAGAATCTGGTTACTTTTAGGGATGTTTTCATTAGTTTTTATGTTAAATTCACATTTCTGGACTTTACTATGAGTTTGTGTATTTTTCTGTAATTTCAGGTATTTTCTGGCTGAAATTGAGGGACTTGAGCAAAAATCAGATTCAGAGGTAGAAGAAGGACTCCTGATGCTGTTGGATTCTGACCTCCCTGCACTCAACGTGGATTTTCTGAAGCTACAGAACTCAAACTGGCGCGCTTCCAATTGAT
Organism: Arachis ipaensis; assembly: GCF_059453495.1. NCBI lineage: Eukaryota > Viridiplantae > Streptophyta > Magnoliopsida > Fabales > Fabaceae > Arachis > Arachis ipaensis. The sequence continues at coordinate 53,734,357 of NC_142435.1, read as the reverse complement.
TTGGAAAGTGGACATCCAGGGCTTTCCATCAATATATAATAGTCTATACTTTGGCCGAGTTTAGATGACGCAAAAGGGCGTTGAACTCCAGTTCTACGCTGTAGTCTAGAGTTAAACGCCAGAAACACGTCACGAACCAGAGTTGAACGCCAAAAACATGTTACAACTTGGCGTTCAACTCCAGAAGAAAGCCTCTGTACGTGTAAACTTCAAGCTCAGCCCAGGCACACACCAAGTAGGTCCCGGAAGTGGATTTATGCATCAATTACTTACTTCTGTAAACCCTAGTAACTAGTTTAGTATAAATAGGACTTTTTACTATTGTATTAGACATCTTATGATTTTTAGTTCATCTTCGGATCATATTGATCACGTTGGGGGGCTGGCCATTCGGCCATTCCTGAACCTTTCACTTATGTATTTTTAACAGTAGAGTTTCTACACTCCATAGATTAAGGTGTAGAGCTCTACTGTTCCTCATGAATTAATGCAAAGTACTACTGTTTTTTATTCAATTCAACTTATTCCGCTTCTAAGATATTCATTCGTACTCCAACATGAATGTGATGAACGTGACGATCATCATCATTCCCCCACGAACGCGTGCCTGACAACCACTTCCGTTCCACCTTAGATTGAATGAATATCTCTTGGATCTCTTAATCAGAATCTTCGTGGTATAAGCTAGATTGATGGTGGCATTCATGAGAGTCCGGAAAGTCTAAACCTTGTCTGTGGTATTCCGAGTAGGATTCAGGGATTGAATGACTGTGACGAACTTCAAACTCGCAAGTGCTGGGCGTAGTGACAGACGCAAAAGGAGGGTGAATCCTATTCCAGTATGACCGAGAACCTCAGATGATTAGCCGTGCTGTCACAGAGCATTTGGACCTTTTTCACAAGAGGATGGGATGTAACCATTGACAATGATGATGCCCTTACAGAAAGCTTACCATGGAAAGGGGTAGGACTGATTGGATGAAGACAGCAGGAAAGCAAAAGTTCAGAAGAACGAAAGTATCTCTATACGCTTATCTGAAACTCCCACCAATGAATTACATAAGTGTTTCTATCTTTATTTTCTATTTATTTATTATTTATTTTCGAAAACTCCATAACTATTTGATATCTGCCTGACTGAGATTTACAAGGTGACCATAGCTTGCTTTATACCGACAATCTCCGTGGGATCGACCATTACTCACGTAAGGTTTTATTACTTGGACGACCCAGTGCACTTGCTGGTTAGTTGTGCGAAGTTGTGAAGTTATGTTTGGACCATGGTATTGTGCACCAGTTATTGGCGCCATTACCAGGGAGAGAACGAACAACAAATTTTACAACGTCAGTAACAATTTCGCATACCAAGTTTTTGGCGCCGTTGTTGGGGATTGTTCGAGTTTGGACAACTGACGGTTCATCTTGTTGCTCAGATTAGGTAATTTTCTTTTTGTTTTATTTTCAAAAATATTTCTTCAAAAATATTTCAAAAAAATTTTTCCTTTTGTTTTCGAAAATTATTCAAAATTTTTAAGAATGGATTCTAGTGTTTCATGAAGCATATAGAAGCCTGGCTGGCTGTAAAGCCATGTCTAATTCTTTTAGACTGAGGCTTCCACTTGTAAGTATATGAATTTGGATGAAGTTTCAGCTGTTGTATGCTTAATTTGTATCTTCTAAAGCTTGGCTGGCTATTAAGCCATGTCTAACCCTCAGATTGGAGCTTTAGACTAAAGAGCACAAGATTCTTGGAATTCATATTAAAAAATTTTGGAATCCTTATTTTTCTTTTTCACATTAATTTTCGAAAAATCTAAAAAAAATCATAAAATCATAAAAATCAAAAATATTTTGTGTTTCTTGTTTGAGTCTTGAGTCAATTTTTAAGTTTGGTATCAATTGCATTTTTTCTAAAATTTTTTATGCATTTTTCGAAAATTCATGCATTCATAGTGTTCTTCATGATCTTCAAGTTGTTCTTGGCTAGTCTTCTTGTTTGATCTTCATATTTTCTTGTTTTGTGTCTTTTCTTGTTTTTCATATGCATTCTTGCATTCATAGTGTCTATACATGAAAAATTTTTAAGTTTAGTGTCTTGCATGTTTTCTTTGCATATAAAAATTTTCAAAAATATGTTCTTGATGTTCATCATGATCTTCAAAGTGTTCTTGGTGTTCATCTTGACATTCATAGCATTCTTGCGTTCATCACATGTTTTGATCCAAAATTTTCATGCATTGAGTCAATTTTGTGTTTTTCTCTTTCATCATTAAAAATTCAAAAATAAAAAAAATATCTTTCCTTTTTTCTCTCATAAATTTCGAAAATTTGGATTGACTTTTTCAAAAATTTTTAAAATTCAATTGTTTCTTATGAGTCAAATCAAATTTTCAATTTAAAAATCTTATCTTTTTCAAAATCTTTTTCAAAAATTAAATCTTTTTCATTTTTCTTATTTATTTTCGAAAATTTCAAAAATATTTTTCAAAAATATTTTTCTTAATTTTACATCATATTTTCGAAAATATCATCAACAATTAATGTTTTGATTCAAAAATTTCAAGTTTGTTACTTACTTGTTAAGAAAGATTCAAACTTTAAGTTCTAGAATCATATCTTGTGATTTCTTGTGGGTCAAGTCATTAATTGTGATTTTAAAAATCAAATCTTTTTCAAAACTAATTTCAATCATATCTTTTCAAAAATATCTTCTTATCTTATCTTTTTTTTCATATCTTTTTAATCATATCTTTTTAAAACATATCTTTTTTAAAAAAATTGATTTTAAAATATCTTTTCTAACTTCTTATCTTCTTATCTTTTAAAAATTGATTTTCAAAATTTGTTTCAACTAACTAATTAACTTTTTGTTTGTTTCTTATCTCTTTCAAAACTACCTAACTAAGTAACCCTCTCTAATTTTCGAAAATACCTCCCTCTTTTTCAAAAATTCTTTTTAATTAATTAATTGTTTTCAATTTTTAATTTTAATTTTATTTCATTCCTAATTTTCGAAAATTACTAATCTTTTTCAAAAACTATTTTCAAAATTTAACTTTAAATTTTAATTTTTAATTTTCGAAACTCCTTCTCTCTCATCTCCTTCTATTTATTTATTCATATACTAACACTTCATATCACCCAAATTCGAACCCCCTCTGCCATCTGTGTTTGAATTTTCTCTTCTTCCCTTCTTTACATTACATTCTTTTCTTCTTCTACTCACACAGGGGAACCTCTATACCTGGGTAAAAAGGATCCCTATTATTATTATTTTTCTGTTCCCTCTTTTTCATATGAGCAGGAGCAAGGACAAGAACATTCTTGTTGAAGCAGACCCTGAACCTAAAAGGTCTCTGAAGAGGAAACTAAGAGAAGCTAAAATACAACAATCCAGAGATAACCTTACAGAAATTTTCGAACAGGAAGAGGAGATGGCAGCCGAAAATAATAATAATGCAAGGAGGATGCTTGGTGACTTTACTGCACCTAATTCCAATTTACATGGAAGAAGCATCTCCATCCCCACCATTGGAGCAAACAATTTTGAGCTGAAACCTCAATTAGTTTCTCTGATGCAACCAAACTGCAAGTTTCATGGACTTCCATCTGAAGATCCTTTTCAGTTCTTAACTGAATTCTTGCAGATCTCTGATACTGTTAAGACTAATAGAGTAGATCCTGAAGTCTACAGGCTCATGCTTTTCCCATTTGCTGTAAGAGACAGAGCTAGAGTGTGGTTGGACTCTCAACCCAAAGATAGCCTGAACTCTTGGGATAAGCTGGTCACGGCTTTCTTAGCCAAGTTCTTTCCTCCTCAAAAGCTGAGTAAGCTTAGAGTGGATGTTCAAACCTTCAGACAGAAGGAAGGTGAACCCCTCTATGAAGCTTGGGAGAGATACAAGCAACAGACCAAAAAGTGTCCTTCTGACATGCTTTCAGAATGGACCATCCTGGATATATTCTATGATGGTCTGTCTGAATTAGCTAAGATGTCATTGGATACTTCTGCAGGTGGATCCATTCACCTAAAGAAAACGCCTGCAGAAGCTCAAGAACTCATTGACATGGTTGCTAATAACTAGTTCATGTACACTTCTAAGAGGAATTCTGTGAGTAATGGGACGCCTCAGAAGAAGGGAGTTCTTGAAATTGATACTCTGAATGCCATATTGGCCCAGAATAAAATATTGACTCAGCAAGTCAATATGATTTCTCAGAGTCTGAATGGAATGCAAGCTGCATCCAACAGTACTCAAGAGGCATCTTCTGAAGAAGAAGCTTATGATCCTGTAAACCCTGCAATAGCAGAGGTGAATTATATGGGTGAACCATATGGAAACACCTATAATCCCTCATGGAGAAATCACCCAAATCTCTCATGGAAGGATCAACAGAAGCCTCAACAAGGCTTTAATAATGGTGGAAGAAACAGGTTTATCAATATCAAGCCTTTTCCATCAGCCACTCTGCAACAGACAGAGAACTCTGAACAAAATACCTCTAATTTAGCAAACTTAGTCTCTGATCTATCTAAGGCCACTGTGAGTTTCATGAATGAAATAAGGTCCTCCATTAGAAATTTGGAGGCACAAGTGGGCCAGCTGAGTAAAAGAATCACTGAAACCCCTCCTAGTACTCTCCCAAGCAATACAGAAGAGAATCCAAAAGGAGAGTGCAAGGCCATTGAATTGACCATCATGGCCGAACCTACGAGAGAGGAGAAGGACGTGAATCCCAAGGAGGAAGACCTCCTGGGACGTCCAGTGATCAATAAGGAGTTTCCCTCTGAGGAACCAAAGGACTCTGAGTCTCATCTAGAGACCATAGAGATTCCATTGAACCTCCTTACGCCCTTCATGAGCTCTGATTAGTATTCTTCTTCTGAAGAGAATAAGGATGTTATTGAAGAGCAAGTTGCCAAGTTCCTTGGTGCAATCATGAAGTTGAATGCCAATTTATTTGGTAATGAGACTTGGGGAGATGAACCTCCCCTGTTCACCAATGAACTAAATGCATTGGATCAACTGAGATTGCCTCAGAAGAAATAGGATCCTGGAAAGTTCCTAATACCTTGTACCATCGGCACCATGACCTTTGAGAAGGCTCTATGTGATCTTGTGTCAGGAATAAACCTCATGCCACTCTCTGTATTGGAGAAACTGGGAATCTTTGAGGTACAAGCTACTAAAATCTCATTAGAGATGGCAGACAATTCCAGAAAACAGGCTTATGGACAAGTAGAGGACATATTAGTAAAGGTTGAAGGCCTTTACATCCCTGCTGATTTCATAATCCTAGATACTGGGAAGGATGAGGATGAATCCATCATCCTTGGAAGACCCGTCCTAGCCACAACAAGAGCTGTGATTGATGTTAACAGAGGTGAACTAGTCCTTCAATTGAATGAGGACTCCCTTGAGTTTAAAACTCAAGGACATCCTTCTGTAAACATGGAAAAGAGGCACAGTAAGCTTCTCTCAAAATAGAGTCAACCAGAGCCCCCACAGTCAAACTCTAAGTTTGGTGTTGGGAGGCCACAACCAAACTCTAAGTTTGGTGTTGAACTCCCATATCCAAACTCTAAGTTTGGTGTTGGGAAGTCTCAATAATGCTCTGAACATCTGTGAGGCTCCATGAGAGCCCACTGTCAAGCTATTGACATTAAAGAAGCGCTTGTTGGGAGGCAACCCAATTTTTATTTAATTATATTTTTTATTAGTTATATGTCTTCATAGGTTCATGATCATGTGGAGTCACAAAAATAACTGAAAAAATTGAAGAAAAAAAAAGAACAGCATAAAAAAATAGCACACCCTGGAGGAGGAGCTTACTGGCGTTTAAACGCCAATAAGAAGCATCTGGCTGGCGTTCAACGCCAGAACAGAGCATGGATCTGGTGTTGAACGCCCAAAACAAGCAGCATCCTGGCGTTCAGACGCCAGGAATGCACACTGAGGAAAGCTGGCGCTGAACGCCAGAAACAAGCATAAAACTGGCGTTCAACGCCAGAAACATGCTGCATCTGGGCGCTGAACGCCCAGAACAAGCATCAATTCGGCGTTTAAATGCCAGAATTGCATGCAAAGGCATTTTACATGCCTAATTGGTGCAGGGATGCAAATCCTTGACACCTCAGGATCTGTAGACCCCACAGGATCAACTCAGCATCTGTGGACCCCACGGGATCCCTACCTACCACCACTCACTCTCTTCCCTCTTCTCAATGTTCATTCTCTCTTCCCAATAAACACTCTTTCCCAAAACTCTTCACCAATCACCTCAATCTCTCACCGTTATCCCCACTTCGCCACTCACATCCATCCACTCTTCCCCATAAACCTACCTCATAAACTTCACCTACCTTCAAAATTCAAAATCAATTTCCCACCCAAACCCACCCTATATGGCTGAAACTAAACCCCCCTCCCCTCCCTATATAAAGCCCTCCATTCTTCCTCATTTTCACACAACACAACCCTCTTTTCCCCTTCTTGGCCGAATACACCTCTCCCTCCTCTCCTCCATATTTTCTTCTTCTTCTTCATCTATTCTTTCTTCTCTTGCTCGAGGGCGAGCAATATTCTTAGTTTGATGTGGTAAAAGCATAAGCTTTTTGTTTTTCCATTACCATTGATGGCACCCAAGACCGGAGAATCCTCTAGAAAAGGGAAAGGGAAGACAAAAGCTTCCACCTCCGAGTCATGGGAGATGGAAAGATTCATCTCCAAAGCTCATCAAGACCACTTCTATAATGTTGTGGCCAAGAAGAAGGTGATCCTCGACGTCCCTTTCAAGCTCAAGAGAAATGAGTATCCGGAGATCCGACAAGAAATCCAAAGAAGAGGTTGGAAAGTTCTAACAAACCCATCCAACAAGTCGGCATCCTAATGGTTCAAGAGTTCTATGCCAATGCATGGATCACTAAGAACCATGATCAAAGTAAGAACCCAAACCCAAAGAATTATCTCACCATGGTTCGGGGAAAATACTTAGATTTTAGTCCGGAAAATGTGAGGTTGGCGTTTGACTTGCCTATGATGCAAGGAGATGCACGCCCCTACATTAGAAGGGTCAATTTTGATCAAAGGTTAGACCAAGTCCTCACGGACATATGTGTGGAAGGAGCTCAATGGAAGATTGACTCAAAAGGTAAACCGGTTCAACTTAGAAGACTGGACCTCAAGCCTGTGGCTAGAGGATGGTTGGAGTTCATCCAACGCTCCATCATCCCCACTAGGAACCGATCTGAAGTTACTGTGGATCGGGCCATCATGATTCATAGCATCATGATTGGTGAGGAAGTAGAAGTTCATGAAGTCATCTCCCTTGAACTCTACAAAATAGCCGAAAAGCCCTCCCCCTTGGCAAGGCTAGCTTTCCCTCATCTTATTTGCCATATATGTTACTTAGCTGGAGCTTTCATAGAAGGAGACATTCCCATTGAGGAAGAGAAGCCCATCACTAAGAAAAGGATGGAGCAAACAAGAGCACTTTCCTAGGAGAAACGCATGAGGAAGCTCACCATCAAGAAATCCCTGAGATACCTCAAGGGATGCACTTTCCTCCACGGAATTTTTGGGAGCAAATCAACACCTCCCTAGGAGAATTAAGTTCCAACATGGGACAATTAAGGGTGGAATTTCAAGAGCACTCCATCATCCTTCATGAAATTAGAGAAGATCAAAAAGCAATGAGGGAGGAACAACAAAGACAAGGAAGAGACATAGAAGAGCTCAAGGACATCATTGGTTCCTCAAGGAGAAAACGCCACCATCACTAAGGTGGACTCATTCCTTGTTCTTAAATTTTCTATTTTTCGTTTTCTTATGTTAAATGCTTATCCATGTTTGTGTCTTATTACATGATCATTAGTATTTAGTAACTTTGTCTTAAAGTAGTGAATATGAATCCATCACCTCTCTTAAATGAAAAATGTTTTTAATTCAAAAGAACAAGAAGTACATGAGTTTCGAATTTATCCTTGAACTTAGTTTAATTATATTGATGTGGTGACAATACTTTTTGTTTTCTGAATGAATGCTTGAACAGTGCATATGTCTTTTGAAGTTGTTGTTTAAGAATGTTAAATATGCTGGCTCTTGAAAGAATGATGACAAGGAGACATGTTATTTGATAATCTGAAAAATCATAAAAATGATTCTTGAAGCAAGAAAAAGCAGTGAATACAAAGCTTGCAGAAAAAAATGGCAAAAAAAAAAAGAAAAAGAAAAAGCAAGCAGAAAAAGCCAAAAGTTCTTAAAACCAAAAGGCAAGAGCAAAACGCCAATAACCCTTAAAACCAAAAGGCAAGGGTAAATAAAAAGGATCCCAAGGCTTTGAGCATCAGTGGATAGGAGGGCCTAAAGGAATAAAATCATGGCCTAAGCGGCTAAACCAAGCTGTCCCTAACCATGTGCTTGTGGCTGAAGGTGTCAGGTGAAAACTTGAGACTGAGCGGTTAAAGTCAAGGTCCAAAGCAAAAGAAGAGTGTGCTTAAGAACCCTGGACACCTCTAATTGGGGACTTTAGCAAAGCTGAGTCACAATTTGAAAAGGTTCACCCAATTATGTGTCTGTGGCATTTATGTATCCGGTGGTAATACTGGAAAACAAAGTGCTTAGGGCCACGGCCAAGACTCATAAAGTAGCTGTGTTCAAGAATCAACATACTGAACTAGGAGAATCAATAACACTATCTGAACTCTGATTTCCTATAGATGCCAATCATTCTGAACCTCAATGGATAAAGTGAGATGCTAAAACTATTCAAGAGGCAAAAAGCTACAAGTCCCGCTCATCTGATTGGAGCTATGTTTCATTGATATTTTGGAATTTATAGTATATTCTCTTCTTTTTATCCTATTTGATTTTCAGTTGCTTGGGGACAAGCAACAATTTAAGTTTGGTGTTGTGATGAGCGGATAATTTATACGCTTTTTGACATTATTTTTAGTATGTTTTTAGTAGAATCTAGTTACTTTTAGGGATGTTTTCATTAGTTTTTATGTTAAATTCACATTTCTGGACTTTACTATGAGTTTGTGTGTTTTTCTGTGATTTCAGGTATTTTCTGGCTGAAATTGAGGGACTTGAGCAAAAATCAGATTCAGAGGTTGAAGAAGGACTGCTGATGCTGTTGGATTCTGACCTCCCTGCACTCAAAGTGGATTTTCTGGAGCTACGGAACTCAAAATGGCGCGCTTTCAATTGCGTTGGAAATTAGACATCCAGGGCTTTCCAGCAATATATAATAGTCCATAGTTTGGCCGAGTTTAGACGAAGAAAAAGGGCGTGGAATACCAGTTCTACGCTACAGTCTGGAGTTAAACGCCAGAAACACGTCACGAACCAGAGTTGAACACCAAAAACACGTTACAACTTGGCGTTCAACTCCAGAAGAAGCCTCTGTACGTGTAAACTTCAAGCTCATCCCAAGCACACATGAACTGGGCCCCAGAAGTGGATTTATGCATCAATTACTTACTTCTGTAAACCCTAGTAACTAGTTTAGTATAAATAGGACTTTTTACTATTGTATTAGACATCTTATGATTTTTAGTTCATCGTCGGATCATATTGATCACGTTGGGGGGTTGGCCATTCGGCCATGCCTGAATATTTTACTTATGTATTTTTAACGGTAGGGTTTGTACACTCTATAGATTAAGGTATAGAGCTCTGCTATTCCTCGTGAATTAATGCAAAGTACTTCTGTTTTTTATTCAATTCAACTTATTCCGCATCTAAGATATTCATTCGTACTCCAACATGAATGTGATGAACGTGACAATCATCATCATTCCCCCACGAACGCGTGCCTGACAACCACTTCCGTTCCACCTTAGATTGAATGAATATCTCTTGGATCTCTTAATCAGAATCTTCGTGGTATAAGCTAGATTGATGGCGGCATTCATGAGAGTCCGGAAAGTCTAAACCTTTTCTGTGGTATTCCGAGTAGGATTCAGGGATTGAATGACTGTGACGAACTTCAAACTCGCGAGTGCTGGGCGTAGTGACAGACACAAAAGGAGGGTGAATCCTATTCCAGTATGACCGAGAACCTCAGATGATTAGCCGTGCTGTGACAGAGCATTTGGACCTTTTTCACAAGAGGATGGGATGTAACCATTGACAACGGTGATGCCCTTACAGAAAGCTTGCCATGGAAAAGAGTAGGACTGATTGGATGAAGACAGCAGGAAAGCAAAAGTTCAGAAGAACGAAAGTATCTCTATACGCTTATCTGAAACTCCCACCAATGAATTACATAAGTGTTTCTATCTTTATTTTCTATTTATTTATTATTTTTTTCAAAAACTCCATAACTATTTGATATATGCCTGACTGAGATTTACAAGGTGACCATAGCTTGCTTCATACCGACAATCTCCATGGGATCGACCCTTACTCACGTAAGGTTTTATTACTTGGACGACCCAGTGCACTTGCTGGTTAGTTGTGCGAAGTTGTGAAGTTATGTTTGGACCATGGTATTGTGCACCAGTTATTGGCGCCATTGCCAGGGAGAGAACGAACAACAAATTTTACAACCTCAGTAACAATTTCGCATACCATTAGGTGACGCGAACGTGTGAATGACGCGCCCGCGTTGCATCTGCGAACTTCAATCCACGCTAACGCGTGGACGACGCCTTCGTGTCACTTTGCCGCAACCTGAACGTACCAGAAATCGCTGGGAGCGATTTCTGGGCTGTTTTTGACCCAGTTTTCAGCCCAGAACACACAGATTAGAGGCTATAAAGTGGGGGAATGCATCCATTCATAACAAGCTTTCACATTCACAATTTTAGGAGTAGAAGTAGTTCTTAGAGAGAGAGGTTCTCTCCTCTCTCTTAGGATTTAGAATTAGGATTCTTTTTAGTTTATGATTATTTCTTCTTTTGCGATCACAGGTTCAATGTTCCTTTTATTTATTTTTCTAATTTAATTTATGAACTTCCATGTTAGATTTGATTTCTTTTATTAATGCAATTTGAGGTATTTCAGATTTATTATTTTTGTTTAGCTTTTTATATTCTTGGTTTTAATTGATGAATTGATAAATTGGAGACACTTGAGTTATCAAACTCCTTGTTGATTGAAAATTGGAATTCTTCAAAAATTAATTCGAGATCCAATAACTCTAGCCTTTCCCCAAGGAAAGACTAGGACTTGAGGATTCAAAAATTAATTCATCCGCTTAACTTACCTTCATAGTTAGAGGTTAACAAAGTGGGAGAAAAATCCAATTCTCATCACAATTGATAAGGATAACTAGGATAGGACTTCCAATCCACATAACTTGCCAATAGTTTATTTTATAGTTATTTATTTATTTTATTCTTCTTATCATTTAACATACTGCTCCCTTACTTTCAAAACCCCCAATTTACAAGACTCATAACCAATAATAAGAACATACCTCCCTGCAATTCCTTGAGAAGATGACCCGAGGTTTAAATACTCAGTTATCAATTTTAAAGGGGTTTGTTACTTGTGACAACCAAAACATTTGTAAGAAAGGTTGATTGCTTGGTTTAGTAACTATACTTGCAACGAGAGTTTACTATAACTTCTAAACCATCAATCTTCAGTTCTTCAAAATGGCGCCGTTGCCGGGGATCGAACCCAGGTCACCCGCGTGACAGGCGGGAATACTGACCACTATAGAAAAGCTATGCCAATCAAAGGTGGAAGCCTTTAGAATTTGAGGAAGGAGAGCATGTGTTTCTGAAGGTTACTCCAATAACCGGAGTAGGTAGAGCAATCAAAACGAAGAAACTGAATCCCCGTTACATCGGTCCATTTGAAATTTTGAAGAGGATTGGACCGGTAGCCTATAGGATTGCCTTGCCACCGCATCTTTCTAACCAGCACGACGTGTGTCATGTATCACAGCTTTAGAAGTATAATCCCGATGTGAGTCATGTTCTAGAACCTGAATCGGTTCAAGTAAGAGAAGATTTGACGCTTCAAGTGGCTCTGATCAGAATCGATGACACTAGCATTAAGCGCTTGCGTGAAAAGGAAGTATCATTGGTTAAAGTAGCTTAGACTTGGGCTGGTATCAAAGAACGTACTTGGGAACTCGAATTAGATATGCGGAAAGACTACCCACATCTCTTTTCAGGTAACGGAATCTGAATTTTGGGGGCAAAATTCTGAATTAGGTGGGTAGGATGTAAACCCCGTAAAATTAATGAATAATTAGTCAATAAATTAAATCTTAATAAAAGAAATTATAAATATGAATTTTATAGTTTAATGAGATAGAGCTAATTAAAATAAGAATTTTGACACTAATTTTAAAGAATTTGGCTTAGGATTGGGCTAAATGGGCTGAGCTGGGCGAACCGATCCTGTATTGGGCCCAAGCCCAACCCAACTTCACTTAATCATATGATCTTAGCTCATTATTCCACCTGAATTGATGTTTCACTCTGAAACATATGATGAGCGAATATTTTATACGCTTTTTTATGTTAATTTCTTAATGTTTTTAGTATGTTTTGTTAAGTTTTACTTTGTTTTGGTAGGTTTTAATGCAAAATTCACTTTTTGGATACTAATTTGAGCTTTTGTGTTTTTCTTATGATTTTAGGAAAATTTTGTGTGAATTTGGCAAGTTTTGGCAAAGTCTGATTCAGAGACAAGGAAAGCGTAGCAGATATTGTCAGATTCTGACCTCCGTGCATTCAAACAAGCATTTTTGGAGCTACCAAGATCCAAATAACACGTTCTCAACAACGTTGGAAAGATAACTTCCAGATCTTTCCAACAATATATAATGGTTTATATTTTTTTTCGGATTGAACTGCCCAAAATGGGAGTTGAATGCCCAAACTACGCCCAAGTGGGCGTCCAACACCCCAAGAGGATCAAGGCTGGCATTGAATGCCCAAACCTGGCGTTCAATGCCACAAAGGGGGCAAGGTAGTGAATTTCTACCCCCTAGTGGGCATCCAATGCCCACCCACTCAAGTTGGACGCCAAGCTCAACCCAAACACTCACCAAGTGGGCCCGGAAGTGGATTTTCGCACCTTTAGCTTAGTTTCTTTCATTATTGTAATTTCTAATTATTACTAATTTATTTTTTTAGTCTAGTCATTAGTATAAATAAGGGGAGATCACCATTGTTTTAGGATCTTCTCCACCACATTTAAACTATACACTTTATTTTCTGTACAGTATAAGCAACTAAACCTCCTAGGTTAAGGTTAGGAGCTCTGCTGATTGCTATGGATTAATGCAATTACTTTTCTACTTCAATCTATGCTTGATTCTATGCTATGATGCATTTTCATTCTTCATCCTTATGAATCTCGATTCTACATAAGTTCCTTACGAGTCCTGACCTGGATAGTATTGAGCTATAGCTTGAGGATGCATCACGGGTTCTAATAGAATTATTTGGGCTAATCGGGGTATGTGACATAAAACCTCGTTAGTCAGTGGTAATTAAGGTTCCTGTGGCTCTAAGGGCTAGAACCATAAGAGCATCAGTCTTTGATACGGAAGATCCGACCTTGTCTGTGGCGTTTTGAGTAGGATTATCAAAGAGATTGAATTGTGTACGCTTCACCCTCTCCCAGATTGATTTAGTCCGTTCGGATGTTTGGTTTGGACCTGCGGAGATTAATGACCACGACCAATTGCTTAATCACTTACAGCCTTACCATTGAAAGAATCATTCATCATTGAAGTAGTGAGCATGACGTGTTAATCCAGAAGAGGAAGCATCTCCAAAGCCTTAACTAACTGCTAATTACTGTCTCTATCTTAATTATTTATCGCTTTTGCTTTTATTTGTTTATGCGCCTACAGTACAAAAAATCATCTTGCTATTCACCTGACTAAGATCTGCAGACTAACCACAGCTTGCTCAATCCGGCAATCCTCATGGGATTCGACCCTCACTCACCTGAGGTATTACTTGGATGACCCGGTGTACTTGTCGGTTTAGTTGTGCGAGTTTAATTTTCGTGTACCAAATTTTTGCTGCCGTTGCCGGGGATTGTTTGTGATTGACAAACTAACGGTTGTCTTGCTCCTTAGATCAGGTACCTTTTACTGTTTTTCTTTTTGTGTTTCTTAATTTCTTTTTTAAAAAAAATTTTTTCTATCTTTAATCATCATTTTCTTTTGTTTGAGTCTTGTGTCAAGTCTTAAGTTTGGTGTCCCTTTGGTTTTTGTTCTTTTCTTGAGTCTATCTAAAAATTGTTCTTATTTTTCCTTCTTGATATTCAAATTGTTCTTGCTATTTTTCTTGTTTGGTTTCAAAATTTTCAAGTTTGGTGTCTTTTGGTATTTTTCCTTCAAGCTTTTCGAAAATCTGTGTCTTTGATCTTTAAAATCTTTAAGTTGGGTGTCCTTTAGTATTTGTCCCTTTTAATTTTCGAAAACTTAGTGCCTTTAATTTCAAAATTTTTAAACTTGGTATCTTTTAGTATTTTTCCTTTTCACTTTTTTGAAAATTTCTTTTATTTAAATTTAAAATTTTAAGTTTGGTGTCTTGGTTGGTAGTCTTGTTCTTCTTTCTTATCTTTTCCTTAAATCTTTATCTTATCTTTTCTTTCTTTGATTTTTAAAATTTTGCTATCTTATCTTTCTTTTAAATTCAATTTTCAAAATTTAGTATCATGTTAGTTTTTCGCTCTTTTGAATTTTAATTTTTAAAATCTTCAAAATTTTAAAATCTCATTTTATCTTTTCTCTCTCTTTTGACTTTTTTTAATCTTTGAATTTTAATATTTTTTATTTGACTTTCTCTTTTTGAATTTTAAAATCAAATCTTTTCTCTCTTAAATTTTAAAATATTATCTTATCTTGCTTGACTTCTTCTTTTCAAATTTAATTTTCAAATATTTAATTAACTCTTTCTCATTAAATTTTAAAAATTTTCAAAATCAAATCTTTTATTTTAATTTCAAATCTTTTTAATTATTTATCTGTTTTATTTTAATTTTAAAATATTGGTAGCTTTTTAATTCTTAATTCTCTTTCCTCTTTTTCAAAATCTTCTAACCTCTCTCCCTCTTCTATTTTCAAAAATTCTTAACCTCTTTCTCTCTCATCTTTTTCGAAAATATCTTGTTTCTTTCTCTTTCTTTAATTTCAAAAATCTTCTTTTCTTCCCTCTCTATTTTCAAAAACTTATTTTTAAATAAAAGACATCTTCTTTTCTTTTCTTCATCGATCTTTCTAACAAAGGACCTCTATACTCTCGCATAGAGAATCCTTTCTTCTTCTCTTCTTGATTTCTTTCTTCTTGTTTATGAATAGGAGTAGGGATAAAGAACCTCTCCTTGATCTATTTCCTGAACCTGAAAGGACTCTGAGAAGGCATCTGCAACAAGCTTAGGCTAGTAGATCCGTAAGGAATCTAATAGGAGTCCTAGAATAAGAAGTTGAAGAAACAATAATGGCAGCTAATCCAGACAATGGGGGTGGCGTAAGAAAGGTCCTAGGATCTTACACTGCACCCAATTCTGATTTCTATGGGCGCAGCATCTCCATTCCTGCCATTTGGGCAAACAACTTTGAGTTGAAGCTTCAACTAGTCACTCTGGTGCAAAAGAACTATCAGTTTCATGGACTTGATAAAACTCTTTTTTGGGGTTTATCTTGTATGGATTTTGAGGACTTTATCAATGTTCTTTCACACATATTCGTATAAAAATGCATGATTTTGTGTTCCTTTCCCAACTTTGCTTCATGGATGAAAACATGCCTCTTTCACATTAAATTAGATATATTTGAATCCTCCTCTATTACCATTTGATGCCGTGATCCATTTGTTAAGTGATTCCAGAGTTCTTAGGGCAAGGATGGCTTAGAAGAGAAGAAGGAAGCATGCATAAAGGGAAGGAGCATGGAAAATGAAGTTTTGGAGCTTGAGCAGCGACGTGCACGCGTACCTTGTGCGTACGCGTGGATGCGCGCCACTGGATCGGTGCGGGAAAGCCAACGCTAGAAGCCGGTGCATTCGCGTGGCTCAGCCAAAATCTCATGGACGCATACGCACACTTGACCCTTGCACGTGGATTGTGAAAATCTTAGGGACGCGTACGCGTGCTTTGCACGTACGCGTCGATGCCGCACGTGACTTTTAAAGAGAAAATGTGACTAGCGATTTCAGGGCAGTTACAGACCCTGTTTGGAGCAGAATTCTGGCAGAAAAAGGCATAAGAAAACCAAGGATTGACAGGATCCATATCTATTGACTCATTTTTAGATATTTTTAGTTAGAAGTTACACTTTTATAGAGAGAAAACTCCAACTTCTCTCTAGCTTCTCTCTAGGGTTTAGCTTCTCAAATTTGGAATTCTCTTGTTGAATTTGGTGAGATCTATTGTCAATTCACTTCTACTTTGCTTCCCATTGTAGATCTAGATTCATATACTCTCAAATTAGTTCTTGTTGTTCAAGTTACTTGTGGATCTTAGCTTTTGGATTTTGTTACTTCTATTTCCATTGATACATTGAGGTAATTCAAGTTCTTAGCCTTCACTTGTTTGATTGTTGTTAATCTCTTGTAGCGGATACTTTTGATTTCAAGTCTATTCTCAATTTTACAATGTCTCTCATGAATGCTCTCCAAGTGTTTGAGAAAATGCCAACTTTAACTATGGAGTAAACTTTTCTTGCTTGGCTTATAAGTTGAGACATTGGAGACACTTGAATTATTAATGTCTTTTGTTGATCATCAACTGGAAATTGCTAATTGATTTGCATGTCACTAAAGCTAGACTTCCCTAGGGTTAGACTAGGACTTGTGAATCCAAATTGATTACTTTCACTTGACTTCCCTTTATACTATATGTTAACTAAGTGAAGCAATAACTAATTGTGATTACAATTGATAGAAATAATGATGATAGGAAGTCCAATTCTCACTTCTAGCCAAGGCTTTTATATCATTTGATTTTCATTCACACTACTAGCTTGTTCTTTTCTTAGATGAAACTCCAAACACCAATACACCTTCTAACCAACAATGTGCATCTTGGAGCAATCCTCGGGAGAACGACTCGGAACTCATACTCTCGGTTATTGATTTTAGATTGTTTGATGTGGAATTGGGTGTCAGTTTAGACTATACTACAATTGGATTTATTGATAAATTCTATACCGGCATAAAATCACTCATCAGGACTTCCACCGGAAGATCCAAACAAGTTCCTATCTGACTTTCTGTAGATATGTGACACTGTCAAGAGTAATAGAGTAAATCCAGAAGTCTACAAGCTCATTCTCTTTCCCTTTGCAGTAAGAGACAGAGCAAGGCTATGGCTAGATTCTCAGCCTAAGGAAAAGCCTAGATAGTTGGGAGAAGGTGGTCAATGGATTGTTGATCAAGTTCTTCCCACCTTAAAAGTTGAGCAAGTTTAGGGTGGAAGTATAAACCTTCAGGCAGAAAGAGGGTGAATCCCTCTATGAAGCTTAGGAAAGATACAAGCAACTAATCAGGAAATGTCCTCCTGACATGATCTCAGATTGGACCATGTTAGACATTTTCTATGATAGTCTATCTAAGATGTCTAAGATGGAATTGGACCACTTTGCAGATGGATCCCTCTACCTGAAGAAAATGCCTGAAGAGGCACAAGAGCTTATTGACATGGTTGCTAACAACCAGTATATGTACACTTCTGAAAGGAACCCTATGAACAATGGGACTACTTAGAAGAGAGGCGTCCTTGAAGTAGGCACCTTAGACGCCATCTTGGCTCAAAGAAAGGTCATGTCCTAGCACATCAACATGATCACTCAGCACTTAAGCGGGACGTAGTATTTAGAGGCCTACTGCTTAGAGACGGCCTATGAGGTGGACACTGGTGATAATGCCTGGATGACCATGGAGGAGGTTAACTACATGGGAAACCCCTCCAGAAACTCCAACAGCAATCCCTATTTGAATACTTTCAATCAGGGATAGAGGAACCACCCTAAATTTGGGTGGAAAGATCAACAGAAGCCTCAACAAGGTTTTAGTAACAATTAGGGTGGAATGAACCAAAACATGTTCAATAACAAACCATTCGAAACTTCTTAGCAATAATTAGAGACACCCAGACAGAGTCTCTCTGACTTGGCTGCTATAGTTTCCAACCTCTCCAAGACCATTCATAGTTTCATGGCTGAAACTAGGTCTTCCATTCGGAACTTGGAAATACAGGTTGGTTAGCTGAGCAAGAAGATCCCAAAAATCCCTTCCAACACTCTTCCAAGCAATACAGAGGTAGATTCAAAGGAAGAGTGCAAGGCCCTCATTTTGGAGGTTATGACCAAACCCCAGGAAGAGTCTGCTACTGAGAAGCTCAAGGAAATCAGGGCTCATGAGGAGACTGATAATGTCACCTTGAATGCCCCTATGCTGAGAGAGGAACCTGAAGAATACTCTTCTTCTGAAGAGGATGAGGAGTCCAAAGAAGAGCAAATTGCTCGGTACTTGGCCATCCTTAAGAAACTAAAGGCCAACTCCTCTCATACAGAGGCGTTAGAGGAGGAAGATGAGCCGGTGATACTGGCCAAAGAGTGCAGTGCCTTGGTCTAGAAGAAGCTCCCTCAGAAGCTACCGGATCCCGAATGCTTCCTAATTCCATGTACTATAGAGACCATCACCTTTAAGAAGGCACTATGTAACCTTGGCTCAAGCATCAATCTGATGCCTCTGTCTGTAATGAAGAGGCTAGGAATTCTAGAGGTGCAGTGTGCCACAATCTCATTGGAGATGGCAAACAAAACCCTAAAAAGGGCGTATGGTATGGTGGAGGATGTCCTAGTAAAGGTTGAGGACCTTTACATCCCTGTAGAGTTTGTGATTCTAGACACTGAGGAGGACAGAAATGAATCCATCATCTTTGGAAGGCCTTTTCTAGCCACTACTAAGGCCATAATTGATGTGGAAAGAGGAAAGCTAGTCTTGAGACTACATGAGGATTGCATCTTGTTCAAGATCCCCAACCCTCAATCTCCCTCTGACAGAGGTGGTACTATTGTGCAACACATTGTATTTTAGCCTTCCCTTTCAGTGCAGAGCTTTATAGAGCCCATAGACACCAACTCTAAGTTTGGTGTTGGGAAACCATCATCAAGCACTGGGAAGAAAGGTACTAAAAAGAAGGTAGGCAGGTAGGTGGTAGGCAGCCTGAGTTCTGCAACCTTCTCAGCTAAGTGGCACCCACAGAATCTCCACCTACCCCACCTTCTTTTCTCTCCTACTTTCTAAACCTAGAAACACACACCCAAATTTCCCTCTTCCATATACACCTCACCAACCACATCCACATCACCTTTTCCTATTCCCAACACCCATCATAATCTCCATCATTCAATTTCCACCAACCCCACCCACTTCAAATTCAAACTATTCCCACCCATTCTTCCCTCCCTCATAACCGAACCCTATCCCTCGCACCCCTATAAATACCCCTTCATTCATCTCATTATCCTCACACCCCAACACTCTCTTCATCTCACCTTATACACTCCACACCCTACTTTCCCTTTCTCACTCACCACTTGGCCGAAGGCTTCTGTCCCTTTCCTCTCTATATTTCTTCTTCGTTCTACTCCCTTCTTCTCTTTTTATTACTATTTGCTCGAGGACGAGCAAAGTTCTTAAGTTTGGTGTTGCAAAAGATTTGCTTTTTGACTTCTACCACTTCTAAGTATGGCACCAAAGACAAGTGAAGCCTCAAGGAAGAGAAAGGAAAAGGCTCCCACTTCTTCTTCCGAACAATGAGAATCATGGAGATTCCTCACTAGAGCCCACCAAGATCACTTTTATGCTGTGGTGAGGCATAAAAGGGTGTTTCCTGGGTCCCCTCTAAGCTCAAGGAGGATGAGTATCCAGAAATCCTTGAAAAAATCTGGATAAGGGACTGGGAAATTCTAGCCCATCCAATCTCAGTTGTTGGCACACTAATGGTGCAAGAATTCTATGCCAACGCTTGGGTCACAATGGGGCATGACATGAGCGTGAACCCACAACCCAAGAACTACCGCACCATGGTTCGAGAGCAACTCTTGGACTTCAGCCCGAAAAGTGTGAGTTTTGCATTGCAATTGCGTTAATTGTAAGGTGACCTACACTCCTACACAAAAAGGTCAACTCTGATAAGAGGTTGGAGCAAGTGCTCATAGACATCTGTGTGGAGGGAGCCCAACGGAGGCTAGATGCACATGGCAAGCCCTACCATCTAAGTAGGCTTGACCTCAAGCCAGTGGCGAGAGGATGGTTGGAGCTTGTTGATAAACTCCAATTTTGTGGTTTATCTTATGTTAAATTTAGAGGATTTTATCAACTTATCTCACATTTATTCAATGAAATAGCATGGTTTTGTGAATTTATCCTAATTTATGCTTAAGAGTGAAAACATGCTTTTTAGGATTTAAAATTGCTCAATTTAATTCACTTTAATTCCATTCGATGCCTTGATATATTTGTTAAGTGATTTCAGGTTTAAAAGGCAAAGATTGGGTTGAAAAAATGAAGAAAAAGCATGCAAAAATGGAGAATTCATGAAGAAATGAGATTTTGGTAATCTGCCAGTGACGCATGTACGTGGCCCATGCGTGCGCGTGGGAAGGAAATCTGCCAATGACGTGTGTACATGGCCCACGAGTACGCGTGGTAAAGAAAGTTGCCAGTGATGCGTACGCATGACCCATGCGTACGCGTGACAAGCGGCACGTGAATTCATTAAAGGCAATACGCTGGGGCGATTTTTGAGCTCAAGGAGGCCCAAATCCAACTCATTTCTGATGCTTTTGAACCTAAGAATTGGAAGGGAATGGGGGGAGGGGTAGTCATAGTTTAGTTTTCATCATGTTTTAGGTTAGAATTCTAGAGAGAGAAGCTCTCCCTTCTCTCTAGAATTTAGGGTAGTTTAGGTCAAATTTTCTTAGATCCAACTTTTAATTCTTGTTTTTAGTTCAACTCTCTATATATTTTATTGTTCTATTGTCTCAATCTTCTTAGCTTTCCTTGTTAATTTCCTTATTTTGCCATTTTTACTTTCATGAAATCTTGTAGATTTTGATTCTCTTTTAATTCAATTTTATGTTTCCATGTCTTTTTTATGTTTATCTTAGTTGCTATTGTTGATTTCTTGTTTGTATTTGTTATAGTTTTTATTAATTCTTGTATTTTATGATGTTTACCTTTATTTCACTCTAGGTGTTTAATGAAATGTTTTCACTAGTTATAGAGTAGTTTTCTATACTCTTAGCCTAGGCTAAGGGAATTGGGTGACCTTGAGTCATTAGGTCTGATTGAATTGGTGATTTGAGAACCCTTAGTGGTTAATTTCATACCCATTAACACTAGCCTACTACTAAGTGAATTAGTAGCTAGGTTGGGACTTATGGGTTAATGTTGATCAAGCCTGTTTAACTTACTTCAAGCATAGAAGTAGACTTGATGGGTTGGTCCCTCATAATTATCAATATGTGGTTGTTAGACAAGGATGGTGATCTCAATTTCTATGCCTTAGCCAAGAGTTCTTTTTCTTTCCTTTAATAGTTAATTGTCATTTACTTTCTTGTTATTTACTTTTCTTGTCAATCATCAAATCAAAACCCCCTTGTTCCTTCATAGCCAATAATTGATCACTTCGTTGCAATTCCTTGTGAGACGACCCCAGGTTTAAATAGTTCGGTTTTTATTGGGGTTTGTACTTGTGACAAACAAATTAAAAGTTTGATGGAGAGTTATTAGTTGGTTTGGAACTATGCTTACAATGAAGTAATTATTTTCTATAAGAGAAATTCTAGACCGACAATAATTCTAGACATCAAGTTTTTGACGCTGTTGCCGGGGAATTGCAATGGTGTTATATTATTGGTTATAGTGAATACGTGAATATTGTGCATATGTTTAGAACTTTGTTTAGGTTTAGAACTTTGTTGTTTATTTTTGCATGTTTGTTAGTTTTTGTTAGGTTTAGAACTTTGTTGTTTATTTTTGTTAGCTTTTGTTTTTATTTGCCACTATGAATTCTCACACTTCTGGTTATGAGTGTGGTTACAACTATGTTGTAGAGATTGGGAATTACAATGACAACATGCATCAAGGATGGAACAATCGAAGATGGGAGGAGCCTTGATGCACCATTATTTCGTGATACATTTTATGTTGAATTGAGTGGATTTTATCAACTTTTCTCACATTTATTCAATGAAATGGCATGGTTTCATGAGTTTCTCCTAATTTGTGCTTAAGAGTGAAAACATGCTTTTTAGGCCTTTAATTTGCTAGTTTTAATTCACCTTTGATTCCACTAGATGCCTTGATGTGTTTGTTAGTGAATTCAGGTTGAAAAGGCTAGGAATGGTGATGCACCACTATTTCGTGGTATATTTTGTACTTAATTGAGTGGATTTTATCCACTAAACTCACACTTATTCATATAATTCGCATGTTTTACATTTTCCTTCCTAATTTTGTGCTATGATTGAAAACATGCTTTT
Organism: Arachis ipaensis; assembly: GCF_059453495.1. Taxonomy (NCBI): domain Eukaryota; kingdom Viridiplantae; phylum Streptophyta; class Magnoliopsida; order Fabales; family Fabaceae; genus Arachis; species Arachis ipaensis. Next base: position 53,711,875 of record NC_142435.1, on the reverse strand, counting down.
TTGGCCTTAAATTAATAATTATTATAATTCGTTGCCTTGATATGTGCGTTAAGTGTTTTCAGGCCTTATGGGGGCAGGAATGGCTTAGAGGATGGAAACGAAGCTTGCAAAAATGGAAGGAACACAAGAAATAAAGAAGACAACTAGCGAGGATCGATGCGTGTGCGTACCTGACGCGTACGCATGAATTGGAGTTTGCACGACGATGCGTGTGCGTACCTAATGCATACGTGGTGCACGGAATTGTGATTCACACTTTTCACAACTCTGCACAACTAACCAGCAAGTGCACTGGGTCGTCCAAGTAATACCTTACGTGAGTAAGGGTCGATCCCACGGAGATTATCGGCTTGAAGCAAGCTATGGTTATTTTGTAATTCTTAGTCAGGAAATCAATGATAAGAGTGATTATATTTATGAAGAGTAAAAAGCATAAATTAAATAATACTTGTTATGCAGCAATGGAGAATATGTTGGAGTTTTGGAGATGCTTTGTCTTCTGAATCTCTGCTTTCCTACTGTCATCTTCTTCACGCACGCAAGGCTCCTTCCATGGCAAGCTGTATGTTGGTGGATTACCGTTGTCAATGGCTACCATCCGTCCTCTCAGTGAAAAAGGTCCATGTACATGGCTAATCATCTGTCGGTTCTCACTTGTCATGGAATAGGATCCATTGATCCTTTTGCCTCTGTCACTACGCCCAGCACTCGCGAGTTTGAAGCTCGTTACAGTCATCCCTTCCCGGATCCTACTCAGAATACCACAGACAAGGTTTAGACTTTCCAGATCTCAAGAATGCTGCCAATGGATTCTAGCTTATACCACGAAGACTCTAGTCTCACGGATCTGAAAGTTCTATTATCAGGAGAGGCAATCAAACTCATGAGCCAGGAACCCAAGAGATATTCATTCAATCTAAGGTAGAACGGAGGTGGTTGTCAGGCACGCGTTCATAGGTTGAGAATGGTAATGAGTGTCACGGATCATCACATTCATCATATTGAAGTGCGAATGAATATCTTAGATAGAAACAAGCGTGTTTGAATAGAAAACAGAAATAGTTGCATTAATTCATTGAGACACAGCAGAGCTCTTCACCCCCAACAATGGAGTTTAGAAACTCATACCATCTAAGATACAAAGTTCAGATCTAAAAATGTCATGAGATACAAAATAAATCTCTAAAAGTTGTTTAAATACTAAACTAGTAACCTAGGTTTACAGAAAATGAGTAAACTACGATAGATAGTGTAGAAATCCACTTCCGGGACCCACTTGGTGTGTGCTGGGGTTGAGACTTGAGTTTTACACGTGCATAAACTGTTTCTGGAGTTAAACGCCAGGTTGTAGCCTGTTTTGTGCGTTTAACTCCAACTTGTAACCTGTTTCTGGCGTTTAACGCCAGAATGGAACATGGAACTGGCGTTGAATGCCAGGTTACGTCATTTATCTTTGAGCAAAGTATGGACTATTATATATTGCTGGAAAGCCCTGGATGTCTACTTTTGAACACAATTGAGAGAGCGCCATTTGGGTTTTTATAGCTCCAGAAAATCCACTTTGAGTGCAGGGAGGTCAGAATCCAACAGCATCTGTAGTCCTTTTTCAGCCTCAGAATCAGATTTTTGCTCAGGTCCCTCAATTTCAGCTAGAAATGACCTGAAATCATAGAAAAACACACAAACTCATAGTAAAGTCCAGAAATGTGATTTTTATTTAAAAACTAATAAAAATATATTAAAAACTAACTAAATCATACTAAAAACTACATAAAAACAATGCCAAAAAGCGTACAAATTATCCGCTCATCACAACACCAAACTTAAATTGTTGCTTGTCCCCAAGCAACTGAAAATCAAATATGATAAAAAGAAGAGAATATACTATAAATCCCAAAATATCAATGAAACTTAGCTCCAATCAGATGAGCGGGACTAGTAGCTTTTTGCCTCTGAACAATTTTGGCATCTCACTTTATCCTTTGAAGTTCAGAATGATTGGCATCTATAGGAACTCAGAATTCAGATAGTGTTATTGATTCTCCTAGTTCAGTAAGTTGATTCTTGAACACAGCTAATTTATGAGTGTTGGCCGTGGCCCTAAGCACTTTGTTTTCCAGTATTACCACTGGATACATAAATGCCACAGACACATAATTGGGTGAACATTTTCAGATTGTGACTCAGCTTTGCTAAAGTCCCCAATTAGAGGTGTCCAGGGTTCTTAAGCACACTCTGTTTTTGCTTTGGACCTCGACTTTAACTGCTCAGTCTTAAGCTTTTGACTTGAGACCTTCACGCCACAAACACATGGTTAGGGACAGCTTGGTTTAGCCGCTTAGGCCAGGATTTTATTCCTTTGGGCCCTCCTATCCACTGATGCTCAAAGCCTTGGATCCCTTTTACCCTTGCCTTTTGGTTTTAAGGGCTATTGGCTTTTTCTGCTTGCTTTTTTTTCGCAAGCTTTTCTCTATTCACTGGTTTTTCTTGCTTCAAGAATCATTTTTATGATTTTTCAGATCATCAAATAACATTTCTCCTTTTTCATCATTCTTTCAAGAGCCAACAATTTTAACATTCATAAACAACGAATTCAAAAGACATATGCACTGTTTAAGCATTCATTCAGAAAACAAAAAGTATTGTCACCACATCAAAATAATTAAACTAGTTTCAAGGATGAATTCGAAATCATGTACTTCTTGTTCTTTTGTGATTAAAAACATTTTTCATTTAAGAAAGGTGATGGATTCATAGGGCATTCATAACTTTAAGGCATGGACTCTAATCTTTATTCATTATTTAATAGAAATAATATAAAATAGGCATAAAAGCAGACAATCAGTAATAAAAGAGAGGAAATTAAAGACATAAAGACAAATGACTCTAATTCTAATACTCATGTACTCTTAAAAATGGATAAAATTTTATCACAGACTTAGGACTCAACAACCTTTATTTTGGGAGGTAGATGCCTCTTTGGTCTGTGGGGTGCTTGGCCCTTCCAGAGATAGCTTCTGGCATTTTAGTTCCTTCAGTTCACGCCCTTGCTCTTCTTGTTCCTTAAGCAGTTTGCAGAGCATGTTGTTTTGATTTTGCTGTTCTTCCTTCAGTTGATCCACAGCTTCTTGCAACTTGGTGATGGATACTTCTAGGCTCCCTGATGAGCGGATAATTTATACACTTTTTGGCATTGTTTTTAGTATGTTTTTAGTAGAATCTAGTTACTTTTAGGGATGTTTTCATTAGTTTTTATGTTAAATTCACATTTCTGAAATTTACTAGGAGTTTGTGTGTTTTTCTATAATTTCAGGTATTTTCTGGCTGAAATTGAGGGACTTGAGCAAAAATCAGATTCAGAGGTTGAGGAAGGACTGCTGATGCTGTTGGATTCTGACCTCCCTGTACTCAAAATGGATTTTCTGGAGCTACAGAACTCAAAATGGTGCGCTTCCAATTGCGTTGGAAAGTAGACATCCAGGGCTTTCCAGGAATATATAATAAACCATACTTTGCCCAGGTTTAGACGACGAAAACTGGCATTCAATGCTAGCTCTCTGCCCAATTCTGGCGTCCAGCACCAGAAACAAGTTGCAAAGTGGAGTTGAACGCCCAAAATGGCACAAAAGCTGGCGTTCAACTCCAAGAATGACCTCTCCATGTATAGAGTTTCTACACTCCATAGATTAAGGTGTGGAGCTCTGCTGTTCCTCAAAGATTAATGCAAAGTACTACTGTTTTCTATTCAATTCAACTTATTTCGCTTCTAAGATATTCATTCGCACTTCAACCTGAATGTGATGAACGTGACAATCATCATCATTCCCTATGAACGCGTGCCAGACAACCACTTCCGTTCTACATTAGATTAAATGAGTATCTCTTAGATCTCTTAATCAGAATCTTCGTGGTATAAGCTAGATTGATGGCGGCATTCATGAGAGTCCGGAAAGTCTAAACCTTGTCCGTGGTATTCCGAGTAGGACTCTGGGATTGAATGATTATGACAAACTTCAAACTCGCAAGTGCTGGGCATAGTGACAGACGCAAAAGGATAGTAAATTCTATTCCAGTATGATCGATAACCTCAAAGATGATTAGCCATGCAGTGACAGCGCATCGGACCATTTTCACAGAGAGGAATAGGATGCAACCATCGACAAGGGTGATGCCTCCAGACGATTAGCCGTGCTGTGACAGAGCATTTGGACCATTTTACCAAGAGGATTGAAAGTAGCCATTGGCACCGGTGACATCCTTACAAAAAGCCAGCCATAGAAAGGAGTAAGACTGATTGGATCAAGACAGCAGGAAAGCAGAGGTTCAGAGGAACGAAAGCATCTCTATGCGCTTATCTGAAATTCTCACCAATGATTTACATAAGTATTTCTATCCTTATTTTATTATATTATCCTTTTTCGAGAACTCCATAATTATTTTATATCTGCCTGACTGAGATTTACAAGGTGACCATTTCTTGCTTCATACCAACAATCTCCGTGGGATCGACCCTTACTCACGTAAGGTTTATTACTTGGACGACTCAGTGCACTTGCTGGTTAGTTGTATCGAAGTTGTGACAAATTATGAATTGAGATTAGAGCACCAAGTTTTTGGAGCCATTACTAGAGATCACAATTTCGTGCACCAAGTTTTTGGCGCCGTTGCCGGGGATTGTTCGAGTTTTCGACAAGCTTTTGGTCCGGTAACATCAGTGCCAAATTTTGATCCGGCAACAACACCAAGTTTTTGGCGCCGTTGCCGGGGATTGTTCGAGTTTGGACAACTGACGGTTCATCTTGTTGCTCAGATTAGGTAATTTTCTTTTTGTTTTATTTTCAAAAATTTTTTCAAAAATCTTTCAAAATTTTCTCCTTTGTTTTCAAAAAAATTTTAAAATAAAAATGTTTTCAAAAATATATTTTTTTCAGAATTTTTAAGAATGAATTCTAGTGTTTCGTGAAGCATGTTGAAGCCTGGCTGGCTGTAGGGCATGTTAGGCGTGTCATGTCTGAGTTACATACTAAAGCTTGGCTGGCTATTAAGCCATGCCTGACCCTTTGATTGGAGCTTTAGACTAAAGAGCATAAGATTCCTGGAATTCATATTAAAAATTTTGAAATCCTTATTTTTCTTTTTCAAATAATTTTCGAAAAATCCAAAAAAAAAATTAGAAAATCATAAAAATAAAAAATATTTCATGTTTCTTGTTTGAGTCTTGAGTCAAGTTGAAAGTTTGGTGTCAATTGCATATTCATCTTGCATTTTTCGAAAATTGCATTCATGCATTGCATTCATAGTGTTCTTCATGATCTTCAAGTTGTTCTTGATAAATCTTCTTATTTGATCTTGATGTTTTCTTGTTTTGCATCTTTTCTTGTTTTACATGTGCATTTTTGCATCCATAGAGTCTAAACATCAAAGATTTCTAAGTTTGGTGTCTTGCATGCTTTTTTTGTATATAAAATTTTCAAAAATATGTTCTTGATGTTCATCATGATCTTCATAGTTTTCTTGGTGTTCATCTTGACATTCATAGCATTCTTGCATGCATTCATTGTTTGGATCCAAAATTTTCATGCATTGCATCATTTTCATGTTTTTCTCTCTCATCATTAAAAATTCAAAAAAATAAAAAAAATATCTTCCTCTTTTTCTCTCATAAATTTTCGAAAATTAGATTTGACTTTTTCAAAAATTTTTAAAATCTAGTTGCTTCTTATGAGTCAAATCAAATTTTCAATTTAAAAATCTTATCTTTTTCAAAATCTTTTTCAAAAATCAAATCTTTTTCATTTTTCTTAGTTATTTTCGAAAATTAAAAAAATATTTTTCAAAAATCTTTTCTTAATTTTATCTCATAATTTTCGAAAATAACATCATCAATTAATGTTTTGATTCAAAAATTTCAAGTTTGTTACTTGCTTGTTAAGAAAGATTCAAACTTTGAGTTATAGAATCATATCTTGTGATTTCTTGTGAATCAAGTCATTAATTGTGATTTTAAAAATCAAATCTTTTTCAAAACTAATTTCAATCATATCTTTTCAAAAATATCTTCTTATCTTATCTTTTTCAAAATTTGATTTTAAAATATCTTTTCTAACTTCCTAACTTCTTATCTTTTCAAAATTTGTTTCAACTAACTAACTAACTTTTTGTTTGTTTCTTATATTTTTCAAAATTACCTAACTAACTCTCTCTCTCTAATTTTCGAAAATATCTTCCCTCTTTTTCAAAAATTTCTTTTTAATTAACTAATTATTTTAATTTTTGATTTTTATTTTCGAAAATTACTAACCTTTTTCAAAAACTATTTTCGAAAATCACTAACTCTTTTTCAAAAATTATTTTTGAAATTTTCCCTCTCCCATCTTATTCTATTTATTTATTCATCCACTAACATCTCTTCCTCACCAAAAATCCGAACTCCCTCTCTCTTTCTGAGTTCAGATTTTCTTCTTCTTTTCTTCTACTCACAAGGGACCTCTATACTGTGGTATAAAGGATCCCTATTATTATTATTATTATTATTTCTGTGCCCGCTTCTTTGTCATATGAACAGGAGCAAGGACAAGAATATTCTTGTTGAAGCAGATCCAGAACCTGAAAGGACTCTGAAGAAGAAATTAAGAGAAGCTAAAATACAACAATCCAGAGATAACCTTACAGAAATTTTCGAATAGGAGGAGGAGATGGCAGCCGAAAATAATAATAATGCAAGGACAATGCTCGGTGACTTTACTGCACCTAATTCCAATTTACATGGAAGAAGCATCTCCATTCCTGCCATTGGAGCAAACAATTTTGAGCTGAAACCTCAGCTAGTTTCTCTGATGCAGCAGAACTGCAAGTTTCATGGACTTCCATCTAAAGATCCTTTTCAGTTCTTAACTGAATTCTTGCAGATCTGTGATACTGTTAAGACTAATGGAGTAGATCCTGAAGTCTACAGGCTCATGCTTTTCCCTTTTGTTGTAAGAGACAGAGCTAGAGTGTGGTTGCACTCTCAACCCAGAGATAGCCTGAACTCTTGGGATAAGCTGGTCACGGCTTTCTTAGCCAAGTTCTTTCCTCCTCAAAAGCTGAGCAAGCTTAGAGTGGATGTTCAGACCTTCAGATAGAAGGAAGGTGAATCCCTCTATGAAGCTTGGGAGAGATACAAGCAACTGACCAAAAAGTGTCCTTCTGACACGCTTTCAGAATGGACCATCCTAGATATATTCTATGATGGTTTATCTGAGCTATCAAAGATGTCATTGGATACTTCTGCAGGTGGATCCATTCACCTAAAGAAAACGCCTGCAGAAGCTCAAGAACTCATTGACATGGTTGCTAATAACCAGTTCATGTACACTTCTGAGAGGAATCCTGTGAATAATGGGACGCCTATGAAGAAGGGAGTTCTTGAAATTGATACTCTGAATGCCATATTGGCTCAGAACAAAATATTGACTCAGCAAGTCAATATGATTTCTCAGAGTCTGAATGGAATGCAAGCTGCATCCAACACTACTCAAGAGGCATCTTCTGAAGAAGAAGCTTATGATCCTGAAAACCCTACAATAGCAGAGGTGAATTACTTAGGTGAAACTTATGGAAACACCTATAATCCATCATAGAAAAATCATCGAAATCTCTCATGGAAGGATCAACAAAAGCCTCAACAAGGCTTTAATAATGGTGGAAGATACAGGTTTAACAATAGTAAACCTTCTCCATCATCCACTCAGCAACTGACAGAGAACTCTAAACAAAATACTTCTAATCTAGCAAACTTAGTCTCTGATCTGTCCAAGGCCACTATAAGTTTCATGAATGAAACAAGGTCTTCCATTAGAAATTTGGAAGCACAAGTGGGCCAGCTGAGTAAAAGGATCACTGAAATCCCTCCTAGTACTCTCCCAAGCAATACAGGAGAAAATCCAAAAGGAGAGTGCAAGGCCATTGACATAACCACCATGGCCGAACCTGTAAGGGAAGGAGAGGACGTGAATACCAAGGAGGAAGACCTCCTGGGACGTCCAGTGATCAATAAGGAGTTTCCCTCTGAGGAACCAAAGGAATCTGAGACTCACCTAGAGACCATAGAGATTCCATTGAACCTCCTTATGCCATTCATGAGCTCTAATGAGTATTCCTCTTCTGAAGAGAATGAGGATGTTACTGAAGAGTAAGCTGCCAAGTTCCTTGGTGCAATCATGAAGCTGAATGCCAAATTATTTGGCATTGATACTTGGGAAAATGAACCTTCCTTGTTCACCAATGAACTAAGTGATCTGGATCAACTGACATTGCCTCAGAAGAAACAGGATCCTGGAAAGTTCTTAATACCTTGTACCATAGGCACCATGATCTTTAAGGCTCTGTGTGACCTTGGTTCAGGGATAAACCTCATGCCTCTCTCTGTAATAGAGAAACTGGGAATCTATGGGGTGCAAGCTGCTAAAATCTCATTAGAGATGGCAGACAACTCAAGAAAATAGGCTTATGGACAAGTAGAGGATGTGTTAGTAAAGGTGGAAGGCCTTTACATCCCTGCTGATTTCATAGTCCTAGATAATAGAAAGAAAGAGGATGAATCCATCATCCTAGGAAGACCTTTCCTAGCCACAGCAAGAGCTGTGATTGATGTGGACAGAGGAGAATTGATCCTTCAATTGAATGAGGACAACCTTGTGTTTACAACTCAAGGATCTCTCTCTGCATCCATGGAGAGGAAGCATAAAAAGCTTCTCTCAAAGCAGAGTCAACCAAAGCCCCCACAGTCAAACTCTAAGTTTGGTGTTAGGAGGCCACAACCAAACTCTAAGTTTGGTGTCAAACCCCCATATCCAAACTCTAAGTTTGGTGTTGGGAGGTCTCAGCAAAGCTCTGCACATCTGTGAGGCTCCATGAGAGCCCACTGTCAAGCTATTGACATTAATGAAGCGCTTGTTGGGAGGCAACCCAATGTCTATTTATCTAATTTTCATTGTCTTTCATGTTTTATTAGGTTCATGATCATGTGGAGTCACAAAATAAATATAAAAATTGAAAACGGAATCAAAAACAGCAGAAGAAAAATCACACCCTGGAGGAAGACCTTACTGGCGTTTAAACGCCAGTAAGAAGCATGTTTTGGGCGTTCAACGCCAGAACAGAGCATGGTTCTGGCGTTGAACACCAGAAATGGGCAGCATCTGGGCGTTTGAAAGCCAGAAATGCACCCTGGAGAAGAGCTGGCGCTGAACGCCCAGAACAAGCATGGTTCTGGCGTTCAACGCCAGAAATGGGCAACAAATGGGCGTTCAACACCCAGAACAAGCACCAATCTGGCGCTGAACGCCCAGAGTTGTGTGCAAGGGCATTTTTCATGCCTAATTTGGTGCAAGGTTGTAAATCCTTGAACACCTCAGGATCTGTGGACCCCACAGGATCCCCACCTACCTCCACTCACTTTTTTTCACCCCTCTTTCACACAATCCCATAAACACTCTTCCCCAAAACCCTTCACCAATCACCTCAATCTCTCTTCTCCATCACCTCTTCACCACTCATATCCATCCACTCTTCCCCATAAACCTACCTTATAAACCCCACCTACCTTCAAAATTCAAAATCAATTTCCCATCCAAACCCACCTTAAATGGCCGAACTTACCCCCCTCCCTTCCCTATATATAACCCTCCATTCTTCCTCATTTTCACACAACACAACCCTCTTTTCTCTTCTTGGCCGAAACACACCCCCCTCCTCTCCATATTTTCTTCTTCTTCTTCATCTATTCTTTCCTCTCTTGCTCAAGGGCGAGCAAAATTCTAAGTTTGGTGTGGTAAAAGCATAAGCTTTTTGTTTTTCCATTACCATTGATGGCACCTAAGACCGGAGAATCCTCTAGAAAAGGAAAAGGGAAGACAAAAGCTTCCACCTCCGAGTCATGGGAGATGGAAAGATTCATCTCCAAAGCTCATCAAGACCACTTCTATGATGTTGTGGCCAAGAAGGTGATCCCTGAGGTCCCTTTCAAACTCAAGAGAAATTAGTATCTGGAGATCCGACATGAAATCCAAAGAAGAGGTTGGGAAGTTCTAACAAACTCCATCCAACAAGTCGGCATCCTAATGGTTCAAGAGTTCTATGCCAATGCATGGATCACTAGGAACCATGATCAAAGTAAGAACCCGAATCCAAAGAATTATGTTACAATGGTTCGGGGGAAATACTTAGATTTTAGCCCGGAGAATGTGAGGTTGGCGTTTAACTTGCCTATGATGCAAGGAGATGAACGCCCCTACACTAGAAGGGTTAACTTTAATCAAAGGTTGGACCAAGTCCTCATGGACATATGTATGGAAGGAGCTCAATGGAAGATTGACTCCAAAGGCAAGCCGGTTCAACTGAGAAGACTGGACCTCAAGCCTGTGGCTAGAGGATGGTTGGAGTTCATCCAACGCTCCATCATCCCCACCAGCAACCGATCTGAAGTTACTGTGGATCGGGCCATCATGATCCATAGCATCATGATTGGAGAGGAAGTAGAAGTTCATGAAGTCGTCTCCCTTGAACTCTACAAAATAGCCAAAAAGCCCTCCCCTGGGGCAAGGCTAGCTTTCCTTCATCTTATCTGCCATCTATGTTACTCAGCTGGAGCTTTCATAGAAGGAGACATTCACATTGAGGAAGAGAAGCCCATCACTAAGAAAAAGATGGAGCAAGCAAGAGAGCCCATTCATGGAACTCAAGAGGCGCAGGAAGCTCATCACCATGAGATCCCAGAGATGCCTCAAATGAATTTTCCTCCACAAAACTATTGGGAGCAAATCAACACCTCCCTAGGAGAATTAAGTTCCAACATGGGACAACTAAGGGTGGAACATCAAGAGCACTCCATCATCCTTCATAAAATAAGAGAAGATCAAAAAGCAATGAGGGAGGAGCAACAAAGACAAGGAAGAGACATAGAAGAGCTCAAGGACATCATTGGTTCCTCAAGAAGGAAACATCACCATCACTAAGGTGGACTCATTCCTTGTTCTTACATTCCCTGTTTTTCGTTTTCTCTATGTTAAGTGCTTATCTATGTTTGTGTCTTATTACATGATCATTAGTAGTAGTAACTATGTCTTAAAGTTATGAATGTCCTATGAATCCATCACCTCTCTTAAATGAAAAATGTTTTAATTCAAAAGAACAAGAAGTACATGAGTTTCGAATTTATCCTTGAACTTAGTTTAATTATATTGATGTGGTGACAATGCTTCTTGTTTTCTGAGTGAATGCTTGAATAGTGCATATGTCTTTTGAAGTTGTTGTTTAAGAATGTTAAATATGTTGGCTCTTGAAAGAATGATGACAAGGAGACATGTTATTTGATAATCTGAAAAATCATAAAAATGATTCTTGAAGTAAGAAAAAGCAAAAAAGAACAAAGCTTGCAGAAAAAAAAAAGAAAAAAAAATAGCAAAAAAAAAAATAGAAAGAAAAAAGAAAAAGCAAGCAGAAAAAGCCAAAAGCTCTTAAAACCAAGAGGCAAGAGCAAAAAGCCAATAACCCTTAAAACCAAAAGGCAAGGGTAATAAAAAGGATCCCAAGGCTTTGAGCATCAGTGGATAGGAGGGCCTAAAGGAATAAAATTCTGGCCTAAGCGGGTAAACCAAGCTGTCTCTAACCATGTGCTTGTGGCGTGAAGGTGTCAAGTGAAAACTTGAGACTGAGCGGTTAAAGTCAAGGTCCAAAGCAAAAAAAGAGTGTGCTTAAGAACCCTGGACACCTCTAATTGGGGACTTTAGCAAAGCTGAGTCACAATCTGAAAAGGTTCACCCAATTATATGTCTGTGGCATTTATGTATCCGGTGGTAATACTGGAAAACAAAGTGCTTAGGGCCACGGCCAAGACTCATAAAATAGCTGTGTTCAAGAATCATCATACTGAACTAGGACAATCAATAACACTATTTGAACTCTGAATTCCTATAGATGCCAATCATTCTGAACCTCAATGGATAAAGTGAGATGCCAAAACTATTCAAGAGGCAAAAAGCTACAAGTCCCGCTCATCTGATTGAAGCTATGTTTCATTGATAGTTTGGAATTTATAATATATTCTCTTCTTTTTATCCTATTTGATTTTTAGTTGCTTGGGGACAAGCAACAATTTATGTTTGGTGTTGTGATGAGCGGATAATTTATACGCTTTTTGGCATTATTTTTAGTATGTTTTTAGTAGAATCTAGTTACTTTTAGGGATGTTTTCATTAGTTTTTATGTTAAATTCACATTTCTGGACTTTACTATGAGTTTGTGTGTTTTTCTATAATTTCAGGTATTTTTTGGCTGAAATTGAGGGACTTGAGCAAAAATCAGATTCAGAGGTTGAAGAAGGACTGCTGATGCTGTTGGATTCTGACCTCCCTGCACGCAAAATGGATTTTCTGGAGCTACAAAACTCAAAATGGTGCGGTTCCAATTGCGTTGAAAAGTAGACATCCAGGGATTTCCAGCAATATATAATTGTCTATACTTTGCCTAAGTTTAGATGATGCAAACTGGCGTTCAACGCCAGCTCTCTGCCCAATTCTGTTGTCCAGCGCCAAAAACAAGTTGCAAAGTGGAGTTCAACGCCCAAAATGGCACAAAAGCTGGCGTTCAACTCCAAGAATGACCTCTCCACGTGTAGACTTCAAGCTCAGCCCAAGCACACACCAAGTGGGCCCCGGAAGTGGATTTATGCATCAATTACTTACTTTTGTAAACCCTAGTAGCTAGTTTATTATAAATAGAACTTTTTACTATTGTATTAGACATATTTTGATCATTTTTAGATCTCTAGACCTCCATGGGAGGCTGGCCACTCGGCCATGCTTACCCTCTATTATGACTTATGTATTTTCATACGGTAGGGTTTCTGCACTCCATAGATTAAGGTGTGGAGCTCTGCTGTTCCTCAAAGATTAATGCAAAGTACTACTGTTTTCTATTCAATTCATCTTATTTCGCTTCTAAGATATTCATTTGCACTTCAACCTGAATGTGATGAACGTGACAATCATCATCATTCCCTATGAACGCGTGCCTGACAACCACTTCCGTTTTACATTAGATTGAATGAGTATCTCTTAGATCACTTAATCAGAATCTTCGAGGTATAAGCTAGATTGATGGCGGCATTCATGAGAGTCTGGAAAGTCTAAACCTTGTCCGTGGTATTCCGAGTAGGACTCTGGGATTGAATGACTGTGACGAACTTCAAACTCGCAAGTGCTGGGCATAGTGACAGACGCAAAAGGATAGTAAATTCTATTCCAGTATGATCGAGAGCCTCAAAGATGATTAGCCATGCAGTGACAGTGCATCGGACCATTTTCACAGAGAGGAATAGGATGCAACCATCGACAAGGGTGATGCCTCCAGACAATTAGCCGTGCTGTGACAGAGCATTTGGACCATTTTCTCGAGAGGATTGAAAGTAGCCATTGGCACCGGTGACATCCTTACAAAAAGCCAGCCATAGAAATGAGTAAGACTGATTGGATGAAGACAGCAGGAAAGCAGAGGTTCAGAGGAACGAAAGCATCTCTATGCGCTTATCTGAAATTCTCACCAATGATTTACATAAGTATTTCTATCCTTATTTTATTATATTATCCTTTTTCGAAAACTCCATAATTATTTTATATCCGCCTAACAGAGATTTACAAGGTGACCATAGCTTGCTTCATACCAACAATCTCCGTGGGATCGACCCTTACTCACGTAAGGTTTATTACTTGGACGACCCAGTGCACTTGCTGGTTAGTTGTATCGAAGTTGTGACAAATTATGAATTGAGATTAGAGCACCAAGTTTTTGGAGCCATTATCAGAGATCACAATTTCGTGCACCACTCCCCCAGTATTCAATTTGAGGGATTTCTGGGAGGAACTCCTGTGCTCTCCTCTTGATGGGGTCGTCCTGCACTTGTTGTCCTTCCATTGACTTTTTGGTGATTGGTTGCTCAACTGAGATATACTCATCTACTCCCATCTTTACCGCAGCATCTTTACATATCAGAGAGATTAAGCTTGGATAAGCCAATCTGGCATCTTTGGAGTTCTTGTTTGCAATTGTGTAAAGCTCACAAGAAATCAGCTGATGAACTTCCACTTCTTTTCCCAACATAATGCAATGAATCATCAATGCTCTTTTGATGGTGACTTCAGAGCGTTTGCTGGTGGGCAGTATAGAGTGCCCAATGAAGTCCAGCCAGCCTCTGGCGACTGGTTTGAGATCTCCTCTCTTGAGTTAGTTTGGGACACCCTTTGTGTTGGTTGTCCATTGGGCTCCAGGGAGGCATATGTCCTCTAGAATTTTGTCCAAGCTCTTATTTGGTCTCATCATTCTCCTATTAAAGGAGTCTGGGTCATCTTGCAGTTGAGGCAGCTTGAAGATCTCTCTTATTTTGTCAGGGTGGAGGTGAACAATCTTCCCTCTGACTAGAGTTCGATAGTCATAGAATGCGGTTTCAGCTATTCTCTGCCTGTCTCTCTGCCACAGATTAGAGTAGAATTCCTGAACCATGTTTCTTCCCACCTTTGTCTCAGGATTAGCTAGGATTTCCCAGCTCCTGTTTCGAATTTGCTCTTGGATCTCCGGATATTCGTCTTCTTTCAGATCGAATTTAACTTCCGGGATCACTGACCTTAGACCCATTATTTTGTAGTAATAGTCTGAATGTTCTTTGGTTAAGAACTTCCCTTGATTCCAAAGTGGTTTCGGAATATTCTCTTTCTTGCCTCTTAAGGTGGTTTGTTTTCCCTTAGGAGCCATGATCTTGGTGGGTGTTGGCTTAGTGATCACGGATAAACACACCAAACTTAGAGGTTTGCTTGTCCTCAAACAAAAGAAAGGAAAGGAGAGGGATATAGAGAGAGCCAAGTTCGAATTATGGAGGAGAGGAGGGAGGCCGAACGAGGATTTAAAGGGAAGGGGGTGGGTTTTTTTTTCGAAAATTTTTGAAAAAGATATGATAGAAAATGTGATTTGTAAAAGATAAGTATGATAGGAAAAAAAGATATAATTTAAGATTGAAAAGATATGAAAGATATTTGAAAAAGATAGATTTGTTTTTTAAAAAAGATATTGTGAATATTTGAAAAAGATATTGATGAGTTGAAAAGATTTGAAAAAGAAAGATTTGTTTTGAAAAAGATTTGAAAAGAAGTTGAAGAAGAATTGAGGAAGATTTAATTTTAGGATTAAGATATTTTTAATATTTTTGGGAAAGAGTTTGAAAAATGAAAGTATGGGAACATGTTTATGCAAGAAAGTATGGATGGAAATATGAAAATTTGAAAAAAATCAAGTTGGGAACAAAAACTTCCTCCCCTCCATAATCCTGGCGTTAAACGCCCAACTGCTGCTTGTTTTGGGCGTTTAACGCCCATCTGTAGCCTCTTTTGGGCGTTTAACACCCAGCTGTTGAAATCTTT
The DNA here is from genome assembly GCF_059453495.1 of Arachis ipaensis. Classification (NCBI taxonomy): domain Eukaryota; kingdom Viridiplantae; phylum Streptophyta; class Magnoliopsida; order Fabales; family Fabaceae; genus Arachis; species Arachis ipaensis. The sequence goes on along the minus strand of NC_142435.1, from coordinate 53,696,426 downwards.
CATCACTGGGCATTTTTCTGAACGCCCAGGATGCTGTAAGTGTGGCGTTAAACGCCCAGAATGGCTCCTATTCTGGCGTTTAATGCTCAGAAAGGTATCATTACTGGCGTTAAACACCCAGTAGATGCTTCTTTGGGGCGTTTAATGCTCAAATATACCTCTTACTGGCACTTTCTTGCCAGTGAGCTCCTTCTTCCTGTTTTGTACTCTGAATCCTTCTGTAACCCTGTGAACTTATGCAATTGATTCTTTACCTTGAAGATTATTTATATTAAACTTGTTTAATTATTATTTAAATAAATAAAATAAAAAAATAGGCTTTGCTAATGGCTGGGTTGCCTCCCAGCAAGAGCTTCTTTATTGTCTTTAGCTGGACCTTGCTGAGCTTTTAATCTAGCCTCAGCTTTGAGCACTCTTGCTCAACATTGCCTTCAAGTTAATGCTTGATTCTCTGTCCATTAACAATGAACTTCTTATTAGAATCAATGTCTTGAAGCTCCACATAGCCATATGGTGACACACTTGTAATCACATATGGTCCCTTCCATCGGGATTTCAGTTTCCCGGGGAATAGCCTGAGCCTAGAGTTAAACAGCAGAACCTTCTGTCCTGGTTCAAAGACTCTAGATGATAGCTTTCTGTCATGCCACCTTTTTGCTTTCTCTTTGTAAAGCTTGGCATTTTTGAAAGCAGTGAGTCTGAATTCCTCTAGCTCATTCAGCTGGAGCAATCTTTTTTCTCCAGCTAATTTAGCATCAAAGTTTAGGAATCTGGTTGCCCAGTAGGCCTTGTGCTCCAGTTCCACGGACAGATAACATGCCTTACCATACACAAGCTAGTATGGAGAGGTCCCTATAGGAGTCTTGAATGCTGTTCTGTATGCCCACAGAGCCTCATCCAAGCTTCTTGCCCAATCCCTTCTACGGGTAATTACAGTCCGTTCCAGGATTCTTTTTAGTTCTCTATTAGAGACTTCAGCCTGCCAATTTGTCTGTGGATGATATGGAGTTGCTACTTTGTGGCTAATTCCATATCGGAACATAGTAGAGTAGAGCTGTTTATTGAAGAAGTGAGTGCCCCCATCACTGATTAGTACTCTAGGCACACCAAACCTGCTGAAGATATGTTTCTGGAGGAATTTCAGCACTGTCTTAGTATCATTAGTGGGTGTTGCAATTGCCTCTACCCATTTAGATACATAGTCTACTGCCACCAGAATATATGTGTTTGAGTATGATGGTGGGAAAGGCCCCATGAAGTCAATACCCCATACATCAAACAACTCAATCTCCAAGATTCCTTGTTGAGGTATGGCGTAACCATGAGGCAGATTATCAGCCCTCTGGCAACTGTCACAGTTACGTACAAACTCTCGGGAATCTCTATAGAGGGTAGGCCAGTAGAAGCCACATTGGAGGACCTTGGTGGCTGTTCACTCACCTCCGAAATGGCCTCCATATTTTGACCCATGGCAATGCCATAAGATCTTCTGTGCTTCTTCTCTAGGCATACACCTACAGATTATTCCGTCTGCACATCTCTTAAAGAGATAGGGTTCATCCCACAAGTAGTACTTTGCATCAGTAATTAATTTTTTCTTTTGTTGCCTGCTGTACTCCTTGGGTATGAATCTTGCAGCTTTATAGTTTGCAATGTCTGCAAACCATGGTATTTCCTGAATGGCAAACAGTTGCCCATCCGGAAAGTTTTCAGAGATCTCAATAGAGGGAAAGGACGTCCCTTCTACTGGCTCTATCCGGGACAGATGATCAGCCACTTGGTTCTCTGTCCCTTTTCTGTCTTTTATTTCTATATCAAACTATTGCAGAAACAACACCCATCTTATGAGCCTGGGTTTTGAATCCTGCTTTATGAGTAGATATTTAAGAGAAGCATGGTCAGTGTACACAATCACTTTTGATCCTACTAAGTATGATCTAAACTTGTCAATGGCATAAACCATTGCAAGCAATTCTTTTTCTGTGGTTGTGTAATTTTTCTGGGCATCATTTAAAACACGGCTAGCATAATAAATGACATGCGGAAGCTTGTTATGCCTCTGTCCTAGTACTACACCAATGGCATGGTCACTGACATCACACATTAGTTCAAATGGTAATGTCCAGTCTGGTGCATAAATAACTGGTGTTGTGACCAGCTTAGCTTTCAGAGTTTCAAACGCCTGCAGACACTCTGTGTCAAACACAAATGGTGTGTCAGCAGCTAGCAGATTGCTCAGAGGTTTTGTAATTTTTGAAAAATCCTTTGTAAACCTCCTATAGAATCCTGCATGCCCCAGAAAGCTTCTGATTGCCTTAACATTGGCAGGTGTGGTAATTTTTCAATTACTTCCACTTTAGCTTGATCCACCTCTATTCTCTTGTTTGAAATTTTATGCCCAAGGACAATTCCTTCAGTCACCATAAAGTGACATTTTTCCCAGTTTAAAACTAGGTTAGTTTCTTGGCATCTTTTCAGAACAAGTGCTAAATGGTCAAGGCAAGAGCTGAATGAGTCTTCAAATACCGAAAAGTCATCCATGAAGACTTCCAAGAATTTCTCTACCATATCAGAGAAGATAGAGAGTATGCACCTCTGAAAGGTTGCAAGTGCACTGCACAGACCAAAAGGCATTCTTCTGTAGGCAAACACTCCAGAAGGACATGTGAATGCTATTTTCTCTTGGTCTTGAGGATCTACTGCAATTTGGTTGTAGCCTGAATAGCCATCCAAAAAGCAGTAATATTCATGACCTTCTAGTCTCTCTAGCATCTGGTCTATAAATGGTAAAGGAAAGTGATCCTTCCTGGTGGCTGTGTTGAGCCTTCTGTAGTCAATACACATATGCCACCCTGTAACTGTTCTTGTAGGAACCAGTTCATTTTTTTATTATGAACCACTGTCATGCCTCCCTTCTTGGGAACAACTTGGACAGGGCTTACCCAGGGGCTATCAGAAATAGGATAAATAATCCTAGTCTCCAGTAACTTGGTGACCTCTTTCTGCACCACTTCCTTCATGGCTGGATTTAGCCGCCTCTGTGGTTGAACCACTGGCTTAGCATTGTCCTCCAATAGGATCTTGTGCTTGCATCTTGCTGGGCTGATGCCCTTAAGATCACTTATGGACCACCCAAGAGCTGTCTTGTGTGTCCTTAGCACTTGAAGTAGTGCTTCCTCTTCCTGTGGATTTAAAGCAGAGTTTATGATCACCAGAAAAGTGTCACCTTCTCCCAGAAATGCATATTTCAGGGATGGTGGTAATGGTTTGAGCTCGGGTTTAGGAGGTTTTTCTTCTTCCTGAGGAATTTTCAGAGGCTCTTTTATTTCCTCTGAATCCTCTAGATCAGGCTGGGCATCTTTAAAGATGTTTTCTAGCTCTGATTTGAGACTCTCAGCCATGTTGATCCCCTCTACCAAAGAGTCAATAAGATCAACTTTCATGCAGTCTTTTGGTGTGTCTGGATGCTGCATGGCTTTGACAGCATTTAACTTAAACTCATCCTCATTGACTCTCAGGGTTACTTCCCCCTTTTTGACATCAATGAGAGTTCGTCCAGTTGTTAGGAAAGGTCTTCCTAGAATGAGAGTAGCACTTTTGTGCTCCTCCATTTCCAGCACTACAAAGTCAGTGGGAAAGGCGAATGGCCCAACCCTGACAATCATGTCTTCAATCACGCCTGATGGGTATTTAACGGAGCCATCAGCAAGTTGGAGACATGTCCGGGTTGGTTTGACTTCTTCAGTTAAACCAAGCTTTTTGATAGTGGATGCAGGTATTAGGTTGATACTTGCCCCAAGATCACATAAAGCTGTCTTGGTGCAATTACCCTCTAATATGCATGGTATCATAAAGCTCCTGGGATCTTTAAGCTTTTCTGGGAAGCTTTTCAGAATGACTACACTGTATTCTTCAGTGAGAAGAACTCTTTTAGTTTCTCTCCAATCCTTCTTATGACTCAAGATCTCTTTCATGAACTTGGCATAAGAGGGTATTTGCTCAAGTGCCTCTGCAAACGGAATCTTTGTTTCAAGAGTCCTGAGATAGTCTGCAAAGCGGGCAAATTGCTTATCCTGCTCTTCTTGGCAGAGTTTTTGAGGATAAGGCATCTTGGTTCTGTATTCCTCAACCTTAGTTGCTGCAGGTTTATTTCCTACAGAGGTGGTTGGAGAAGCCTTTTTAGAGGGGTTGCTATCAGCACTTGTGTGTGTTTGATCCCTCACTGGCATTTGAATGCCAGGGTTGGAAGCTGGATTGGCGTTGGACGCCAACTTCTTACCTGTTTCTGGCGTTTGAACGCCAGAACTGAGCTTCCATTGGGCGTTTGACGCCAGCTCCTTGCCTGTTTCTGGCGTTTGAACGCCAGAGTTGTTCCTTTCTGGGCTCTTACTGTCCTCAGAGGGATTTTGGATAATATTTTGCTCATCCTCTGTCAGTTGTTCTTTTCTTGGCTTTCTGCTGCTCTGAAGTGAGGTATTTAATGTTTTCCCACTTCTTAATTAAACTGTCTGGCACTCTTCTGTTATCTACTTTGATAATTGCTGTTTTGTCTGATTCAATTGTGCTTCCATATTTTTATTAGCATTTTTAGTGTCTTGTAGCATCTCCTTGAATTCTGCTAGCTGTTTTGTTAGAAAACACAATTGTTGATTGAATTCAGCAACTTGTTCTGGAGGACCAAGTTCAGGAGATACTGCTTCGGCTTTTTCTTTTATGAAGGACCCACTACTTATATACAGATGCTGATTTTTAGCAACTATATCAATAAGCTCTTGAGCCTCTTCAATAGTTTTTCATCATTTATAGAAAAGAATTACTTCGTTGTAAGCATAGCTCCAAACCAACAAACAATTCCCACATAAAAAACTTGAGTTGTCACATGTACAAACCCCAAATAAGAATTAACCGAAGTATTTAGACTCCGGGTAGTCTCACAAGGAATTGCAATGAAGTGAATGACTATTGGCTATGAAGGGGTAAAGGGGGGTTTGGTTGATAAATGGGCAAGAAAATAAACGGCAAGAAAAGTAATTTAAACAAGTAACTAAGGAAAGCAAGTAATAAAGAGAGACATTCATGGCAAGTGTTGAGATCATAGGCTTTCTATCCTAGTCATGCAACGATTAATTCATCTTATTTAGTCAACTCCAACAAATAAGGAGAAAGTCAAACAAGACTAATCAATCATACCACAATAATAACAAGAATTTATCTTATTACGTCATCTCCAACATTGGAAGAAGGTATCATATTATCCTCCATGAGAGAAAGTCTAATAAGACTAGCTAATCTCAATCCAAAAGACCTAATCAACTTACTAATTAAATTAGCAAAAGATTAGCGTCAATGGAAATAATATTAGCTAACAACTCTAGATCACCAATATAAGTTGGGTTTTCATGACTCAAGATTGCCCAATTACTCTTTCCAAGCCAAGAATGCTCAAAATCAACTCTAAAGCCCAACCAAGAATTTGTCAAACACTTGGTGGGTACAAAGGGAAAGCATGGTAAATGTGCAAGAATAATAAAATCTACCAACTACCAATTGCAAGAAAAGTAAATCAACAACTCAAATCATTAATAAAAGAACATCAAACATTAAATTTCATTAAAGAAAAGATCCAAATCCAACAAAGGGCTCATGAACATAAAAAGAAACAAAAAAGTAAAATTGACAAGAGAACTAAGAAGAATAGAGTAGTAGCAACAAGAAATTAAAAGGAGAAACTAAATTAAAACAAGAATTAAAAGTTGGATTTAAGAAAATTAAACCTAAACTACCCTAAAATCTAGAGAGAGGAGAGAGCCTCTCTCTCTAGAATTCTACCCTAAAACATGATGAAAACTAAACTATGACTCCTTGGTTCATTCCCTCCTAAATCCTTGGGTTCAATAGCATCAGAAATGGGTTGGATTGGGCCCAAAATGCTTCAGAAATCGCTGGGGGCGATTTCACTAAAGTGGACCCACGTGCTGCATCGGCGCGCGCGCATATATGGCGCGTGAGCGCCCTTATCTGTCACGAAAAATATGGCAAATTTTATACCATTTCGAACTCCCAGATGTTAACATTCCAACACAACTAGAATCGTCTCATTTGGACCTCTGTAGCTCAAGTTATGGTCGATTGAGTGCCAGGAGGTCGGGCTTGACAGCTTTACGGTTCCTTCATTTCTTCATGAGTTCTCCCACTTTGCATGATTTTTCTTCATTCCTTCCATCCAATACTTGCCTTATAAATCTGAAATCACTCAACTAACACATCAAGGCATCGAATGGAATTAAAGTGAATTAAAATCACAAATTTAGGGCCTAAAAAGCATGTTTTCACATTTCAGCACAAATCAAGGGAGAATTGCAAAATCATGCCAATTCTTTGAATAAATGTGAGAAAATTTGATAAAATCCCCCAAAATAAGCACAAGATACACCACAAAATTGGGGTTTATCAAATCTCCCCACACTTAAACCAAGCATGTCCTCATGCTAAGAATAAAGAAGGACAAGAAAAGGGTATGAACATTTATTCAATGCAAATAAACTATATGCACCTATCTACATGCATGCAACTAAATGCAATATGATTCTACCTACTTGGTTAAAAGCAAATCAATCTCCAAGAACATATATAAGCAAGTAGGGCAAATGTCATATGACGACTCACAAACTCTACCAATTAAAATATCAAAATGAAGTTCAAATAGACTTGCAAGAAGAAAAGCTCATGAAAGCCGGGAACAAGGAATTGAGCATCGAACCCTCACCAGAAGTGTATCCACTCTAGTCGGTCTAGTGTATAGGGTCGATCACTCAATTCTCTTCTAATCATGCTTTCTATGATTTGTACAAACCCCAAATAAGAATTAATCGAAGTATTTAGACTCTGGGTCGTCTCACAAGGAATTGCAATGAAGTGAATGACTAATGGCTATGAAGGGGTAAAGAGGGGTTGGTTGATAATTGGGTAAGAAAATAAACGGCAAGAAAAGTAATTTAAACAAGTAACTAAAGAAAGCAAGTAATAAAGAGAGACATTCATGGCAAGTGTTGAGATCATAGGCTTTCTATCCTAGTCATGCAATGATTAATTCATTTTATTTAGTCAACTCCAACAAATAAGGAGAAAGTCAAACAAGACTAATCAATCATACCACATTAATAACAAGAATTTATCTTATTACGTCATCTCCAACATTGGAAGAATGTATCATATTATCCTCCATGAGAGAAAGTCTAATAAGACTAGCTAATCTCAATCCAAAAGTCCTATCAACTTACTAATTAAGTTAGCAAAAGATTAGCGTCAACGGAAACAATATTAGCTAACAACTCTAGATCACCAACATATGTTGGGTTTTCATGACACAAGATTGCCCAATTACTCTTTCCAAGCCAAGAATGCTCAAAATCTACTCTAAAGTCCAACCAAGCATTTTGTCAAACACTTGGTGGGTACAAAGGGAAAGCATGGTAAATGTGCAAGAATAATAAAATCTACCAACTACCAATTGCACGAAAAGTAAATCAACAACTCAAATCATTAAAAAAAGAACATGAAACATTAAATTTCATTAAAGAAAAGATCCAAATCCAACAAAGGGCTCATGAACATAAAAAGAGACATAAAAGTAAAATTGACAAGAGAACTAAGAAGAATAGAGTAGTAGGAACAAGAAATTAAAAGGAGAAACTAAATTAAAACAAGAATTAAAAGTTGGATTTAAGAAAATTAAACCTAAACTACCCTAAAATCTAGAGAGAGGAGAGAGCCTCTCTCTCTAGAATTCTACCCTAAAACATGATGAAAACTAAACTATGACTCCTTGGTTCATTACCTCCTCAATCCTTGGGTTCAATAGCATCAGAAATGGGTTGGATTGGGCCCAAAATGCTTTAGCAATTGCTGGGGGCGATTTCACTAAAGTGGACCCACGTGCCCCATCGGCACACGCGCATAGATGGCGCGTGCGCGCCCGTATGCTTTAGAAAACCTATAGCAAATTTTTATTCATTTCGAAGCCCCAAATGTTAGCTTTCCAACGCAACTGGAACCACCTCATTTGGACCTCTGTAGCTCAAGTTATGGTCGATTGAGTGCTAGGAGGTCGGGCTTGACAACTTTACTGTTCCTTCATTTCTTCATGAGTTCTCCCACTTTGCATGCTTTTATTTCATTCCTTCCATCCAATACTTGCCTTATAAACCTGAAATCACTCAACAAACACATCAAGGCATCGAATGAAATTAAAGTGAATTAAAATCACAAATTTTAGGGTCTAAAAAGCATGTTTTCACATTTAAGCACAAATCAAGGGAGAATTGCAAAATCATGCCAATTCATTGAATAAATGTGAGAAAAGTTGATAAAATCCCCCAAAATAAGTACAAGATAAACCACAAAATTGGGGTTTATCAAATCTCCCCACACTTAAACCAAGCATGTCCTCATGCTAAGAATAAAGAAGGACAAGAAAAGGGTATGAACATTTATTCAATGCAAGTAAACTATATGCACCTATCGACATGCATGCAACTAAATGCAATATGATTCTACCTACTTGGTTAAAAGCAAATAAATCTCCAAGAACATATATAAGCAAGTAGGGAAAATGTCATATGACGACTCACAAACTCTACCAATTCAAATATCAAAATGAAGTTCAAATAGACTTGCAAGAAGAAAAGCTCATGAAAGCCGGGAACAAGGAATTGAGCATCAAACCCTCGCCGGAAGTGTATCCGCTCTAGTCGGTCTAGTGTATAGGGTCAATCACTCAATTCTCTTCTAATCATGCTTTCTATGATTTGTACAAACCCCAAATAAGAATTAACCGAAGTATTTAGACTCTGGGTCGTCTCACAAGGAATTGCAATGAAGTGAATGACTATTGGCTATGAAGGGGTAAAGGGGGGTTTGGTTGATAATTGGGTAAGAAAATAAACGGCAAGAAAAGTAATTTAAATAAGTAACTAAAGAAAGCAAGTAATAAAGAGAGACATTCATGGCAAGTGTTGAGATCATAGGCTTTCTATCCTAGTCATGCAATGATTAATTCATCTTATTTAGTCAACTCCAACAAATAAGGAGAAAGTCAAACAAGACTAATCAATCATACCACAATAATAACAAGAATTTATCTTATTACGTCATCTCCAACATTGGAAGAATGTATCATATTATCCTCCATGAGAGAAAGTCTAATAAGACTAGCTAATCTCAATCCAAAAGTCCTATCAACTTACTAATTAAATTAGCAAAAGATTAGCGTCAATAGAAACAATATTAGCTAACAACTCTAGATCACCAACATATGTTGGGTTTTCATGACTCAAGATTGCCCAATTACTCTTTCCAAGCCAAGAATGCTCAAAATCTACTCTAAAGCCCAACGAAGCATTTTGTCAAACACTTGGTGGGTACAAAGGGAAAGCATGGTAAATGTGCAAAAATAATAAAATCTACCAACTACCAATTGCAAGAAAAGTAAATCAACAACTCAAATCATTAAAAAAAGAACATCAAACATTAAATTTCATTAAAGAAAAGATCCAAATCCAACAAAGGGCTCATGAACATAAAAAGAGACATAAAAGTAAAATTGACAAGAGAACTAAGAAGAATAGAGTAGTAGGAACAAGAAATTAAAAGGAGAAACTAAATTAAAACAAGAATTAAAAGTTGGATTTAAGAAAATTAAACCTAAACTACCCTAAAATCTAGAGAGAGGAGAGAGCCTCTCTCTCTAGAATTCTACCCTAAAACATGATGAAAACTAAACTATGACTCCTTGGTTCATTCCCTCCTAAATCCTTGGGTTCAATAGCATCAGAAATGGTTGGATTGGGCCCAAAATGCTTCAGAAATTGCTGGGGGCGATTTCACTAAAGTGGACCCACATGCCCCATCGGCGCGCGCGCATAGATGGCACGTGCGCGCCCCTATGCTTTAGGCAACATATAGCAAATTTTTATTCATTTCGAAGCCCCAGATGTTAGCTTTCCAACGCAACTGGAACCGCCTCATTTGGACCTGTGTAACTCAAGTTATGGTCGATCGAGTGCCAGGAGGTCGGGCTTGACAACTTTACGGTTCCTTCATTTCTTCATGAGTTCTCCCACTTTGGATGCTTTTTCTTCATTCCTTCCATCCAATACTTGCCTTATAAATCTGAAATCACTCAACAAACACATCAAGGCATCAAATGGAATTAAAGTGAATTAAAATCACAAATTTTAGGGCCTAAAAAGCATGTTTTCACATTTAAGCACAAATCAAGGGAGAATTGCAAAATCATGCCAATTCATTGAATAAATGTGAAAAAAGTTGATAAAATCCCCCAAAATAAGCACAAGATAAACCACAAAATCGGGGTTTATCAAATCTCTCCACACTTAAACCAAGCATGTCCTCATGCTAAGAATAAAGAAGTACAAGAAAAGGGTATGAACATTTATTTAATGCAAATAAACTATATGTACCTATCTACATGCATGCAACTAAATGCAATATGATTCTACCTACTTGGTTAAAAGCAAATAAATCTCCAAGAACATATATAAGCAAGTAGGGAAAATGTCATATGACGACTCACAAACTCTACCAATTCAAATATCAAAATGAAGTTCAAATAGACTTGCAAGAAGAAAAGCTCATGAAAGCCGGGAACAAGGAATTGAGCATCAAACCCTCGCCGGAAGTGTATCCGCTCTAGTCGGTCTAGTGTATAGGGTCAATCACTCAATTCTCTTCTAATCATGCTTTCTATGATTTGTACAAACCCCAAATAAGAATTAACCGAAGTATTTAGACTCTGGGTCGTCTCACAAGGAATTGCAATGAAGTGAATGACTATTGGCTATGAAGGGGTAAAGGGGGGTTTGGTTGATAATTGGGTAAGAAAATAAACGGCAAGAAAAGTAATTTAAATAAGTAACTAAAGAAAGCAAGTAATAAAGAGAGACATTCATGGCAAGTGTTGAGATCATAGGCTTTCTATCCTAGTCATGCAATGATTAATTCATCTTATTTAGTCAACTCCAACAAATAAGGAGAAAGTCAAACAAGACTAATCAATCATACCACAATAATAACAAGAATTTATCTTATTACGTCATCTCCAACATTGGAAGAATGTATCATATTATCCTCCATGAGAGAAAGTCTAATAAGACTAGCTAATCTCAATCCAAAAGTCCTATCAACTTACTAATTAAATTAGCAAAAGATTAGCGTCAATAGAAACAATATTAGCTAACAACTCTAGATCACCAACATATGTTGGGTTTTCATGACTCAAGATTGCCCAATTACTCTTTCCAAGCCAAGAATGCTCAAAATCTACTCTAAAGCCCAACGAAGCATTTTGTCAAACACTTGGTGGGTACAAAGGGAAAGCATGGTAAATGTGCAAAAATAATAAAATCTACCAACTACCAATTGCAAGAAAAGTAAATCAACAACTCAAATCATTAAAAAAAGAACATCAAACATTAAATTTCATTAAAGAAAAGATCCAAATCCAACAAAGGGCTCATGAACATAAAAAGAGACATAAAAGTAAAATTGACAAGAGAACTAAGAAGAATAGAGTAGTAGGAACAAGAAATTAAAAGGAGAAACTAAATTAAAACAAGAATTAAAAGTTGGATTTAAGAAAATTAAACCTAAACTACCCTAAAATCTAGAGAGAGGAGAGAGCCTCTCTCTCTAGAATTCTACCCTAAAACATGATGAAAACTAAACTATGACTCCTTGGTTCATTCCCTCCTAAATCCTTGGGTTCAATAGCATCAGAAATGGTTGGATTGGGCCCAAAATGCTTCAGAAATTGCTGGGGGCGATTTCACTAAAGTGGACCCACATGCCCCATCGGCGCGCGCGCATAGATGGCACGTGCGCGCCCCTATGCTTTAGGCAACATATAGCAAATTTTTATTCATTTCGAAGCCCCAGATGTTAGCTTTCCAACGCAACTGGAACCGCCTCATTTGGACCTGTGTAACTCAAGTTATGGTCGATCGAGTGCCAGGAGGTCGGGCTTGACAACTTTACGGTTCCTTCATTTCTTCATGAGTTCTCCCACTTTGGATGCTTTTTCTTCATTCCTTCCATCCAATACTTGCCTTATAAATCTGAAATCACTCAACAAACACATCAAGGCATCAAATGGAATTAAAGTGAATTAAAATCACAAATTTTAGGGCCTAAAAAGCATGTTTTCACATTTAAGCACAAATCAAGGGAGAATTGCAAAATCATGCCAATTCATTGAATAAATGTGAAAAAAGTTGATAAAATCCCCCAAAATAAGCACAAGATAAACCACAAAATCGGGGTTTATCAAATCTCTCCACACTTAAACCAAGCATGTCCTCATGCTAAGAATAAAGAAGTACAAGAAAAGGGTATGAACATTTATTTAATGCAAATAAACTATATGTACCTATCTACATGCATGCAACTAAATGCAATATGATTCTACCTACTTGGTTAAAAGCAAATCAATCTCCAAGAACATATATAAGCAAGTAGGGAAAATGTCATATGACGACTCACAAACTCTACCAATTCAAATATCAAAATGAAGTTCAAATAGACTTGCAAGAAGAAAAGCTCATGAAAGCCGGGAACAAGGAATTGAGAATCGAACCCTCGCCGGAAGTGTATCCGCTCTAGTCGGTCTAGTGTATAGGGTCGATCACTCAATTCTCTTCTAATCATGCTTTCTATGATTTGTACAAACCCCAAATAAGAATTAATCGAAGTATTTAGACTCTGGGTCGTCTCACAAGGAATTGCAATGAAGTGAATGACTAATGGCTATGAAGGGGTAAAGAGGGGTTGGTTGATAATTGGGTAAGAAAATAAACGGCAAGAAAAGTAATTTAAATAAGTAACTAAAGAAAGCAAGTAATAAAGAGAGACATTCATGGCAAGTGTTGAGATCATAGGCTTTCTATCCTAGTCATGCAATGATTAATTCATCTTATTTAGTCAACTCCAACAAATAAGGAGAAAGTCAAACAAGACTAATCAATCATACCACAATAATAACAAGAATTTATCTTATTACGTCATCTCCAACATTGGAAGAATGTATCATATTATCCTCCATGAGAGAAAGTCTAATAAGACTAGCTAATCTCAATCCAAAAGTCCTATCAACTTACTAATTAAATTAGCAAAAGATTAGCGTCAATAGAAACAATATTAGCTAACAACTCTAGATCACCAACATATGTTGGGTTTTCATGACTCAAGATTGCCCAATTACTCTTTCCAAGCCAAGAATGCTCAAAATCTACTCTAAAGCCCAACGAAGCATTTTGTCAAACACTTGGTGGGTACAAAGGGAAAGCATGGTAAATGTGCAAAAATAATAAAATCTACCAACTACCAATTGCAAGAAAAGTAAATCAACAACTCAAATCATTAAAAAAAGAACATCAAACATTAAATTTCATTAAAGAAAAGATCCAAATCCAACAAAGGGCTCATGAACATAAAAAGAGACATAAAAGTAAAATTGACAAGAGAACTAAGAAGAATAGAGTAGTAGGAACAAGAAATTAAAAGGAGAAACTAAATTAAAACAAGAATTAAAAGTTGGATTTAAGAAAATTAAACCTAAACTACCCTAAAATCTAGAGAGAGGAGAGAGCCTCTCTCTCTAGAATTCTACCCTAAAACATGATGAAAACTAAACTATGACTCCTTGGTTCATTCCCTCCTAAATCCTTGGGTTCAATAGCATCAGAAATGGTTGGATTGGGCCCAAAATGCTTCAGAAATTGCTGGGGGCGATTTCACTAAAGTGGACCCACATGCCCCATCGGCGCGCGCGCATAGATGGCACGTGCGCGCCCCTATGCTTTAGGCAACATATAGCAAATTTTTATTCATTTCGAAGCCCCAGATGTTAGCTTTCCAACGCAACTGGAACCGCCTCATTTGGACCTGTGTAACTCAAGTTATGGTCGATCGAGTGCCAGGAGGTCGGGCTTGACAACTTTACGGTTCCTTCATTTCTTCATGAGTTCTCCCACTTTGGATGCTTTTTCTTCATTCCTTCCATCCAATACTTGCCTTATAAATCTGAAATCACTCAACAAACACATCAAGGCATCAAATGGAATTAAAGTGAATTAAAATCACAAATTTTAGGGCCTAAAAAGCATGTTTTCACATTTAAGCACAAATCAAGGGAGAATTGCAAAATCATGCCAATTCATTGAATAAATGTGAAAAAAGTTGATAAAATCCCCCAAAATAAGCACAAGATAAACCACAAAATCGGGGTTTATCAAATCTCTCCACACTTAAACCAAGCATGTCCTCATGCTAAGAATAAAGAAGTACAAGAAAAGGGTATGAACATTTATTTAATGCAAATAAACTATATGTACCTATCTACATGCATGCAACTAAATGCAATATGATTCTACCTACTTGGTTAAAAGCAAATCAATCTCCAAGAACATATATAAGCAAGTAGGGAAAATGTCATATGACGACTCACAAACTCTACCAATTCAAATATCAAAATGAAGTTCAAATAGACTTGCAAGAAGAAAAGCTCATGAAAGCCGGGAACAAGGAATTGAGAATCGAACCCTCGCCGGAAGTGTATCCGCTCTAGTCGGTCTAGTGTATAGGGTCGATCACTCAATTCTCTTCTAATCATGCTTTCTATGATTTGTACAAACCCCAAATAAGAATTAATCGAAGTATTTAGACTCTGGGTCGTCTCACAAGGAATTGCAATGAAGTGAATGACTAATGGCTATGAAGGGGTAAAGAGGGGTTGGTTGATAATTGGGTAAGAAAATAAACGGCAAGAAAAGTAATTTAAACAAGTAACTAAAGAAAGCAAGTAATAAAGAGAGACATTCATGGCAAGTGTTGAGATCATAGGCTTTCTATCCTAGTCATGCAATGATTAATTCATTTTATTTAGTCAACTCCAACAAATAAGGAGAAAGTCAAACAAGACTAATCAATCATACCACATTAATAACAAGAACTTATCTTATTACGTCATCTCCAACATTGGAAGAATGTATCATATTATCCTCCATGAGAGAAAGTCTAATAAGACTAGCTAATCTCAATCCAAAAGTCCTATCAACTTACTAGTTAAATTAGCAAAAGATTAGCGTCAATGGAAACAATATTAGCTAACAACTCTAGATCACCAACATATGTTGGGTTTTCATGACTCAAGATTGCCCAATTACTCTTTCCAAGCCAAGAATGCTCAAAATCTACTCTAAAGCCCAACCAAGCATTTTGTCAAACACTTGGTGGGTACAAAGGGAAAGCATGGTAAATGTGCAAGAATAATAAAATCTACCAACTACCAATTGCAAGAAAAGTAAATCAACAACTCAAATCATTAAAAAAAGAACATCAAACATTAAATTTCATTAAAGAAAAGATCCAAATCCAACAAAGGGCTCATGAACATAAAAAGAGATATAAAAGTAAAATTGACAAGAGAACTAAGAAGAATAGAGTAGTAGCAACAAGAAATTAAAAGGAGAAACTAAATTAAAACAAGAATTAAAAGTTGGATTTAAGAAAATTAAACCTAAACTACCCTAAAATCTAGAGAGAGGAGAGAGCCTCACTCTCTAGAATTCTACCCTAAAACATGATGAAAACTAAACTATGACTCCTTGGTTCATTCCCTCCTCAATCCTTGGGTTAAATAGCATCACAAATGGGTTGGATTGGGCCCAAAATGCTTCAGAAATCGATTGGGGCGATTTCACTAAAGTGGACCCAGGTGCCCCACCGGCGCGCGCGCGTACATGGTGCGTGCGCGCCCCTATCCGTCAGAAAAAACATGGAAAATTTTATAGCATTTCGAAGCCCCAGATGTTAGCTTTCTAACGCAACTGGAACCGCCTCATTTGGACCTCTGTAGCTCAAGTTATGGTCGATTGAGTGCCAGGAGGTCGGGCTTGACAGCTTTACGGTTCCTTCATTTCTTCATGAGTTCTCCCACTTTGCATGCTTTTACTTCATTCCTTCCATCCAATACTTGCCTTATAAACCTGAAATCACTCAACAAACAAATCAAAGCATCGAATGGAATTAAAGTGAATTAAAATCACAAATTTTAGGGCCTAAAAAGTATATTTCCACATTTAAGCATAAATCAATGGAGAATTGCAAAATCATGCCAATTCATTGAATAAATGTGAGAAAAGTTGATAAAATCCCCCAAAATAAGTACAAGATAAACCAGAAAATCAGGGTTTATCAAATCTCCCCACACTTAAACCAAGCATGTCCTCATGCTAAGAATAAAGAAGGACAAGAAAAGGGTATGAACATTTATTCAATGCAAATAAACTATATGCACCTATCTACATGCATGCAACTAAATGCAATATGATTCTACCTACTTGGTTAAAAGAAAATCAACCTCCAAGAACATATATAAGCAAGTAGGGCAAATGTCATATGACGACTCACAAACTCTACCAATTCAAATATCAAAATGAAATTCAAATAGACTTGCAAGAAGAAAAGCTCATGAAAGCCGGGAACAAGGAATTGAGCATCGAACCCTCACCAGAAGTGTATCCGCTCTAGTCGGTCTAGTGTATAGGGTCGATCACTCAATTCTCTTCTAATCATGCTTTCTATGATTTGTACAAACCCCAAATAATAATTAACCGAAGTATTTAGACTCTGGGTCGTCTCACAAGGAATTGCAATGAAGTGAATGACTATTGGCTATGAAGGGGTAATGGGGGGTTTGGTTGATAATTGGGCAAGAAAATAAACGGCAAGAAAAGTAATTTAAACAAGTAACTAAAGAAAGCAAGTAATAAAGGGAGACATTCATGGCAAGTGTTGAGATCATAGGATTTCTATCCTAGTCATGCAATGATTAATTCATCTTATTTAGTCAACTCCAACAAATAAGGAGAAAGTCAAACAAGACTAATCAATCATACCACAATAATAACAAGAATTTATTTTATTACGTCATCTCCAACATTGGAAGAAGGTATCATATTATCCTCCATGAGAGAAAGTCTAATAAGACTAGCTAATCTCAATCCAAAAGTCCTAATCAACTTACTAATTAAATTAGCAAAAGATTAGCATCAATGGAAACAATATTAGCTAAAAACTCTAGATCACCAACATAAGTTGGGTTTTCATGACTCAAGATTGCCCAATTACTCTTTCCAAGCCAAGAATGCTCAAAATCTACTCTAAAGCCCAACCAAGCATTTTGTCAAACACTTGGTGCGAACAAAGGGAAAGCATGGTAAATGTGCAAGAATAATAAAATCTACCCACTACCAATTGCAAGAAAAGTAAATCAACAACTCAAATCATTAATAAAAGAACATCAAACGTTAAATTTCATTAAAGAAAAGATCCAAATCCAACAAAGGGCTCATGAACATAAAAAGAGACATAAAAGTAAAATTGACAAGAGAACTAAGAAGAATAGAGTAGTAGGAACAAGAAATTAAAAGGAGAAACTAAATTAAAACAAGAATTAAAAGTTGGATTTAAGAAAACTAAACTTAAACTACCCTAAAATCTAGAGAGAGGAGAGAGCCTCCCTCTCTAGAATTCTACCCTAAAACATGATGAAAACTAAACTATGACTCCTTGGTTCATTCCCTCCTCAATCCTTGGGTTCAATAGCATCAGAAATGGGTTGGATTGGGCCCAAAATGCTTCAGAAATCGATTGGGGCGATTTCACTAAAGTGGACCCAGGTGCCCCATCGGCGCGCGCGCGTACATGGTGCGTGCGCGCCCCTATCCGTCAGAAAAAACATTGAAAATTTTATACCATTTCGAAGCCCCAGATGTTAGCTTTCCAACGCAACTGGAACCGCCTCATTTGGACCTCTGTAGCTCAAGTTATGGTCGATTGAGTGCCAGGAGATCGGGCTTGACAGCTTTACGGTTCCTTCATTTCTTCATGAGTTCTCCCACTTTGCATGCTTTCACTTCATTCCTTCCATCCAATACTTGCCTTATAAACCTGAAATCACTCAACAAACAAATCAAAGCATCGAATGGAATTAAAGTGAATTAAAATCACAAATTTTAGGGCCTAAAAAGCATATTTCCACATTTAAGCACAAATCAATGGAGAATTGCAAAATCATGCCAATTCATTGAATAAATGTGAGAAAAGTTGATAAAATCCCCCAAAATAAGTACAAGATAAACCACAAAATCGGGGTTTATCAAATCTCCCCACACTTAAACCAAGCATGTCCTCATGCTAAGAATAAAGAAGGACAAGAAAAGGGTATGAACATTTATTCAATGCAAATAAACTATATGCACCTATCTACATGCATGCAACTAAATGCAATATGATTCTACCTACTTGGTTAAAAGAAAATCAACCTCCAAGAACATATATAAGCAAGTAGGGCAAATGTCATATGACGACTCACAAACTCTACCAATTCAAATATCAAAATGAAGTTCAAATAGACTTGCAAGAAGAAAAGCTCATGAAAGCCGGGAACAAGGAATTGAGCATCGAACCCTCACCAGAAGTGTATCCGCTCTAGTCGGTCTAGTGTATAGGGTCGATCACTCAATTCTCTTCTAATCATGCTTTCTATGATTTGTACAAACCCCAAATAATAATTAACCGAAGTATTTAGACTCTGGGTCGTCTCACAAGGAATTGCAATGAAGTGAATGACTATTGGCTATGAAGGGGTAATGGGGGGTTTGGTTGATAATTGGGCAAGAAAATAAATGGCAAGAAAAGTAATTTAAACAAGTAACTAAAGAAAGCAAGTAATAAAGAGAGACATTCATGGCAAGTGTTGAGATCATAGGCTTTCTATCCTAGTCATGCAATGATTAATTCATCTTATTTAGTCAACTCCAACAAATAAGGAGAAAGTCAAACAAGACTAATCAATCATACCACAATAATAACAAGAATTTATTTTATTACGTCATCTCCAACATTGGAAGAAGGTATCATATTATCCTCCATGAGAGAAAGTCTAATAAGACTAGCTAATCTCAATCTAAAATTCCTAATCAACTTACTAATTAAATTAGCAAAAGATTAGCATCAATGGAAACAATATTAGCTAAAAACTCTAGATCACCAACATAAGTTGGGTTTTCATGACTCAAGATTGCCCAATTACTCTTTCCAAGCCAAGAATGCTCAAAATCTACTCTAAAGCCCAACCAAGCATTTTGTCAAACACTTGGTGCGAACAAAGGGAAAGCATGGTAAATGTGCAAGAATAATAAAATCTACCAACTACCAATTGCAAGAAAAGTAAATCAACAACTCAAATCATTAATAAAAGAACATCAAACATTAAATTTCATTAAAGAAAAGATCCAAATCCAACAAAGGGCTCATGAACATAAAAAGAGACATAAAAGTAAAATTGACAAGAGAACTAAGAAGAATAGAGTAGTAGGAACAAGAAATTAAAAGGAGAAACTAAATTAAAACAAGAATTAAAAGTTGGATTTAAGAAAACTAAACTTAAACTACCCTAAAATCTAGAGAGAGGAGAGAGCCTCCCTCTCTAGAATTCTACCCTAAAACATGATGAAAACTAAACTATGACTCCTTGGTTCATTCCCTCCTCAATCCTTGGGTTCAATAGCATCAGAAATGGGTTGGATTGGGCCCAAAATGCTTCAGAAATCGATTGGGGCGATTTCACTAAAGTGGACCCAGGTGCCCCATCGGCGCGCGCGCGTACATGGTGCGTGCGCGCCCCTATCCGTCAGAAAAAACATTGAAAATTTTATACCATTTCGAAGCCCCAGATGTTAGCTTTCCAACGCAACTGGAACCGCCTCATTTGGACCTCTGTAGCTCAAGTTATGGTCGATTGAGTGCCAGGAGATCGGGCTTGACAGCTTTACGGTTCCTTCATTTCTTCATGAGTTCTCCCACTTTGCATGCTTTCACTTCATTCCTTCCATCCAATACTTGCCTTATAAACCTGAAATCACTCAACAAACAAATCAAAGCATCGAATGGAATTAAAGTGAATTAAAATCACAAATTTTAGGGCCTAAAAAGCATATTTCCACATTTAAGCACAAATCAATGGAGAATTGCAAAATCATGCCAATTCATTGAATAAATGTGAGAAAAGTTGATAAAATCCCCCAAAATAAGTACAAGATAAACCACAAAATCGGGGTTTATCAAATCTCCCCACACTTAAACCAAGCATGTCCTCATGCTAAGAATAAAGAAGGACAAGAAAAGGGTATGAACATTTATTCAATGCAAATAAACTATATGCACCTATCTACATGCATGCAACTAAATGCAATATGATTCTACCTACTTGGTTAAAAGAAAATCAACCTCCAAGAACATATATAAGCAAGTAGGGCAAATGTCATATGACGACTCACAAACTCTACCAATTCAAATATCAAAATGAAGTTCAAATAGACTTGCAAGAAGAAAAGCTCATGAAAGCCGGGAACAAGGAATTGAGCATCGAACCCTCACCAGAAGTGTATCCGCTCTAGTCGGTCTAGTGTATAGGGTCGATCACTCAATTCTCTTCTAATCATGCTTTCTATGATTTGTACAAACCCCAAATAATAATTAACCGAAGTATTTAGACTCTGGGTCGTCTCACAAGGAATTGCAATGAAGTGAATGACTATTGGCTATGAAGGGGTAATGGGGGGTTTGGTTGATAATTGGGCAAGAAAATAAATGGCAAGAAAAGTAATTTAAACAAGTAACTAAAGAAAGCAAGTAATAAAGAGAGACATTCATGGCAAGTGTTGAGATCATAGGCTTTCTATCCTAGTCATGCAATGATTAATTCATCTTATTTAGTCAACTCCAACAAATAAGGAGAAAGTCAAACAAGACTAATCAATCATACCACAATAATAACAAGAATTTATTTTATTACGTCATCTCCAACATTGGAAGAAGGTATCATATTATCCTCCATGAGAGAAAGTCTAATAAGACTAGCTAATCTCAATCTAAAATTCCTAATCAACTTACTAATTAAATTAGCAAAAGATTAGCATCAATGGAAACAATATTAGCTAAAAACTCTAGATCACCAACATAAGTTGGGTTTTCATGACTCAAGATTGCCCAATTACTCTTTCCAAGCCAAGAATGCTCAAAATCTACTCTAAAGCCCAACCAAGCATTTTGTCAAACACTTGGTGCGAACAAAGGGAAAGCATGGTAAATGTGCAAGAATAATAAAATCTACCAACTACCAATTGCAAGAAAAGTAAATCAACAACTCAAATCATTAATAAAAGAACATCAAACATTAAATTTCATTAAAGAAAAGATCCAAATCCAACAAAGGGCTCATGAACATAAAAAGAGACATAAAAGTAAAATTGACAAGAGAACTAAGAAGAATAGAGTAGTAGGAACAAGAAATTAAAAGGAGAAACTAAATTAAAACAAGAATTAAAAGTTGGATTTAAGAAAACTAAACCTAAACTACCCTAAAATCTAGAGAGAGGAGAGAGCCTCTCTCTCTAGAATTCTACCCTAAAACATGATGTAAACTAAACTATGACTCCTTGGTTCATTCCCTCCTCAATCCTTGGGTTCAATAGCATCAGAAATGGGTTGGATTGGGACCAAAATGCTTCAGAAATCGCTGGGGGCGATTTCACTAAGGTGGACCAACGTGCCCCATTGGCGCGCGCAGGTACATGGAGCGTGTTCGCCCCTATCCGTCAAAATAATTATGGAAAATTTTATACCATTTCGAAGCCCCAGATGTTAGCTTTCCAACGCAACTGGAACCGCCTCATTTGGACCTCTGTAGCTCAAGTTATGGTCGATTGAGTGCTAGGAGGTCGGGCTTGACAACTTTACTGTTCCTTCATTTCTTCATGAGTTCTCCCACTTTGCATGCTTTTACTTCATTCCTTCCATCCAATACTTGCCTTATAAACCTGAAATCACTCAACAAACACATCAAGGCATCGAATGAAATTAAAGTGAATTAAAATCACAAATTTTAGGGTCTAAAAAGCATGTTTTAACATTTAAGCACAAATCAAGGGAGAATTGCAAAATCATGCCAATTCATTGAATAAATGTGAGAAAAGTTGATAAAATCCCCCAAAATAAGTACAAGATAAACCACAAAATCGGGGTTTATCAAATCTCCCCACACTTAAACCAAGCATGTCCTCATGCTAAGAATAAAGAAGGACAAGAAAAGGGTATGAACATTTATTCAATGCAAGTAAACTATATGCACCTATCTACATGCATGCAACTAAATGCAATATGATTCTACCTACTTGGTTAAAAGCAAATCAATCTCCAAGAACATATATAAGCAAGTAGGGAAAATGTCATATGACGACTCACAAACTCTACCAATTCAAATATCAAAATGAAGTTCAAATAGACTTGCAAGAAGAAAAGCTCATGAAAGCCAGGAACAAGGAATTGAGTATCGAACCCTCACCAGAAGTGTATCCGCTCTAGTCGGTCTAGTGTATAGGGTCGATCACTCAATTCTCTTCTAATCATGCTTTCTATGATTTGTACAAACCCCAAATAAGAATTAACCGAAGTATTTAGACTCTGGGTCGTCTCACAAGGAATCGCAATGAAGTGAATGACTATTGGCTATGAAGGGGTAATGGGAGGTTTGGTTGATAATTGGGCAAGAAAATAAACGGCAAGAAAAGTAATTTAAACAAGTAACTAATGAAAGCAAGTAATAAAGAGAGACATTCATGGCAAGTGTTGAGATCATAGGCTTTCTATCCTAGTCATGCAATAATTAATTCATCTTATTTAGTCAACTCCAACAAATAAGGAGAAAGTCAAACAAGACTAATCAATCATACCACAATAATAACAAGAATTTATCTTATTACGTCATCTCCAACATTGGAAGAAGGTATCATATTATCCTCCATGAGAGAAAGTCTAATAAGACTAGCTAATCTCAATCCATAAGTCCTAATCAACTTACTAATTAAATTAGCAAAACATTAGCATCAATGGAAACAATATTAGCTAAAAACTCTAGATCACCAACATAAGTTGGGTTTTCATGACTCAATATTGCCCACTTACTCTTTCCAAGCCAAGAATGCTCAAAATCTACTCTAAAGCCCAACCAAGCATTTTGTCAAACACTTGGTGGGTACAAAGGGAAAGTATGGTAAATGTGCAAAAATAATAAAATCTACCAACTATCAATTGCAAGAAAAGTAAATCAACAACTCAAATCATTAATAAAAGAACATCAAACATTAAATTTCATTAAAGAAAAGATCCAAATCCAACAAAGGGCTCATGAACATTAAAAGAGACATAAAAGTAAAATTGACAAGAGAACTAAGAAGAATAGAGTAGTAGCAACAAAAAATTAAAAGGAAAAACTAAATTAAAACAAGAATTAAAAGTTGGATTTAAGAAAATTAAACCTAAACTACCCTAAAATCTAGAGAGAGGAGAAAGCCTCTCTCTCTAGAATTCTTCCCTAAAACATGATGAAAACTAAACTATGACTCCTTGGTTCATTCCCTCCTAAATCGTTGGGTTCAATAGCATCAGAAATGGGTTGGATTGGGCCTAAAATGCTTCAGAAATTGCTGGGGGCGATTTCACTAAAGTGGACCCACGTGCCCCATCGGCGCGCGCGCGTCTTAATAAATCGTTTTTCATTCACAACTTTGATACAACTAACCAGCAAGTGCACTGGGTCGTCCAAGTAATAAACCTTACGTGAGTAAGGGTCGATCCCACGGAGATTGTTGGTATGAAGCAAGCTATGGTCACCTTGTAAATCTCAGTCAGGCGGATATCAAAAGGTTATGGAGTTTTCGAAATTAAATAATAAGTAAACATAAAATAAGGATAGAAATACTTATGTATATCATTGGTGAGAATTTCAGATAAGTGTATAGAGATGCTTTCGTTCCTCTGAACCTCTGCTTTCCTGCTGTCTTCATCCAATCAGTCTTACTCCTTTCCATGGCTGGCTTTATGTAAGGGCATCACCGTTGTCAATGGCTACATCCCATCCTCTTGTGAAAATGGTCCAAATGCTCTGTCACAGCATGGCTAATCATCTGAGGTTCTCGATCATACTGGAATAGGATTCACCCTCCTTTTGCGTCTGTCACTACGCCCAGCACTCGCGAGTTTGAAGTTCGTCACAGTCATTCAATCCCAGAGTCCTACTCGGAATACCACAGACAAGGTTTAGACTTTCCGGACTCTCATGAATGCTGCCATCAATCTAGCTTATACCACGAAGATTCTGATTAAGAGATCCAAGAGATACTCATTCAATCTAAGGTAGAACGGAAGTAGTTGTCAGGCACGCGTTCATAGGGAATGATGATGATTGTCACGTTCATCACATTCAGGTTGAAGTGCGAATGAATAACTTAGAAGCAGAATAAGTTGAATTGAATAGAAAAACAGTAGTACTTTGCATTAATCTTTGAGGAACAGCAGAGCTCCACACCTTAATCTATGGAGTGCAGAAACTCTACCGTTAAAAATACATAAGTGAAAGGTCCAGGCATGGCCGAATGGCCAGCCCCCAAAACGTGATCACAGGATCAAAAATACAATCCAGGATGTCTAATACAATAGTAAAAAGTCCTATTTATACTAAACTAGTTACTAGGGTTTACAGAAGTAAGTAATTGATGCATAAATCCACTTCCGGGGCTCACTTGGTGTGTGCTTGGGCTGAGCTTGAATGTTACACGTGCAGAGGCTCTTTCTCGAGTTGAACGCCAGGTTGTAACGTATTTCTGGTGTTCAACTCTGGTTTTTGACTTGTTTCTGGCGTTTAACTCCAGACAGCAGCGTAAAACTGGAGTTCAACGCCCTTTTAGGTCGTCTAAACTCGTTCAAAGTATGGACTATTATACATTGCTGGAAAACCCTAGATGTCTAATTTCCAACACAATTAGAAGCGCACCATTTTGAGTTTTGTAGCTCCAGAAAATATACTTTGAGTGCAGGGAGGTCAGAATCCAACAGCATCAACAGTCCTTCTTCAACCTCTGAATCTGATTTTTGCTCAAGTCCCTCAATTTCAGCCAGAAAATACCTGAAATCACAGAAGAACACACAAACTCATAGTAAAGTCCAGAAATGTGAATTTAACATAAAAACTAATAAAACATCCCTAAAAGTAACTAGATTCTACTAAAAACATACTAAAAACAATGCCAAAAAGCGTATAAATTATCCGCTCATCACTCTCTCTAGAATTCTACCCTAAAACATGATGAAAACTAAACTATGACTTCTTGGTTCATTCCCTCCTCAATCCTTGGGTTCAATAGCATCAGAAATGGGTTGGATTGGGCCCAAAATACTTCAGAAATCGCTGGGGGCGATTTCACTAAAGTGGACCCACGTGCCCCATCGGCACGCGCGCGTATATTGCGCGTGCGCGCCCCTATGCGTCAGACAACATATGGCAAATTTTATATCATTTCGAAGCCCCGGATGTTAGCTTTCCAACGCAACTGAAACCGCCTCATTTGGACCTTTGCAGCTCATGTTATGGTCGATTGAGTATCAGGAGGTCGGGCTTGACAACTTTACGGTTCCTTCATTTCTTCATGAGTTCTCGCACTTTGCATGCTTTTTCTTCACTCCTTCCATCCAATACTTGCCTTATAAACCTGAAATCACTCAACAAACACATCAACGCATCAAATGGAATTAAAGTGAATTAAAATCACCAATTTTAGGACCTAAAAAGCATGTTTTCACATTTAACCACAAATCAAGAGAGAATTGCAAAATCATGCCAATTCATTGAATAAATGTGAGAAAAGTTGATAAATTCGCCAAAATAAGCACAAGATAAACCACAAAATCGGGGTTTATCAAATCTCCCCACACTTAAACCAAGCATGTCCTCATGTTAAGAATAAAGAAGGACAAGAAAAGGGTATGAACATTTATTCAATGCAAATAAACTATATGCACCTATCTACGTGCATGCAACTAAATGCAATATGATTCTACCTACTTGGTTAAAAGCAAATCAACCTCCAAGAACATATATAAGCAAGTAGGGCAAATGTCATATGACGACTCACAAACTCTACCAATTCAAATATCGAAATGAAGTTCAAATAGACTCGCAAGAAGAAAAGCTCATGAAAGCCGGGAACAAGGAATTGAGCATCGAACCCTCACCGGAAGTGTATCCGCTCTAGTCGCTCTAGTGTATAGGGTCGATCACTGATGCCAGGGCATCTTGGCCAGTTTCAAGCATACATTGTGCATTTTACATAATTTCATGAGGATTTTGCATAAGTTTAGTGACAAATATTATGTTGCATTACTCATGACTTGGACTAGAGCTTTGATGCACTTTATTGCTTGATTTCAGGACCAAAAGGAAGCAAGAAAAGGGGAGGTAACTTGCAAGATTGGTGAGAAAAGTGATTGCCAATAACACTCTCAAAAAGCCATCAATGCCCACGTTAGAGAGTCACGTTAACTAAGTTAACGTGAACTCTAACGTGGAGAAGAGAAGTTGAGCCAACGTTAGTGACACTTAACATTGTCACTAACGTTGGCAATTACTCATAAGTGGCCACGTTAGAAGCCACGTTAACCTAGTTAACGTGGCCTCTAACGTTAAAGGGGGAAGAGAATCCAACGTTAGTGACACTCAACATTGTCACTAACGTTGGCCTATGGTGCAAAGTACCACGTTAACTCCCACGTTAACTTGGTTAACATGGGAACTAACGTAAAGGATAAAGAGTTGTCGACAACGTTAGTGACACTCAACATTGTCACTAACATTGAAGCAACCACACAACCCCCAAGAGTCACGTTAACTTCCACGTTAACTTGGTTAACATGGAAGCTAACGATGAGGAATGAAGGATGAGCCAACGTTAGTGACACTCAACATTGTCACTAACGTTGGGATGGCTAAAGATGGCCACGTTAGAAGCCACGTTAACTAGGTTAACGTGGACTCTAATGTGAGACCTAGGGGCACATTGGAACGTTAGTGACAATGTTGATTGTCACTAACGTTCTCGAAGGATGGCAAGGGCCACGTTAGAAGCCACGTTAACCTAGTTAACGTGGGCTTTAACGTGAAGCAAGAAGGGGCACACTGGAACGTTAGTGACAATGTTGAGTGTCACTAACGTTCTCGAAGGTTAACAAGGCAACGTTAAAAGCCACGTTAACCTGGTTAACGTGGGTTTTAACGTGAGGCAAAGGGGTGCATTGGAACGTTAGTGACAATGTTAAATGTCACTAACGTTCTTGAACTTATATTCTCACTAAATATTAACACCCCTAATGTCCTGAACTAAAGTCTCCGCCCACTTTGCACTTTCTCTCTGCAAGTAAAGCCAAGCCCAAATAAAGAAAGGAACTGCTTCAAACTCAAGATCCAAAGGCCCAAGACTTGAAGAATCACACTAGAAGCTGAGAAGAGTAGTATATATAGGAGTAGCTTTGAATTGAGAAGAAGTACTGGAGGCTGGAAAAAAGAGAACTACTCTCTGTATTTTACTTTCTTTGCAATTTCTAGTTTTATGATGTATTCTCCATCTTTGTTTTCATTTTCAAGAGCTATGAACAACTAAACCCCTTTCATTGGGTTAGGGAGCTCTGTTGTAATTTGATGGATCAATACTAATTTTCATTATTCTTCTTCTATCTTTCCTCTTGATTTTACTTGAAAGCTTTCAATCTTCATCCAATTGAGTAGTTATCTTGGAAGAGAAGCTACTCAAACTTGGATCTCTTTTGAACCTTGAAAGAGGAATGAATAGATCAAGCTAGAAATGCTTTCTCATGCTGGACCAAATTGGGTTTGGATGGGTATGTGACTATAACCCTCTCAATACTTGATTTGGAAAATGCATGTGGTATAATCAGTGACCATACTTCATCTCTTCTCATGAGCAATTGACCAAGGAATTGGCTATTGATCAAGATTTGAGAGATTGAATTTCAAGAAATTGTAATTCAATCACTTAAGATTGCCAAGGAGATCAATCAGTGCATTGATTGAGGAAGAGATGAAAATGAACTTGATCCGGAGAATTGCTACATCTCCTAAGCCCAATGAACTCCCCATCTCTAATCTTACCCATTCTCTTTAATTTCTGCCATTTACTTTTATGAGCAAATCCACCATTCCCATTTATAATTCTGCAATTTATTTTCAGTCATTTACTTGCAGTCCTTTAATTCTAGCATTTACTTTTCTGTTATTTACATTCCCGTCATTTTATTTTCTGCAACTCTCAACCCAAATTCTGGATTCGCTCAACTAGAACATTCTTCTAATTAAAGTTGCTTGATCAATCAATCCCTGTGGGATTCGACCTCACTCTATTGTGAGTTTTTACTTGACGACAAATTCGGTACACTTGCCGAAGGGAGAATTGTTGAGAGACAAGTTTTCCGTGCATCAAGTTTATGGCGCCGTTGCCGGGGATTGATTGTGCATCAACAATGATTAAATTGGAAGATCACTAGATTGAGCATTTTTATTTTTTGAATTTCATTTTCTGTTTGAGTGATTTACTTTTTGTTTTAGTTAAACTTCTTCCCTTCCCCCTCTACTCTTTTGTTTTTCTTTGTTATTTTCAATTCTGTTTGCTAACCCACTAACTGTTTGATATATTGCATCACCCACAACTAACAGTAATTCTGACACAAATACTGTCTGCACCTATTTTCTTTGCTTGTACTTGTTGGTTGTATGACAGGGAGAAGAAGTGGGGCTTCAACATCCTTTGATTCTGAACCTGAGAGAACCTTCCTTAGACTAAGGAGGGAGGCAAAAGAAAAACGTGTAGTTGGTGCTGAAGAAGAGGATGAACACTTTGAGGAATACTTTGAACCAAACATGGAAGAAAACATGGAAAATCATCATGAAGAAGAGACTCACAACCATGGCAGAGGAGGTGGAGCAAATCATGCTGGGGAGGATAGAAGAGTTTTAGGTTCCTACATCAATCCAAACCCAGGCAATTGTGGAAGTAGCATCCAAAAGCCAACAATCCATGCCAACAACTTTGAACTTAAACCACAGCTCATCACCCTTGTTCAGAACAATTGTTCGTTTGGAGGAGGTGTTCAAGAAGACCCCAATCAACATTTGACCACCTTCCTGAGAATATGTGACACAGTGAAATCTAATGGTGTCCATCCTGACGCCTATAGACTGCTCTTATTTCCTTTCTCACTCAGGGACAAGGCAGCCAAGTGGCTGGAATCCTTCCCAAGGGAGAGCTTGACAACTTGGGAGGATGTGGTGAACAAATTCTTAGCAAGATTCTACCCTCCTCAACAAATCAATAGGCTGAAAGCTGAGGTTCAAACTTTCAGGCAGCAAGATAGTGAGACTCTGTATGAAGCATGGGAGAGGTTCAAGGACTTAACAAGGAGGTGTCCACCTGACATGTTCAACGAATGGGTGCAGCTGCACATTTTCTATGAAGGGCTCTCTTATGAATCAAAGAAGGCCGTAGACCATTCATCTGGAGGATCTTTGAACAAGAAAAAGACCATTGAGGAAGCCATAGATGTTATTGAAACAGTAGCAGAAAACGACTACTTCTATGCTTCTGAAAGAGGGAACACAAGAGGAGTGATGGAGCTAAATAATGTAGATGCTCTATTGGCCCAAAACAAGCTCATTACCCAGCAGCTAGCTGACCTCACCAAGAAGATGGAGAGGAACCAAGTAGCAGCAATCTCATCTTCATCAACAATCCAAGAAGGAGTGAATGAAGAAGCAGAGGGGAGTCAGGAGCAAGCCAACTACATTGGGAATTCACCAAGGAAAAACTATGATCCATACTCCAAGACTTAAAATCTTGGATGGAGAAACCACCCAAACTTTGGGTGGGGAAGTGAGCAAGATCAAAACTAAGACCAGAGACGTTATAACTCCAACAACAATGCAGCTCACCAGCAATTCACCTAGAGGACATCTCAACACCCCCACAACAACACTTCTCCACACACTTATCAAAACCAAAACAGCACATCTGCTCCGAACCACTCATCAATTGATGACAAGCTCTCTAAGATTGAAGCCTTACTTAAAGGAATATGCCAAGAGATTCAAGAAAATAAGGTGTTCAAAGAGGATGTGCGAGCCAATATTAAGAACCAGGGAGAGACCATTAGGAAGCTGGAATTCCAGGTGGAATATTTAGCTGATAAGATTCCCAAACCTATAGATAGCTTCCCAAGTGACACGGAGAAAAACCCCAAAGGAGAAGCAAAGAAAGTAAGATGGGAAGATTGCAAAATGGTCACTACAAGTGATCAAGAGGCTGAAGACAAGCAAGGCAAACTTCTCGAACAACCTGAAGACAACTCAATAAAGGAGGAGGATAGAGATAACAAAGAACCAGAAATGTCACAACAAGAGTTGCTGAAGCTCTATGCAACCTTTCCTCAACTGCTCAATGGTGCTGTGAGAAAGAGAATATACTCAAGGTTCCTAGACTTGTTTGCATCTCTGCATGTTAACATACCATTCATCAAGGCAATTCAACAAATGCCTGCATTCATCAAGTATATGAAGGAACTTCTTCCCAAGAAAAGCTCACTCAAGGGAGGGCAGACTATAGTGATGAACAAGGAATGTAGTGCCCTTATTCAACCTGAGTTGCCTACAAAAAGAAGAGACCCAGGAAGTTTTCATATCCCTT
Source organism: Arachis ipaensis (assembly GCF_059453495.1). NCBI lineage: Eukaryota > Viridiplantae > Streptophyta > Magnoliopsida > Fabales > Fabaceae > Arachis > Arachis ipaensis. The sequence goes on along the minus strand of NC_142435.1, from coordinate 53,665,704 downwards.
GTGCCATAGGTGAAAATATGTTCGACAGAGCACTATGTGATTTGGGGGCCAGCATCAACTTACTGCCCTTATCCCTGGTGAAGAGGCTGCAGATCAATGAGATAATGCCCACAGATGTCATTGTCAGACTGGCTGACAAAACTCAAAAGCAAGCAATAGGAGTGGTGGAAAATGTGTTGCTAAAGGTTGGGAAGTACTTTCTCCCAACAGACTTTGTCATTCTGGACATGGAAGAAAGTCACACTCACCCAATCATATTGGGAAGACCTTTCCTAGCTACAGCCAGAGCACTTATCGATGTAGAGAAAGGGGAGCTAATATTGAGAATCCATGATGAAGGACTTAGCTTCAATGTCTTCAAAATCTCACAAGAAACAGATCAAGAGGACAAGGAACTAAGCACAAACGATAAGGAGACACTGAAGGAGGAGACAAGCACTGAAGCACAGCCAGTTCATTCTGAAACCCCCTCAATTGATAAACAAGGAAAACAGCAATTGCCACAACTCAAGGAAAAGTTGGAGGAACCTAAACCTCTAGAGGCATGTGAAGACAACATCACAACTCCTTGGAGAAAAGAGGTCACTGATGAGCGGATAATTTATACACTTTTTGGCATTGTTTTTAGTATGTTTTTAGTAGGATCTAGCTACTTTTAGGGATGTTTTCATTAGTTTTTATGTTAAATTCACATTTCTGGACTTTACTATGAGTTTGTGTATTTTTCTGTGATTTCAGGTATTTTCTGGCTGAAATTGAGGGACTTGAGCAAAAATCAGATTCAGAGGTTGAAGAAGGACTGCTGATGCTGTTGGATTCTGACTGCCTTGCACTCAAAATGAATTTTCTGGAGCTACAGAACTCAAAATGGCGCGCTTCTAACTGCGTTGGAAAGTAGACATCCAGGGCTTTCCAGCAATATATAATAGTCCATACTTTGAACGAGTTTAGACGACGTAAAAGGGCGTTGAACGCCAGTTCTAAGGTGCTGTCTAGAGTTAAACGCCAGAAACAAGTCACAAACCAGAGTTGAACGCCAGAAATACGTTACAACCTGGCGTTCAACTCCAGAAAGAGCCTCTGCACGTGTAACATTCAAGCTCAGCCCAAGCACACACCAAGTGGGCCCCGGAAGTGGATTTATGCATCAATTACTTACTTCTGTAAACCCTAGTAGCTAGTTTATTATAAATAGGACTTTTTACTATTGTATTAGGGATCTTTTGATCATCTTTGGACACCTGGCTCTTAGATCAGAGGGGCTGGCCATTCGGCCATGCCTGGACCTTTCACTTATGTATTTTCAAACGGTAGAGTTTCTACACTCCATAGATTAAGGTGTGGAGCTCTGCTGTTCCTCAAAGATTAATGCAAAGTACTACTGTTTTCTATTCAATTCATCTTATTTCGCTTCTAAGATATTCATTCGTACTTCAACCTGAATGTGATGAACGTGACAATCATCATCATTCCCTATGAACGCGTGCCTGACAACCACTTCCGTTCTACATTAGATTGAATGAGTATCTCTTAGATCTCTTAATCAGAATCTTCGTGGTGTAAGCTAGAATGATGGCGGCATTCAAGAGAATCCAGAAAGTCTAAACCTTGTCTGTGGTATTCCGAGTAGGATTCAATGATTGAATGACTGTGACGAGCTTCAAACTCGCGAGTGCTGGGCGTAGTGACAGACGCAAAAGGAGGGTGACTCCTATTCCAGCTTGATCGGGAACCTCAGATGATTAGCCGTGCCGTGACAGGGCATCTTGGACCATTTTCACAAGAGGAGGGGATGTAGCCACTGACAACGGTGATGCCCTTGCATAAAGCCAGCCATAGAAAGGAGTAAGACTGATTGGATGAAAGCAGCAGGAAAGTAGAGGTTCAGAGGAACGAAAGTATCTCTACACGCTTATCTGAAACTCTCACCAATGATCTACATAAGTATTTCTATCCTTGTTTTCTTCTCCATTTTCGAAAACTATATAATCAATTATTATCCGCCTGACTGAGATTTACAAGATGACCATAGCTTGCTTCAAGCCAACAATCTCCGTGGGATTCGACCCTTACTCACGTAAGGTATTACTTGGACGACCCAGTGCACTTGCTGGTCAGTTGTGCGAAGTTGTGAACCATGGTATTGGCATCATGTTTTTGGCGCCATTGCCAGGGAAAGAAAGAGCAATGAATTTTACATAATCAAAGTGTAATCACAATTTTGTCCACCAAGTTTTTGGCGCCGTTGCCGGGGATTGTTCGAGTTTGGACAACTGACGGTTCATCCTGTTGCTCAGATCAGGTAATTTTCTTTTTGTTTTCTTTTCAAAAATTTTTTCAAAAATCTTTCAAAAAATTTCTCCTTTGTTTTCGAAAAAAAAAAATAAAAAACAAAAATGTTTTCAAAAATATATTTTTCTTCAAAATTTTTCAGAATGAATTCTAATGTTTCATATAACATGTTTTAGCTTGGCTGGCTATTAAGCCATGTCTAATTCCCAGGATGTTGATTGAGAACTATGAATTCATTACATCCTTTTTCCCAAATATTTTCAAAAAAAAATATACAAAAAAATTAGAAAATCATAAAAATCAAAAATATTTTTGTGTTTCTTGTTTGAGTCTTGAGTCAGATTTTAAGTTTGGTGTCAATTGCATGTACATCTTGTATTTTTCGAAAATAATCATGCATTCATAGTGTTCTTCATGATCTTCAAGTTGTTCTTGGTAAGTCTTCTTGTTTGATCTTTGCATTTGCATGTTTTGTGTCTTTTCTTGTTTTTCATATGCATTCTTGGATTCTTAGTGTCTAAGCATTAAAGAATTCTAAGTTTGGTGTCTTGCATGTTTTCTTTGCATTAAAAATTTTTCAAAAATGTGTTCTTGATGTTCATCATGATCTTCATAGTGTTCTTGGTGTTCATCTTGACATTCATAGCATTCTTGCATGCATTCATTGTCTTGATCCATAACTTTCATGCATTGCATCATTTTTCTTGTTTTTCTCTCTCATCATAAAAATTCAAAAATCAAAAAAATATCTTCCCCTTTTTCTCTTAAAATTTCAAAAATATGGATTGACTTTTTCAAAAATTTTTAAAATCTAGTTGTTTTTATGAGTCAAATCAAATTTTCAATTTAAAAATCTTATCTTTTTCAAAATCTTTTTCAAAAATAAAATCTTTTTCATTTTTCTTAGTTATTTTCGAAAATTACAAAAATCTTTTTCAAAAATCTTTTTCTTATATCAAATTTTCGAAAATAACCATAACAATTAATGTTTTGATTCAAAAATTTCAAGTTTGTTACTTGCTTGTTAAGAAAGATTCAAACTTTAAGTTCTAGAATCATATCTTGTGAATTCTTGTGAATCAAGTCATTAATTGAGATTTTAAAAATCAAATCTTTTTCAAAACTAATTTCAATCATATCTTTTCAAAAATATCTTCCTATCTTATCTTTTTCAAAAATTTGATTTTAAAATATCTTTTCTAACTTCTTAACTTCTTATCTTTTCAAAATTGATTTTCAAAATTTGTTTCAACTAACTAACTAACTTTTTGTTTGTTTCCTATCTTTTTCAAAACCACCTAACTAACTCTCTCTCTCTAATTTTTGAAAATATCTTCCCTCTTTTTCAAAATTTCTTTTTAATTAACTAATTATTTTAATTTTTGATTTTTATTTTCGAAAATTACTAACACTTTTCAAAAATTATTTTCGAAAATCACTAACCATTTTTGAAAAACAATTTTCGAAAATTCCCTCTCTCTCTTTTCTTCTCCTTTTCTTCCACTCACCTAAAAGGAACCTCCATACTTGGGTAAAAAGGATCCCTATTATTATTATTTTTTCTGTGCCCTCTTCTTTGTCATATGAGCAGGAGCAAGGACAAGAACATCCTTGTTAAAGCAGATCCAGAACCTGAAAGGGCTCTGAGGAGGAAACTAAGAGAAGCTAAATTACAACTATCCAGCAAGCACCTATCAGAAATTTTCGAACAGGAAGAGGAGATGGCAGCTGAAAATAATAATAATGCAAGGAGAATGCTTGGTGACTTTACTGCACCTAATTCCAATTTACATGGAAGAAGCATCTCCATTCCTGCCATTGGAGCAAACAACTTTGAGCTGAAACCTCAGCTAGTTTCTCTGATGCAGAAGAACTGCAAGTTTCATAGACTTCCATCTGAAGATCCTTTTCAGTTCTTAACTGAATTCTTGCAGATCTGTGATACTGTTAAGACTAATGGAGTAGATCCTGAAGTCTACAGGCTCATGCTTTTCACTTTTGCTGTAAGAGACAGAGCTAGAGTGTGGTTGGACTCTCAACCCAAAGACAGCCTGAACTCTTGGGATAAGCTGGTCACGGCTTTCTTAGCCAAGTTCTTTCCTCCTCAAAAGCTGAGCAAGCTTAGAGCTGATGTTCAAACCTTCAGACAGAAAGAAGGTGAATCCCTCTATGAAGCTTGGGAAAGATACAAGCAGCTGACCAAAAAGTGTCCTTCTGACATGCTTTCAGAATGGACTATCCTGGATATATTCTATTATGGTTTATCTGAGCTATCAAAGATGTCATTGGATACTTCTGCAGGTGGATCCATTCACTTAAAGAAAACGCCTGCAGAAGCTCAAGAACTCATTGACATGGTTGCTAATAACCAGTTCATGTACACTTCTGAGAGGAATCCTGTGAGTAATGGGACGCCTCAGAAGAAGGGAGTTCTTGAAGTTGATACTCTGAATGCCATATTGGCTCAGAACAAAATATTGACTCAGCAAGTCAATATGATTTCTCAGTCTGAATGGAATGCAAGCTGCATCCAACAGTACTCAAGAGGCTTCTTATGAAGAAGAAGCTTATGATCCTGAGAACCCTGCAATAGCAGAAGTAAATTACATGGGTGAACCTTATAGAAACACCTATAATCCATCATGGAGAAATCACCCAAATCTCTCATGGAAGGATCAAAAGCCTCAACAAGGCTTTAATAATGGTGGAAGAAACAGGTTTAGCAATAGCAAGCCTTTTCCATCATCCACTCAGCAACAGACAAAGAATTCTGAGCAGAATCCATCTAGCTTAGCAAATTTAGTCTCTGATCTATCTAAGGCCACTATGAGTTTCATGAATGGAACAAGGTCTTCCATTAGAAATTTGGAAGCACAAGTGGGCCAGCTGAGTAAAAGGATCACTGAAATCCCTCCTAGTACTCTCCCATGCAATACAGAAGAGAATCAAAAAGGAGAGTGCAAGGCCATTGACATAACCAAAATGGCCGAACCCAAAGAGGGAGAGGAGGACGTGAATCCCAAGGCAGAAGACCTCCTAGGACGTCCAGTGATCAATAAGGAGTTTCCCTCTGAGGAACCAAAGGAATCTGAGACTCATCTAGAGACCATAGAGATTCCATTGAACCTCCTTATGCCATTCATGAGCTCTGATGAGTATTCCTCTTTTGAAGAGAATGAGGATGTTACTGAAGAGCAAACTGCTAAGTTTCTTGGTGCAATCATGAAGCTGAATGCCAAATTATTTGGTATTGAGACTTGGGAAGATGAACCTCCCTTGTTCACCAATGAACTAAGTGATCTGGATCAACTGACATTGCCTCAGAAGAAACAGGATCCTGGAAAGTTCATAATACCTTGCACCATAGGCACCATGATCTTAAGGCTCTGTGTGACCTTGGTTCAGGGATAAACCTCATGCCCCTCTCTGTAATAGAGAAACTAGGAATCTATGGGGTGCAAGCTGCTAAAATCTCATTAGAGATGGCAGACAATTCAAGAAAACAGGCTTATGGACAAGTAGAGGACGTGTTAGTAAAGGTTGAAGGCCTTTACATCCCTGCTGATTTCATAGTCCTGGATACTGGAAAGGAAGAGGATGAATCCATCATCCTAGGAATACCTTTCCTAGCCATAGCAAGAGCTGTGATTGATGTGGACAGAGGAGAATCGGTCCTTCAATTAAATAAGGACAACCTTGTGTTTACAACTCAAGGATCTCTCTCTACATCCATGGAGAGGAAGCAGAAAAAGCTTCTCTCAAAGCAGAGTCAACCAAAGCCCCCACAGTCAAACTCTAAGTTTAGTGTTGGGAGGCCACAACCAAATTCTAAGTTTGGTGTCAAAACCCCATATCCAAACTCTAAGTTTGGTGTTGAGAGGTCTCAATAAAGCTCTGCACATCTGTGAGGATCCATGAGAGCCCACTGTCAAGCGATTGACATTAAAGAAGCGCTTGTTGGGAGGCAACCCAATTTTTATTTATCTAAAAATATTTTTCTTAGTTATATGTCTTTATAGGTTCATGATCATGTGGAGTCACAAAATAAATATAAAAATTGAAAACGGAATCAAAAATAGCAGAAGAAATGCACCCTGGAGGAGAGCTGGCGCTGAACGCCCAGAACAAGCATGGTTCTGGCGTTTAACGCCAGAAATAGGCTACAAATGGGCGTTCAACGCCCAGAACAAGCACCAACCTGGCGCTAAATGCCTAGAATTGTGTGCAAGGGCATTTTACATGCCTAATTTGGTGCAAGGTTGTAAATCCTTGAACACCTCAGGATCTGTGGACCCCACAGGATCACCTCAGGATCTGTGGACCCCACAGGATCCCCACCTACCTCCACTCACTTCTTCTCACCCCTCTTCCACAAAATCCCATAAACACTCTTCCCCAAAACCCTTCACCAATCACCTCAATCTCTCTTCCCCATCACCTCTTCACCACTCACATCCATCCACTCCTCCCCATAAATCTACCTCATAAACTCCACCTACCTTCAAAATTCAAAATCAATTTCCCACCCAAACCCACCCTAAATGGCCGAACCTTCACCCCCTCCCATCCCTATATATATAACCCTCCATTCTTCCTCATTTTCACACAACACAACCCTTTCTTCTCTTCTTGGCCGAAACACAACCTCTTCTCCCTATCCTCCATTTCTTCTCCTTCTTCATCTATTCTTTCTTCTCTTGCTCGAGGGCGAGCAAAATTCTAAGTTTGGTGTGGTAAAAGCATAAGCTTTTTGTTTTTCCATTACCATTGATGGCACCTAAGACCGGAGAATCCTCTAGAAAAGGAAAAGGGAAGACAAAAGCTTCCACCTCCGAGTCATGGGAGATGGAAAGGTTCATCTCCAAAGCCCATCAAGACCACTTCTATGATGTTGTGGCCAAGAAGAAGGTGATCCCCGAGGTCCCTTTCAAACTCAAAAGAAATGAGTATCCGGAGATCCGACATGAAATTCAAAGAAGAGGTTGGGAAGTTCTAACAAATCCCATCCAACAAGTCGGCATCCTAATGGTTCAAGAGTTCTATGCCAATGCATGGATCACCAAGAACCATGATCAAAGTAAGAACCCGGATCCAAAGAACTATGTTACAATGGTTCGGGGGAAATACTTAGATTTTAGTCCGGAGAATGTAAGGTTGGCGTTCAACTTGCCCAACATGGAAGAGAACGCACGCCCCTACACAAGGAGAGTCAACTTTGATCAAAGGTTGGACCAAGTCCTTATGGACATATGTGTGGAAGGAGCTCAATGGAAGATTGACTCCAAAGGCAAGCCAGTTCAACTAAGAAGATTGGACCTCAAGCCTGTGGCTAGAGGATGGTTGGAATTCATCCAATGCTCCATCATCCCCACTAGCAACCGATCTGAAGTTACTGTGGATCGGGCCATCATGATTCATAGCATCATGATTGGAGAGGAAATAGAAGTTCATGAAGTCATCTCTAATGAACTCTACAAAATAGCCGAAAAGTCATCCCCCATGGCAAGGCTAGCTTTTCCTCATCTTATTCGCCATCCACTACAAGAAAAATACCCATTCAGCCACACTTTTTTTAAGCTACATTTGAAAAGCGTAGCCTATTCATAGAATAGGCTACGCTTTTTCCCGTGTTGCCTTTTTATAAGAGAAAAGGATACACAATTGCAGCATCATTTAAAAAGTGTAGCCTTAGGTATTATAGAAATCACTTATAAAGCGTAGCCGTAGGTTGATATCTATAGGTTCACTTTTGGTATCAAAGGGGACGCTTTTAGATGGTAGCCTATTTGTTAAATTTTAGGTGCATTTTTAAAGTGATGCCTAATATATCTAGAACAAAAAACTTAACACTTAATGAAATTTTTTCCTCTTTCTTCTGAAAACAAACTCACACTTAGTAAAATTTTTGTTCATTCCCTCCACAAGCAAACTCATACACTAAGTAAAAATTTTATCCATTATTCCCTCCAAATCTCACTCACCTCCACAAGCACGTTCATCCCCTTCAGAAACCCTGCCTCCAAAAGCTCACCATCGTCGCCCCCACTCACTCACTGCACCGTCGCGAAGTGGAAACCCTGCCCCCACTCACTCTCTTCACTCTCGCCGTTGACACTCTCGCTCTCGTCATTGATCCTCTTACTCTCGCCATTGACCCTCTCCCACTCACCCGCACTAACCACTCTCCACATTGCTGCACTATTGACCGTCGCTGCGCCGCCCTCACCACCATCATCACCCCCAAATTAGAGAAAAGCGTTTGCCATCACCACTCACCACTCACGGCGTCACCATTCACCACTCGAGGAAGACTCTGCACTCACTCATCTTCCCCACTCATCTTCATCGTCGCTTCTCTTTGATGCGCTGTCACATCATGAAGACTCTGCGCTCAACTGAAAGATTTCTTCATTCGCGAGGTTAGGGTTCTGAATTTAGGTTTCAATTTGGGGGATTTGGTACAATAATCTGTGACATCGTGAATTGATGAACATGCATGCTATTGTGCAGCGCAGGAGAACCCGTGAATTTAGGGGTTTTATTCCGTTAATACAGGTGAGTTTGGCCATGATTAGTTGATGCACAGAAATTGTTCACACATTGTATGTAGCCCTCCATCGTCATCTGTAGCAGCAGCAACAACAGTTATGGCAGTGGCGGTGGCAATGGTGTTCGTATAATTAGGAACGAAATCTCCAAATGGTGCTCCCTAATCACCACTCGCACCAACCAGCTCAGACAAGACTCCGTTAATTCCGTTGCAAAATTCCACAATCACCTATTTACTTCCATCCTCAATCCTCCGCCTCCTCCTCTTTCCTTTCTGGTAAGCTTTCCTTCCCCATTCATAACTTCAATTTATTATTAATATTTTGAAAGATTGAAAACAAAATGCAAATTTGGATCACCAGGTTAATGGAGACGGTGGAATGAAGTATCCGATTTGGATGTGCGTTGAATGTGCTTTGTTGTAAAGGATTTTTGAATTGAAAAAACATGGTATTCGTGATTGAAATCAAATAAGCTTTTAGTAGATTATCTTGTTACTAGAAATTGTTGATTTTTTGTGGCCCTCACCAGTGTGAAAATAAATGGATTAAAGTCATTTATCTTATACTTTCTTGCATTTTTTGTGTATCTTGGTCCGAGTTTCAACTAGTCCACCTGCTATTCCACTGTTATGATGGCTTATAATAGGTTATATACTTATATATTTTATATTTATGGTCTGTGAGTGATTGATCAACACATCAAGAATCAGTTTTTCATCCATAAACATTTTTTTTTATATATTTTTAGTAAAAAAGAACAAATTGGTTAATGTTAGTTTAACAAATTTGTATTTCTGTTTACAGGATCATCCTGAGCAAATTGGACTGGACTTGCTGCAAGTTGCATGATAGCCTGTGCCTGCAAATCAAATTTGGCTCCATTGGAATGTGCAATTTGTTTGGATTTAAGGCCAGGCATTATACTAGAACATCATTACCTACCTTATCAGGTGAGCCTCCATCATAGACCTTCACCTTACCACAGTAGAATATCGTCATTTGCCCAACTCCGCTAGTTGCAGATGCTCTATGACCATATTAATAAGTCATTAAGAACTTGAATCAACAACACTAAAGGAATATTAGCATGTCTCTAATCATGCATACTTTATGTAAAATTTATTAAATCTTAGTTATTTCACATTTTAATTCTTAAGTAGTTGGTATTTTAATTCTTAAGTAGTTGGTTCACTTTCTTGTGAAAAGTAATGTATGATGAAACTTGTGTTACAGTTTGCCACTATCCTGGATTCCTGGGTATAAAACTATAAATAGTACCAAAAAACAGTTTATCAATAAATCAACACTTAAAGTAAAATCAGGAATGTTGAAATTAAGAACTTGCACAGGCTTCTTTTACAGCTGCAAATAATCATGCTAACATGCTAGGAATTGAAGTAAACAAGCCTTGGCATGCAAACCAACAGAAGTTCATGAAAAGAAGTGTCAGCCTTGATCGCACTTAATCTTAAAATTGATATTGTTCAATATAATGAAAAATTTTTTCTTTTGTAACTGAATTTCTTCTTCCATTCGACATTTTCTGTATAGTTAATGTTCATTAATCTTGCCTCCACCAAAAATAGTTTCAACTTGCACACTCTCTCTCTCTCGCTTTCAGAAACTGTGTATTTACCAAACTTCTTTTTTTCCTTTTACTAATGCTAAGGTAAAGGTAAACCAGGATAAGAAAAAAAAAACAAGAGTTTTGTTACTAATGATTTATTACATTTTCAATCCCATTCGTTTCAGTGATAACTTATAACTTAAGCATAAGGCTATTTCTTCTTGTATTTTGTTTCTCATTTCTACATTTTATAAATTGGTGTCCTTTCTTGTCTGTGTATATTCCAGGCCAAAATTGTAGATTCTTTAACATGCAAGTGAAAGTAGAAGCTGATGAATTTAAAATTTAAAAATTCGTAGACAATGTTTATGAACTGATCAGGTTTTAAATTTAACTTTTTTATTTTTAAATAGAAGCTATTTGAATTTGTGTGCTTTTTATGCAACTTCAACTAAATAGTTGTTTCTTTGGGTGGTTAACTTTTCTAAGTAACTGCATGTTTGAATTCTTGTGTAGAAAAGCTCTGGATCATGGTTGTTGCCAAAGCTTTTCTCTATTGCTTTTGCCCAAACCCTAGTTTTGGAGTTGCAAATAGAAAATCCAAACATGTTAATGTAGATAATGGAAAGTTACAGATAGTTAAGATAAGAATTCTCAAATGGAAACTTTGCTAAGCTGCATCAAGGGCTAGGGTTGTTAATAACATTGTTTTAACTTTGAAAAAGATTCCTTTAAACCTCTTTGTTTGGTGCAAATTGTGAATATCACAGTTCGGATCTTGTGTACTTCTTTTCATATGTTCTTGTCGTGGTCTTCAGAATCTAGGTGCTCGATTGCCAAGCCTCTGTTAATTGCCTATTTTGATAATATGCATAGTAGCTAAATTGTATAACCGTGGCTCATGAGTTTTATCTATATCCAGATTCTGATATCTTATTCTTTGTTAATATTTATTTTGCAGGGGATAGATTTTTCTGGTTTAGGGATGAGGAATTTGCTAGACAGACTGTTGCTGGCCTCAACCCACTTAGCATAAGTTTGGTGGAGGTATATGCGTGCTTTCACCATTATTTTGTTTTAGACTCATTAATTGGATTCATTTTATTAACAAGTGTGCTTGTGCACCACACAGATTGTGATGATAATTCTTGATTAATTATTTTGTAATTTATCTTTGATTAATTATTGATAGAAACTAGATTGCCTGCTAACAATTTAGGTCCATAATTTACTGTTGTGGCTTTCTGGGTATGTCTGATTCAATGTTTTTAAAAGGGAATGCATGCCATGGAATTTGAAACTTGTAGTGATTTTGTTGATTGGCAATGAGAACTTTTACTGTATAGTTTAGAGAACTGTGTGAGGGATTATGCTTCTTTTTGTTAAGGGGATAAACAAAAGGTTATGAAAGAGGTCCGTATTACTTGTGAGGGAATCGTGAATATAGAGTTGGCTGAGTTTTAGCATTGTAACTACTTGCAAGCTCTTGGAGTAAGGGGTGGACATGTTCTATGGCATGATATAGTAATGTTTTGGAGGTTAAGAATTGATCATGCCATGTCACGAGAGAATTATTCTGGATGCGTTTTACCGAGTGATAGTCAATATTCTAATTCAGTAGATAAAATAGATTAATGCTCTGAGGCTTAGCAAAATTTACAATCACAAATTGCTTGTCAAACTATATGAAAAGTTATTTTGGAATATAAGGTAGCAGTGCACTATCGTTGTGATTCATGAATGTTGCATGGATATAGATCCTTGTGCATATATCTTTGGTATTCTTCAAGTCAAGGCTAATGCTAGCAAGTTAATTCCATAGCTATTAATGTATGATGGACAGGTTCCAAATCTTTGTTTTGCCGTTATCTCTTGAATGATTTAATTGTTGCTGCTGCTGCTGGGTCCCAAATCTATTTGATTATATCAATTTAATTCTTGCTAAATGATGATTGTGCTGAATTCGTGGTTAAATGGTTGCATATGGCAATTACAATTTTTTTGTCTGTAATTTTTACAGTTATTCGTGGTTAAGATTGAAGGCGAAAGTGGTTGGTTAAGGTCTTTCAAGCAGATTTTGTCAAAACGTTGATCGCGTCATGGCAAGGTACAATGCATATTTTAATTCTTTTGATTTATTAGTTTTAAAGTTCCAATTTAACACCGAAGTTGGAAATGTTTCTTGGCTTTATTAACACCGAAGTTGTATTGCTATGGCTAAAATTTGTTTGTGTAATTCTGGTTGTTGTTTCTCTGATTTTATGCACGTTGTACATATGAATTTGTCCCTATATCTAATTTAAGTGTGAAAGTATGGTTAATTAGTGCATGAAAAATGCTATAGGGACATATCAGGATTGTGTTAAAGGAAATGGAAGAAAGAAACACCTGCAGATTTTCATGGTTTGGAATGAAATAAGATAAATACATAATTCCTTGAATTCACCTCTTTTGCTGTGACCATGTTATTTTTTTTAGTATATGCTTTCTTGGTTTACTATGTCTACGTGTTCCATTTAATTTTTATAATTACGAATGTCATTATGAATTTTTTTAACTACTTTTCTATATAATTATGCAGGGTAACAATGAAGATTAACAAATGAAGATTAAGCTGACTATTATTGTGGTTTATTGGCTAAGATAGAGTGCTATTTAGAATCTTTACATGTATGGTTGACTAATGACTTTTATTAGAAGATACTTTTATTGGCTAAGTGATATTATGATTTTCATATGGCTATGCTTACTTTAGTGCGAGATGTATGAATTTTTACCGTTAACTTTATTCTAGTACTTTTGGATCAATATTATAAATATATTTTGGTTAGAGATAATTTTTATTATTTAAAGAAATTATTTAGTATAATTATGTATTTATTTTTATTTTGTAATGTTCAACTCATTTAAATAAAAATGCAGAATTATTATTAGCTATTATATTGTATTAATAATTATTAGATATATATATATATATATATATATATATATATATATATATATATATATATATATATATATATACAAAAAAAAGAGACCTAAGGCTACATTTATATACAGTAGCTATAGCATACAAAAAAAAAAAACGAGACCTAAGGCTACACTTATATACAGTAGCTATAGTATACAAAAAAAAAAAGAGGGACCTAAGGCTACGCTTATAAAAAGTAGCTATGGTATACAATGTGGCTACGCTTTACAGGTGATGCAGTAGCGTTGAAAAGCGTAGTCTATTCTGGAAAAATGAAAGCTGAAAAGCGTAGCCTTTGGTCCTGGACAGCATCACTTGAAAAGCGTAGCCTATTCCCAAACGCCAAAAGCGTAGTCCTTGGTGCAGAAAAGCGTAGCCTTTGAGAATAGGCAACGGCCGAATAGGAATCACCCCAAAAAGCGTAGCCGTAGCCCAAAAAGCGTAGCCGTAGCCTAAGGCATCATTTTTTTTCACTTTTAGCTACACTTTTCAAGTGTACCTGAATGGGTGTTTTTCTTGTAGTGATCTATGTTACGCAGCTGGAGCTTTCATAGAAGGAGACATTCCCATTAAGGAAGAGAAGCCCATCACTAAGAAAAAGATGGAGCAAGCAAGAGAGCCCATTCATGGAGCTCAAGAGGCGTATGAAGCTCATCACCATGAGATCCCGGAGATGCCTCGAATGCATTTTCCTCTATAAAACTATTGGGAGCAAATCAACACCTCCCTAGGAGAATTAAGCTCCAACATGGGACAACTAAGGGTGGAACATCAAGAGCACTCCATCATCCTTCATGAAATAAGAGAAGAACAAAAAGCAATGAGGGAGGAGTAATAAAGACAAGGAAGAGACATAGAAGAGCTCAAGGACATCATTGGTTCCTCAAGAAGGAAACGCCACCATCACTAAGGTGGATTCATTCCTCGTTCTTATTTCTTCTGTTTTTCGTTTTCTATGTTAAGTGCTTATCTGTGTTTGTGTCTTCATTACATGATCATTAGTAGTTAGTAACTATGTCTTAAAGTTATGAATGTCCTATGAATCCATCACCTCTCTTAAATAAAAACTGTTTTAATTCAAAAGAACAAGAAGTACACGAGTTTCGAATTTATCCTTGAACTTAGTTTAATTATATTAATGTGGTGACAATGCTTCTTGTTTTCTGAATGAATGCTTGAACAGTGCATATATCTTTTGAAGTTGTTGTTTAAGAATGTTAAATATGTTGGCTCTTGAAAGAATGATGATAAGGAGACATGTTATTTGATAATCTGAAAAATCATAAAAATGATTCTTGAAGCAAGAAAAAGCAGCAAAGAACAAAGCTTGCAGAAAAAAAATAGGCAAAAAAAAAATAGAAAGAAAAAGAAAAAGCAAGCAGAAAAAGCCAAAAGCTCTTAAAACCAAGAGGCAAGAGCAAAAAGCCAGTAACCCTTAAAACCAAAAGGCAAGGGTAAATAAAAAGGATCCCAAGGCTTTGAGCATCAGTGGATAGGAGGGCCTAAAGGAATAAAATCCTGGTCTAAGCGGCTAAACCAAGCTGTCCCTAACCATGTGCTTGTGGCGTGTAGGTGTCAAGTGAAAACTTGAGACTGAGCGGTTAAAGTCAAGGTCCAAAGCAAAAAAAGAGTGCGCTTAAGAACCCTGGACACCTCTAATTGGGGACTTTAGCAAAGCTGAGTCACAATCTGAAAAGGTTCACCCAGTTATGTGTCTGTGGCATTTATGTATCCGGTGGTAATACTGGAAAACAAAGTGCTTAGGGCCACGGCCAAGACTCATAAAGAAGCTGTGTTCAAGAATCATCATACTGAACTAGGAGAATCAATAACACTATCTGAACTCTGAGTTCCTATAGATGCCAATCATTCTGAACCTCAATGGATAAAGTGAGATGCCAAAACTATTCAAGAGGCAAAAAGCTATAAGCCCCGCTCATCTGATTGGAGCTCTGTTTCATTGATAGTTTGGAATTTATAGTATATTCTCTTCTTTTTATCCTATTTGATTTTCAGTTGCTTGGGGACAAGCAACAATTCAAGTTTGGTGTTGTGATGAGCGGATAATTTATACGCTTTTTGGCATTGTTTTTAGTATGTTTTAAGTAGGATCTAGCTACTTTTAGGGATGTTTTCATTAGTTTTTATGTTAAATTCACATTTCTTGACTATACTATGAGTTTGTGTATTTTTCTGTGATTTCAGGTATTTTTTGGCTGAAATTGAGGGACTTGAGCAAAAATCAGATTCAGAGGTTGAAGAAGGACTGCTGATGCTGTTGGATTCTGACTGCCCTGCACTCAAAATGGTGCGCTTCTAATTGCGTTGGAAAGTAGACATCCAGGGCTTTCCAGCAATGTATAATAGTCCATACTTTGAACGAGTTTAGATGACGTAAAAGGGCGTTGAACGCCAGTTCTGCGCTGCTGTCTAGAGTTAAACGCCAGAAACAAGTCACAAACCAGAGTTGAACGCCAGAAATACGTTACAACCTGGCGTTCAACTCCAGAAAGAGCCTCTACACGTGTAACATTCAAGCTCAGCCCAAGCACACACCAAGTGGGCCCCGGAAGTGGATTTATGCATCAATTACTTACTTCTGTAAACCCTAGTAGCTAGTTTATTATAAATAGGACTTTTTACTATTGTATTTGGGATCTTTTGATCATCTTTGGACACCTGGTTCTTAGATCAGAGGGGCTGGCCATTCGGCCATGCCTGGACCTTTCACTTATGTATTTTCAAACGGTAGAGTTTCTACACTCCATAGATTGAGGTGTGGAGCTCTGCTGTTCCTCAAAGATTAATGCAAAGTACTACTGTTTTCTATTCAATTCATCTTATTTCGCTTCTAAGATATTCATTCGTACTTCAACCTGAATGTGATGAAGGTGACAATCATCATCATTCCCTATGAACGCGTGCCTGACAACCACTTCCGTTCTACATTAGATTGAATGAGTATCTCTTAGATCTCTTAATCAGAATCTTCGTGGTGTAAGCTAGAATGATGGCGGCATTCAAGAGAATTCTGAAAGTCTAAACCTTGTCTGTGGTATTCCGAGTAGGATTCAATGATTGAATGACTGTGACGAGCTTCAAACTCGCGAGTGCTGGGTGTAGTGACAGACGCAAAAGGAGGGTGACTCCTATTCCAACTTGATCGGGAACCTCAGATGATTAGTCGTGCCGTGACAGGGCATCTTGGACCATTTTCACAAGAGGAGGGGATGTAGCCACTGACAACGGTGATGCCCTTGCATAAAGCCAGCCATAGAAAGGAGTAAGACTGATTGGATGAAAGCAGCAGGAAAGCAGAGGTTCAGAGGAATGAAAGCATCTCTACACGCTTATCTGAAACTCTCACCAATGATCTACATAAGTATTTCTATCCTTGTTTTCTTCTCCATTTTCGAAAACTACATAATCAATTATTATCTGCCTGACTGAGATTTACAAGATGACCATAGCTTGCTTCAAGCCAACAATCTCCGTGGGATTCGACCCTTACTCACGTAAGGTATTACTTGGACGACCCAGTGCACTTGCTGGTCAGTTGTGCGAAGTTGTGAACCATGGTATTGGCATCATGTTTTTGGCGCCATTTCCAGGGAAAGAAAGAGCAATGAATTTTACATAATCAAAGTGTAATCACAATTTCGTCCACCAAGTTTTTGGCGCCGTTGCCGAGGATTGTTCGAGTTTGGACAACTGACGATTCATCCTGTTGCTCAGATCAGGTAATTTTCTTTTTGCTTCTTTTCAAAAAATTTTTCAAAAAATTTTCAAAAATTTTCTCCTTTGTTTTCGAAAAAAAAATAAAAAATAAAAATATTTTCAAAAATATATTTTTCTTCAAAATTTTTAAGAATGAATTCTAATGTTTCATATAACATGTTTTAGCTTGGCTGGCTATTAAGCCATGTCTAATTCCCAGGATTTTGATTGAGGACTATGAATTTATTACTTCCTTTTTCCCAAATATTTTCGAAAAAAATATACAAAAAAATTAGAAAATCATAAAAATCAAAAATATTTTTGTGTTTCTTGTTTGAGTCTTGAGTCAGATTTTAAGTTTGGTGTCAATTGCATGTGCATCTTGCATTTTTCGAAAATAATCATGCATTCATAGTGTTCTTCATGATCTTCAAGTTGTTCTTGGTAAGTCTTCTTGTTTGATCTTTGCATTTGCATGTTTTGTGTCTTTTCTTGTTTTTCATATGCATTCTTGGATTCTTAGTGTCTAAGCATTAAAGAATTCTAAGTTTGGTGTCTTGCATGTTTTCTTTGCATTAAAAATTTTTCAAAAATGTGTTCTTGATGTTCATCATGATCTTCATAGTGTTCTTGGTGTTCATCTTGACATTCATAGCATTCTTGCATGCATTCATTGTCTTGATCCATAACTTTCATGCATTGCAATAAGGTTGTCTCTGGATTGTTGTAATTTTCAATAAGGTTGTCTCTGGATTGTTGTAATTTAGCTTCTCTTAGTTTCCTCTTCAGAGTCCTTTTAGGTTCTGGATCAGCTTCAACAAGAATACCTTTTTCCTTGTTCCTGCTCATAAGAAAAGGAAGAGAACAAGAAAAGAAGAGGAATCCTCTATGTCACAGTAAAGAGGTTCCTTATTGTTAGTAGAAGAAGAAAAGGAATAGGGGTGAAGAAGAATGAAGAATCCAAACACAAGGGTAAGGATAGGAGCGATGATGTGAGATGAAGAGAAGTGTTAGTAGATGAATAAATAATTAGAAGGAGATGAGGGAGAAGGAGAATTTTCAAAAATTATTTTGAAAAAGAGTTAGTGATTTTCGAAAATAGTTTTTGAAAAAGGTTAGTAATTTTTTCGAAAATTAAAATAAAAAATTAAAATAATTAGTCAATAAAAAAGAAATTTTGAAAAAGAGGGAAGATATTTTCGAAAATTAGAGAGAGAGAGAGTTAGTTAGGTAGTTTTGAAAAAGATAAGAAACAAACAAAAAGTTAGTTAGTTAGTTGAAACAAATTTTGAAAAGATAAGGAGTTAGGAAGTTAGAAAAGATATTTTGAAATTAAGTTTTTGAAAAAGATATGATAAGAAGATATTTTTGAAAAGATATGATTGAAATTAGTTTTGAAAAAGGTTTGATTTTTAAAATCACAATTAATGACTTGATTCACAAGAAATCATGAGATATGATTCTAGAACTTAAAGTTTGGATCTTTCTTAACAAGCAAGTAACAAACTTGAAATTTTTGAATCAAAACATTAATTGATGATGTTATTTTCGAAAATTATGATATAAAATTAAGAAAAGATTTTTGAAAAATATTTTTGTAATTTTCGAAAATAACTAAAAAAAATGAAAAAGATTTGATTTTTGAAAAAGATTTTGAAAAAGATAAGATTTTTAAATTGAAAATTTGATTTGACTCATAAAAACAGCTAGATTTTAAAAATTTTTGAAAAAGTCAAATCTAATTTTTGAAATTTTAAGAGAGAAAAAGGGAAAGATATTTTTTTTTATTTTTAAATTTTTAATGATGAGAGAGAAAAACATGAAAAAGACTCAATGCATGAAAATTTTGGATCAAAACAATGAATGCATGCAAGAATGCTGTAAATGTCAAGATGAACACCAAGAACACTGTGAAGATCATGATGAACATCAAGAACATATTTTTGAAAATTTTTATATGCAAAGAAAACATGCAAGACACCAAACTTAGAAATCTTTCATGTTTAGACTCTATGGATGCAAAAATGCACATGAAAAACAAGAAAAGATGCAAAACAAGAAAATATGAAGATCAAAAAAGAGGACTTACCAAGAACAACTTGAAGATCATGAAGAACATTATGAATGTATGAGTTTTTCGAAAATTTTATGCAAATTTTAAAACATGCAATTGACACCAAACTTATAACATGACACATGACTCAAACAAGAAACACAAAAATATTTTTTTGATTTTTATGATTTTATGATTTTTTTGTATTTTCTTTTAATTTTTTCGAAAATCATTTGAAAAAGAAAAATAAGGATTCCAAAATTTTTAATATGAATTCCAGGAATCTTATGCTCTTTAATCTAAAGCTCCAATCAAAGGGTTAGGCATGGCTTAATAGCCAGCCAAGCTTTAGTATGTAACTCAGACATGACACGCCTGACATACCCTATCCAGAAGAATTAGATATGGCTTTACAGCCAGCCAGGCTTCAACATGCTTCACGAAACACTAGAATTCATTCTTAAAAATTCTGAAGAAAAATATATTTTTGAAAATATTTTTATTTTAAAATTTTTTCGAAAACAAAGGAGAAATTTTTGAAAGATTTTGGAAAAAATTTTTTTTTTTTGAAAAATTTTTGAAAATAAGAAGAAAATTACCCAATCTAAGCAACAAGATGAACCGTCAGTTGTCCAAACTCGAACAATCCCCGGCAACGGCACCAAAAACTTGGTGCACGAAATTGTGATCTCAGGCAACGGTGCCAAAAACTCTATACGCACGTCTTAATAAATCGTTTTTCATTCACAACTTCGATACAACTAACCAGCAAGTGCACTGGGTCGTCCAAGTAATAAACCTTACGTGAGTAAGGGTCGATCCCACGGAGATTGTTGGTATGAAGCAAGCTATGGTCACCTTGTAAATCTCAGTCAGGCGGATATCAAAAGGTTATGGAGTTTTCGAAATTAAATAATAAGTAAACATAAAATAAGGATAGAAATACTTATGTATATCATTGGTGAAAATTTCAGATAAGTGTATAGAGATGCTTTCGTTCCTCTGAACCTCTGCTTTCCTGCTGTCTTCATCCAATCAGTCTTACTCCTTTCCATGGCTGGCTTTATGTAAGGGCATCACCGTTGTCAATGGCTACATCCCATCCTCTTGTGAAAATGGTCCAAATGCTCTGTCACAGCATGGCTAATCATCTGAGGTTCTCGATCATACTGGAATAGGATTCACCCTCCTTTTGCGTCTGTCACTACGCCCAGCACTCACGAGTTTGAAGTTTGTCACAGTCATTCAATCCCAGAGTCCTACTCGGAATACCACAGACAAGGTTTAGACTTTCCGGACTCTCATGAATGCTGCCATCAATCTAGCTTATACCACGAAGATTCTGATTAAGAGATCCAAGAGATACTCATTCAATCTAAAGTAGAACGGAAGTGGTTGTCAGGCACGCGTTCATAGGGAATGATGATGATTGTCACGTTCATCACATTCAGGTTGAAGTGCAAATGAATATCTTAGAAGCAGAATAAGTTGAATTGAATAGAAAAATAGTAGTACTTTGCATTAATCTTTAAGGAACAGCAGAGCTCCACACCTTAACCTATGGAGTGCAGAAACTCTACCGCTAAAAATACATAAGTGAAAGGTCCAGGCATGGCTGAATGGCCAGCCCCTAAAACGTGATCACAGGATCAAAAATCCAATCCAGGATGTCTAATACAATAGTAAAAAGTCCTATTTATACTAAACTAGTTACTAGGGTTTACAGAAGTAAGTAATTGATGCATAAATCCACTTCCGGGGCCCACTTGGTGTGTGCTTGGGCTGAGCTTGAATGTTACACGTGCAGAGGATCTTTCTGGAGTTGAACGCCAGGTTGTAACGTATTTCTGGCGTTCAACTCTGGTTTTTGACTTGTTTCTGGCGTTTAACTCCAGACAACAGCGTAAAACTGGCGTTCAATGCCCTTTTACGTTGTCTAAACTCGTTCAGAGTATGGACTATTATACATTGCTAGAAAGCCCTGGATGTCTACTTTCCAACACAATTAGAAGCGCGCCATTTTGTGTTCTGTAGCTCTAGAAAATCTACTTTGAGTGCAGGGAGGTCAGAATCCAACAGCATCAGCAGTCCTTCTTCAACCTCTGAATCTTATTTTTGCTCAAGTCCCTCAATTTCAGCCAGAAAATACCTGAAATCATAGAAAAACACACAAACTCATAGTAAAGTCCAGAAATATGAATTTAACATAAAAAACTAATAAAATCATCCCTAAAAGTAACTAGATACTACTAAAAACATACTAAAAACAATGCCAAAAAGCGTATAAATTATCCGCTCATCACTCTCTCTCTAGAATTCTACCCTAAAACATGATGTAAACTAAACTATGACTCTTTAGTTCATTCCCTCCTCAATCCTTGGGTTCTATAGCATCAAAAATGGGTTGGATTGGGCCCAAAATGCTTCAGAAATCGCTGGGGGCGATTTCACTAAAGTGGACCCACGTGCCCCATCGGCACGCGCGCGTATATTGCGCGTGCGTGCCCCAATGCGTCAGGCAACTGATGAGCGGATAATTTATACGCTTTTTGGCATTGTTTTTAGTATGTTTTTAGTAGGATCTAGTTACTTTTAGGGATGTTTTCATTAGTTTTTATGTTAAATTCACATTTCTGGACTTTACTATGAGTTTTTGTGTTTTTCTGTGATTTCAGGTATTTTCTGGCTGAAATTGAGGGACTTGAGCAAAAATCAGATTCAGAGGTTGAAGAAGGACTGCTGATGCTGTTGGATTCTGACCTCCCTGCACTCAAAGTGGATTTTCTGGAGCTACAGAACTCGAAATGGCGCTCTTTCAATTGCGTTGGAAAGTAGACATCCAGGGCTTTCCAGCAGTATATAATAGTCCATACTTTGGCCAAGAATTGACGACGTAAACTGGCGTTCAACGCCAGCCTTCTGCCCTAATCTAGCGTCCAGCGCCAGAAAAGGATCCAAAACCAGAGTTGAACGCCCAAACTGGCACAGAAACTGGCGTTCAACTCCACAAATGGCCTCTGCACGTGCTACACTTAAGCTCAGCCCAAACACACACCAAGTGGGCCCCGGAAGTGGATTTATGCATCAATTACTTACTCATGTAAACCTTAGTAGCTAGTTTATTATAAATAGGACCTCTTACTATTGTATTAGGAGTCTTTTTGACCATCTTTGGATCCTGGATTGTATTCTGATCCTGTGATCTCGTTTAGGGGGCTGGCCATCTCGGCCATGCTTGGACCTTTCACTTATGTATTTTCAACGGTAGAGTTTCTACACTCCATAGATTAAGGTGTGGAGCTCTGCTGTTCCTCAAAGATTAATGCAAGTACTACTGTTTTCTATTCAATTCATCTTATTTCGCTTCTAAGATATCCATTCGCACCCAAGAACGTGATGAAGGTGATGATTATGTGTGACGCTCATCACCATCTCCCCTATGAACGCGTGCCTGACAAACACTTCTGTTCTACATGAATTAAGCTAGAATGAATATCTCTTAGATCTCCTAACAGGAATCATCGTGGCGTAAGCTAGAATGATGGCGGCATTCAAGAGAATCCGGAAGGTCTAAACCTTGTCTGTGGTATTCTGAGTAGGATTCAATGATTGAATGACTGTGACGAGCTTCAAACTCGCGAGTGCGGGGCGTTAGTGACAGACACAAAAGGAGGGTGAATCCTATTCTAGCATGATCGGGAACCGACAGATGAATAGCCGTGCCGTGACAGGGTGCGTGAGCATATTATTCACTGAGAGGAGGGGATGTAGCCACTGACAACGGTGATGCCCTTGCATACAGCCAGCCATGGAAAGGAGTAAGACTGATTGGATGAAGATAGCAGGAAAGCAGAGGTTCAGAGGAACGAAAAGCATCTCCATTCGCTTATCTGAAATTCCTACCAATGATTTACATAAGTATCTCTATCCCTATTTTATTATATAATATTCGAAAACACCATTATCACTTTATATCTGCCTGACTGAGATTTACAAGGTGACCATAGCTTGCTTCATACCAACAATCTCCGTGGGATTCGACCCTTACTCACGTAAGGTATTACTTGGACGACCCAGTGCACTTGCTGGTTAGTTGTATCGAAGTTGTGACAATTATGAATTAAGATCAAAGCACCAAGCTTTGGAGCCATTACCAGGGATTGTTCGAGCCTGAACATCACAATTTCGTGCACCAAGTTTTTGGCGCCGTTGCCGGGGATTGTTTGAGTTTGGACAACTGACGGCTCATCTTGTTGCTCAGATTAGGTAATTTTCTTTTCGTTTTGTTTTCAAAAATCTTTCAAAAATATTTTCAAAAAAAAAATTTTCTCTTGTTTTCGAAAAAAAATAAAAATGTTTTCAAAAATTTATTCAAAATTTTTAAGAATGAATTCTAGTGTTTCATGAAGCATGTGAAGCCTGGCTGGCTGTAAAGCCATGTCTAAATTCATTTGGACTGAGGCTTGCAATTTGTTATCAAGAGCAACTTAGTTGTTGCTCATCCACCTGCTGCTGATCCATGATCACCTGCTGAAGCTTGGCTGGCCATTGGCCATGTCTAGTGTTTTGGACTGGAGCTTTCTTTAAAAGCTTGGCTGGCTAGTGAGCCATGTCTAATTCCTGGACTGAAGCTTTAGACTAATATGGCAAGATTCCTGGAATTCATATTAAAAATTTTGGAATCCTTATTTCTCCTTTTAATTTTCGAAAATTATAAATAAAAATCCAAAAAAAATTAGAAAATCATAAAAATCAAAAATATTTTTCTGTTTCTTGTTTGAGTCTTGAGTCATGTTATAAGTTAGTGTCAATTGCATATGCATCTTGCATTTTTTCGAAAATATCATGCATTCATAGTGTTCTTCATGATCTTCAAGTTGTTCTTGGTAAGTCTTCTTGTTTGATCTTGATGATTTTTTGTTTTGTGTCTTTTCATGTTTATCATATGCATTCTTGAATTCTTAGTGTCTCAGCATTAAAGAATTCTAAGTTTGGTGTCTTGCATGTTTTCTTTGCATTAAAAATTTTTCAAAAATATGTTCTTGATGTTCATCATAACATTCAAAGTGTTCTTGGTGTTCATCTTGACATTCATAGCATTCTTGCATGCATTCATTGTTTTGATCTAAAAATTTCATGCATTGCATCTTTTTAGTGTTTTTCTCTTGCATCATAAAAACTCAAAAATCAAAAAAATATTTTTCCCTTTTTCTCTCATCAAATTCGAAAATTTGAGTTGACTTTTTCAAAAATTTTTAAAATCAAGTTGTTTCTCATGAGTCAAATCAAATTTTCAATTTGAAAATCTTATCTTTTTCAAAATCTTTTTCAAAAATCAAATCCTTTTCAAAATTATTAGTTATTTTCGAAAAATTCAAAAAAATATTTTTCAAAAATATTTTTCTTATTTTTGTATCAAATTTTCGAAAATAACAATAGCAATTAACGTTTTGATTCAAAAATTTCAAGTTTGTTACTTGCTTGTTAAGAAAGATTCAAACTTTAAGTTCTAGAATCATATCTTGTGATTTCTTGTGAATCAAGTCATTAATTGTGATTTTAAAAATTCAAATCTTTTTCAAAAACTAATTTCTATCATATCTTTTCAAAAATATCTTCTCTAACCTCCTAACTTCTTATCTTTTCAAAATTTGTTTCAACTAACTAACTAACTTTTTGTTTGTTTCTTAACTTTTTCAAAACCACCTAACTAACTCTCTCTCTCTAATTTTCGAAAATATCTTCCCCCTTTTTCAAAATTTCTTTTTAATTAACTAATTATTTTTATTTTTATTTTTGATTTAAAAAATTTTCGAAAATTTCTAACATTTTTCAAAAAAACCATTTTTCAAAAATCACTAACTCTTTTTCAAAATAATTTTCGAAAATTATCTCTCCCCCATCTCATTCTATTTATTCATTCATATCCTAACATCTCATCTCACCTCTCTTCCATCCTCACAGTTGTGTTTCTTCCGTTATATTACATTCTTTGTCTCCCCCTCTTCTTCCACTCACACAGGGATCCCTATACTGTGGTATAAAGGATCTCCATTATTATTATTATTTTTCTGTGCCTTCTTCTTTGTCATATGAGCAGGAGCAAAGATAAGAGCATTCTTGTGGAAGCAGATCCAGAACCTGAAAGGACTCTGAAGAGAAAATTAAGAGAAGCTAAAATACAACAATCCAGAGATAACCTTTCAGAAATTTTCGAACAAGCAGAGGAGATGGCAGCCGAAAATAATAATAATGTAAGGAAGATGCTTGGTGACTTTACTGCACCTAATTCCAATTTACATGGAAGAAGCATCTCCATTCCTGCCATTGGAGCAAACAACTTTGAGCTGAAACCTCAATTAGTTTCTCTGATGCAGCAGAACTGCAAGTTTCATGGACTTCCATCTGAAGATCCTTTTCAGTTCTTAACTGAATTCTTGCAGATATGTGATACTGTTAAGACTAATGGAGTAGATCCTGAAGTCTACAGGCTCATGCTTTTCCCTTTTGCTGTAAGAGACAGAGCTAGATTATGGTTGGATTCTCAACCTAAAGACAGCCTGAACTCTTGGGATAAGCTGGTCACGGCTTTCTTAGCCAAGTACTTTCCTCCTCAAAAGCTGAGCAAGCTTAGAGCTGATGTTCAAACCTTCAGACAGAAAGAAGGTGAATCCCTCTATGAAGCTTGGGAAAGATACAAACAGTTGACCAAAAAGTGTCCTTCTGACATGCTTTCAGAATGGACCATCCTGGATATATTCTATGATGGTTTATCTGAGCTATCAAAGATGTCACTGGACACTTCTGCAGGTGGATCCATTCACCTAAAGAAAACGCCTGCAGAAGCTCAAGAACTCATTGACATGGTTGCTAATAACCAGTTCATGTACACTTCCGAAAGGAATCCTGTGAGTAATGGGACGCCTATGAAGAAGGGAGTTCTTGAAGTTGATACTCTGAATGCCATATTGGCTCAGAACAAAATATTGACTCAGCAAGTCAATATGATCTCTCAGAGTCTGCATGGAATGCAAGATGCATCCAACAGTACTCAAGAGGCATCTTCTGAAGAAGAAGCCTATGATCCTGAGAACCCTGCAATAGCAGAGGTAAATTACTTAGGTGAACCTTATGGAAACACCTATAACTCAACATGGAGAAATCATCCAAATTTCTCATGGAAGGATCAAAAGCCTCAACAAGGCTTTAATAATGGTGGAAGAAACAGGTTTAGCAATAGCAAGCCTTTTCCATCATCAACTCAGCAACAGACAGAGAACTCTGACCAAAATGCTTCCAATTTAGCAAATCTAGTCTCTGATCTATCTAAAACCACTGTAAGTTTCATGAATGAAACAAGGTCTTCCATTAGAAATCTGGAAGTACAAGTGGGCCAGCTGAGTAAAAGGATCACGGAAATCCGTCCTAGTACTCTCCCAAGCAATACAGAAGAGAACCCAAAAGGAGAGTGCAAGGCCATTGACATAAGCGCCATGGCCGAACCTGTGAGGAGAGGAGAAGACGTGAATCCCAAGGAGGAAGACCTCCTGGGATGTCCAGTGGTCAATAAGGAGCTTCCCTCTGAGGAACCAAAGGAATCTGAGACTCATCTAGAGACCATAGAGATTCCATTGAACCTCCTTATGCCCTTCATGAGCTCTGATGAGTATTCCTCTTCTAAAGAGAATGAGGATGTTACTGAAGAGCAAACTGCCAAGTTTCTTGGTGCAATCATGAAGCTGAATGCCAAATTGTTTGGCATTGATACTTGGGAAGTTGAACCTCCCTTGTTCATCAATGAACTAAGTGATCTGGATCAACTGACATTGCCTCAGAAGAGACAGGATCCTGGAAAGTTCATAATATCCTGCACCATAGGCACCATGATCTTTAAAGCTCTGTGTGACCTTGGTTCAGGGATAAACCTCATGCCCCTCTCTGTAATAGAGAAACTGGGAATCTATGGGGTGCAAGCTGCTAAAATCTCACTAGAGATGGCAGACAGCTCAAGAAAACAGGCTTATGGACAAGTAGAAGATGTATTAGTAAAGGTTGAGGGCCTTTACATACCTACTGATTTCATAGTCCTGGATACTGGAAAGAAAGAGGATGAATCCATCATCCTAGAAAGACCTTTCCTGGCCACAGCAAGAGCTGTGATTGATGTTGACAGAGGTGAAATAGTCCTTCAATGGAATGAGAACTCCCTTGTATTCAAAACTCAAGGATCTCCCTCTGCAACCATGGAGAGGAAGCAGCAAAAGCTTCTCTCCAAGCAGAGTCAACCAGAGCCCCCACAGTCAAACTCTAAGTTTGGTGTTGGGAGGCCACAACCAAACTCTAAGTTTGGTGTTGAACTCCCATATCCAAACTCTAAGTTTGGTGTTGGAGAGTCTCAACAAAGCTCTGCACATCTGTGAGGCTCCATGAGAGCCCACTGTCAAGCTATTGACATTAAAGAAGCGCTTGTTGGGAGGCAACCCAATGTTTATCTAATTCTTATTTTTATTATTTTTCATGTTTTCTTAGGTTCATGATCATGTGGAGTCACAAAATAAATATAAAAATTGGAAACGGAATCAAAAACAGCAGAAGAAAAATCACACCCTGGAGGAGCATCTGTCTGGCGTTCAGCGCCAGAACAGAGCATGGTTCTGGCGCTGAACGCCCAAAATGGGCAGCTTCTGGGCGCTGAACGCCAGAACAGGCATGGTTCTGGCGTTCAACGCTAGAAATGGCACACAAATGGGCGTTGAATGCCCAAAATGGCCACCAACCTGGCGCTAAACGCCCAGAGTTGGGTACAAAGGCATTTTTACATGCCTAATGGGTGCAGGGATGTAAATACCTTGACACCTCAGGATCTGTGGACCCCACAGGATCATCTCAGGATCTGTGGACCCCACAGGATCATTTCAGGACCTGTGGACCCCACAGGATCCCCACCTACCTCCACTCACTTCTTCTCACCACTCTCTTTCACACAACCCCATAAACACTCTTCCCTAAAAACCCCTCACCAATCACCTCAATCTCTCTTCCCCACTAAACCTTCACCACTCACATCCATCTCCTCTTCCCCATAAACCTACCTCATAAACTCCACCTACCTTCAAAATTCAAAACCAATTTCCCACCCATATGGCCGAAACAATACCCCACCTCCCTTCCCTATATAAAGACCTCCATTCTTCATCAAATTCACACAACACAACCCCTCTATACCCTTCTTGGCCGAAACCACATCTCCCTCTCCCTCTCCATATTTCTTCTTATTCTTCTTCTATTCTTTTGTTTATTGCTCGAGGGCGAGCAATATTCTAAGTTTGGTGTGGTAAAAGCATAGCTTTTTTGTTTTTCCATTACCATTGATGGCATCTAAGACCGGAGAATCCTCTAGAAGAGGGAAAGGGAAGATAAAAGCTTCCACATCCGAGTCATGGGAGATGGAAAGGTTCATCTCCAAAGCCCATCAAGACCACTTCTATGTTGTTGTGGCCAAGAAAAAGGTGATCCCGGAGGTCCCTTTTAAACTCAAAAGAAATGAGTATCCAGAGATCCGACATGAAATTCAAAGAAGAGGTTGGGAAGTTCTAACAAATCCCATCCAACAAGTCGGCATCCTAATGGTTCAAGAGTTCTATGCCAATGCATGGATCACCAAGAACCATGATCAAAGTAAGAACCCGGATCCAAAGAACTATGTTACAATGGTTTGGGGGAAATACTTAGATTTTAGTCCGGAGAATGTGAGGTTGGCGTTCAACTTGCCATACATGGAAGAGAACGCACGCCCCTACACAAGGAGAGTCAACTTTGATCAAAGGTTGGACCAAGTCCTTATGGACATATGTGTAGAAGGAGCTCAATGGAAGATTGACTCCAAAGGCAAGCCGGTTCAACTAAGAAGATTGGACCTCAAGCCTATAGCTAGAGGATGGTTGGAGTTTATTCAATGCTCAATCATTCCCACTAGCAACCGGTCTGAAGTTACTACAGACCGGGCCATCATGATCCATAGCATCATGATTGGAGAAGAGGTGGAAGTTCATGAGATTATACCTCAAGAACTCTACAAGGTGGCTGACAAGTCCTCCACTATGGCAAGGTTAGCCTTCCCTCACCTCATTTGCCACCTATGCAATTCAGCTGGGATTGACATAGAGGGAGATATCCTCATCAAAGAGGACAAGCCCATCACTAAGAAAAAGATGGAGCAAGCAAGAGAGCCCAGTCATGGAGCTCAAGAGGCGCAAGAAGCTCATCACCATGAGATTCCGGAAATGCCTCAAATGCACTTTCCTCCACAAAACTATTGGGAGCACATCAACACCTCCCTAGAAGAATTGAGTTCCAATATGGGACAACTAAGGGTGGAACATCAAAAGCACTCCATCATGCTTCATGAAATAAGAGAAGATCAAAAAGCAATGAGGGAGGAGCAACAAAGACAAGGAAGAGACATAGAAGAGCTCAAGGACATTATTGGTTCCTCAAGAAGGAAACGCCACCATCACTAAGGTGGATTCATTCCTTGTTTTTATTTCTTCTGTTTTTCGTTTTCTATGTTGTGTGCTTATCCATGTTTGTGTCTTCATTATATGATCATTAGTAGTTAGTAACTATGTCTTAAAGTTATGAATGTCCTATGAATCCATCACCTCTCTTAAATGAAAAATGTTTTAATTCAAAAGAACAAGAAGTACATGAGTTTCGAATTTATCCTTGAACTTAGTTTAATTATATTGATGTGGTGACAATGCTTCTTGTTTTCTGAATGTATGCTTGAACAGTGCATATATCTTTTGAAGTTGTTGTTTAAGAATGTTAAATATGTTGGTTCTTGAAAGAATGATGACTAGGAGACATGTTATTTGATAATCTGAAAAATCATAAAAATGATTCTTGAAGCAAGAAAAAGCAGCAAAGAACAAAGCTTGTAAAAAAAAAAAAAAAAAAAAAGAGAGGCAAAAAAAAAAAATTAGAAAAAAATAGAAAGAAAAAGAAAAAGCAAGCAGAAAAAGCCAATAACCCTTAAAACCAAAAGGCAAGGGCAAATAAAAAGGATCCCAAGGCTTTGAGCATCAGTGGATAGGAGGGCCTAAAGGAATAAAATCCTGGTTTAAGCGGCTAAACCAAGCTGTCCCTAACCATGTGCTTATGGCGTGTAGGTGTCAAGTGAAAACTTGAGACTGAGCGGTTAAAGTCAAGGTCCAAAGCAAAAGAAGAGTGTGCTTAAGAACCCTGGACACCTCTAATTGGGGACTTTAGCAAAGCTGAGTCACAATCTGAAAAGGTTCACCCAATTATGTGTCTGTGGCATTTATGTATCCGGTGGTAATACTGGAAAACAAAGTGCTTAGGGCCACGGCCAAGACTCATAAAGAAGCTGTGTTCAAGAATCATCATACTGAACTAGGAGAGTCAATAACACTATTCAAAATCTGTAGTTCCTATAGATGCCAATCATTCTAAACTTCAATGGATAAAGTGAGATGCCAAAACTATTCAAGAGGCAAAAAGCTATAAGTCCCGCTCATATGATTGAAACTATGTTTCATTGATAGTTTGGAATTTATAGTATATTCTCTTCTTTTTATCCTATTTGATTTTCAGTTGCTTGGGGACAGGCAACAATTTAAGTTTGGTGTTGTGATCTGCGGATAATTTATACGCTTTTTGGCATTGTTTTTAGTATGTTTTTAGTAGGATCTAGTTACTTTTAGGGATGTTTTCATTAGTTTTTATGTTAAATTCACATTTCTGGACTTTACTATGAGTTTTTGTGTTTTTCTGTGATTTCAGGTATTTTCTGGCTGAAATTGAGGGACTTGAGCAAAAATCAGATTCAGAGGTTGAAGAAGGACTGCTGATGCTGTTGGATTCTGACCTCCCTGCACTCAAAGTGGATTTTCTGGAGCTACAGAACTCGAAATGGCACGCTTCCAATTGCGTTGGAAAGTAGACATTCAGGGCTTTCCAGAAATATATAATAGTCCATACTTTGGCCAAGTATTGACGACGTAAACTGGCGTTCAACGCCAGCCTTCTGCCCAAATCTGGCGTCCAGCGCCAGAAAAGGATCCAAAACCAGAGTTGAACGCCCAAACTGGCACAGAAACTGGCGTTCAACTCCACAAATGGCCTCTGCACGTGCTACACTTAAGCTCAGCCCAAACACACACTAAGTGGGCCCCGGAAGTGGATTTATGCATCAATTACTTACTCATGTAAACCTTAGTAGCTAGTTTATTATAAATAGGACCTCTTACTATTGTATTAGGAGTCTTTTTGACCATCTTTGGATCCTGGATTGTATTCTGATCCTGTGATCTCGTTTAGGGGGCTGGCCATCTCGGCCATGCCTGGACCTTTCACTTATGTATTTTCAACGGTAGAGTTTCTACACTCCATAGATTAAGGTGTGGAGCTCTGCTGTTCCTCAAAGATTAATGCAAGTACTACTGTTTTCTATTCAATTCATCTTATTTCGCTTCTAAGATATCCATTCGCACCCAAGAACGTGATGAAGGTGATGATTATGTGTGACGCTCATCACCATCTCCCCTATGAACGCGTGCCTGACAAACACTTCTGTTCTACAGGAATTAAGCTACAATGAATATCTCTTAGATCTCCTAACAGGAATCTTCGTGGCGTAAGCTAGAATGATGGCGGCATTCAAGAGAATCCGGAAGGTCTAAACCTTGTCTGTGGTATTCTGAGTAGGATTCAATGATTGAATGACTGTGACGAGCTTCAAACTCGCGAGTGCTGGGCGTTAGTGACAGACGCAAAAGGAGGGTGAATCCTATTCCAGCATGATCGGGAACCGACAGATGAATAGCTGTGCCGTGACAGGGTGCGTGAGCATATTATTCACTGAGAGGAGGGGATGTAGCCACTGACAACGGTGATGCCCTTGCATACAGCCAGCCATGGAAAGGAGTAAGACTGATTGGATGAAGATAGCAGGAAAGCAGAGGTTCAGAGGAACGAAAAGCATCTCCATTCGCTTATCTGAAATTCCTACCAATGATTTACATAAGTATCTCTATCCCTATTTTATTATATAATATTCGAAAATACCATTATCACTTTATATCTGCCTGACTGAGATTTACAAGGTGACCATAGCTTGCTTCATACCAACAATCTCCGTGGGATTCGACCCTTACTCACGTAAGGTATTACTTGGACGACCCAGTGCACTTGCTGGTTAGTTGTATCGAAGTTGTGACAATTATGAATTAAGATCAAAGCACCAAGCTTTGGAGCCATTACCAGGGATTGTTCGAGCCTGGACATCACAATTTCGTGCACCAGCAACATATGACAAATTTTATATCATTTCGAAGCCCCGAATGTTAGCTTTCCAACGCAACTAAAACCGCCTCATTTGGACCTCTGTAGCTCATGTTATGGTCGATTGAGTATCAGGAGGTCGGGCTTGACAACTTTACGGTTCCTTCATTTCTTCATGAGTTCTCGCACTTTGCATGCTTTTTCTTCACTCCTTCCATCCAATACTTGCCTTATAAACCTGAAATCTCTCAACAAATACATCAACGCATCGAATAGAATTAAAGTGAATTAAAATCACCAATTTTAGGACCTAAAAAGCATGTTTTCACATTTAAGCACAAATCAAGAGAGAATTGCAAAAATCATGCCAATTCATTGAATAAATGTGAGAAAAGTTGATAAAATCCCCCAAAATAAGCACAAGATAAACCACAAAATCGGGGTTTATCAAATCTCCCCACACTTAAACCAAGCATGTCCTCATGCTAAGAATAAAGAAGGACAAGAAAAGGATATGAACATTTATTCAATGCAAATAAACTATATGCACCTATCTACGTGCATGCAACTAAATGCAATATGATTCTACCTACTTGGTTAAAAGCAAATCAATCTCCAAGAACATATATAAGCAAGTAGGGCAAATGTCATATGACGACTCACAAACTCTACCAATTCAAATATCAAAATGAAGTTCAAATACACTCGCAAGAAGAAAAGCTCATGAAAGCCGGGAACAAGGAATTGAGCATCGAACCCTCATCGGAAGTGTATCCGCTCTAGTCGCTCTAGTGTATAGGGTCGATCACTGATGCCAGGGCATCTTGGCCAGTTTCACTGACCTTTTCTTTACTATTTTTAGGTTAGTTTCATGCATTTCTTTAGGAAATAAGCTAGTTTTGGGTAGATATTCACTTATGCCTTGATTCAAGCATACATTGTGCATTTTACATAATTTCATGAGGATTTTGTATAAGTTTAGTGACAAATATTATGTTGCATTACTCATGACTTGGACTAGAGCTTTGATGCACTTTATTGCTTGATTTCAGGACCAAAAGGAAGCAAGAAAAGGGGAGGTAACTTGCAAGATTGATGAGAAAAGTGATTGCCAACAACACTCTCAAAAAGCCATCAATGCCCACGTTAGAGAGTCACGTTAACTAAGTTAACGTGAACTCTAACGTGGAGAAGAGAAGTTGAGCCAATGTTAGTGACACTTAACATTGTCACTAACGTTGGCAATTACTCATAAGTGGAGGTTAACGTGGCCTCTAACGTTAAAGGGGGAAGAGAAGCCAACGTTAGTGACACTCAACATTGTCACTAACGTTGGCCTATGGTGCAAAGTACCATGTTAACTCCCACATTAACTTGGTTAACGTGGGAACTAACGTAAAGGATAAAGAGTTGTCGACAACGTTAGTGACACTCAACATTGTCACTAATGTTGAAGCAACCACACAACCCCTAAGAGTCACGTTAACTTCCACGTTAACTTGGTTAACATGGAAGCTAACGATGAGGAATGAAGGATGAGCCAACGTTAGTGACACTCAACATTGTCACTAACGTTGGGATGGCTAAAGATGGCCACGTTAGAAGCCACGTTAACTAGGTTAACGTGGATTCTAACGTGAGACCTAGGGGCACATTGGAACGTTAGTGACAATGTTGATTGTCACTAACGTTCTCGAAGGATGGCAAGGGCCACGTTAGAAGCCATGTTAACCTAGTTAACGTGGGCTTTAACGTGAAGCAAGAAGGGGCATACTGGAACATTAGTGACAATGTTGAGTGTCACTAACGTTCTCGAAGGTTAACA
The DNA here is from genome assembly GCF_059453495.1 of Arachis ipaensis. Lineage (NCBI taxonomy): Eukaryota > Viridiplantae > Streptophyta > Magnoliopsida > Fabales > Fabaceae > Arachis > Arachis ipaensis. The sequence goes on along the minus strand of NC_142435.1, from coordinate 53,631,423 downwards.
AGGCAACGTTAAAGGCCACGTTAACCTAGTTAACGTGGGTTTTAACGTGAGGCAAAGGGGTGCATTGGAACGTTAGTGACAATGTTAAATGTCACTAACATTCTCGAACTTATATTCTCACTAAATATTAACACCCCTAACGTCCTGAACTAAAGTCTCCGCCCACTTCGCACTTTCTCTCTACAAGTAAAGCCAAGCCCAAATAAAGAAAGGAACTGCTTCAAACTCAAGATCCAAAGGCCCAAGACTTGAAGAATCACACTAGAAGCTGAGAAGAGTAGCATATATAGGAGTAGCTTTTAATTGAGAAGAAGTACTGAAGGCTGGGAAAAAGAGAACTACTCTCTGTATTTTACTTTCTTTGCAATTTCTAGTTTTATGATGTATTCTCCATCTTTGTTTTCATTTTCAAGAGCTATGAACAACTAAACCCCTTTCATTGGGTTAGGGAGCTCTGTTGTAATTTGATGGATCAATACTAATTTTCATTATTCTTCTTCTATCTTTCCTCTTGATTTTACTTGAAAGCTTTCGATCTTCATCCAATTGAGTAGTTATCTTGGAAGAGAAGCTACTCAAACTTGGATCTCTTTTGAACCTTGAAAGAGGAATGAAGAGATCAAGCTAGAAATGCTTTCTCATGCTGGACCAAATTGGGTTTGAATGGGTATGTGACTATAACCCTCTCAATACTTGATTTGGGAAATGCATGTGGTATAATCAGTGACCATACTTCATCTCTTCTCATGAGCAATTGACCAAGGAATTGGCTATTGATCAAGATTTGAGAGATTAAATTGCAAGAAATTATAATTCAATCACTTAAGATTGCCAAGGAGATCAATGAGTGCATTGATTGAGGAAGAGATGAAAATGAACTTGATCCGGAGAATTGCTACATCTCCTAAGCCCAATGAACTCCCCATCTCTAATCTTACCCATTCTCTTTAATTTCTACCATTTACTTTTATGAGCAAATCCCCCATTCCCGTTTACAATTCTGCAATTTATTTTCAGTCATTTACTTCCAGTCCTTTAATTCTAGCATTTACTTTTCTGTTATTTACATTTCCGCCATTTTATTTTCTGCAACTCTCAACCCAAATTTTGGATTCGCTCAACTAGAACGTTCTTCTAATTAAAGTTGCTTGATCAATCAATCCCTGTGGGATTCGACCTCACTCTATTGTGAGTTTTTACTTGACGACGAATTTGGTACACTTGCCGAAGGGAGAATTGTTGAGAGACAAGTTTTCCGTGCATCAATCACTCAATTCTCTTCTAATCATAGTTTCTATGATTTATTTTTCTTCTAACAATCAACAATTATTCAATGCATGCATACATTCATCATGAAGTCTTATTCATAGGTTGTAATGGGGCTAGGTCAAGGTAGGATGCATATGGTCAAGTGAGCTTGAAATTTGAATCTTTGATTAGCCTAAGCTCTCACCTAACACATATAACAACCTATACAATTCTAATACACAACCTAGCTACCCATGATTCCCACTTTTTCACATACTCATCCATTCTCTTTAATTCACATTCTATATGCATTGATTTTTATTGAACTTTACTTTGGGGCATTTTTGTCCCCTTTTTATTACTTTTCTTTTTCTATATATTTTTCTTTTTCTTTTTCTATAATTTTTTTCTTTTTATATATATATTTTTTTTCTACATTTTTTTTCTGAAGTATATACAAATGTATCAATGCATATGGTTTTACATATAGTGCATGAATATGTACCCAATTCCCAATATTTTCAACAAAAATAAAAATTACACTTTTACCTCAACTAATGTCCCAAGTTTCCCGTACTCAAATGATACACACCCTCACTAGCCTAAGCTAATCAAAGATCCAAATTAAGGACATTTATTATTTTTCACTTAGGGGTAGTGATGTGCTAAAATTAAGAACGAAAGGGATTAAATAGGCTCAAATTGGCTAACAATAGTTGATGAAAGGTAGCCTATTTGGGTAAGTGAGCTAAATAAAATGATGGTCTCAATCATATAAATGCATGTATACATGGAATAATGGACATAAAAAATCAAACAAATCAAAGATTACAATCATAGAAAGAGAATAATGCACACAAGAATGGAAATAAGTGGTTATAAGATGTAACCACACAATTGGGCTGAAAACTCACATGCTTGTGTTCTTCGCTTAAAAACCATGTTCCAAAATAAATTCTTCAAGCAAGTTCAACAAGAATTTTTTTTTTCAAATTGGTAGGGTACCCTAAAAACAGTTTCTTGGAAAAGAAATCATCACCATAACCAAGTAGTACTAACATAAAAAGGAAGTGGTAAAAATATATACAAATTCTAACTAACATGCAATCTATCATGCAATGCAACAACTAATCTAACAAAGACAAAAATTAAAAATTGGTGTTGAAAAAGGAAGTTGTTACCCATGGAGGTCGGTCGGACGACCTCCCCACACTTAGAAATTTGCACTGTCCTCGGTGCATGCAAAGAAGAGCAAGGTGGATAGGTTGCTACAATTGATGAGCTCCTTCAAAAGGTTGTGCGGATGAACTTGTTTGTTGCCCCATTTGAAGCGTTTCCATTCCTTTCCTTCTAGGTGGCCAACCTAAAAGGAAAGAGAAAGAAGGATAATTAAGCCTATATCAAAGATATTAGAGCAAGTAGAACATAGGCGGGGGCTAATGCCAAATAAGAGTAAGGTTCTCATTACATGTTAGCTACGCATGTAAGTAAGAAAACAACATAAGCTAAGGCATATTAACTAACACTTGATGCAAGAGTAAAGTCAAAGCATGAAGAGCACTCAAAAGCATCAAGTTCGACTAAAAATAGTGGGCCATGAAAGACATGCAAGTTCATATCAATGCATAAAGAATATAAGAGTCATACAAGATTAAGCATTGATTTAAAAGTTTCATCACCCAACAATGTCAAACAAGTCGAGAAGCACCAAGATTAACCAAGAAATTCTCAACAATTGAGTAAGAAAATTCAACACCATTATTCAAATAAGAAACTTAGAAAAGAAGATAAGAACAAGCTATAAAAACAAAATAAGAATGCATGGAAAGAAAATAAGCAAATGCAATAAAAGAAAATGGAAGAAAAGAAAATTTGTTTTTTTTTGGTGCGACGCGGATACGCATAGTGCGCGGGCGCGTGCCTGATGAAGGTGGTGATCAGCACGGACGCGTGAAGTGCGCCTGCGCGTCAGTCGCGGGCACAGAGTAGGCACAACCTTGGCACAACTCCCTGGAACATGTACCAGGAGGGCAGGTCGCATTATCGGCACGCACGCGCATAGCGTGCGTGCGCACGCTTTGCGCGATTAGCTTGAAGGACGCATACGCGCCAGGTGCGCGCACGCGTGGGTGGTTTGTGCTTCAAGCATGGTGCTGGCACAGTGTAGGCGCAACTCTCGGGTCAATGTATGGAGGGGTGAGATTTTTCAATCCACGCGTCCGCGCACATTGCGCGCCCGCGTGGATGGTCAAAAATGTTTGAGGCGCGCATACGGGCCAAGAGTGCGCACGCGCGGGTTGGTGCTCTGTTTTTCAAAATTTTTCCATGTTCGTGCACCAATCCAGGCATTCCAAACCTCCAAACAGCTACCTAAAACATCATAAAGCCTTATTTATCATATTAGACTACCAATTATACTCAACAAACTCCACAAAATATGAAATTAAACTAATTACCAATATGTACAAAAGGGAAAAATGAAAAGAATTTACCATGGTGGGGTGTCTCCCACCTAGCACTTTTGTTTATTGTCCTTAAGTTGGACTTATGGGGAGCTCCTCTTAAGGTGGCTTGTGCTTGAAGCTATCCTTGAACATCCACCAATGCTTGAATCTCCAATAAGCTCCATTCTTCAATTTTAATATCTTCAAGCTTTGATGGAGTACTTCACAAACCATGAGCTCCCAAAGTTGATTTTCCTTGTGCGATCCGGGATCCCACACTTTGTTTTGACACCCATCTTCAAATTGATCATCATGATTCCAATTGGGTGGCATGACCTTAGAATTCTCAATTGAGCACCCAAACATTCTCCTAGACCCATGCCATTTGGTTTTACACCAACTATTTCCATTCAACTTTGAGCATGCAACCATCATGAACTTAGAGTGGTGTGTCCAAACACTACATAACTCTCTCTTACTCTTAATTCCACGAAGAGCTCTAAGTTGACCATCATTTCCAATCAAACCATATTCAAGTGGGAAAGTGAAGCTTAGGGATAAGAATTTTACCCACTTGAATATTGTGTAGGATGGTGACTTAGGAAGGGATGTTTCTAATGGTCTTGCAAGTTTCACTCCCTTGTGCTCTTCTTAGATTATCTCCACCTCTTCACAAGCTTCTTCAATTTTAACTTATTCCTCTTGGTAGCTTGCTTCCAATTCAATTTCTTCTTTATTGCTCACCAAATGCATGAGAGGTCGTGCATCTTCTTCTTTGATCTCCATATCAAACCCAATTTGAGAGGATTCAATTGTATATAAGAATTCTTCAATGATTGAATCCATCTCTTGGTCAACCTCTTCAAAGGCTTCAACCACTTCTTCCGGCTCAATTATCTTAACTTCCTCCTCTTGTTTCACTCCTTGCTTCAACTCCTCTTCTTCGCCTTCAAGTTCTAAACTCACTCCCTCACTATGCTTCTTGGGTGCTTCTCCAGATTCATCAATGGGAGTGCCTTGGTTGCTTAGGCTTAGTCGGGAGGAGGCCATATTGCTAACGGCTTCCACTAGCATAGCCATCTTGGCTCCTAGATCTTTAAACTTCTTTTCATCCTCCTCTTGTCGCCTTAAGATATGAGATTCAAGATCTCTCAATTCATGCGTGGGGGCATCATTGGGAGGTGATGGTGGAAGGGAAAGTTCATTGTTTGAGGGGAAGGCATTATAGTTGGAAGGTGGTTCATTTTGGTAAGGGTATGGAGTTGGTGTATATTGAGGTGGTTCTTGAGAGTAATTGTGTTGGGATTGTGGTGGTTCTATGTATGGTTCATATGGCTCATAAGGTGGTTGGTAGGGTGGATAAGGGTTGGGGTCATATGGGGGTGTTTGGTGGTAGGTGGCTTGTGAGTAAGGTGGTTCAAAGTCATGTTGAGGGGGTGGTTTATCGGCATATAGTGGTGGTTGTTGACAATCACAATAAGGGTCACCACATCCATTAGATTGATATGCATTAGGATGAGAGTTATACCCATAAGAATCCAGAGGGGGTTGTTGCCAAGAAGGGTGATCAATCCTTTGAGACTCCTCCCACCTTCGATTGTTCCATCCTTGATGCATATTGTCATTATAGTTCCCATGCCCTACAATATAATTTGAGACAAACTCATAGCCAAAGTGGTGAGAATTCATAGTAGCAAATAAAAGTAAAAGCTAACAAAAATAAGCAACAAAGTCCTAAAGCTAACAAAAACTAACAAACAAACAAAAGGCAAACATATTCACATATTCACAATAGCCAATAACATAACATCATTACAACTCCCCGGCAACGGCGCCATTTTGATGTGTGAGAATTTTGCTTGATGGTCTAGAATTTTCTTCTTATAGAAAAGAATTACTTCGTTGTAAGCATAGCTCCAAACCAACAAACAATTCCCACAAAAAAAACTTGAGTTGTCACATGTACAAACCCCAAATAAGAATTAACCGAAGTATTTAGACTCTGGGTCGTCTCACAAGGAATTGCAATGAAGTGAATGACTATTGGCTATGAAGGGGTAAAGGGGGGTTTGGTTGATAATTGGGCAAGAAAATAAACGGCAAGAAAAGTAATTTAAACAAGTAACTAAAGAAAGCAAGTAATAAAGAGAGACATTCATGGAAAGTGTTGAGATCATAGGTTTTCTATCCTAGTCATGCAATGATTAATTCATCTTATTTAGTCAACTCCAACAAATAAGGAGAAAGTCAAACAAGACTAATCAATCATACTACAATAATAACAAGAATTTATCTTATTACGTCATCTCCAACATTGGAAGAAGGTATCATATTATCCTCCATGAGAGAAAGTCTAATAAGACTAGCTAATCTCAATCCAAAAGTCCTAATCAACTTACTAATTAAATTAGCAAAAGATTAGCGTCAATGGAAACAATATTAGCTAACAACTTTAGATCACCAACATAAGTTGGGTTTTCATGACTCAAGATTGCCAATTACTCTTTCCAAGCCAAGAATGCTCAAAATCTACTCTAAAGCCCAACCAAACATTTTGTCAAACACTTGGTGGGTACAAAGGGAAAGTATGGTAAATGTGCAAGAATAATAAAATCTACCAACTACCAACTGCAAGAAAAGTAAATCAACAACTCAAATCATTAATAAAAGAACATCAAACATTAAATTTCATTAAAGAAAAGATCCAAATCCAACAAAGGGCTCATGAACATAAAAAGAGACATAAAAGTAAAATTGACAAGAGAACTAAGAAGAATAGAGTAGTAGCAACAGGAAATTAAAAGGAGAAACTAAATTAAAACAAGAATTAAAAGTTGGATTTAAGAAAATTAAACCTAAACTACCCTAAAATCAAGAGAGAGGAGAGAGCCTCTCTCTCTAGAATTCTACCCTAAAACATGATGAAAACTAAACTATGACTCCTTGGTTCATTCCCTCCTCAATCCTTGGGTTTAATAGCATCAGAAATGGGTTGGATTGGGCCCAAAATACTTCAGAAATCGCTGGGGGCGATTTCACTAAAGTGGACCCAGGTGCCCCATCGGCACGCACGCGTATATTGCGCGTGCGCGCCCCTATGCGTCAAGTAACATATGGCAAATTTTATATCATTTCGAAGCCCCTGATGTTATATTTCCAACGCAACTAGAACCACCTCATTTGGACCTCTGTAGCTCAAGTTATGGTTGATTGAGTGCCAGGAGGTCGGGCTTGACAACTTTACGGTTCCTTCATTTCTTCATGAGTTCTCCCACTTTGCATGCTTTTTCTTCATTCCTTCCATCCAATACTTGCCTTATAAACCAGAAATCACTCAACAAATACATCAAGGCATCGAATGGAATTAAAGTGAATTAAAATCACCAATTTTAGGGCCTAAAAAGCATGTTTTCACATTTAAGCACAAATCAAGGGAGAATTGCAAAATCATGCCAATTCATTGAATAAATGTGAGAAAAGTTGATAAAATCCCCCAAAATAAGCACAAGATAAACCACAAAATCGGGATTTATCAGTAAGTCCGTAGTAGAAGATGTCTAATTGCACCCACTTTGAAAATATTTCAGAGGGGCATCTCCTTAGCATCCCTCTGTACCTCTCCCAGGCATTATAAAGGGATTCATCATCCTCTTGTTTAAAGCCTTGGATGTCCAGCCGTAGCCATGTCATCCTTTTTGGAGGGAAATATTGATTCAGGAATTTGTCTGATAACTGTGCCCATGTTCTTATGCTTGCTGTGGGTTGGTTATTTAACCACCTCTTAGCTTGATCTTTTACAGCAAACGGAAACAGTAACAGCCTGTATACATCCTGATCTACCTCCTTGTCACGCACTGTGTCATCAATTTGCAAGAACTGCGCCAGAAACTCAGTAGCTTCTTCTTGTGAAAGACCGGAATACTGGCAATTTTGCTGCACCATGACAATGAGCTGAGGATTTAGCTCAAAATTGCTTGCTTTGATGGGAGGTATACAGATGCTACTCCCATATGCAGCAGTAATGGGGTTAGCATATGACCCCAGAGTCCTTCTGGACTGTTCATTTTCACTTAGATCCATGATGGAGAAAGAGAGATGTTGTGAATTGCAAGTAAAATATATTTTTATTTTTATTTTATTTAATTAAAAATAACCGAAAAAATGAAATAAAATAAAGTAAAATAATTAGAAGACAAAATATAGATTTCGAAAATTAAAAGAAAAGGGAAATAAAAAGAAATTTGAATGTTGAATTGACTAATTAACTGAAAAGATTTGAAAATTTTTGAATATAATTTTTAAAAAAAAAAGATTTAAATTTTGAATTTTTAAAACTAAGATAAGATAAAATAGAAAGTTTTAAAATAAAAATCTGAATTTTTAAAGGAAAATTTCGAAAATCAATTAGAATAAAAAGGGAAAATATTTTTGAATATAATGAAGAAAGAGAAAAATAGTAAAAACGACACCAAACTTAAAATTTTTAGATCAAAACAAGGAAAACAAACAAGGAAGCTTTGAATATCAAAATGAACACTAAGAGCGACTAATAAAATAAAATTTTTTTTTAGGAAAACAGGAACACAAAGGACACCAAACTTAAAATATGAAACTAAACTCAAACAGAAGACTAAATTATGAATTTATTGGTTTTAAAAATTTTCGAAAATAATTTAGAAAAATCAAATAAGGATTTTAAAATTTTAACCAAAAACAATAATAGAAGACTCTAAACCAAAAAGAAAAAGGAATTTTTCCTAATCTAAGCAACAAAATAAGCCGTCAGTTGTCCAAACTCGAACAATCCCCGGCAACGGTGCCAAAAACTTGGTGCACGAAATTGTGATTCACACTTTTCACAACTCCGCACAACTAACCAGCAAGTGCACTGGGTCGTCCAAGTAATACCTTACGTGAATAAGGGTCGATCCCACGGAGATTGTCGGCTTGAAGCAAGCTATGGTTATTTTGTAATTCTTAGTCAGGAAATCAATGATAAGAGTGATTATATTTATGAAGAGTAAAAAGCATAAATTAAATAATACTTGTTATGCAGAAATGGAGAATATGTTGGAGTTTTGGAGATGCTTTGTCTTCTGAATCTCTGCTTTCCTACTGTCATTTTCTTCACGCACGCAATGCTCCTTCCATGGCAAGCTGTATGTTGGTGGATCACCGTTGTCAATGGCTACCATCCGTTCTCTTAGTGAAAAAGGTCCATGTACATGGCTAATCATCTGTCGGTTCTCACTTGTGATGGAATAGGATCCATTGATCCTTTTGCGTCTGTCACTACGCCCAGCATTCGCGAGTTTGAAGCTCGTTGCAGTCATCCCTTCCCAGATCCTACTCGGAATACCACAGACAAAGTTTAGACTTTCTGGATCTCAAGAATGTTGCCAATAGATTCTAGCTTATACCACGAAGACTCTGGTCTCACGGATCTGAAAGTTCTGTTATCAGGAGAGGCGATCAGACTCATGAGCCAGGAACCTAAGAGATATTCATTCAATCTAAGGTAGAACGGAGGTGGTTGTCAGGCACGCGTTCATAGGTTGAGAATGGTGATGAGTGTCATGGATCATCACATTCATCATATTGAAGTGCGAATGAATATCTTAGATAGAAACAAGCGTGTTTGAATAGAAAACAGAAATAGTTGCATTAATTCATCGAGACACAGCAAAGCTCCTCACCCCAACAATGGAATTTAGAGACTCATACCATCTAAGATACAAAGTTCAGATCTAAAAATGTCATCAGATACAAAATAAATCTCGAAAATTGTTCAAATACTAAACTAGTAACCTAGGTTTACAGAAAATGAGTAAACTACGATAGATAGTGTAGAAATCCACTTACGGGACCCACTTGGTGTGTGCTGGGGCTGAGACTTGAGCTTTACACGTGCCTAGGCTGTTTCTGGAGTTAAACGCCAGGTTGTAGCCTGTTTTGGGCGTCTAACTCCAACTTGTAACCTGTTTCTGGCGTTTAACGCCAGAATTGAACATGGAACTGGCGTTGAATGCCAGTTTACGTCATTTATATTTGAGCAAAGTATGGACTATTATATATTTCTGGAAAGCCCTGGATGTCTACCTTCTAACGCAATTGAGAGTGCACCATTTCGGTTTCTGTAGCTCCAGAAAATCCACTTTGAGTGCAGGGAGGTTAGAATCCAACAGCATCTGCAGTCCTTTTTCAGCCTCAAAATCAGATTTTTGCTCAGGTCCCTCAATTTCAGCCAGAAATTACCTGAAATCATAGAAAAACACACAAACTCATAGTAAAGTCTAGAAATATGATTTTTATTTAAAAACTAATAAAAATATATTAAAAACTAACTAAATCATACTAAAAACTACATAAAAATAATGCCAAAAAGTGTATAAATTATCCGCTCATCACAAGTGCGAGTGCATATCTTAGAATAGGGACAAGCGTGATTGAATGGAAAACTGTAGTAATTGCATTAATCCATCGAAACACAGCAGAGCTCTTCACCCCCAACCATGGGGTTTAGAGACTCATGCTGTCAGAAATACAAAATGAAACATGTAAAATGTCATGAGGTGAGGAAAGGCTAACCTTGCCAAAGTGGAGGACTTGTCAGCCACCTTGTAGAGTTCTTGAGGTATAATCTCATGAACTTCCACTTCCTCCCCAATCATGATACTATGGATCATGATGGCCCAGTCTACAGTAACTTCAGACCGGTTGCTAGTAGGAATAATTGAGCGTTGAATGAACTCCAACCATCCTCTAGCTACAGGCTTAAGGTCCGGTCTTCTCAATTGAACCGGCTTGCCTCTTGAGTCAACTTTCCATTGAGCTTCTTCCACACATATGTCCATGAGGACTTGGTCTAACCTTTGATCAAAGTTGACCCTTCTAGTGTAAGGGCATGCATTTTCTTGCATCATTGGCAAGTTGAGCGCCAACCTTACATTTTTTGGACTGAAATCTAAGTATTTCCCCCGAACCATTGTAAGCCAATTCTTTGGATTCGGGTTCCTACTTTGATCATGGTTCCTTGTGATCCATGCGTTTGCATAGAACTCTTGAACCATTAAGATCCCGACTTGTTGAATAGGATTAGAGAGAACTTCCCATCCTCTTCTTCTAATCTCTTGTCGGATCTCCGGATATTTGCTCTTTTGGAGCTTAAAAGGGACCTCAGGGATCACCTTCTTCTTGGCCACAACTTCATAGAAGTGGTCTTGATGGACCTTTGAGATGAATCTCTCCATCTTCCATGACTCAGAGGTGGAAGCAATTGCCTTCCCTTTCCTCTTTCTTGAGGTTTCTCTGGCCTTAGGTGCCATTGATAGTTATGGAAAAACAAAAAGTATGCTCTTCCTCGAGCAAAAGAAGAAAGAAAGTAGTAGATGAAGAAGAAAATAGAGGAGATGGAGGGAGAGAGTGTATTCGGCTAAAGGGGAGAAGTGGTGGTTGTGATGTGTGAAAATGGAGTAGTGTTGAGGGGTTTATATAGGGGTGGGGTGGAGGGTAGGTTTCGGCCATTAGGGTTAGGTTTGGGAGGGAAAAGACTTTGAATTTTGGAGGTAGGTGGGGTTTATGGGGAAGAGTGGATGGATGTAAGTGGTTAAGGGTATTTATGGAAGAGGTATGGAGGTGATTGGTGAAGGGTATTTGGGGAAGAGAGTTATGAAAAGGTGTGAAAAGGAGAGAAGAAGAGGTGGGGTAGGTGGGGATCCTGTTGGGTCTACAGACCCAAAGGGGTCAAGGACTTAACATCCCTGCTCCATTTAGGCGTGTAAAACGCCCTTAGAATGCATGTCTGGCGTTAAATGCCAGCTCGCTGCTTGTCTCTGGCGTTTAATGCCAGTTTCATGCTCTGTTCTGGCGTTAAACGCCAGTCTGGTGCTTGTTTCTAGTGTTTAACGTCATCTTGATGTTTTTTCCTGGCGTTAAATGCCAGTTTGATGCTTCTTACTGGCGTTTAAACGCCAGTAAGTTCTTCCTCCAGGGTGAGCTATTTTTAATGCTATTTTTCATTCTATTTTTTATTCTTCAGTAGTTTTTGTGACTTCACATGATCATCAACCTAAAGGAAACATAAAATAGAAATGGAAAATAATTAAATATAGTTAAATAACATTGGGTTGCCTCCCAACAAGCGCTTCTTTAATGTCAATAGCTTGACAGTGAGCTCTCATGGAGCCTCACAGATATTCAGAGTATTGTTGGGACCTCCCAACACCAAACTTAGAGTTTGAATGTGGGGGTTCAACACCAAACTTAGAGTTTGGTTGTGGCCTCCCAACACCAAACTTAGAGTTTGACTGTGGGGGCTTTGGCTGACTCTGCAGTGAGAGAAGCTTTTCATGCTTCCTCTCCATGGTTACAGAAGGAGAACCTTGAGTTTTAAATACAAGGTAGTCCTCATTCAGTTGAAGGACCAACTCTCCTCTATCCACATCAATCACAGCTCTTGTTGTGGCTAGGAAGGGTCTTCCAAGGATGATGGATTCATCCTCATCCTTCCCAGTGTCTAGGATTATGAAATCAGCAGGGATGTAAAGGCCTTCAACCTTTACTAACAAGTCCTCTACTAGTCAATAAGCCTATTTTCTTGAGTTGTCTGCCATCTCTAATGAGATTCTGGCAGCTTGCACCTCAAAGATCTCAAGTTTCTCCATTACAAAGAGTGGCATAAGGTTAATGCCTAACCCCAGGTCACACAGAGCCTTCTCAAAAGTCATGGTGCCTATGGTACAGGGTATTAAGAATTTACCAGGATCCTATTTCTTTTGAGGTAATTTCTGCCTATCCAATGCATTCAGTTCATTGGTGAGCAAGGGAGGTTCATCTTCCCAAGTCTCATTACCAAATAATTTGGCATTCAGCTTCATGATTGCACCAAGGTACTTAGCAACTTGCTCTTCAGTAATGTCTTCATCCTCTTCAGAGGAAGAATACTCATCAGAGCTCATGAAGGGCAGAAGCAGGTTGAATGGGATCTCTATGGTCTCTGTATGAGCCTCAGATTCTTTAGGTCCTCATTGAGGAACCCTTTAGTGTTCAGAGGACGTCCCATGAGGTCTTCCTCATTGGGATTCACGTCCCCCTCCTCCCTTGTAGGTTCGGCCATGATGGTCAAATCAAAGGCCTTGCACTCTCTCTTTGGATTTCCTTCTATATTGCTTGGGAGAGTACTAGGAGGAGCTTTAGTGACTCTTTCACTCAGCTGGCCCACTTGTGCCTCCAAATTTCTAATGGAGGACCTTGTTTCATTCATGAAACTTAGAGTGGCCTTAGATAGATCAGAGACTATATTTGCTAAGCTAGATGGCTTCTGCTCAGAGTTCTCTGTCTGTTGCTGAGAGGATGATGGAAAAGGCTTGCTATTACTAAACCTGTTTTTTCTACCATTATTAAATCCTTGTTGAGGCTTTTGTTGATCCTTCCATGAGAAATTTGGATGATTTCTCCATGAGGAATTATAGGTGTTTCCATAGGGTTCCCCCATGTAGATCACCTCTTCTATTACAGGGTTCTCAGGATCATAAGCTTCTTCTTCAGAAGATGCTTCTTTAGTACTGTTGGATGTAGCTTGCAATCCATTCAGACTCTGAGAAATCATATTGACTTGCTGAGTCAATATCTTATTCTGAGCCAATATGGCATTCAGAGTAACAATTTCAAGAACTCCCTTCTTTTGAGGCGTCCCATTGTTCACAGGATTCCCCTCAGAAGTGTACATAAACTGGTTATTTGCAACCATGTCAATGAGTTTCTGAGCTTCTGCAGGCGTTTTCTTTAGGTGAATGGATCCACATGTAGAATGGTCCAATGACATCTTTAATAATTTAGACAGACCATCATAAAATATATCCAGGATGGTCCATTCTGAAAGCATGTCAGAAGGACACTTTTTAGTCAGTTGCTTGTATCTCTCCCAAGCTTCATAGAGGGATTCACCTTCTTTCTATTTGAAGGTTTGAACATCCACTCTAAGCTTGCTAAGCTTTTGAGGAGGAAAGAACTTGGCTAAGAAAGCCGTGACCAGCTTATCCCAAGAGTTCAGGCTATCTTTAGGTTGAGAGTCCAAATATATTCTGGCTCTGTCTCTTACAGCAAACGGGAAAAGCATAAGCCTGTAGACCTCAAGATCAACCCCATTGGTCTTAACAGTATCACAGATTTGCAAGAATTCAATTAAGAACTGAAAAGGATCTTCTGATGGAAGTCCATGAAACTTGCAATTCTGTTGCATCAGAGAAACTAATTGAGGCTTTAGCTCAAAATTGTTTGCTCCAATGGCAGGGATTGAGATGCTTCTTCCATTTAAGTTGGAATTTGGTTCAGTGAAGTCACCAAGTATCTTCCTTGCATTGTTGTTGGGTTCGGCCATGTCTCCTTCTTTTTCGAAAATTTCTGTCAGATTTTCTCCAGAGAGTTGTGCTTTAGCTTCCCTTAGCTTCCTCTTTAGAGTCCTTTCAGGTTCAGGATTAGCTTCACAAGAATATTCTTATCCTTGTTCCTGCTCATATGAAAAAGAAGAGAACAGAAAAGAAAATATGGGATCCTCTATGTCACAGTATAGAGATTCCTTATATGAGTATAAGAAGAGAAGAATGGAAGAAAGAAAAGATAAGAATTCGAACATAAAGGAGAAGAGTGGGTTCGAATTTTTGAGTGAAAGATGGGTGTCAGTAGATAAATAAATAAATAGAAGGAGATGAGAGAGGGAGGAATTCAAAAATTCAATAAAATAAAATAAAAGTATTTTTGTTTTTAATTTAAAATTTGAAGTTAAAATTCGAAAATAAAAAAAGAAAAATTAAATTAAATTAAATTAGAATTTAAAACAAATGGTTAATTAAAAAGGAATTTTGAAAAAGTGGGGAAGAGTTTTCGAAAATTAGAGAGGGAAAATTAGTTAGGTGATTTTGAAAAAGATAAGAATCAAACAGAAAGATAGGATTAATTTGAAAAAGATTTGAAAATCAATTTTGAAAAGATAAGAGGTTAGAAAAGATTTTGAAATTGATTTTGAAAAAGATGTGATTGACATTGAAAAAGATATGATTGAAAATCATTTTGAAAAAGATTTGAATTGGAAATTAAAAAGATTTGATTTTGAAAATTGAAGTTGATTACTTGACTAACAAGAAACAAAAAGATATGATTTTAAAATTTAAAGATTGAACCTTTCTTACTAGGCAAGTAACAAACTAAATTTTTTTTTTTGAATCAATCACATTAATTGTTAGCATTAATTTCGAAAATATGAAATAGAAATAAGAAAAATATTTTGAAAATAAATTTTGAAAATTTCGAAATTATGAAAGAAAAAATGAAAAAGATTTGATTTTTGAAAAAAGATTTGAAAAAGATAGAATTTTTAAATTGAAAAATTGATTTGACTCATAAGAAACAACTAAATTTTGAAAAGTTTTGAAAAAGTCAACTCAAATTTTCGAAAATTTATGAGAGAATAAGGGAAAGAAATTTTTTTGATTTTTGAATTTTTAATGAGGAGAGAGAAAAACACAAAAAAGACACAAGACATAAAATTATGAATCAAAACAAGAAAAATATGCAAAAACACTTTGAATGTCAAGATGAACACCAAGAACACTTTAAATGTCAAGATGAACATCAAGAACATGTTTTCGAAAATTATTATGAAAAGAAAAACATGCAAGACACCAAACTTAAAAATTTTTAATGTTGAGACACTAACAAATTGAAAATGCATATGAAAAACAAGAAAAGACACAAAACAAGAAAATACGAAGATCAAACAAGAAAAATCATCAAGAACAACTTGAAGATCATGAAGAACACATGAACACACTTTCGAAAAATGCAAGAAGAATAAAGACATGCAATTGACACCAAACTTAATATTTGACACTAGATTCAAACAAGAAACATAAAATTATTTTTGGTTTTATGATTTTATAAATTTTTTTTGGATTTTTTGAAAATTATTTTGAAAAAGAAAATAATGATTTCAAAATTTCTAATGAGAGTTCCAAGAATCATGCAATGTTAGTCTAAAGCTCCGGTCCAGGAATTAGACATGGCTTACTAGCCAGCTAAGCTTTCAGTGAAAGCTCCGGTCCAAAACACTAGACATGGCCAATGGCCAGCCAAGCTTTAGCATACAAATCAGGCATACAACAGCTGATCAGATGGGAGTCCACGGACTCTTGTGATGATAAGTTGAAATCTCGATCCAAAGGATTAGACATGGCTTCACAGCCAGCCAGACATCAACAAATCGTGATGAAACTCTAGAATTCATTCTTAAAAATTCTGAAGAACATAGAATAAAATAATTTTTTTTTGAAAATTTTTTTGAAAATAAAAATTAAAATTAAAATGCTTAAACATAAAATAAAATTACCTAATCTGAGCAACAAGATGAACCGTCAGTTGTCTAAACTCGAACAATCCCCGGCAACGGCGCCAAAAACTTGGTAATGAGACTTGGGAAGATGAACCTCCCTTGCTCACCAATGAACTGAATGCATTGGATAGGCAGAAATTACCTCAAAAGAAATAGGATCCTGGTAAATTCTTAATACCCTATACCATAGGCACCATGACCTTTGAGAAGGCTCTGTGTGACCTGGGGTCAGGCATTAACCTTATGCCACTCTCTGTAATGGAAAAACTTGGGATCTTTGAGGTGCAAGCTGCCAGAATCTCGTTAGACATGGCAGACAACTCAAGAAAACAGGCTTATGGACTAGTAGAGGACGTGTTAGTAAAGGTTGAAGGCCTTTACATCCCTGCTGATTTCATAATCCTAGACACTGGGAAGGATGAGGATGAATCCATCATCCTTGGAAGACCCTTCCTAGCCACAGCAAGAGCTGTGATTGATGTGGATAGAGGAGAGTTGGTCCTTCAACTGAATGAGGACTACTTTGTATTTAAAACTCAAGGTTCTCCTTCTGTAACCATGGAGAGGAAGCATGAAAAGCTTCTCTCAGTGCAGAGTCAACCAAAGCCCCCACAGTCAAACTCTAAGTTTGGTGTTGGGAGGCCACAAACCAAACTCTAAGTTTGGTGTTGAACCCCCATATTCAAACTCTAAGTTTGGTGTTGGGAGGTCCCAACAATGCTCTGAATATCTGTGAGGCTCCATTAGAGCTCACTGTCAAGCTATTGACATTAAAGAAGCACTTGTTGGGAGGCAACCCAATGTTATTTAACTATATTTAATTATTTTCCATTTCTATTTTATGTTTTCTTTAGGTTGATGATCATATGAAATCACAAAAATTACAGAAGAATAAAAAACAGCATTAAAAATAGCTCACCCTGGAGGAAGAACTTACTGGCGTTTAAACGACAGTAAGAAGCATCAAACTGGCGTTTAACGCCAGGAAGAAGCATCAAGCTGGCGTTAAACTCCAGAAACAAGCACCAGACTGGCGTTTAATGCCAAACATGCATTCTAAGGGTGTTTTACATGCCTAAATGGAGCAGGGATGTTAAGTCCTTGACCCCTCTGGATCTGTGGATCCCACAGGATCCCCACCTATCCCACTTCTTCTTCTCTCCTCTTCACACATTTTCACAACTCTCTTCCCCAAATACCCTTCACCAATCACCTCCATACCTCTTCCCTAAATACCTTAACCACTCACATCTATCCACTCTTCCCCATAAACCCCACCTACCTCCAAAATTCAAATTCTTTTCCCTTCCAAACCCAACCCTAATGGCCGAAACCTACCCTCCACCCCATCCCTATATAAACCCCTCAACACTACTCCATTTTCACACATCACAACCACCATTTCTCCCCCTTGGCCGAATACACTCTCTCCCTCAATCTCCTCCATTTTCTTCTTCTACTACTTCCTTTCTTCTTTTGCTCGGGGACGATCAAACCTTTTAAGTTTGGTATGGTAAAAGCATTGCTTTTTGTTTTTTCATGACCATTAATGGCACCTAAGGCCAGAGAAACCTCAAGAAAGAAGAAAGGGAAGGCAATTGCTTCCACCTCTGAGCCATGGAAGATGGAGAAATTCATCTCAAAGGTCCATCAAGACCACTTCTATGAAGTTGTAGCCAAGAAGAAGGTGATCCCTGAGGTCCCTTTTAAGCTCAAAAAGAGCGAATATCTGGAGATCCAACAAGAGATGAAAAGAAGAGGATGGGAAGTTCTCTCTAATCCTATTCAATAAGTCGGGATCTTAATGGTTCAAGAGTTCTATGCAAACGCATGGATCACTAGGAACCATGATCAAAGTAGGAACCCGAATCCAAAGAATTGGCTTACAATGGTTCGGGGGAAATACTTAGATTTCAGTTCGAAAAATTTAAGGTTGGCGTTCAACTTGCCAATGATGCAAGAAAATGCACGCTCTTACACTAGAAGGGTCAACTTTGATCAAAGGTTGGACCAAGTCCTCATGGATATATGTGTGGAAAGAGCTCAATGGAAAGTTGACTTAAGAGGCAAGCCGGTTCAATTGAGAAGACCAGACCTTAAGCCTGTAGCTAGAGGATGGTTGGAGTTCATCCAACGCTCAATTATTCCTACTAGCAACCGGTCTGAAGTTACTGTAGACCGGGCTATCATGATCCATAGTATCATGATTGGGGAGGAAGTGGAAGTTCATGAGATTATACCTCAAGAACTCTACAAGGTGGCTGACAAGTCCTCCACCTTGGCAAGGTTAGCCTTTCCTCACCTCATTTGCCACCTCTGCAATTCGGCTAGAATTGACATAGAGGGAGATATCCTCATTGATGAGGACAAGCCGATCACTAAGAAAAGGATGGAGCAAACAAGAGATCATGGACCTCAACAAGAGCATGAGGAAATTCCTTACCATGAAATCCCTGAGATGCCTCAAGGGATGCACTTCCTCTACAAAACTATTGGGAGCAAATCAACACCTCCCTAGGAGAATTAAGTTCCAACATGGGAAAACTAAGGATGGAACCTCAGGAGCACTCCATCATTCTCCATGAGATTAGAGAAAATCAAAGAGCTATGAGGGAGGAGCAACAAAGACAAGGAAGAGACATAGAGGAGCTCAAGAGCACCATTGGTTCTTCAAGAAGAGGAAGACGCCACCCTCACTAAGGTGGACTCGTTTCTTAATCTCCTTGTTCTTATTTTCCTGTTTTTCGGTTTTTGAGCCTTATGTTTTATTTATGTTTGTGTCTTTACTATATGATCATTAGTGTTTAAGTGTCTATGTCTTAAAGCTATGAATGTCCTATGAATCCATCACCTCTCTTAAATGAAAAATGCTTTTAATCACAAAAGAACAAGAAGTACATGATTTCGAATTCATCCTTGAAACTAGTTTAATTATTTTGATGTGGTGACAATACTTTTTATTTTCTGAATGAATGCTTGAACAGTGCATATGTCTTTTGAATTTGTTGTTTATGAATGTTAAAATTGTTGGCTCTTGAAGAATAATGAAAAAGGAGAAATGTTATTTGATAATCTGAAAAATCATAAAATTGATGCTTGAAGCAAGAAAAAGCAGTGAAAAACAAAGCTTGTAGAAAAAAAAGAAAAAAAAAAGAAAAAAAATTTGGCGAAAAAAATATATTAATAAAGAAAAAGAGAAAGAAAGCAGAAAAATCCAATAGCCCTTAAAATCAAAAGGCAAGGGTAATAAAAAGGATCCAAGGCTTTGAGCATCAGTGGATAGAAGGGCCCAAAGGAATAAAATCCTGGCCTAAGCGGCTAAACCAAGCTGTCCCTAACCATGTGCTTGTGGCGTGAAGGTGTCAAGTGAAAAGCTTGAGACTGAGCGGTTAAAGTCAAGGTCCAAAGCAAAAACAGAGTGTGCTTAAGAACCTTGGACACCTCTAATTGGGGACTCTAGCAAAGCTGAGTCACAATCTGAAAAGGTTCACCCAGTTATGTGTTTGTGGCATTTATGTATCCAGTGGTAATACTGGAAAACAAAGTGCTTAGGGCCACGGCCAAGACTCATAAAGTAGCTGTGTTCAAGAATCAACATACTGAACTAGGAGAATCAATAACACTATCTAAATTCTAAGTTCCTATAGATGCCAATCATTCTGAGCTTCAATGGATTAAGTGAGATGCCAAAACTGTTCAGAGGCAAAAAGCTACTAGTCCCGCTCATCTAATTGGAGCTAAGATTCATTGATATTTTGGAATTTATAGTATATTCTCTTCTTTTTATCCTATTTGATTTTTATTTGCTTGGGGACAAGCAACAATTTAAGTTTGGTGTTGTGATGAGCGGATAATTTATACGCTTTTTGGCATTATTTTTACATAGTTTTTAGTATGATTTAGTTATTTTTTAATATATTTTTATTAGTTTTTAAATAAAAATCACATTTATGGACTTTACTATGAGTTTGTGTGTTTTTCTATGATTTCAGGTTATTTCTGGCTGAAATTGAGGGACTTGAGCAAAAATCAGATTCAGAGGCTGAAGAAGGACTGCAGATGCTGTTGGATTCTTACCTCCCTGCACTCAAAGTAGATTTTCTGGAGCTACAGAAGTCCAAATGGCACACTCTCAACTGCGTTGGAAAGTAGGCATTCAGGGCTTTCCAGAAATATATAATAGTTTATACTTTGCCCAAGTTTAGATGACGTAAATTGGCGTTCAACGCTAGCTTTCTGCCCTATTATGGCGTTAAACGCCAGAAACAAGTTGCAAAGCAGAGTTAAACGCCAGAAACAAGTTACAAACTGGCGTTCAACTCCAAGGAAGACCTCTACACATGAAAGCTTCAATGCTCAGCCCAAGCACACACCAAGTGGGCCTGCAAGTAGATTTCTGCATCATTTACTCATTTCTGTAAACCCTAGTTACTAGTTTAGTATAAAAACTACTTTTAGTGATTTATTTCACATCTCTGGAACACATTATGTAACTTTTACATTCTAAGACCTCCAGGGGAGGCTGGCCATTTGGCCATGTCTACCCTATCTTCAGTTATGTATTTTCAACGGTAGAGTTTCTACACACCATAGATTAAGGTGTGGAGCTCTGCTGTTCCTCATGAATTAATGCAAAGTACTATTATTTTTCTATTCAACTCAAGCCTATTTCTTCTCTAAGATATTCATTCGCACACAAGAACATGATGAATGTGATGATTATGTGACGCTCATCACCATTCTCACTTATGAATGCGTGCCTGACAAACACTTCCATTTTACATGAAAGCATATCTCTTAGCCTCCTAATTTACGATCATAGTCTTCGTGGTATAGGCTAGAATTATTGGCAGCTATTCTTGAGATCTGAAAAGTCTAAACCTTGTCTGTGGTATTCCGAGTAGGATCTGGGAAGGGATGGCTGTGACGAGCTTCAAACTCGCGAGTGCTGGGCGTAGTGATAGACGCAAAAGGATTACTGAATCCTATTCCAGCATGATCGAGAACCGACAGATGATTAGCCGTACGGTGACAGCGCATTTGGACCATTTTCACTGAGAGGACGGAATGTAGCCATTGACAACGGTGATGCCCAACATATAGCTTGCCATGGAAAGGAGTATGAAGGATTGGATGAAGACAGTTGGAAAGCAGAGGTTTAGAAGGAACAAAAGCATCTCCATATGCTTATCTGAAATTCTCACCAATGAATTACATAAGTATTTCTATCCCAATTTATATTTTAATTATTAAAACTCTATAACCATTTGAATCCGCCTGACTGAGATTTACAAGGTGACCATAGCTTGCTTTAAGCCAACAATCTCCGTGGGATCGACCCTTACTCACGTAAGGTTTATTACTTGGACGACCCAGTGCACTTGCTGGTTACTTGTGCAAAGTTGTAACAAAGAACTAAGATTATGAACGTGCGTATAAATTTTTTGGCGCCGTTAACAAGGAATGAACGATCACGATTTCGTGTACCAAGTTTCTGTGACTAGCGCAGAAGACAAGCGACGTGTACGCGTGACTGACGCGTACACGTGACATGCGCTACCTGCAAAAACCGCAGAAAACGTTAGGTGCGATTTTGGGTTGAGTTTGGACCCAGTTTTTGGCCCAGAAACATAGACTAAAGCCAGGGGACAAGCAGAGACTCAACACACAACTTCTCATTATTCACAATTTAGGTTTTAGATGTAGTTTTCTAGATAGAGAGGCTCTCTGCTCTCTCTAGATTTTAGGATTTCTCTTAGGTTTAGGTTTATTTCTTCCCAATTCCATGTTCAATGTTCCTTTAATTTAGTTTCTCTTCTACTCTTATTTAGTCTAGCACTTTAGTTTACTTATTTCTCTTGTTGATTTGTTTATTTTCCCAATTTGGTTTTTGAACTCCATGTTAGATTTGATTTCTTTATTTAATGCAATTTGAGGTGTTTCATATTTATGATTTTAATTTAGCTTTTTACATTCTTAGCTTTGGTTGAGTAATTGGAGACGCTTGAGTTATCAAACTCCTTTGTTGACTAACAATTGAAATTTGCTGGTTGGTTTGGATCCCTCTAAAGCTAGTCTTTCCTTAGTGGTTGACTAGGACTTGAGGAATCAAATTGATTAGTCCACTTGAGTTTCCTTTATTTAGTAAGGGTTAACTAAGTGGGAGCAATGAACAATTCTCATTACAATTGATAAGGATAACTAGGATAGGCCGTCTAATTCTCATACCTTGCCAAGAGTTTTCTTAATTATTAATTTACTTTCTTGCGATTTACTTTTCTTGTTTCTTATTTCAAAAACCCAAAAAGATACCTTTCCATAACTAATAATAAATACACTTCCCTGCAATTTCTTGAGAGACGACTCGAGGTTTAAATACTTCGGTTTATTTTTATTGGGTTTGCTTTAGTGAAAAACAAGTTTTTGTACGAAAGGATTATTGTTAGTTTAGAAACTATACTTGCAACGAGAACTTGTTTGTGAATTCTTCACTAGCAAAAAATCCGTTCGTCAAAATGGCACCGTTGTCGGGAAATTACAAACGTGTGCCTTATTATTGGTTATTGTAAATATTTGCTTTTTTCTTATTTGTTAGTTTTAGGACTTTGTTGCTTAATTTTTATTAGTTTTTGTTTTTATTTTCTTTTGTTATCATGAATTCTCACCCCTTTGGCTATGAGTTTAGTTATAATCATGTTGTAGGAAGTGGAGATTACAATGAAGGCTTGCATCAAGGATGGGACAATCAAATATGGGAGGAGCCACAAGGATCTGATCAACCCTCTTGGCAACAACCACCTTTGATGGACTATCAACAACCATTCTATGATGCATATCAAGACAATGGTTATGGTGGACCTCTCCGTGACAGTCAACACCCACCACAATATTCCTATGAACCCCCTCCTCAACATAGCTTTAAACCACCATACTCACAAGCACCATACCACCAAACACCCCCATATGACCCTAACCTATATCCAGCATACCAACCGCCCTATGAGCCTTATGAACCATACTTAGAACCACCCCCATTCCAACACAATTACTCCCAAGAATCACCACCTCAATATACACCATCTTCTTATCCTTATGAAGAAGAACTTCCTATCATGAACCATTCTTCCCATGCGATGAACCCTTCCAACCACCCCAATCTCTAATGAATGAAACCCTTGGTGTACTTCTTCAAGGGTAAGAAAGGATGACTAAGAAGGTACTAGAATTCACGGCTGCCTTGACCGAGGTAGTAAATCGATTAGCCTCCCAATGGTTGGACACTCAAGGAACTCCCATAGCAACATGTGGAGAATCTAATGAAGAGCATAGCATGAAGGAGACACTAGAAAGTCCAGTGGACAATGAGGAACGTGACTTTGTATTGGAACAAGTGGAGGAAGCCGTAATAGTTAAAGAGGAAGAAGTGGTTGAAGACTTGGGGATGTAGAACCTCCATGGGAAAGTCCAGTCATAGAGCCTCCTTCCAAGGTGTTTGAAGTTGATGTTGAGGAGGGTGTACAACCTCCGAGGCATATCATGGTTGAAGACTTTGCAGAGGTTGATCAAGAGATGGAGATTAAAGAAGAAGAAGCACAACCTCCCATGCCTTTGGTAAGTAATGAAGAAGAGATTGAATTGGAAGAAAGCTACCAAGAGGAAGAGGTTGAAATTGAAGAAGTTTGCAAGGAGATGGAAGAATTCACAGAAGAGCACAAGGGAGTAGAGCTTGCAAGATCATTAGAAACACCTCTCCCAAATCCATTACCATCTAGTGCAACATTCAAGTGGGTAAAATTCTTATCCTTGACCTTTACTTTCCCACTTGAATATGGTTTACTTGAGATGGATGGTCAACTTAGAGCTCTTTGTGGCTTTAAGAGTAAGAGGGAGATAGTTAGTGGTAGGAATTGTCATGCAAGGTTCAATATGGTTGCATGCTCCAAATTAAAGTACAAGGGTTGGTATAATTCTCAATTGAATGGGTCTAGGAAGTTGTTTGGATGTCTCAGTGAGAATTTGGATTGCTCACCACCCAAATGAAAAAATGATGATCAACAAGAAGATGGGTGCAAAAGCAAGGATTGGGACCCCGGAATTCATTCTAGCAATCAACACTCTTAGGGCCTTGTCACTTGCTTTAACTTGCTTGAAGGCTTTATGCAACTAGTGTGGGATCCCGGAGGCTATTGGAATTACAAACACTGGTGGAGATTCCTGGATGAGTTCAAGCACAAGCCTCTATGACAAGGAGCTCACCAAATGTCAGACTTAAGAACTCTAACTAAAAGTGCTAGGTGGGAGACAACCCACCATGGTATGATCGTTCTTTTTCAGTCTTAGTTTTATTTTATTTTGTTTTATTCTTAGTTTTATTTTATTTTATTTTTATTAGTGTTCATTCATAATTTCTGCATAACCATCTGCATTTTGCATTTTGCATTTTGCATAAAAAAGGGGGCAACCCACGCGTGCGCGTAGGCCACGCATGGGCGTCGATTCCAAATTTTGCTATCCCATCCAACGAACAGAAAGTTGTGATGGAATCGTGCGGCTAGTGTGCTCTGCGCACAATTTGACCCACGCGTATGCGTATATCATGCGTTCGCGTCACTTGCAACCTTAGCAAACCATGCGTAAGCATCGCTGACGCGCACGCGTGGATAAGGCAATCGGCGTATTTGGGTGATTGACCTGAGAGTTGTGCTGCCCTCTCGCTGGAACTATGCTAGAAGCACAAAATCATCCCACGCGTACGCATCCCTGATGCGTGCGCGTCATTTCACTTTTAGACCACCCACGCGTACGCGTGGGCGACGCTTACGCGTGGAATGGCCAACTCAGTTTTCACGCGTATGCGTGAAGCACGCGTGCGCGTCGCGCCCTGTTTTTAAATTCTTACTTCTTTCTTCTATCCTTTCTCCTTCTTTCCTCCTCCTTTCTTACTTTCTTCTTCTTCATCTCTTTAACATCTCATCCTTATTCACTTTCATTCTATTTTACTTAATTCATTTGCATACTTTCATTCATTGCATTTTAATTTTGTGCATATTTTTATTTTCTTCTCTAAGTTATTATTTTACCATTGGTGTTAAACGGTTCTTAATTAACTGATTGCATCTCTTTTACATCCTGATTGCTTCGTGCCTTGTTTTATATTGTTGGGTGATATTAATTATCTGTCAATGCCAATCTTTTATGATACCTGTATTCCTTTTGCATTGACATGAATTTATATTGTCCTTCATTATCTACTGTGTCTTTCCCTTTGTTGCAATTTTTGCACTATTGATATTGCATGTGCTTCTACTGTTTTCTCACTTGCATGTTGTAGCTACCATGTACTTGAGACTCTCGTTCTTTGACATTAACCCACCCGTATTTTCTTTGTTTTCTATCTTTGTTTTTGGGTTACTTTTCTTCCCTTTTTCTTTCAGGATGGCCACCAGGAAGGGAAACGGAAAACTTTTACATGAGGCGACAGACAAGTCCATCTGCACAATCTTTGGAGAAACGCATCAGTTGTCACAGCCCGTCCACTTGCACATCTTAGCACGCACCGAGGACGGTGAAATCTTTAAGGGTGGGGAGGTCGATACCGACTTCTGTGGGTTAGTTATTTCCTATTTCAACACCAATGTTTAATTTTCCTTGTTAAATTAGTTGTTGCATTTTCATGTTTGATTGCTTGTTTGATTTTGTGCATTTAGCTACTACTTGGTTGAAGTAATATTTTCTTCTTCAAGACCCATTTTATAATATTTCACTAATTTAAATTAAAATTTTTTTGTTAAACTTGTTGAAGATTGTAATCTGGAAGATAGTTTATAGCTAAGAACACACAGCCGGTGAGATTTTGAGCTTAATTACATGGTTACATTATTTAACCATAATATTTTATTCTTGTGTGTTTCCTTCTCTGTGATTGCGATCTATATTTTGTTCCATTCTATATGTCCATTGTTTAGTATATTTACATGCTTGCATATGATTGAGGCCATTATTTGTTATTAGCTCAGTCATCCCATTTGTTCTATATTTACCATTTCAATGAGCTTTGTTAGCCACCTTGAGCCTTTTAATCCCCATTTGTTCTATATTTTACCACATCACTAGCCTTAAGCAGAAAAATAATTAATTACCCCAATTAAATCTTTGGTTACCTTAAGTTAGAGATTGTGTATCAATTAAGTGTTGGGAACTGTGGGAACTTGGGTAGATGAAAATGTACAGTGTTTCATTGACAAAATATCGGGAATTTGGGTACCTACTCATGTAAGACCAGAAAAATTAAAAATCCATGTGGATTGATATGTTATGCTTGCTTTTATATTTAAAAAAAACGAATAAATAAACAAATAAATAAGGGGACAAAATTACCCCGATGTTAAGTTTAATAAAAAATCAATGCGTATGTGATAAAATTAATAAAAATTTGGTGCATGATTATGTGATGCAAAAGTCGGAATTTTGGGTAGCTAGGCATGATTTTGGAATTACATAGAGTGTCTGTGTGTTTAGGTGAAAGCTTAGGTTAATCAAAGATTCATATTTTAGTTCACCTGGCCATACATATATCTTCACCCTTACCTTAGCCCTATTACAACCTTGAAAAGACCTCAGGATGTTTGCATTGGTATACTAAATTTTTGTTGATTAGTTAGATGAAAAACAAAGTCTAGAAAGCATGATTAGAGAAGAGTAGAGTGGATTAACCCTAGACACTTGAGAGATTAGAGTGCATATACACTACCAGTGAGGGTTCAATGCTTGATTCTATGTTCCCTGCTTTCATGAGATATCTTCTTACAAGTTTACTTGTCTTTTATTGTATGATTTGAATTAGTGGAATCTGGTCTATTTATGTCTTGAAAAGCTTATTTACTTTTGACCAAGTAGACAGAATCATCTAGCATATAGTTGCGTTCATAGGTTGCATCTCATGAGTCTTACTTTCCCCCATTCATTCTTTATATCTCCTTGAGCTTAGCATGAGGACATGCTAATGTTTAAGTTTGGGAAGATTTGATGCCCCACTATTTTGTGGTATATTTTGTACTTAATTGAGTGGATTTTATCCACTAAACTCACACTTATTCATATAATTCGCATGTTTTACATTTTTCTTCCTAATTTTGTGCTGTGATTGAAAACATGTTTATTTGGCCTTAAATTGAAAACTATTAATCCTCTCTTATTACCATTCGATGCCTTGATATGTGCGTTAAGTATTTTCAGGCCTTATGGAGGAAGGAATGGCTTAGAGGATGTAAAGGAAGCTTGCAAAAATGGAAGGAACACAAGAAATAAAGGAGACAACCAGCGAGGATCGACGCGTTCGCGTACCTGACGCGTACGCGTGAATTGGAGTTTGCACGATGACGCGTGCGCGTACCTGACGCGTACACGTGACTAGCGCAGAAGAAAAGCGACGCGTACGCGTGACTGACGCGTACGCGTGACCAGGATTTTTGTCAATCGATGCGTACGCGTGACTGACGCGTACACGTGACATGCGCTACCTACAGAAATCGCAGAAAACGCTGGGGGCAATTTTGGGCTGAGTTTGGACCCAGTTTTCGGCCCAAAAACACAGACTAAAGCCAGGGGACAAACAGAGACTCAACACACAACTTCTCATTATTCACAATTTAGGTTTTAGATGTAGTTTTCTAGAGAGAGAGGCTCTCTCTCTGCTCTCTCTAGATTTTAGGATTTCTCTTAGTTTTAGGTTTATTTCTTCCTAATTCCAGGTTTAATGTTCCTTTAATTTAGTTTCTCTTCTACTCTTATTTATTCTAGCACTTTAGTTTACTTATTTCTCTTGTTGATTTGTTTATTTTCCCAATTTGGTTTATGAACTCCATGTTAGATTTGATTTCTTTATTTCATGCAATTTGAGGTGTTTCATATTTATGATTTTAATTTAGCTTTTTACATTCTTAGTTTTGGTTGAGTAATTGGAGATGCTTGAGTTATCAAACTCCTTTGTTGGCTGATAATTGAAATTTGCTGGTTGGTTTGGATCCCTCTAAAGCTAGTCTTTTCTTAGGAGTTGACTAGGACCTGAGGAATCAAATTGATTAGTCCACTTGACTTTCCTTTATTTAGTAAGGGTTAACTAAATGGGAGCAATGAACAATTCTCATCACAATTGATAAGGATAACTAGGATAGGCCGTCTAATTCTCATACCTTGCCAAGAGTTTTCTTAATTATTAATTTACTTTCTTGAAATATACTTTTCTTGTTCCTTATTTCAAGAACCCAAAAAGATACCTTTCCATAACCAATAATAAATACACTTCCCTATAATTCCTTGAGAGACGACCCGAGGTTTAAATACTTCGGTTTATTTTTATTGGGTTTGCTTTAGTGACAAACAAGATTTTGTACAAAAGGATTATTGTTAGTTTAGAAACTATACTTGCAACGAGAACTTATTTGTGAATTCTTTACTAGAAAAAATCCGTTCGTCAAATGGATCAAAGGAGTGAAGAGAAAAGCATGCAAAGTGGAGAATTCATGGAAAATCAAGGATTTGGAGTGCATTCATCGACGCGCACGCGTAACAGATGCGCACGCGTGAATATGGAGTCGCCAGGTGACCCGTACGCGTGACATGATGCGTACGCGTGAGAAGCAAAATGCCAGACGACGCGTACGTGTGACCCATGCGTATGCGTCGCAGCTCACACGTGACTTCATTAAAGTGAAAACACTGGGGGCGATTTCTGAGCATCCCAGGTCGAGATCCAACTCATTTTCTGAGCCAATTACATGCAGAATTCAAGAGGAGCCTGGGGGAAGCACATAGGGGAGTTTTCATCATGCTTTAGTTAGTTTCTAGAGAGAGAAGCTCTCTCTTCTCTCTAGAAATAGGTTAGATGTAGATTAGGATTTCTTAGATCTAGGTTTAATTCATGCTTTGATTTACTTTTCCTTTATAAATTCTTGCTCCTTTACTTTTACCTTCCTAGTTTAATATTTCATTCCTTGTATTTGTTTACTTTGTTGTTGATGCACTCTTGTTTCTTTTATTTTCCTTTAATGCAATTTTTGTTTGATTTCTTTTATTGTTGATTTGCTTTATTGTTGTTAATTCCTTGCTTTTGGTAGTTATAGATTTAAATTTCTTGCAATTTTATCTTGCTTTCCTTTTATGCCTTCCAAGTGTTTGATGAAATGCGTCGAAGGATGTTAGAGTAGATCTATGTTCTTGGCTTAGGATGGTAACTTAGGTGAAATTGAGTTGCTAATGTCCAAGTGTTGATAATTGGTGTCCATTGACTCTAGCTTCCACTAAGTTAATTAGTGAGTGGCTAAGACTTATGGATTAGGATTGATATAGCTCATTTGACTTTCCTTCACTTGTTAGAGGATAACTTAATGGGATTGATCCTTACAATTATCATGTTGTGGTTAGTGACAAGGATAAAGATCCTTAACCATCAACCCTTGCCAAGACCTATTATCATTTGAGTTTCTTTTACTTTCTTGCAATTTATGTTTCTTGTCCTTTATTCAAAACCCCAAAAATACTTGTCCCATAACCAATAACAAGATCACTTCCCTGCATTTCCTTGAGAGACGACTCGAGGTTTAAATACTTCAGTTTTTATTTTTATTGGGGTTTGTACTTGTGACAAACAATTTTTTTATTGAGGAATTGTTTGTTGGTTTAGAACTATACTTGCAACGAGATTTCATTTGTGAAATTCTTTACCGATAGACAATTTTCGTTCATCAAAATGGTGCCGTTCCCGGGGACTTGCAAATGTGTGCCTTATTTTTGGTGATTGTACATATGTTAATATTGTGAATAGTTTGCTCTTTTGTTAGTTTGCTAGTTTTGGTTTAGTAGTTGTTTCCTTTAGCTCTTGTAGTTTTTGTTTTTGTCTTTTCACTATGAATTCTCACCCTTTTGGCTATAAGTTTGGTTACAAGTATGTTGTAGGAAATGAGAATTTCAATGAGAATGGGCATCAAGGATGGAACAATCAAAGGTGGGTGGAGCCTCAAGCATATGCTCAACCTTCTTGGCAACAACCTCCTCTGGTTTCGTATAGGTATAATTACACTCCTTATGCATATCAATCTAATGGATGTGGTAATCTTCATTGTACTTGTCAACAACCACCACCACATGCCTATGAGCCTCATCCTCAATATAGCCCTCAACCATACTCACAAGCCCCTTTTTACCGAATACCTTCCTATGACCCTCATCCATCATATGGCCAATCACCCTTACCTCATCCTTGTGACCATTATGTAAGAAAATCCGTAGAGCCACCCACATTCCAATACAATTATTTCCAAGTTCCACAAATTCCACACACACCACCTCCATACCCCTACCAAGAACAACCACCTTCTTATTATGAACCCCTCCTCCAAAATAATGAACCTTCCTACCCACCCCAATCTCCAATAGATGAAACCCTTGGTCTTATCCTTCAAGGTTAACTTAGGGAACTTTGCGGGATGAAGCGTAAGAGAAGGATGTTTTGTGGTTGGCATTACAAATCAAGGCTCATTTTGGTTGACACATCAAAGATGAGATACAAAGGTTGGATTAGTTCTTAATTAGGTGGGTCTAGAAGGAGATTTGGCACTTCATTGAGAATTCATCTTACTTGCCACACGGATGAACTAATGATGATCAACTTGAAGACGGGTGTAGAAACAAGATATGGGATCCAGGAATACTTGAGGATCAATTTTGGGAGCCCTTAGCTTGTGCGGAACTCCATCAAGACCTGGTAGCATTAATTTTGAAGAATGGAGCTCATTGGAAGTCCAAGCATTGGTGGATGTTCAAGGACGGCTTCAAGCACAAGCCACCTTGATGAGGAGCTCCCCATAAGTCCAACTTAAGGACAATATATAAAAGTGCTAGGTGGGAGACACTCCACCATGGTAAAATCTTTTCATTTTTCTCTTTTGTAAATATTGGTAAGAATAGGTTTAATTTCATATTTTGATTGGTTTGTTGAGTTTAGTTGGTAGTCTAGTATGTTAAATAAGGTTTTATGGTGTTTTGGTAGCTGTTTGGAGGTTTAAAATGCTTAGTTTGGTGTAAGAACTTGGAAAAATTTTAAAAAACAGAGCACCAACCCACGCGTACGCGTCACCCACTCGTACGCGTGACCCCAAGCTTTTCCATCATCCACGTGCACGTGTCACCCACGCATACGCGTGGATCCAAAATTTTCACCTCCATAAAAATTCCAGAGAGTTGTGCGAGTTTTGGGCTGGAATTGTGCCTTTAGCACAAAACCCACCTATGCGTACGCGTGACCCACGCGTACGCGTCGTTACTCTAAATAACCCATCACACGTACGCGTGACCCACGCATACGCATCGCTTCCATTTCACCTCACCACACGCACATGTCACTCTACGCGTACGCGTGGATAGCCCTGTCTCATCATCTTCTTTTCTTCTCTTCTTCACATTTTTTCCTTCTCTTCCCTTCTTTTCTTTTCTCTTCCTCCTTCACCCATCATCCAACACTACCAATCACCATCTAACACCATTTCTTTTAGATAGTTATTTGGTTAGTTTGATTTTTGTTTAATTTTCTGTTTTTCTTGATAAGTGTTGGATTATTAATTTTGTTTGCTGTTTATTGCTGCTTATTACTAATTGAATGCTATTTTAGCGTAACTGTTTTTGTTATTCATTGTTTGATTCTCTTGTTGAGGTTACAATTTATTACTTGGTTTTGAATTTTTCATGCTTAACCTTTGTGAACACTAAGTACATTAGAATTGCCTTTCAAGCATTTTAAAATTTTTTGAATTGCATGATCTGGCCACCATGTGATTTGAACCTTTTTCTTTGAGTAGGCAATTTCTTGATGGATGTTGTGCATTGATCTTAATGCATTGTGTTTCTTGATCATATGCATCCATATATTTTTGGCTTGCATGCTTTCATGCTTCTTTATTGCTTGTTTGGTTGTCTTAACCTATGAGTTTTGAGCATCTCAAGCACACTAGAACGAGTGAAGTTCATGTTCCTTTTTATGTAACTGTGACATAGTTCCTTTTATGCTAGTGTGTGTTCTAGACCGCATGCATCTTAGAACTCACACACTTGTTTCATTAATGTCACACTAATTCACTCACTTCATTCTAGTGATTATTACCACATTCCAACAATGTGTGCTTCCTTGCTTTTGCATTTACTTTTCTTACTATCATGTCTACTATTTTCAGGATGAGTCATTATAAGCAACAAGGGAAGTGAAAGAAAGAACATGCAGCAACCGGTTGATCCACCAGTTGAAGGTGGCAACCTGTGAAGTCGCCGTACCCCCCTTGCTCATCTTTCAATACACCGAGGACGGTGCAAACTCTTAAGTGTGGGAGGTCGTTCGACCGAATCGGTGTTTTTGGATGACAAATTTCTAATTCCAACACTCTTGCATTTCATTTTTAGGTCTTTTAAGGTTTTTTGTTGCATTTTCTTATATTTGCATATATATATATATATATATAATAAGCTTAGTCAAAATAATGAAATTTTTCCAAGGAATTTATCTATAGGGTACCCCAATTGATCTGAGTAAAAAATTTTCATTGAACTTGCTTGAATTATACATTATGGATCATGTTTTTGAGCTAAGAACACAAGCTTGTGGGTTTTGAGCCTAATTGTGTGGTTACATCTTATAACCACTTATTTTCATTCTTATGTGCATCATTCTCTTTCTTTGATTTGTTTGATTCTTTATGTCCATTATTTTGTGTATACAGTCATTTATATAATTGAGGCCATTATTTCAATTAGCTCACTTACCCAGATAGCCCTACCTTTTATCTTTCATTGTTAGCCAACTTTGAGCCTACGATTAACCCACTTTGTTCTTAATATTAGCACATTACAAGCCTTAAAGCAAAAAAAATAAATGTCCTTAATTTGGATCTTTGATTAGCTTAGGCTAGTGAGTATGTATCATTCAAGTGTGGGAAAACTTGGGACATTGGTTGAGATAAAAGTTTATTTTGTAATTTTGTTGAAAAACATTGAGAATTGGGTACATACTCATATGTTAATTAAATGTAACCATATGCATTGATGCTCTTGTGTATATTTTAGTTTGAAAAGAAAAAAATACAAAGGAAAAATAAAAAGAAAAAAATATATGTAGAAAATAAAAATAGAAAAAGAAAGAAAAAAGAAAAGCAATAAAAGGGGACAAAACGCCCCGAAGTAGAGTTCAATAATATCAATGCATCTGTGCGGTGATAAAAAAGAAGAATGCATGAGTGTGTAAAAAAGTTAAGAATGGGTAGTTAAGTTTGATTAGAATTGTATAGGTTGTTATATAGGTTAGGTGGGAAGTTTAAGTTAATCAAAGATTCAAATTCTAGTCCACTTAACCATATGCATCCTACCTTGACCCTAGCCCCATTACAACCTATGGAAAGTCTTCATGATAATTATATGCATGCATGAAATAATTGTTGATTGTTAGATGAAAAATAAATCTTGAAAAGCATGATTAAGGGAGAATTGAGTGAATCAACCCTATACACTTGAGTGACTAGAGCGGATACACATCTCGTGAGGGTTCGATTGCTCAATTACATGTTTTCACCATGATCATCTCTTTTCTTGCAAGTTTGTAAAATCTTTTAATAACTCAATTCAATTGTGGGTTTGGCTTGGTTGTTAATACCTTTAGCCCTTATACTTATATATACTTTCTTGGAAGTCGATTTATTTTGACCAAGCAATTGCATTCATTTAGATAGTTGCATGTAGGTAGATTGCATTTAGTTAGTTTACATTTTAATAAATGATGATACCCTTTGTCTCTTTCTTGGTTTAGCACGAGGACATGCTTGGTTTAAGTATGGGGAGATTTGATGCACCACTATTTCGTGGTACATTTTATGCTGAATTGAGTGGATTTTATCAACTTTTCTCACATTTATTCAATGAAATGGCATGGTTTCATGAGTTTCTCCTAATTTGTGCTTAAGAGTGAAAACATGCTTTTTAGGCCTTTAATTTGCTAGTTTTAATTCACCTTTGATTCCACTAGATGCCTTGATGTGTTTGTTAGTGAATTCAGGTTGAAAAGGCTAGGAATGGATCAAAGGAGTGAAGAGAAAAGAATGCAAACTGGAGAATTAATGGAAAATCAAGGATTTGGAATTCTTTCATCGACACGCACGCGTAACAGATGCGCATGCGTGAATGTGGAGTCGCCAGGCGACGCGTACGCGTGTCATGACACGTACGCGTGAGAAGAATAATGCCAGATGACACGTACGCGTAACCCATGCATACGCGTCGCAGCTCGCATGCGACCTCATTAACGTGAAAACACTGGGGGCGATTTCTGAGCTTCCCAAGCCCAGATCCAACTCATTTTCTGAGCCTATTACATGCAGAATTCAAGAGGAGTATGGGGGGGAAGCACATATGGGAGTTTTCATCATGCTTTCATTAGTTTCTAGAGAGAGAAGCTCTCTCTTCTCTCTAGAAATAGGTTAGATATAGATTAGAATTTCTTAGATTTAGGTTTAATTCATGCTTTGATTTACTTTTCCTTTACAAATTCTTGCTCCTTTACCTTTATCTTCCTAGTTTAGTATTTCATTCCTTGTATTTGTTTACTTTGTTGTTGATGCACTCTTGTTTCTTTTATTTTCCTTTAATGCAATTTATGTTTAATTTCTTTTATTGTTGATTTGCTTTATTGTTGTTAATTCCTTGCTTTTGGTAGTTATAGATTTAAATTTCTTGTAATTTTATCTTGCTTTCTTTTTATGCCTTCCAAGTGTTTGATGAAATGCTTCAAAGGATGTTAGAGTAGATCTTTGAGTTCTTGGTTTGGGATGGTAACTTAGGTGAAACTGAGTTGCTAATGTCCAAGTGTTGATAATTGGTGTCCATTGACTCTAGCTTCCACTAAGTTAATTAGTGAGTGGCTAGGACTTATGCATTAGGATTGATATAGCTCGTTTGACTTTCCTTCACTTGTTAGAGGATAACTTAATAGGATTGATCCTTACAATTATCATGTTGTAGTTAGTGAGAAGGATAAAGATCCTTAACCATCAACCCCTTGCCAAGACCTTTTATCATTTGAGTTTCTTTTACTTTCTTGCAATTTATGTTTCTTGTCCTTTATTCACAACCCCAAAAAAACTTGTCCCATAACCAATAACAAGGACACTTCCTTGCAATTCCTTGAGAGACGACCCGAGATTTGAATACTTCAGTTTTTATTTTTATTGGGGTTTGTACTTGTGACAAACAAAATTTTTATTGAGGAATTGTTTGTTGGTTTAGAACTATACTTGCAACGAGATTTCATTTGTAAAATTCTTTACCGATAGACAATTTCCGTTCATCAAGCCTCAAGAAATTGATCAACCTTCTTGGCAACAACCTTCCCAAATGTACTATGAGCAAGGGCCATTCCATGATTCATACCAAGACAATGGATATGGTGGACCTCCTTGTGATTACCAACAACCCCCACCATATGCCTATGAACCCCCTCCTCAATATAGTCCTCAACCACCATACTCACAACCCTCATACCACCAAACAACCCCATATGATCCTAACCCTTATCTACCATACCAACAACCATATGAGCCATACACACCACACATAGAACCACAACAATTCCAACCTCAATACCTCCAAGAACCACCTCTAATGTATGAGAACTTTCAACCATAACATGAATTGTCCTTTCCACCACAACCTTTCATTGAAGAGTGTCCATGTCGATCAATCCAAGAGTAATATGATCCTACTTATGTTAGTCAAGTGGAACAAGAGCCAACGGATCGTTTCACGGAAACAATGGACCGGCTTCAAGCAATCATCCGTCAAAAGGAGCAAGAGGAAGCCCAAAAGACGTACAAAGCTATCGAGGCTAACTTGCCAAAATTAAAGCCAACTTAGACTGATGGGATTCATACCATAAACAGAGCATCTCCATGGATGAATGTGAAAATCAACCGAAGAGTGTAGCATGAAGGAGATTTTAGAATCTCAATATGAGAACAAGGAAATGGAGTGTGTTGTGCAACAAGTGGAAAGGATGGAAATTGTTGATGAAGAAGAAGTGGTTGAAGACCTAGGTGAAGTTGAACAAGAGGTAGATTCCAAACTTGAGAACACTTCCACACTAAGTAATGTTGTTGATGATTTTGAGGAAGTTGTTGAACCTTCTTCCATTGAGCTAGGAGTTGATGTTGAGGAGGATAATGTGCAACCTCCAAAGCATAGTATGAATGATGAAATATTGGAAGAGGTTGAGCAAGAAGCAAGCTCCATCATTGAAGATGATTCCGCACCAACCAATGCGCCTTTTGAATTTGTTGAACTTCCCTCATTGTGTTGTGAAATTGATGACAAGGAGGGCCGTGCACAACCTCTGACACATGGCTTGAGCAATGAGGGATGTATAGAAGGAGTTGGTGAACAAGGAATTGAAATTAGGGAAGCTTGTCAAGAGGTGGATGTCATCCAAGAAGAGCAGAAGGGAGTGAAAATTGCCTTACGCAAGTCGTTGGAGACCTCCCTTCCTAAGTCACCATCCAACATAACATTCAAGTGGGTAAAATTCTTATCCCTAAGCTTTACTTTCTCACTTGAATATGGTTTTCTTGAGACTGATGGGCAACTTAGAGTTCTTTGTGGATTGAAGAGTAAGAGAGGATTGTGTAGTGATTGGCAAAATGATGTTAGGCTTATTAGGGTTGAACCCTCAAGGCATAGGTCCCAATGTTGGAAGAATACTAAATTGAATGGGTCTGGAAGATGCTTTGGTGTTTACTTGAGAATTCGGATCACTTGCCATCCAAATGGAATTGTCTTGATCAACTTGAAGATGGGTGTAGAAACAAGATTTAGGATCCGGGAAAATATGAAGATCGATTTTGGGAGCCCTTAGCTTGTGTGGAACTTCATCAAAGCTTGGTGCTATTGATTTTGAATTTTGGAGCTTATTGGAAGTCCAAGCATTGGTGGAAGTTCAAGGAAGAGTACAATCACAAGCCACCTTGACAAGGAGTCTCCCAATTGTCCAACTTAAAGACAATAAATAAAAGTGCTAAGTGGGAGACACCCCATCATGGTAAACTCTTTCCATTCTCTTGTAGATATAATCAATGGGTGAATTGAGTTGCCATTGTAGGAAGTTTTTCTTATTTTCTATACTATTGTACATATTGCTTTGATTGCTAGGTTGCTTATTAGATTCATGTTTTGATTAGAATAGTTATTTTTGAATTGCATTTTGCTTGAAGTGCAAGTTTTGTTTGCATTGTCTTTGAAAAAATTTTCAAAAACTAAAAGATTTTTAGTTAGATTTGAATTTTTAGTTTAGAGTGTTTACAGGTTAGGAGAGTGTTTAATTTTGTTTTTAGGATTATTTTAAAAAAAAAAGGGGGGGCTCCACGCGTGAGCGTGGACAACGCGCACGCGTCGTATGGTTATGTTTGAACTCCCGGTACAAAAACCAGAGAGTTGTGCTGGAGTTGTGTGGCTTTTGTGCGAAGAGCACGATTTATGCCCACGCGTATACGTGACTGATGCGTACGCATAACCTTCTCTTTTCTGCTTACCACGCATACGCATGGTCGATGCTTACACGTCACTTGCCCTTCCTGCTTTTCGCGCGCACGCGTCTCCCATGTGCGCGCATCGCCTTCGCGCCTTGTTTTTGCCCTGTTTTCTTTTCCTTTCTTCTCTCCTTTTTTCTTCTTTCTTCTTTCTTCTTTCTCCTTTTCTTCTTCTATTTTCTTTCCTTCTCCCATTTCTTTTATCTCTCTTATTTTCACTTCTCTCAACATTTTTTCAATCATTTTTCTCCACTTCTCCTTCTCCCTCTTTTTAAAATTTCACTTCTTATTTTTCTCATCTTTCATTTTCTTTTGTTTATTGCATTTTCATACTTTCATTCATTACATTTTAATTTTGTTTGTGTAGTTTGTTCTTATTTTCTTTTGTAAGTTTGTTATTTTAACATTGGTGTTGAATTTTCCTACTCAACTGTTGAGAATTTCTTGGATCATTTTGGTGTTTCTTGACTTGTTTGATATTGATTGGGTGATGAAATTTTTAGGTCAATACTTAATCTTTGATGACTCTTGCATCCTTTGTGCATTGATTTGAACTCATATTGTCTTTCATGACCCACTATTTCCTATTTGAACTTGATGCTTCTGAGTGTTCTTTTCATGTCATTTACTTATGCTTTGTCTTTACTCTTGCATAAGGTGTTAGCTGATATGCCCTTTGCTTATATTGCTCTCTCACTTACATGTTGTAGCTACCATGTAGTTGAGAATCCTACTCTTATTTGGCATTAGCCCCCATTTATATTCTATTTGCTTTGATGTCTTTGCTTGTGGGCTTAATCCCCCTCCTTTTTCTCTCCTTTTAGGCTGGCCACCAAGAAGGGAAACGAAAAATTCTAAATGGGGAAAAAAACAAGTCCCTCCACACAATCTTTGTAGAAGCTCCTAAGTTGTGAAAACCCACCTTGGAGGAGTCCAACTTTCCGTACCCACCCCTTGCTCATCTTTGCATGCACCGAGGATGGTGCAATATTTAAGTGTGGGGAGGTCGAGACCGACTTTTGTGGGTAACAATTTCTTTTTCCAACACCAATTCTCAATTTTCTTTATTAGTTAGTTATTGCATTGCATGCTAGGTTGCATGATAGTTAGAGTTTGTACATATTCCATTCATTTTATGTTAGGACGACTTGGTTGAAGTGATAATTTCTTTTCCAAGAAAATTGTTTTAGTGTACCCTACCAATATGAATAAAAAAAGTTTTGTGTTGAACTTTCTTGAAGGAATTAATTTTGGAACATGGTTTTTGAGCTAAGAACACATAAGCATGCGAGTTTTGAGCCCAATTGTGTGGTTACATTACATAACCACTTTTTTCCATTCTTTTGTGTATTATTCTCTCTCTATGATTGTAATCCTTGATTTGTTTGATTTTTTATGTCCATTATTTTGTGTATGAACGCATTTATATGATTGAGGCTCTCATTTCAAATAGCTCACTTACCCAAATGACCTTGCCCTTTTATCCATCTTTTTTAGCAAATTTTGAGCTTATGCTAAATCCCTATTGTTCTTAATTTTATCACATCATAATAATAATAAATATCCTTAATTTGGATCTTTGATTAATTTAGACTAGGGAGTGTGTGTATCATTTAAGTGTGGAAAATTTGAGAATATTGGTTGGGATAAAAGTGTGTTTTTATATTTTTGTTGAAGATCTTGGGAATTAGGTACATATTCATGCATTAAATATTTAAAACCATATGCATTGATACGTTTGTATATACTTTAGTGTGAAAAAAATGATAAAGAAAAAAATAAAAAAATATAAAAGAAAATTAAAAAAGAGAAAAAAGAAGCAATAAAAAGGGGACAAAAATGCCCCAAAGCAAAGTAATAACAACAATGCATATGGAATATGAATTAAAAAGAATGCATGAGTATGTGAAAAAAAGTGGGAATCATGGGTAGTTAGGTGGTGTATTAGAATTGTATAGGTTGTTATGTGTATTAGGTGAGAGCTTAGGTTAATCAAAGATTCAAATTTCAAACCCACTTGACCAAATGTAGATAGGTGCATATAGTTTATTTTCATTGAATAAATGTTCATACCCCATTTCTTGTCTTTCTTGGTTTAGCATGAGGACATGCTTAGTTTAAGTATAGGGAGGTTTGATAAACTCCAATTTTGTGGTTTATCTTATGTTGAATTTAGGGGATTTTATCAACTTATCTCACATTTATTCAATGAAATAGCATAGTTTTGTGTTTAAGAGTGAAAATATGCTTAAACTTAATTTGTGCATAAGAGTGAAAACATACTTTTTAGGCTTTAAAATTGCTAAATTTAATTCATTTTAATTCCATTCGATGCCTTGATATGTTTGTTAAGTGATTTTAGGTTTAGAAGGTAAAGATTGGGTTGAAGAAATGAAGAAAAAGCATGCAAAAATGGAGAATTCATGAAGAAATGAGATTTCGGTAATCTGCTAGCGACGCGTGTACATGGCCCACGCGTACGCGTGATAAGGAAAGTTGCCAGCGACACGTACGCGTGGCCCATGTGTACGTGTGACAAGCGACACGTGACTTCATTAAAGGCAATATGCTGGGGGTGATTTCTGAGCTCAAGGAGGCCCAAATCCAACTCATTTTTGATGCTTTTGAACCCAAGAATTGGAAGGGAATTGGGGGTGGGGGGAGGGAATGGGGTAGTCATAGTTTAGTTTTCATCATGTTTTAGGTTAGAATTTTAGAGGGAGAAGCTCTCCCTTCTCTCTAGAATTTAGGATAGTTTAGGTCAGATTTTCTTAGATCCAACTTTTAATTCTTGTTTTTAGTTCAACTCTCTTTATATTTTATTGTTCTATTTTCTCAATCTTCTTAGCTTTCGTTGTTAATTTCCTTTTTTTGCCATTTTTACTTTCATGAACTCTTGTAGATTTTGATTCTCTTTTAATACAATTTTATGTTTCCGTGTATTTTTTTATGTTTATCTTAGTTGCTATTGTTGATTTCTTGTTTGTGCTAGTTATAGTTTTTATTAATTATTGCATTTTATGATGTTTACCTTTATTGCACTCTAGGTGTTTGATGAAATGTTTTCACTAGTTATAGAGTAGTTTGCTATACTCTTGGCCTAGGTTAAGGGAATTGGGTGACCTTAAGTCATTGTGTCTAATTGAATTGGTGATTTGAGAACCCTTAGTGGTCAATTTCATATCCATTAACAGTAGCCTATTTCTAAGTCAATTAGTAGCTAGGTTGGGACTTATGGGTTGATGTTGATCAAGCCTATTTGACATACTTCAAGCATAGAAGTAGACTTGATGGGTTGGTCCCTCATAATTGTCAATATGTGGTTGTTAGAGAAGGATGGTGTTCTCAATTTCCATACCTTAGCCAAGAGCTCTTTTCCTTTCCTTTATTAGTTAATTGTCATTTACTTTCTTGTTTTTTAATTTTATTGTCAATCATCAAATCAAACCCCCCTTGTTCCTTTATAGCCAATAATTGATCACTTCATTGCAATTCCTTGTGAGACGACCCGAGGTTTAAATACTTCGGTTTTTATTGGTTTTTGTACTTGTGACACCTAAATTAAAACTTTGATGGAGAGTTATTAGTTGGTTTGGAACTATGCTTACAACGAAGTAATTCTTTTCTATAAGAGAAATTCTAGACCGATAATAATTCTAACGTCACTTGTGCAATGCTCCATCATCCCTACTAGTAACTGGTCTGAAGTTACTATTGACCGAGCAATAATGGTGAATTACATCATGCTCAAAAATAAGGTGGAGGTGCACGAGGTAATCCCTCAAGAAATATACATGGTAGCCACAAAAGCCTCCACCAATGCAAGGCTAGCCTTTCCACACCTCATTTATCGTATGTGCAATTTGGTTGGAATTAACATTGCGGGTGACGCCCTCATTGAGAAGAATAAACGCATCACAAGGGCAAGGATGGAGAATGTCAGAGAGCCAGCACATGAACCACAGCAAGAGCCTGTGTAGCCGCCTCCACCAGAAATCTCTGAGATGCCGCAACGGATGTATTTCCCTCCCCGAGACTATTAGGATCAACTGAATACCTCAATAGGGGAGCTGAGCTCAAATGTGGAGCAGGTGAGGGTGGAGCACATTGAGCATGCCAGTACCCTCCATGAAATAAGAGAAGATCAGAGACGATTGATGGAGGAGCAACATAGGCAAGGGTGTGATATAGAAGAGATCAAATGCTCCATTAGATTCTCCAGGGGTAGCAGTGGTGTAGAATTTAAAGCCCACAAACTAACCGAAAAGTGCACCGGGTCGTACCAAGTAATACCTCAGGTGAATGAGGGTCAATCCCACGAGGATTGATGGACTAAGCAACAATGATTGAATGATTTACTTAGTTAGACAAGCAGAAAAGAGTGTTTGGGTCTCAATTGCATTTAAACAATAAATTCAGAGAATTAATAAAGCAAGCAGTAAATTGGTTTTATATGAGTAAAACAGTTAAGGTTTTAGAGATGTTTATCTTCCGGATTAACTTTTCTTACCAACTATTTTAATCATGCAAGATTCAATTCATGGAAAATTATATGTGACTAAGCCCTAATTCTGTAGACCTTTATAGTCTCCTCTAACCTTCATCAACCGCCAATTCCTTGGTCAATTGATTCCAATTAGAGGGTTAAGTTCAAATCTAGTTTATGTGCAACAAAAACCCTAATTATCCAAATATAAGAGGATTATATGTCACGTATCCCATTAAGTCCAGATAATTAATGATTTAGGAGAATTTGTTTTCAAGCTGTTATTCAGGTAAAGAGCTTTTCAATGGTTTACAAGAACTCAATTAGAATAAGGGTCATACTTCCGTTCCACCCAATTTCATAAGTTGAAGAACAAAAACAATTCTTGAAATTGAAATCAATACATGAATTAAAATAGAAAAGTAATAGTATTAATCCATAGAATAAACAGAGCTCCTAACCTTAACAGTGGAGGTTTAGTTGCTCATAGTTCACAGAGAAAACAAGGATTCTCAAAAACTGTAAATTGCGGAATGAGGTTCGAGAGAAGAGAAGAGCACGAAGGGTTGATTCTTTTTCCTTTTATATCTAATCCTAATTAATGTAAAATATATTTTTTAAAACTAAATAATATCTTTTCCTATTTGTAAATAAAATAAAGTTTTAATCAAAATAAAATAAAATCTTCGTTGCTGGCTTCAATTGGCATGGGGACCATTGCTTTCTTCAAGGCTGGCGCCTAACTTGGGCTGAGCCAAGTTAGGTGCTAGTATGGTAGTATGCTTTGGCGTGATTTGGCTTAAATTGGCGCCTAACTTGGGAAATTCCAAGTTAGGTGCCACCATTCTCGAATTGATTATGCGTGTAAGTCTCCATCCGGCGCCTAACTTGGGAAATCCCAAGTTAGGCGCCAATGTATCTGAACAAAATGGAGAAAAAGGGTATACTATTATATATTTGATGGTGGCAGAAATTGGCGAGTTAAGAATTGTTATAAGATATGCGTTACAAGTATAGTCCTCAACCAACCAGAAATTCGCTTATCAATTTAAAAAGGGTGTCACAGAAATTAAAGTTAAAATACTGGGAGTATGAATCCCAGGTCGTCTCCCAACGAGTTGCAGGAAAGTGTGCTATTTTATTAATCAGATAGTTTTCAAAAAGATTTGAGTTGAATGACAGGAAATTAAAGCAGAGAATTAATGTAATTTAAATAAAAGCCTTGACTGGGAGTAGATTAGTTGGAAGTCCTATTCTTGTTGCAGTACTTTCAAGATTAATTGATAATTGGGGGTTGTTCTGTTTAGTTATC
Organism: Arachis ipaensis; assembly: GCF_059453495.1. Lineage (NCBI taxonomy): Eukaryota > Viridiplantae > Streptophyta > Magnoliopsida > Fabales > Fabaceae > Arachis > Arachis ipaensis. The sequence continues at coordinate 53,587,943 of NC_142435.1, read as the reverse complement.
CCTTACTAGGTAAGGGAAAGTCAAACAAGTTGGAATGTTGTTTCTATTCACAAGTCCCAGTCCGCTTACTTGGAAGGACTAGCGTTAGTGACTAGTGAGCAATCCAACAATAAACCCAATTATAATTTCTCCTTTGAGCATTCCAACTCAAGGGTTCCTTTCAATCAACTCCCCATCAAGTTAGGGAACTACTCACTCATTGTGAATGTGGAATTCATAACATAGGAAAGGGAATTAAAGAAAGACATGATAAATAAAACTCAAAGAAATTAATTAAAAATAAAAATAACTCTTGTATTAATAAATTCTAAAATAATTCAATAGTAAAATTAAGTAAATTAAAGGACATGGAAGAGTAAAGCTAAGTAAAGAAAACGAACTAGAATGACGAAGTCTTGATGAGGTAATAACTCTTCTCAAAATCCCAATGCAAAAAGCAATAGAAATAAAAATCCTAAGAACTATGAATGTGTAGAGAGAAAAGAAAACCTAGAGGGGAGGAAAACTAGATCTGAAAAAACTAAAACTATGAAGAATGAATGTTGTTGTTGGTTTCTGCATGTTCTCTGGCTCTAGTCTGCTTTTCTGGGCCAAAAACTGGGTCAAAATAGGGCCCAAAATCGCCCCCAGCGATTCTGCAGATTATGCAGGTCGAGCACGTCACGCGATCGCGTCATTCATGCAGACGCGTCATTCGGCATTTTGCTTTGCCACGCGGGCGCGTTGTCCACGCCTCCGCGTCACTCGTGCTATTCCTTGCCGCGCGATCGCGTCATCCATGCGGCCGCGTCATTGCGATTTCCTTTCTTTCGCGCGGTCGCGTGAGCCATGCGGCCACATCGCTTCTCGCTGGTCATCTCCTCAATTTCTTGTGCTCCTTCCATTTTTGCAAGCTTTCTTTCCAATCTCTAACTCATTCGTGCCTTATAAAGTCTGAAACACTTAACACACAGATCACGGCATCGAATGGAATAAAGGAGAATTAAAATACATAATTAAATGTCTATAGGAAGCAAGTTTTCAATCGTGTAATAATTTTAGGAAGGAAATATAAATGCATGCTGATTATATGAATAAGTGGGTAAAGATCATGATAAAACCACACAATTAAACACATTATAAACCATAAAATAGTGGTTTATCAACCTCCCCACACTTAAACATTAGCATGTCCTCATGCTTAGTTGAAGGAGATAAAATAAATGAGTAGGAACATGTGAAACTCATGCAATGCAATGCAACCTATATATGTAAATGCAATTATATGATTCTTGTCCACTTAATCAAAAGTAAATAAGCTCTTCAAAACAATGACAAATCAAATTCCACCAATTCAATTCTTATACAGTAAGAACAGATAAAAATGCAAGAAGATAGCTCATGAAAGCAGAGAACATAGAAATTCAAGCATGGAACCCTCATTGATGATGTATGTACACTCTAGTCTCTCTAGTGTATAGGGTCATCACTCTATTCTTCTCTAATCATGCTTTCTAAATTTTGTTTTTCTCCTAACCAATCAACAACATTTAACATACCAATGCAAACATCATGAGGTCTTTTTAAGGTTGTAATGGGGCCAAGGTAAGGGTAAGGATATATATATGGCTAAGTAAGCTTATAAATTGAATCTTTAATTAACCCAAGCTTTCACCTAACCTCTATGTATATTCTATATAACTTTAGAATGCATACCTAGCTACCCAGAAATTCCTTTCACATTCCATACTCATGCATCAACTTTTTATTTTAATTTGATCATACATGCATTGATCCTTGAATTCTTAACTTAACATTGGGGTAATTTCGTCCCCTTATTTATTTATTGAAATTTTTTTTAATTAACATAAAAATAAACATAGCTTATCAATGCACATAGATTTTTAATTCTTATAGTTTCACATGAGTAGGTATCCAAATTCCCATTATATTATCATAACACATTCCCTTATTATCTTTTGTTCCCACAATTTCCCATACTTGATTGACTCACACAATTCTATCTTAAGCTAACCAAAGATTCAATTTGGGATATATAATTATTTTTCCGCTTAAGGCTAGTAATGTGGTAAAATATAGAACAAATGGGATTTAAAGGTTCAAAGTAGCTAACAAAGGTAATTGAAAGGGGTAGGCTTAATTTGGATAAGTGGGCTAAACAAATAATGGCCTCAATCATATGCAAACATGTAAATATAATAAACATTGGATATATAGGATGAAACAAAATATAGATTACAATTATAGAGAAGTAAACACACATGAATAAGATAATTATGGTTAAATAATGTAACCATTCATAAAGGCTCAAATCTCACAGGTTGTGTGTTCTTTAGCTCAAAAATTATGTTCCAAATACAACTTCAAGCAAATTTAACATAGAAGTTTTGATTAAAATTAGTGAAATTTTGTTCCAAAGATAAGGTCTTAGAATAAACTTATTGTCTTTTTTAATCAAGCAGAGCATGCATGCAACTAACCTATTACTATGCAATTTATCCTATTCTACATAAGAGAAATATAACTAAATATCCTAATTTATTGGTGTTTAGGGAAGAGAAATTACCTCTGGAAGTCAGGTACTGACCGACCTCCCACACTTAAGGCTTTGCACCGTCCTCGGTGCCATCTGTCAAGAACAAAGGTGGGCTGGTAGCAGTATCTCCACAGTCGGGACCATCATGGCTCCCTGTGCTAGTAAAGGAAGTGGAGTCCAGGGTGTCTGAGTCCTTAAATTTTCCCATAATCAGCTCCTTGAGGTATGTGAATTGGCGCTTGTTACGGCGCTCCCTCATCTTAGCTTTCTGTTCCTACCGATCCAACTTTTCAAGTATCTGAATGAGCAGTTGGTCTGTAGTAAAGACGTAATGGGACATGATCTGTGCCCATACGCGAGCCTCCATGGTAAGTGCTGAAGCCGATATTCCCTTAGGGCGGGTGTGATGGTATCCGTAGATCCAACGGTTGCCAGGTAGTGCGATAACTCTGAGAACGGCGTCCCAGTCAAATTGGTACATCTAGCGCTTGAGTGCGGCTTCTTGAAAGGCGTCCAATCCCGCTGGAATAGGGGGAAGACTTAGAACTTTTTGAATGGCCTCTTCTGTAATGGGGACTTATTTCTTGGCTGTCTCTGTAAGAAATCCCATTGTCTTTGGGCAATCTGCGGCTCAACAAATGTAGCAATGTGGTTTGGGAGGAGAAGAAGGTATTCGTTGTTGTAATTTCTTTCTACCAGGATGGGGAACATCTGCTCACAATAGCGACTGGGGAATCGCGCAGTGTCCTTTGCTGGGAAGGCTCTTTCTTTATCATCAACTTTTATAATCCTCTTAATTTTCTTTGTTGAGGGCTTAACTGGAGTTGAAGAGGGTTCTGCCACTAATGCTCTCTTGGTTCCTCTTCTTACTGGTTGTTTAGGAGTAGCTTTCTCCTTTCCTTTCTTGGTGGCCATCCTGAAAAAGGAACAAGAAAGTAAATTAAATTCAAAGAGATAGAGCAAGGAAGAGGGCGGGAAAAGTGGTAATCAATGCACAATAAAGAAGAACGACGTTAACACATGGTCATGACTACATGTGAAAAGTTTATCAATGAAAATATAGCAAGTGCATGTGGGGACAATTAAATGCAAGGGGTTTATTGGCATGCAAGCAAAGGCATGAGTAGCATAGATCAAGCATTCAACGTCCAAGTGAGAATACCAAGTCTTTCAAACTAACAATTTGTTTGTAATAACAATTATATTAAATCAATAAAGTAGAAAAAGGGTTTTGTGAAAAGCAAGCATTGAAAAGTAGAATAAAGTAGAAAAAATGCATAATGCCATATGGGCCTTTTCACAAACACATAGCATGCATGATAGTTAAGTTATTGAAAGCATGAATTGGAACATGCAAGCATCCCTTGAAAAAAAAGTAATATATAATTGTCAAACAAATTTATAACAATCCACAAGCATATAATGAGAAATAATGACTCACATAAATTTATAACTCCAAAAAGGAAAAAGAAAGAAAAAGAAAATATGAATAATGAAGGTAAAACGAAAAGAAAAGAAGATATATATATATATATAAATAAGAATAATAATAGAAAAGTAAGGAGGGAAGGAGAAAAAAGAAAAACCTTGTTAACGGGGGTGAGAGAAAGAGAGAGTGTGTAAAAAGTGAGAAAGAAGGAAGAAGGGAGAAGGGGGGGAGAAATAAGGAGGGAAAAAAGAAAATAGGATTTGGGGAGAAAAAGATAAGATAATTGGCAAATTAGGAAAACTGTGCGGCGCAAGCGACGCGGTCGCGTGAGGCAAGCGGTCGCGCGACTTGCACTTAAACTGATTGACGTGGTCGCGTCGGTTACGCGGTCGCGTGACCCGTTTTAGGCTAATGGCACGGGGGTAGCCTCGTACTCGCACAACTCTCTGTTCAAAATCATATTAGTGCCAAATTTTGGGTGACGCGATTGCGTGGGGCATGCGATCGCGTGAGTGGGCTTTTAGAAGGATATGACGCGGTCGCATCATCCATGCGACCGCGTGGGAAGGATTATGCACTCAGCACCAGTCCAGCACCACTCTAGCACAATATTCGGTCGTGCACCCTTGTTACGTCGAAATCCAGGTCACGCAGCCGCGTGGGGCACGCGGTCGCGTGGGAGGCCAATATTCCCATTCGACGTGGATGCGTCAGCGACGCGGTCGCGTGGGATGATTTGTGCCACGAGTACACCTCCAGCCACGCTCCTGCATGACTCTCTGTTTGTTTATTATTTTCTCCCATCTCCTTGCGATGCGGACGCATCAATGATGCGGTCACGTCGCGTAACGTTTTTTTTTTAAATAAAAATATGCAAATGCAGATGCACGAAATGTACTAATAAAGAGAAGAGTTATTGAATAAGAAAATTAAAAATAAGGAAAAGAACGATCATACCATGGTGGGTTGTCTCCCACCTAGCACTTTACTTTAACGTCCGTAAGTTGGACGCTCGACTAGCTCAGTCTTCAGCTATGTGGGGATCTTCCAAGAGGAAGATCTCGAGCTCCTTGTTTTTCTTCAGCTGCTCGCCATGGTACAGCTTTAAATGATGTGCATTAACTTTGATAAGTTCAGAGCTTGAAGGATGGCTTAGGTGATAAACTCTGTACGGTTCGGCCATCTCTACTCTGTATAGACCTTTCCATCTTGATCTCAACTTGCCTGGCATGAGCCTTAGTCGAGATTTGTAAAGGAGGACTAAATCCTCAGGTTGGAACTCTTTCCTCCTGATGTGCTGATCATGTACAGCCTTCATCTTCTCCTTGTATAGTCTTGAGTTCTCATAAGCTTCCAAGCGAAGGCTTTCCAATTCTTGCAGTTGCAATTTCCTTTCAGCTCTGGCTTTCTCAATTCCCATGTTGCATTCCTTTACTGCCCAGAAGGCTTTGTGCTCTACTTCAACAGGGAGATGACAAGCTTTTCCATAAACTAAGTGGAAAGGACTCATCCCAATGGGTGTTTTGTATGCGGTTCTGTACGCCCAAAGTGCATCTTGTAGCCTGGTGCTCCAGTCTCTTCTATGAGGTTTGACTATCTTCTGCAAGATACGCTTTATCTCTCTATTTGACAACTCGGCTTGCCCATTAGTCTGAGGGTGGTATGCTGTTGCAACCTTATGAATTATCCCATGCTTCTTCATTAATCCTGTTAGTCTCCTGTTACAAAAATGGGTGCCTTGATCGCTCACGATTGCTCGTGGTGATCCAAAGCAACAAATAATATGGTTTCTCACAAAGGAAACAACAGTGTTAGCATCATCAGTGTGGGTAGGAATTGCTTCCACCCATTTGGAAACGTAATCTACAGCTAACAATATATATAAATAACCATTAGAATTTGGAAATGGACCCATGAAGTCAATGCCCCAAACATAAAAAATTTCATAGAAAAGCATAATTTGTTGAGGCAACTCATCCCTTCTGGATATATTACCAAATTTCTGGCATGGAAAGCAAGATCTACAAAATTCAACAGCATCTTTAAAAAGAGTAGGCCACCAGAATCCACAGTCTAAGATTTTTCTGGCAGTCCTTTGAGGGCCAAAATGTCCTCCACTCTCAGATGAGTGATAGGCCTCTAAGATGGACTGGAATTCTGATTGAGGCACACATCGTCTAATTACCTGGTCAACACCACATCTCCATAAATATGGGTCATCCCATATATAAAATTTAGAGTCGCTTTTCAGCTTGTCTCTTTGATGCTTGGAAAAGTTTGGAGGAAAGATGCGGCTAACTAGATAATTAGCTACAGGTGCATACCAAGGGACTATCTCAGATACTGCTTGCAGGTTATCAAATGGAATATTATCAGCTATAGGAGTGGAGTCATCTGTAATATGTTCAAGGCGACTCAAGTGGTCTGCCACTAAATTCTGGTTACCACTCCTGTCCTTAATTTCCAAATCAAATTCTTGTAATACCAGTATCCAACGTATAAGTCTTGGTTTGGACTCTTTTTTAGATAATAAATACTTTAGAGCTGTGTGGTCTGAATACGCTACTAGTTTAGTACCAAGTAAATAGGCTCGGAATTTATCCAGAGCAAAAACAATAGCAAGAAGCTCATTCTCAGTAGTAGTGTAATTGGACTGAGCGGCATCTAAAGTTTTAGACGCATAAGCAATAACAAAAGGATCCTTACCTTCATGCTGAGCCAGTGCTGCTCCTACGGCATAGTTGGAAGCATCACACATTATTTCAAATGGTTGGCTCCAATCTGGTCCTCTCACAATTGGAGCTTGAGTCAGGGCGGTCTTCAACTTATCAAACGCTTGTTTGCAATTTTCACTGAACTCGAACTCAATATCTTTCTGTAGTAGCCTGGATAAGGGAAGTGCTATCTTACTGAAGTCCTTAATGAATCTCCTATAAAACCCTGCATGGCCAAGGAACGAACGGACTTCCCTCACAGAAGAGGGGTAAGGTAAACTAGAAATAACATCCACCTTTGCTGGATCTACAGAAATGCCAGTATTAGACACAACATGTCCTAGTACAATACCTTGTTTTACCATAAAGTGACATTTCTCAAAATTTAATGCAAGGTTTGTACCGACACATCTATCTAATACTCTAGATAATCCATCTAAGCAAAGGCTAAAGGAATTGCTGTATACACTAAAATCATCCATAAAAACCTCCATACAGTCCTCAATAGGATCAGAGAAAAGACTCATCATGCACCTCTAAAAAGTAGCTGGTGCATTGCACAAGCCAAAGGGCATTTTCTTGTAAGCATAAGTCCCAAAAAGACATGTAAAAGTGGTCTTTTCCTGATCCTCAGGAGCTATATGAATCTAGAAATAACCTGTATATCCATCTAAAAAACAATAATGTGATTTACCTGATAGGCGATCCAGCATTTAATCAATGAATGGAAGAGGATAGTGATCCTTACGGGTTGCTTGGTTGAGGCGTCTGTAGTCAATGCAGACCCTCCAGGCATTCTGAACTCTGGTTGTCAGGAGCTCTCTATACTCATTCTTTACTGCAGTGACTCCAGACTTCTTTGGCACCACTTGTACTGGGCTTACCCATTCACTGTCTGAGATGGGATAGATGATATCTGCCTCTAGTAGTCTGGTCACTTCCTTTTTGACAACCTCTAAGATAGTGGGGTTCAGTCTTCTCTGGGGTTGACGGACAGGTCTAGCTCCCTCTTCTAAAAATATTCTATGCTCACAGACTTGAGGGTTTATGCCTACTATGTCTGCCAAACTCCAACCAATCGCCTTCTTGTGCCTCCTCAGCACACTAAGTAACTGCTCTTCTTGTTGAGAAGTAAGTTCCCTTGCAATGATAACTGGAAACCTCTGCCCATCTTCAAGGTAAGCATATTTGAGGTATGGAGGAAGGGGTTTTAATTCTAACTTCTGATCATGGTCAGGCTCTGGGTTGTCTGGAGCTGGTAGTAATGGCAAAGCACAGTCATTATCCTCTGAGAATGTCCCCACACTTGGACCATGTCCTGTGTGTTTCTCTTCAAATTCCTCCTGATGGACTTCAGCCACATTTTCATCTATAATGTCACATTTGAGGATAGAGTGATCCTCCGGAGGATGCTTCATAACTCCATTCAGATTGAAGATCACTACTCGGCCATCTATTTCAAAAGAGTATGTTCCTGAAAAAGCATCTAATTTAAACTTTGAGGTCTTCAGGAATGGCCTTCCAAGTAGGATTAATGATGGCTTGTCTGAGTCATTTTGGGGCATTTCCAGGATATAAAAATCAGTGGGGAACGTGAGTCCCTTAATGCCCACTAATACATCTTCAGCAACTCCAGCCACTGTAACAATGCTTTTATCTGCTAACACAAAACGAGCTGCTGACCTTTTTAAGGGTGGAAGCCTCAAAATATCATATATAGACAAAGGCATTATACTCACATATGCTCCTAAATCACACATGCAATCAGAAAATACTACACCACCAACAGTACAATTAACCATACAAGGACCTGGGTCACTACACCTTTCAGGTAAACCACCCATTAAAGCAGATATGGAACTTCCTAAAGGAATAGTTTCTAATTCATTAATTTTGTCCTTATGTATACATAAATCTTTTAGAAACTTTGCATACTTAGGTACCTGTTGAATAACATCAAATAGAGGAACAGTTACCTCAACCTTTTTGAATATCTCTACCATTTTTGGATCAGGTTCCAGCTGCTTCCTGGGCTTCCTTGCAAGTTGTGAAAATGGAATAGGAGTGGTGTCTTCTGCAGTGTCTGCGCCTTTTGATGCTTCCTCCTGTGGTTGAACTTCTTCTTTTTCAGTTATGTCCTGTACGTCTTCTTCCTCTTCAACATCTTCTATTTCCACTACCTCTTCAGCTGAGGTGTGTTCTGGTGGGCTTGGCTCCTCCTGGTTCCTCTCCTACAGTGTGGTTCCGGACCTTAGGGTGATGGCATTAATACCACCCTTGGGATTGGGTAATGGTTGAGAGAGAATTCCACTGGAGCTCAAAGGTTGGTTATTGGAGTTATTCATTGATCCAATCTGGGAGACAAGAGCTTGCAAAGTAGCGTTCAGACCATTCAGAGTGGCATTAATGTTATTTTCTATGGTCTGTTGTCTCCGATTAATAGATTGTAGTAAGTCATCATTAGCAGAAGAAGAATGATAGGTAATTTGAGAGGTCTGCTGTTGGGTATTCTGTGGTCCTTGGGATTGCCTCAGGTGAGGTGCTCTGTAAGGCTGGTACTGGTTCTGCTGCCTGTTGTTGTTGTTATTCCACCTCTGATTTCCCTGATTATCTCTGCCTCCTCTGTTGTTGCTGTCCCTCCAATTCTGGTTAGAATTGTCCTGCCATCCATGGTTGTAATTGCCACCTTGATTGTACCCTTGGTTGGGGCGGTCATAGAAGTTATGAGTGGCTGCCACGGTGTTGTCTTCCTGCTGGAGCTGTGGACATTCATCAGTATAGTGGCTATAATCAGTACAGATTCCACAAACTCTCTGTGGGACTAACTATTGGTTTTGCTGTGGTGGAGAAGGTTGAGCTTGCTGAACTTGTTGTTGGTTCAATTACATCTGCTTCAGCAAGTTGGTCATTTCACAGATACTCTGAGTTAAAGCAGTAGTCTCTCTGCTAGAGGATACTTTTGCAACGGCTTTTGCACGGCCTTGTTTCTGCCTGTGATTCCTAGTAGATTCAGCTAAGTTGCTGATCAATTGCCATGCCTCATCAGCGGTCTTGTACTTTTTCATAGACCCATTGCTAGCACTTTCCAATGTGGTCTTATCTTGGGGCCTCATGCCCTGTGTGACGTAGCCGAGTAACACTATCTTGTCAATCATATGGTGGGGGCAAGCTTCCAGAAGATTATTGAAGCGCATCTAGTACTCATAGAGAGTTTCAGATTCATCCTGAACAATTATAGAAATGTCTTTCCTCAGTTTATCAGTAACTTCAGCTGGAAAGAACTTTTCCAAAAATTCTCTTTTGAGTGTATCCCAGTTGGATATAGTTGCTGCGGGTTGAGTGTAGTACTACTCTCTTACATTTCCCTCAAGAGAAAACGGGAAGGCTTTCAGCAAAATTGAAGTTTCATCTGCACCATCACGCCTGACAGTAGAACAGGCTGCTTGAAAATCTCTCAAGTGCTTGATAGGCTCTTGAGCAGGTAAGCCATGAAACTTGGGCATTAAATTGAGCAGTGCAGTCTTTATTTCAAAGTCTGTAGCCACTGCTGGATGATGCGCTTGAAACGGTTGCATTGTAAAATCAGGGGCTCCAGCCTCCTGGATAGTAACTCTCCTAGGTGCTGCCATGTCACCTATACGTAAATCAACTGAATCAGTAGAACGGGGGCTGGTTTCTTCCTCAAATGACGTTTTAGATCCGCCCTCAGAGAGGACTAACCGACGCCGAGCTTGCCTTATTCGTGAAATAGTTCTTTCAATCTCAGGGTCGAATAGTGGCAAGCTTGGATCAGGAAGTGAACGCGTCATCTAGCAAAAGAAACAAGCAGCTCATAGTAGCAAAATAAAATAAAATGCAAATAAATAAATTCCAATTAATAACTTTAGCACTCTATTGCAACTCCCCGGCAACGGCGCCAAAAATTGATGGTGGCAGAAATTGGCGAGTCAAGAATTGTTATAAGATATGCGTTGCAAGTATAGTCCTCAACCAACCAGAAATCCGCTTATCAATTTAAAAAGGGTGTCACAGAAATTAAAGTTAAAATACTGGGAGTATGAATCCCAGGTCGTCTCCCAACGAGTTGCAGGAAATTGTGCTATTTTATTAATCAGATGGTTTTCAAAAGGATTTGAGTTGAATGACAGGAAATTAAAGCAGAGAATTAATGTAATTTAAATAAAAGCCTTGACTGGGAGTAGATTAGTTGGAAGCCTTATTCTTGTTACAGTACTTTCAAGATTAATTGATAATTGGGGGTTGTTCTGTTTAGTTATCCCTTACTAGGTAAGGGAAAGTCAAACAAGTTGGAATGCTATTTCTATTCACAAGTCCCAGTCCGCTTACTTGGAAGGACTAGCGTTAATGACTAGAGAGCAATCCAACAATAAACCCAATTACAATTTCTCCTTTAAGCATTCCAACTCAAGGGTTCCTTTCAATCAACTCCCCATCAAGTTAGGGAACTACTCACTCATTGTGAATGTGGAATTCATAACATAGGAAAGCGAATTAAAGAAAGACATGATAAATAAAACTCAAAGGAATTAATTAAAAATAAAAATAACTCTTGTATTAATAAATTCTAAAATAATCCAATAGTAAAATTAAGTAAATTAAAGGACATGGAAGAGTAAAGACAAGTAAAGAAAATGAACTAGAATGACGAAGTCTTGATGAGGTAATAACTCTTCTCAAAATCCCAATGCAAAAATCAAAAGAAATAAAAATCCTAAGAACTATGAATGTGTAGAGAGAAAAGAAAACCTAGAGAAGAGGAAAACTAGATCTGAAAAAACTAAAACTATGCAGAGTGAATGTTGTTGTTGGTTTCTGCATGTTCTCTGGCTTTAGTCTGCTTTTCTGGGCCGAAAACTGGGTCAAAATAGGGCCCAAAATCGCCCCCAGCGATTCTGCAGATTATGCAGATCGCGCACGTCACGCGATCGCGTCATTCATGCGGATGCGTCATTCGGCATTTTGCCTTCCCACGCGGGCGCGTCGTCCACGCCTCCGTGTCACTCGTGCTATTCTATGCCGTGCGGTCGCGTCATCCATGCGGACGCGTCACTGTGATTTCCTCTCCTTTGCGTGGTCGCGTGAGCCATGCGGCCGCGTCGCTTCTCGCTGGTCATCTCCTCAATTTCTTGTGTTCCTTCCATTTTTGCAAACTTCCTTTCCAATCTCCAACTCATTCGTGTCCTATAAAGCCTGAAACACTTAGCACACAGATCACGGCATCGAATGGAATAAAGGAGAATTAAAATACATAATTAAAAGTCTCTAGGAAGCAAGTTTTCAATCGTGTAATAATTTTAGGAAGGAAATATAAATGCATGCTGATTATATGAATAAGTGGGTAAAGATCATGATAAAACTACACAATTAAACACATTATAAACCATAAAATAATGGTTTATCAATATTGTTTGTAGCTCTCAAGTTATTCTTGTTAGAGTGCAAGGAGGTCCGGGTTGACAGCATCATTCGCTTTCTTCCTTTTCTGCTATACAACATGTCAAATCCATCCGAATGCTACCTGAAATAAACAAAATTACACACAACTCAAGTAGAATTCATACTGGCTAAAAAGTATTTAAATTTTGATTAAACTTAACAATTCAAATACAAATTTACTAGGAAACGATAGGATAAATGCTCACGCATTACAACACCAAACTTGAATCGTTGCTTGTCCTCAAGCAACCAAAACTAATATAAACTTAGGATGTGAATTTGCATGAGAGGTGAGTGCTCAATGGAGCTCAAGTCTTTTCTCAAAGTGGGTTTTATCACACCGAAACTTTGAATAGTTTCGGCATTTCACTATCCTTTGAATTCGATGAGTGTCATTGTCATTTAGAATTAGAATCCGAATAATATTATGAATTCTCTGGCCTTTTTACTTCGGATTAATCCTTGAACACAACAATTTTTCTCTTGTTCTTTTTCTTTGGTGCTTTGCACATTGAGCCTAGCCGTGACTTTAAATGTTTTGTCTCAAGCTTTACTTGACACAAAAACACCACAAGCACTTGACTGGGGAACTCTCTTTTAGTTCTGATTTTTTTTCAGTTACTCCTAGACAGTGGTGCTCAAAGCCTTTGGCATACTCTATTAAATGCATTTGATCTCGACTCTTAGTGCTCTATCTGAAGCGTTACTTGACACATTCACACCACAAGCATATGGCTAGGAAAATAACTCTTTGTGCTTTTAATCATATTTGACCTTCCTAGCCATTAGTGCTCAGGGCCTTGGACCTTGCTTTTCTTTAATTTCTTTTTGCTGTTTCTTTTTCTTTAAGGATTAAGCTTTTGTTTAATTTAGAGAATTCATAATAGTTTTCTAAATTCCTATTCTTCATGCATCAACATCCTTTGATTTAAATTCAAATATGCACTGTTCATATCATGCATTCAAAATCACAGATAACCCCACCATATTTAAGTAAATAAGCATACTTTTAAACATAGACTCAATTTCTCGTGAACAACATCACTTCTTTTTTTTGTTTAGATTCAAGCTCAGTGAGTGGTACATGAGATAACTTTTTAAAACTAAGAGCAAATAATAGAATAAAACTAAACCTAAGAACTGAAAATACTAAAGATCATGCAGTAGATAAAGGAAAGCAACAAAAAACAAGAGACAAGAAAATAAGAACGGAAAAGAAAATAGAATGAAAGGAACTCAATCACCACAGTTATCCTGGTGGTCATCTCAGTCCTCAGGCTGTGCTCCTTCATGAAGAACATTCACCTCCCCATGGTTCCACTGATGATAAGGTACACAGAGAGAATAGAGAGCTTGCTAGACCCACAACACCAAACTTAAAAGTTTGCTTGTTCCAAAGCAAAAGAAGCTTGAAAAACGTGCCTCCTGGGTGTGCTAAACTCCGTTCTGATTGCATCTGTTCCTATTATAAACACTTTCCCTGACCCGAATACATGTAAAAGAAAAAAGGAAAACTAAGGAAAACTAAATAAAATAACGAAATATCAAGAACAAATAAAAATTAAAAGATACTAAAAATTGGGTTTCCTTCCAATAAGCGCTTCTTTACGTCACTAGCTTAACGATTGGTTCTTGAATTTTCTTCCTCTTCTTCCAGTTAGTTAAGAGAAATGACTTTAGTGGACATGAGGAGAAAAATGATACCTACCAAAAAGCAACTCCCATACAACTCTTTGATTCATTAGGACCAAGGAAAGCATATTCAAGTGTTGGGGGAGAAGACTTCAATTCAAATGTGGGCAATGCATTTAGATTTTTTTTCTCAGGAGCTTGCATGCATAGAATTAAAGGGACTTGTATGGATTCCTCCAAAATTATTGGAATGTGCAAGCATGGAGTGTGCATGGCTTCCTCCTTTGTTTGTGTATCTTCCTCCTTTGTTTGTGCATCTTCCTCCTTTGTTTTTGCATCTTCCTCTTCTTTAATGTGTGAGGGTGGAGACTTCTCTAATTTACTGGAGTATGAAATCCTTTGATTGATTTCCTCACTTTCTTCCATAGGATCTTGCATTGTATCTCTTAGGAAGGAATTTGCTTGGTTCTCATCCAGGTGCTTGATAATTAACTCCATATGTTTCCCTATATTTTTGACACTCATCCTCATATTATGTATGCATTCTTTCATGACAAGCTCAAGAGCTTATGGTTCTTGATATGAATAAGAAGATGATGGCTCTTGATATGCGTAAAAAGAAGATGATTCTTCGTATGTATAAGGAGATGTGGCTCTTGATATGAATAAAAAGGGGATGATAGATCTTAGTATTGATATGGAGATGGTGGTTCTTGATAGATGGAACATGGAGCAATGACATTTCTCTGGTATTGACTTTTCCATCCAAAATTCGGGTAGTTCCTCCATCCACAATAATATGAATCACTCATTAGGTGTGAGTAGTAACCCAGGTGATATTTCTCTATTATTTTTCCTTAGAACAAAATACCAAACAGAATTAAATGCACCATGTGGTAAACAGAAAAGTAAAGAGAAAAGAATAGAAAGAATTTTATTTTCATATTTTTTAAAATATATATATATATATATATATATATATTTTCAAAAGAAATAAAATAAAGAAAAATAAAAAAATGAAAATAAAATAAAATATAAAAGAAAATAAAAATAAAAGAAAAATAAAATAAAGAGAATAAATTGAATTATTGAACAAAATAAAAATGAAAATTAAAAAAATAAAAAGAAGAACAAAAGTTTTAGTTTTTTTAAAGAAAAATTAAAATTAAAACTAAATAATAAAATAAAAAAAGAAAAATAGGGGAAGGGGAATGAAACTGAAGGGAAAAGAAAAAGAAAATAAGAATAGAATTTATTATTAAAAGAAAACTAATTGAAAAAGAAAAATTATATAATCTAAGTAACCAAAAAACTGAGGCAACACCAAACTTAATTTCAAAAATTAAGAAAAAATAAAGTAGGTTAAATTCAAATATTTAAAGAATTAAATCAAGCAAAACTAGAGCAAAAACGCTTAATCTAAGAAATCAAATAACTGGTAGTTGTCAATCACAGTCCATCCTCGGCAACGGCGCGAAAAACTTGGTGCGGAATTTAAAGCCCACAAACTAACCAGCAAGTGCACTGGGTCATACTAAGTAATACCTCAGGTGAGTGAGGGTCGATCCCACAAGGATTAATGGACTAAGCAACAATGGTTGAATGATTTACTTAGTTAGACAAGCAGAAAAGAGTGTTTGGGTCTCCATTGCATTTAAACAGTAAATTCAGAGAATTAATAAAGCAAGCAGTAAATTGGTGTGAAAAATATATGAGTAAAACAGTTAAGGTTTCAAAGATATTTATCTTCCGGATTGACTTTTCTTACCAACTATTTTAATCATGCAAGATTCAATTCATGGAAAACTATATGCAACTAAACCCTAATTCCTTAGATATTTTTAGTTTCCTCTAACATTCATCAACCGCCAATTCCTTGGTCACTTGATTCCAATTAGAGGGTTATGTTCAAGTCTAGTTTATGTGCCACAGAAACCCTAATTATCCAAATATAAGAGGATTATATGTCACGTATCCCATTAAGTCCAGATAATTATTGGTTTAGTAGAATTTGTTTTCAAGCTGTTGTTTAGGTAAAGAGCTTTTCCAAGGTTTACAAGAACTCAATTAGAATAAGGGTCATACTTCTGTTCCACCCAGATTCATAAGATGAAGAACAAAAACAATTCTTGAAATTGGAAGCAATACATGAATTCAAATAGAAAAGTAATAGTATTAATCCATAGAATAAATAGAGCTCCTAACCTTAAAAGTGGAGGTTTAGTTGCTCATGGTTCAGAGAGAAAACAAGGATTCTCAAAATCTATAAATTGCCGAATGAGGTCCGAGAGAAGAGAAGAGCCCGAAGGGCTGATTCTTTTTCCTTTTATATATAATCCTAATTAATGTAAAATCTATTTTCTATAACTAAATAATATCTGTTTCTATTACTAAATAAAATAAAGTTTTAATCAAAATAAAATAAAATCTTCGTTGCTGGCTTCAATTGGCGTGGGGACCATTGCTTTCTTCAAGGCTGGCGCCTAACTTGGGCTGAGCCAAGTTAGGCCCTAG
Organism: Arachis ipaensis; assembly: GCF_059453495.1. NCBI lineage: Eukaryota > Viridiplantae > Streptophyta > Magnoliopsida > Fabales > Fabaceae > Arachis > Arachis ipaensis. The sequence goes on along the minus strand of NC_142435.1, from coordinate 53,571,661 downwards.
TATGGCAGTATGCTTTGGCATTATTTGGCTTCAATTAGTGCCTAACTTGGGAAATTCCAAGTTAGGCGCCACCATTCTCGAATTGATTATGCGTGTAAGTCTCCATCCGGCGCCTAACTTGGGAAATCCTAAGTTAGGCACCAATGTGGCCGAACAAAATGGAAGAAAAGTATATACTATTATATATCGTTGGAAAGATCTGAAAGTTAGCTTTCCAACGCTGTTAAAATCACGTCAATTGGACCTTTGTAAGTCAAGTTATTCTTGTTAGAGGGCATGGAGGTCTGGGTTGACAGCATGATTCGCTTTCTTCCTTTTCTTCTACACAACTTGTCAAATCCATCCGAATGCTACCTGAAATAAACAAAATTACATACAACTCAAAGTAACATTCATAGTGGCTAAAAAGTATTAAAATTTTGATTAAACTTAATAATTCAAATGCAAATTCACTAGGAAAAGATAGGATAGATGCTTACGGATCAAGCAGTAGCCGCCGCCACTGAGGTTGTTGAGTCCCATTATATCACCCTATTTTATTTCTGTTTTCGCTGTACTTTTGTTTATTTTCTGTCTTTCTTTTCTAAGTTCATGATCACGTTTAGTAGTTTGTTACTTTCTAGTTTATTTTCTTGTTTTATTTCTATTATAAGATATCTTCTGTATCCTCACCATGCTTAAAAGAAAAATTTTTTGAAAAAGAAATAGTGAGATGCATAAGTTTGAAGTATATCATGAGTTATTCCAATCAATTTGATGTGGTAGCCTTGCATTTTTCTTCTGAATGTATGAATTAACAGTGCGTAATTAATATTGGAATTGAGAATATTAGCTCTTGAAAGAACAGTGAGTTTAGAGAAATATTATTGACTCTTTGAAAAATAAAAAAAATGTTGATTCTTGAAGCAAGAAAAAACAACAAAAAAAGAAAAAGAAAAATAAAGAAAAAAATAAAAAATTATATGCTCATAAAAGAAAAATCAAAAGAGCAAGGATCCAAGGCTTTGAGCATCAATGGTTATGAGGGTTAAAAATCAACCTAAAAAGCTCAAATGAGTTGCTATCCCTAACTAAATGCTTGTGGTGTGAAGGTGTCAAGTGAAAATCTTGAGACTGAGCAGTTAAAGTCGTGATCCAAATAAAAAAAGTATGCTTAAGAACTCTGGGCACCACTGTCTGGAAATTTAAGCAAAGCTAAATTTGAATCCAAGAGGTTCCCTCAGTTAAATGCCTGTGGCGTTTATGTATCCAGTGGTAATACGGGAAAACAGAACACTTAGAGTCACAGCTAGGCTCAAAGGTGCAAAACACCAAAAGAAGCTATGTTCAAGAATAGAGAAAAGCTAAACTAAGAGAATCAATAATATCATCCGGACTCTAATTCCAAGAGATGTCAATACTTTTGAGCTTCAAAGGAAAGAGAGATGCCAAAACTGTTCAAAAGTAAAGAGCTATTAGCCCCGCTCATTATTTGGAACTGAGCTTCATGGAAAAAATTTAAAACTTATTGTATCTCTCTCTTATTTTTAGTCCTACTTGTTTTGGGTTGCTTGAGGACAAGCAATAGCTTAAGTTTGGTGTTCTGATGAGCGGATATTTTATATGCTTTTTTATGTTAATTTCTTAATATTTTTAGTATGTTTTGTTAAGTTTTATTATATTTTAGTAGGTTTTAATGCAAAATTCACTTTTTAGATACTACTTTGAGATTTTGTGTTTTTCTTATGATTTTAGGTGAATTTTCGGTGAATTTGGCAAGTTTTGGCAAAGTTTGATTCAAAGGCAAGGAAAGCGTAGCAGATGTTGTCAGATTCTGACCTTCGTGCATTCAAATGAGCATTTCTGGAGCTACAAAGGTCCAAATAACGCGTTCTCAACGGTGTTGGAAAGCTAACTTCCAAAGATTAACAGTAATATATAATGGTCTATATTTTTCTTCAGGTTGGACGACCCAAAATAAGTGTTGAACACCCAAACTACCCCCTAGTGGGCGTCCAATGCCCCAAGAGGATCAAGCCTGGCGTTTAACACCCAAACCTAGCGTTCAACGCCACAAAGGGGGTAAGGCACCAAATTTCTACCCCCTAGTAGGCATCCAACGCCCACTCACTCAAGTTACACGCCAAGCTCAACCCAAACACTCACCAAGTGGGTCCCGAAGTGGATTTTCACACCTTTAGCTTAGTTTCTTTCATTATTGTAATTTCTAATTATTATTAATTTCTTTTTTTAGTCTAGTCATTAGTGTAAATAATGGGAGATCACCATTGTTTAGGATCTTGTCCACCACATTTGAACTATACACTTTATTTTCTGTACAATATGAGCAACTAAACCTCTTAGGTTAAGGTTAGGAGCTCTGTTGATTCCTATGGATTAATGCAATTACTTTTCTACTTCAATCTATGCTTGATTCTATTTTATGATGCATTGTGGTTCTTCATCCTTATGAATCTCGATTCTGCATGAGTTCCTTACGAGTCCTGACCGGATAGTATTGAGCTACAGCTTGAGGATGCATCACGGGGTTCTAATAGAATTATCTGGGCTAATCGGGGTATGTGATATAAAACCTCATTAGTCAGGGATAACTGAGGTTCCTGTGGCTCTAAGGGCTAGAACCATAAGAGCATCATTCTCTGATCTGAAAGTTCCGACCTTGTCTGTGGCGTTTTGAGTAGGATCATCAAAGAGATTGAATTGCGCGTGCTTCACCCTCTCCCAGATTGATCTAGTCCGTTCGGATGTTTGGTCTAGACCTGAGGAGATTAATGACCACGACCAATGGCTTAACCACTTCATCCTTGCCATTGAAGGAATCATTCATCATTAAAGTAGTGAGCATAACGTGTTAATCCAGAAGAGGAAGCATCTCCGAAGCCTTAACTAACTACTAATTACTATCTCTATCTTAATTATTTATCGCTTTGATTTTATTTGTTTATGTGCCTACACTACCAAAAATCATATTTCTATTTGCCTGACTAAGATCTGCAGAATTTGTGTACGCGACAACTTGCACGGAACGTGACCAACCTTTTCGGATTTGGTATCTCGCGTACATGAGCAAGATGCATGCATACGCGAGCAGTGAATTTGAGGGGTTGTGTACGCGACCACTTGCACGTGACGCGGCCATTCCTTTCGGGTTTGGTTCCTCGCGTACACGAGCAAGGGCTATGCGTACGCGAGTAAGTAAAATCACGCCCCGATATGCGAGATTGTTCACGTGTACGCGACACCCCTGTTTCCAACAAAGCAAATTTTATGTTTTAAAACTTAATTTTGAACCTCTAAACCTCTATTTTACTCTTTTAGCCCGTAGACCTTAATGGTATGACGAGTGAAGAGATGAAGTTAGGAAGGGATGGTAACTTGCAGGTGGAGTATGCTTGGAAAATAATTATTCATGTATGAAAAGTGCAAAGATATGACGTATATGTGATGCCATGACTATAATGAATGATTATGCAATGATTATGAATGAATATGAATGCTTATGTGGCTCATGCACTTATTTTATCTGAGATACGAGTTTTCCTGGATAAAGAGCAATGGCTTGCCACCACGAGCTCTAGGTTGAGACTCAATACTCTATTGACCCTACGTCGTAAGGGTGGCCGAGCACGTATAATTCCTGGGAAGGATTCCCCCAATGAGCAAAATTTATATATGAGAAAAAGCTATGCATAGACTCTTGGGGATGCGCGACAAGGGACACTTCAGGATTTAGCTGCCGGACTTGTCGGGTTGGTTTGATAATCGACAGATGAGACTTATCAGCCATATGACAGGCATACATCATATTCATATTGTTTGAATTGCTTTCTTGTGCATTAATTGGGAATGCCTAAGTTAATTTAATATGCTTAGTTGTTATATTTGCTATCTGCAGTACTTGTATCTACCCGTGTTTGCCATTGTTTTCTTGTTTGTCTATGTAGTTTCACCGGTGTTGGAGGATTGGAGGAAAGGCGGAGGATTTGAGGGTTTTAGTACAATTTTGGTTAAGTTTAGAACCTTAGAGGACCACCCCGTTTATGGTTTTCCGTTTATGTATGCAGCACCATTACCATGCTGAGAACCTCCGGTTCTCATTCCATACAGATATTTGTGTTTTTTCAGATGCAGGTCGAGAAGCACCTCGCTAGGTGTTTTGAGCTCTCTGCAGCGAAGTGAGCTTTTGGGATTTGATATTTTGTTCTATCTATATGTATAAACTCTCCTTATATATATAAGTTTTACTTTTGCACCACATAAGGGTTTATGGAAAACTAGGGTTACCCTTATGTATTTTGGGTTATGGATTTCTATATGTATGTATATAAATATTCTCTGGCCAGCCTTACCTTTGCAGGTTGAGTTAGGAGCTTGTTTATTTTGTACCCTTGACCTTCTATTCTCATTTTATATATATATATATATATATATATACACCTTATCTTTCTTCGTATGCTAGTTAACCTTATTCCTGAGCATTGCGCTTTTAATTTTGCGATCTTTGCTTCACCTATCCTTCAAGGTTCCTCATATATTACTTTCTTTCAATTACCATAAGAATATATATTTTATTATAGAGGTCGTAATACCACACCACCTCCGTTTTACGACTTAAGCATAAATTTCTATGTGGTAGGGTGTTACATTAACCTTTTTTTTTAAATATTACTTGTATTTTAATCCGATTTTGAGGTTTTCGGTTACCGATTCACCGTGACTTTTAATTTAATCTCTCGGCCATCAAACATCACCAATTTTTTACTTGATCCTCAATGATATTCCAACCCAAAAATCTCCAAAACAGGTTGGTCCCTACTGGTTTCATCACAGCCATGCCATGAACTTCACAAATACATCAATATATTGCAAAATTCAAAATAAACTCAGTCAAACTCAATCAATAATTAATCACAAGATCAACTTATTCAACACACATTTACTCATTGAGAATTATCGAAACCCGACTTCCATATGAAATAAAAATACTCGAAACTCCGAAAAAGCTTTCTGACCGAGTTGCCGAAAAAGAAAATGTCAGAAATCATCTGTACCTCCTAAAACTCCAATTGGCCGAATTCAAGGAGAAAGGGAGCTACGTCACCGTCAACTTCTACAGAACAAAAATGATGCCAATGTGTAGAGAAGGAGGATAAGAATACTTTTAAGGGATTAAATTTTTTTATTGGAGTTACGGATCTCAAAGAATCGAAGCCAGGAGATCAAGGAAGTTACGGTTCTCTCTCTTTCTCTCTCGGTCACTTCTATTTTTTTTTTCTTTCTCACCGTGCATGCAATGAATTCAAATGAAGCTAGATGATGATAATTAGTATAATAGAAAATGAGTAGGTGTCTTGCTTCAATGGGATCCACGGTTATAATTTTTAATAAATAATTTAAACTAATAGAATAAGTCATAGTTAAGTTAAACTTTAATAATCATAAAATTCTATTTAGTTATTTTTGGTAAAATAATTTTCTTAAAAATAAAATCTCAACAAATATAATGACTCATAAATAACTAATAATTTAATTTTCAAAATTCGAGTTCTTACAACTTTAGTCACTCTTTTCTTGTGAATCTTGTACTTTAATTCAGCTTGAATTCAATTTTGACAAATGCACAGATTTCTTCTCATTGTCTCCATTAAAGTTCTAAAAACTTTCAATATGTCTGCTTTTTATTCGTAAATTGCTATTTGAATCTTTCGAAACGTCTATCCTTGTCATTATACTTCTCTTCTTGAATCTTGTACTCTTTGACATATCATTGAAATTGTTTTAGTACGAAGCCGATTCTCGAATCTTTGAAAATGTTAAGTGCTCCTTTTAATTAGGCAGTATTGGCCTATGCGTTTTGAGCGTGCCGTGTAATTTGATGAGCCATTTATCCTTTTTCTTTTCTTGAGAGGTAATTTAAATTTCTTTGCTTCACAATCTGTACCTTACGTATATCTTGATCTACTCACAATTCCGACTATGTTAAGACTCTTGCAGCAAGGTTGTTGATTTTATATTCCTCCATGATCTATGAAACCCTTATGATAAATTAAGGTTGATCCGCTATGAAGCGTCACTATTGTCTTAAATCATTTCTCTTCTACAAAATCTCATACTTCTTCGACTCAGCTTGAATCTGTTTCAAACTAATGCATTATTTTTCTTCTTATTGAACCTATCAAATTTCTCTGATTCAAGAGTTATCCTTGTAGTTGCCAATTGATTTCTTTCCAGTACTCTTCATTGCTTGTGCATCACTGTTTACCTGTAATTTCATTCATTCTTTCAAATCTTCATGATTACTGTCCTTGTCGCTTGTCATTCCCTTCTAAGACCTTATGGTCTTATGAGTAAATTCGAGATTTGTTTTAATGTCACGTGTGATCTTAGATATGGCAAGTAATACGTTAGTTCTTAGGACACGGTTAGCGAATGTGGAAGGTAAATCTTGTAAGTGTGCGATGCCACAAGATGTTATGGAGCTGTGTTTTACGCGAAAGAGTTTTGTTGATGTTATGCTTGTGATGACCGATCGTGGGTTTGCGAAATAATTGATGAGGTTGAGGACTCTCAGATGAATCGTGTGATAAACTACATTTGGGAGTCCTGATGGTGAGCTACGTTAAAGCCCTTGATGTTGACACCATGTAACCACTTTGTTTTTAGCCTGTCTTGTAACTTATGACTGCGCATCATGTTATGTTTTTCTATGCTTTTTCATATAAAAATTAGTGTATAATGCCTAATTATTGAGTATTTGTTGTGTTTAAGTTGTATATTGCTTTGATCTTTTGATTTAATAAATTTTGTAGGAAATGATAGAAAGAGAAGCAACAAAAGCACTAATAGAGGAAGCACACTCCCAAGGTGGCAAAAGAGTTAGAAACAAACTCAAAGAGAAGCAAAGAGGATTTGCAACCCTAACCTCTTCACACTCTATCAAGAATAACTCGACCTACAAAGCTCCAAAAGAGGTGCTCTCAGCGCCATTAGAAAGTAAACTTCTAGAGCTTTCCAACCATATATAACACTCTATAGTGGACACTAGATTTGAGGGTGAAAATTCCAATTCTTTCAGCACTACATTCCCAGCGTGCGAGTAGGCGTGTCTGGGCATGGCACGCCGGGCCAAATTTCCAGCAAACATGCCAGAATGACCTCTTCACCTTCAAAAGATCATAACTTGGGCTAGAAAAGTCCAAATGACATGCTTTTAGCGGCGTTAGAAAGCTAAGATCTAGGGCTTTCCAATGATATATAATAGTCCATGGTGGACATGCATTTTGGAGTCACGAATGATCCATCATTCAACATTGCAAGATTGACAAAGCCCAAATTGTCACCAAAAATACCACTTCAATAACACTCCACATTGGGCCACTTCTAATACTCCAATTCCTTCATTTATTCTTCAATGTTTCAAGACTCTATGAAGAGAATTAAAAGTTCACAAGCCCAAGTCAAGCCACAATTAACAATCAATCAAGGCCACAAGGATCATCTAGAAGTAATTAGAAAATTTTCATTTGATTGTAATTTCATTTGAATTTTTAATTTAGGTAGCTTATAAATAGGGCCTTAGATTCATCAGTTTACACACACCATGGAGGGGTGGAGGTGACTCCACTCCCCTTTCACTCTCATTCTCTTCTCTTCTTCCATTTCTTTCATATACACTTTTGTAAATATTTAGTTATGAGCTTCTAATTTCCAACATTGGGAAAGAGAGCTCTATTACTATTTGATGGATTAATTTGTTTTTATTTTTCTTCTTCTCTTCATCTTTCTTTGATTTACTTGAAGGATTTTTGTTCTTCATTTAAGCATTCAATTATCTTGGGAAAGAGATTGAATGTACATGAATTCTATGTGAACCTTGGAAAAGGAATCATAGAATGATGCTTGAAAATCCTTCTCACACTTGAGTAGATTTGAATATGGACGGGATATTATGACATTTAATCTATCCATTATTTGGGTATAAGAAAGTGTGTGGTATAATTAGGGACCATTCTTCATCTCTTCTCATGAGAAATTAGACTAAAGAATTGGCTATTGATCAAGATTGGGGAGATTGAATTACCAAGACATTGGGATTCAATCACTTATGATTGCCAAGAGGTCAATGAGTTGCATGATTGAAGAGGAGATGAAAACTATTAATCCTAAGAATGCAATATCTCTTGATCCCAATGTTAATTTCATTCTTAATTCTTGTTATTTACTTATTTTCTTTAATTCTTGTCATTTACTTATGCACATTTATGGCTTTATTTACTTTTGCACATTTGTGCCTTCCAAGTGTTTGTAGAAATGCTTCACTTGGTTTTACTTTCTAGTCATTTACTTTCTTGCACTTTACTTTCTTGTACTTTTCATTCCTTGCAATTTACATTCTTGTACTTTAATTTTCAGTACTTTAATTTCTTGTCATTTACTTTTCTTGCACTTTATTGCTTTCATTTAAATTCAAGTCATTTACATTTTCTTGTTGCTTATCACTCAAAATTGAATTGTCTAACTTGAATAATTAATCAGATATTGCTTGCTTAATCCGTTAATCCTCGTGGGATCGACCTCACTCTTGTGAGTTTTATTAGTTGATACGACCCGGTGCACTTGCCGGTTATTTTTATATGGAAAAATTAATTTTTTTCCGTCATCAAGTTTTTGGCGCTGTTGCCGGGAATTAATTGTGATTAACAAACTACCGGTTGATTAATTATCTAGATTAGGCATTTTTTTATCATTTACTTATTTTTTATTTCTTTTTTCTTATTGCAAGTTAAGTGTTTGTATTATTGCCTCACTAATAATTCTTTAGTTGTGACACAAGGAATTTTAATTTTTCTTGGTGGTTGTGTTTGATACATTTTCCAATTAAAATGGAGTTTACCTCACAAGTTGATCAATCATATTACATGGGATATTGTCCACCACCACAAAATGATCCATGTCATTATCCTCATGGTGGATGGGAATATCAACAAGAAATAATGGATAATGAGAAATCAACCCAAATGGGTTATGCCCCAAGGTCACACAATGATCAAGCAAGTTACATGGGGTATTTCCCACCACCATAAAATGATTCAAGTTACTATACTAATTGTGGTTGGGGATATCAAGATCAAGGGATGATAGGGTTTGAGAAATCGAACCAAATGGGATACTTCCTGATGAATGGATCTTTGCTAGTAAAGAATTCACAATAAAATCCCGTTGCAAGTATAGTTTCTAAACCAACAATAATCCTTTCATACAAAAATTTGGTTGTCACTAAAACAAACCAAATAAAATTAAACCAAAGTATTTAAACCTCGGGTCGTCTCTCAAGGAATTGCAGGGAAGTGTACTTATAATTGGTTATGAGATTGTATCTTTTTGGGGTTTTGAATAGGGAACAAGAAAAGTAAATTGCAAGAAAGTAAACTAATAGCTTAGAAAGCTCTTGGCAAGGTATGAGAATTAGAAGTCCTATCCTAGCTACCCTTATCAATTGTGACATCAATTGTCCATTGCTCCCACTTAGTTTACCTCTAACTATGAAGGAAAGTCAAGTGGATGAATCAATTTGATTCCTCAAGTCCTAGTCAACTCCTAAGGAAAGACTAGCTTTAGAGGGATCCAAATCAACTAGCAACTTTCAATTATCAATCAACAAAGGAGTTTGATAACTCAAGAGTCTCCAATTACTCAACCAAAGCTAAGAGGAGGGAAATCTACACTAAAATCCAATCAAGCATGCTATTAAACACTTGGAAGGCATAACATAAAAATATAGAAAACTAGCAAGGAATATTTGATCCAAACAACCAATTGCAAACATCAATGACTAACAAATAATAGAAGAAGCAATAAATATAAAATACCTCAACTTGCATTAATAAGAAATCGAATCTAACATGGAGTTCATAAACCAAATTGGAGAATAAATAAATCAACAAGGGGAATAGATAAACTAAAGTGCTAGAAATAATAAGAGTAGAAGAAAACTAAATTAAAGCAAAGTACTGAGATTAAGAAAAGCTAAACCTAAAATCCTAAAACCTAGAGAGAGGAGAGAGCCTCTCTCTCTAGAAACAACATCTAAAACCTAAAATTATGTGAATGAAAGTTGTGTCAATGAATGAATGTGATTCCCCCACTTTGCAGCCTCTAATATGTATTTTTCAGGCTTGAAACTGGGCCAAAAAGAGCCTAGAAATCGCCCCCAGTATTTTCTGATACGTGCAGCATGTGGCTCTGTCACGCGTACGCGTCATGCACGCATACGCATCGCCTAACTGCATGGTAACTATGGCAAATTGTATATCATTTCGAAGCTCTGGACGTTAGCTTTCCAACACAACTAGAACCGCCTCATTTGGACTTCTATAGCTCAAGTTATGGTCGATTTAGTACGAAGAGGTCAGGTTGACAGCTTAACAATTTCTTCAATTTCTTGTATTCCTTCAACTTTTGCATGCTTCCTTTCCATCCTCTAAGCCATTCCTGCCCTATAAACCCTGAAATCACTTAACACACATATCAAGGCATCGAATGGCAATAAGAGAGGATTAAACATAGCAAATTTAAGGCCAAAGAAGCATGTTTTCAATCATAGCACAAAATTAGGAAGGAAAATGTAAAACATGCGAATTATATGAATAAGTGTGAGTTTAGTGGATAAAATCCACTCAATTTAGCATAAAATGTACCACGAAATAGTGGTGCATCAAATCTCCCCACACTTAAACATTAGCATGTCCTCATGCTAAGCTCAGGAGAATCTACAAAGCAGTGAAGAGGAAATGGTAGAAATTATGAAATACAACCTATCTATATAAATTTAACTACATGCAAAAATACTTTTACCTTCTTGGTTGAAAGTAAAAAAATTCTCCAAGACAAACATAAATCAGATTTACTAATTCAAATCACACAATAAGAGACAAGTAAACTTGTAAGAAGATAGCTCATGAAAGCCCGGAACATAGAATCAAGCATTGAACCCTCACTGGTAGTGTATATGCACTCTAGTTGCTCAAGTGTCTAGGGTTAATCCACTCTACTCTTCTCTAGTCATGCTTTTTAAAACTTGTTCTTCTTCTAACCAATCAACAAATCTTTAGTATACCAATGCAAACATCATGAGGTCTTTTCAAAGTTGTAATGGGGCTAAGGTAAGGGTGAGGATATATGTATGGCCAAGTGAGCTATAATATGAATCTTTGACTAACCTAAGCTCTCACCTAACACACACACACTCTATGTAATTCTAAAATCATGCCTAGCTACCCAAAATTTCACTTTTTAATATTTCACATACTCATGCATCAAATTTTTCTTTAATTTCACCATATATGCATTGATCTTTTATTAAACTTAACATTGGGGTAATTTTGTCCCCTAACATTGGATATGCTCTAGAGGTTGTTAAGATTCCTATGGTGGCTCCATATCTCCTAAATTTTCAACCGCATCTTCCTTTTCTTCAATAATCATAGGTTTCTCCAATTGTTCCAATACAGAACCTAACTCATCCTTCTCCACCGGACTTTTCAATCTCTCCTCCGTGCGTTGCTCTTCTTTGGATTCTTCACATGCGGCTATGGAAGCACTTTGAGTGTTCAAGAATTGGTAGGCTAAGGTATGCACTACCTTAGTCAAATTGGTCACGAACTCTAGGGTGTTCCTTTGCATATCCGCTTGTCCTTGACGTAGCAAGGTGAGAGGTTCATCTATTGGAGCTCGGGGTGGATAAGAAGGTTCATTATTTTAGAGAAAGGGTTCATAGTAGGAAGATGGTTCTTCTCGGTAAGGGTACGGAGATAGTGTGTATTGAGGTGGTTCATGGTAGTAATCATGATAGGGTTGTGGTGGTTCTAAAGGTTCTTGCTCATAATGGTCATAAGGATATGGTATGGGTGATTGGTCATATGATGGACAAGGGTCATAGGAAGGTGCTTGGTAAAGGGAGGCTTGTGAGTATGGTTGAGGTTCATGTTGAGGATAAGAGTCATAGGCATATGATGATGGTAATTGATTTTCACAAAAAGATTCACCATAGCCATTGAATTGGCATGCATTAGGATGGTGATTATACCTATAGGTATCCGGAGGTTGTTGCCAATAGGAGTGATCAATTTCTTGAGGCTCCTTCCATCTATGTTGGTTCCATCCTTGACACATGTAGTCATTGAAGTTCACATTTCCTACAACACAATTAGAACCAAACTCATAGCCAAAGTGAGAATTCATAGTGGAAGCAAAAGCAAACTAACTAAGTCTAAGAAACAAATGAAAGAGAAACGTATTTACAATATTTACATATGTACAATAACCAATAACATAACACCATTGCAATTCCCCGGCAACGGCGCCATTTTGATGAATGGATTTTTGATGGTATAGAATTTCACTAATGAAGTCTCATTGTAAAGTATAGTTTCTAAACCAACAATAATCCTTTCACAAAAAAATTTTGTTTGTCACAAGTACAAACCCCTAAAATTATAAACCGAAGTATTTAAACCTCGGGTCGTTCTCCTTAGGAATTACGATAAAGTGTTCTTGTTATTGGTTATGAGGTATGTTTGGGGTTTTTGAGATAAGAGACATGAAATGTAAATTGCAATGGAAATAAACTAATAACTAACAAAGCTCTTGACAAGGTATGAGAACTAGAAGTCCTATCCTAGTTATCCTCCTCAACTGTGACAACAATTGTCCTTTGCTCCCACTTAGTTAACCTCTAACCATGGAAGAAAGTCAAGTAGATGGATTAACTTGAGTCCACAAGTCCTAGCCAAATCTAGATGAAAGACTAGCTTTAGTGACATTCAAGCTAATTAGCAACTTCTAATTATTAATCAACAAAGGAATTAGATAAGTCAAGAGTCACTAATTACTCTATCAAAGCCAAAAGGGGAAAAATCTACACTAAAATCCAACCAAGCATTTCATCAAACACTTAGAAGGCATAAAAGGAAAACATAGTAAATTGACAACAAGAATAGAATCTAACAACAATTATTACAAAGAATTACCAACAACAATCAAGAGTAGATCTACAACAAAGCATAGAAACAAAGTAGAAGAAATTATAACAAAAGAATAGAAAAATGATGAATGTAACAATGAAGAATTGAAAGGTAGAAGTAGATGAAATAATGAATTGAAACCTATATCTAAGATTATTGATCTAAACCTAATCCTAATTCCAATCCTAGAGAGAAGTGAGAGCTTCTCTCTCTAGAAAACTAAACTAAAAACTAATCCTAACGTGTAATGTGTGTCTCCATGTGAAGTGATGTCTTCCCCTTCAATCTTTGGTTCTTTTTGTCTTTTCCCGCCAAAAACTCAGCTCCAAATGGGGCCAAAAACCCTCCAAAATTGCCAGGCACGAGTTTGACTAAAAGAATCACGTGCGGCCTTCGGCGCGTACGCGTCCATAGAGCTTTTTGCAATCCACGCGGGAGTGTCCAGTGCGCGCGCGCGTCCGTGGGAATTTTCGAAATCTTTGGCTTTTCATGATTTCTCCACTTTGCATGCTTTCTCTTCACTCCTTTGATCCATTCCTAACCCTTTTCAATCTGAAATCACTAACAAACACATCAAGGCATCTAATGGAATCAAAGGGAGATTAAAGCTGTCAAATTAAGGACCTAAGAAGCACAGATACGGAGACAATCACAAACTATGCTAATTCATTGAATAAATGTGAGGAAAGGTTATCAAAATGCTCTAAATTCAACACAAGATAAATCCTAAAAACGGGGTTTATCAACCTCTCCACACTTAAACCTTAGCATGTCCTCATGCTAAAACAAACAATGAGACAAGGGGAGTGACATTTATTCAATGCAACTAAACTATATGCAAAATATCTAAATGCAACTACCTATATGAATGCAAATGCTTGGTCAAAATGAATCAATCCTCCAAGAGAACATTTGTAAGCGTAAGGGCTAAAGCAATAGGAATCAAATCCAACCCACAATTGCATTGAACTATCAAAAAGGATTTTCAACTTGCATGAATAAGAACGAGTATGGTGAATACATGTAATTGAGCAATCAAACCCTCACCGGATGTGTATCCGCTCTAGTCACTCAAGTGTTTAGGGGTTGATTCACTCAATTCCCCCCTAATCATGCTTTCCAAGATTTGATATTCATCTAACAATCAACAATTATTCAATGCATGCATAGAATTATCATGAGGTCTTTCTCAAAGGTTGTAATGGGGCTAGGGTCAAGGTAGGATCATATATGGTTAAGTGGGCTAGAGTTTGAATCTTTGATTAGCCTAGATTTTTCCACCTAACCTATATAACCTATAGAATTAAGTTCTAATCTAACTACCCATTTTTCATTTTTCACATACTCATGTATTCCATTTCATTTCACAACACCTATGTATTGATTCTTATTGACCTTTACTTTGGGGCATTTTGTCCCCTTTTTATTTCTCTCTTTTTTCTTTTCTCTTCTTTTGTTTCTTTCTTTTTCTATACATATTTTTTTCCATTATTATTTTTTTTTCTTTTCTTTTCTTTTGTTTTTCTCATTTTTCTTTCAAGAGCACCAATGCATAAGGTCTAACATTTTATTAATACCTGAGCATGCACCCAATTCCCAAATATATAAAAATACAAAGTATCCTTTTATCCCAACCAATGTTCCCAAATCTCCCCAAACTTGGATAATGAACACTCTCACTAGCCTAAGCCAATCAAAGATCCAAACAAGGGACTTTTATTATTTTTTACTTTGGGCTTGTAATGTGCTAAAATAAAGAACAATTGGGTTAAGCATAGGCTCAAAATTGGCTAATAATGGAAGGCAAAAGGTAGGCTTATTTGGATAAGTGAGCTTTATGAAATAATGGCCTCAATATGTAAATGCATGAATACAAGAAACAATGGACATAAAGAATTAAGAAAATCAAGGATCACAATTATAGAAAGAGAATAATTACACACAAGAAGGAAAATAAGTGGTTATAAGATGTAACCACATCATTGGGCTCAAGTCTCATTTGATGAATGAATTTTTGACGGTTTAGATTACACAAATGAAATCTCGTTGCAAGTATAGTTTCTAAACCAAAAAATAATCCTTTCATACAAAAGATTGTTTGTCACTAAAACAAACCCCTAAAATTATAAACCGAAGTATTTAAACCTCGGGTCGTTCTCCCTAGGAATTGTGATAAAGTGTCTTGTTATTGGTTACGAGGTATGTTTTGGGGTTTTTGAGATAAGAGACATGAAATGTAAATGGCAATGGAAATAAACTAACAACTAACAAAGCTCTTGACATGGTATGAGAACTAGAAGTCCTATCCTAGTTATCCTCCTCAATTGTGACTACAATTGTCCCTTGCTCCTACTTTGTTAACCTCTAACCATGGAGGAAAATCAAGTGGATGAATCAATTTGATTCCTCAAGTCCTAATCAACTCCTAAGGAAAGATTAGCTTTACAGGCATTCAAATTTACAAAGGCATTAGATAACTCAAGAGTCACTAATTACTCTACCTAGGCCAAGATGAATAAAATCTATACTAAAATCCAACCAAGTATTTCATCAAACACTTGGAAGGCACAAAAGAAAAGCATAGTAAATTGACAACAACAATGAAATCTAATAACAATTATTGCAAGGAATTAATAACAACAACCAAAAGAAACACAATTATTATAAATTACCTCAAATTGAATTGAAAGGAAATAGAAGGAACAATAGTAGATCTACAACAAAGCATGGAAACAAAATAGAAGAAATTACAACAAAAGAATAGAAGAATGATGAATGCAACAACAAAGAAGTGAGAAGTAGAAGTAGAAGAGAGCATGAATTAAATCCTAGATCTAAGATTATTGACCTAAACCTAATCCTAATCCTAATCCTAGAGAGAAGTGAGAGCTTTTCTCTCTAAAACTAACTATAACTAATCCTAATGTGTGTGAATGAGCAAAAGATGTGAATAATGATCCATTCCCCTTCAATCCTTGGTCCTTTTATGTATTTTGGCGCCAAAGTTGGTTGTAAACTGGGCCCACAGTCTCTCAGAATTCGCTGGTCATGTTTTCAATTAAAAATCACGTGTGGGAATCGACGCGTATGCGTACAGCACGCGTGCGCATCCCTTGAGTTTTCGCGATCCACGCGTGCGCGTACATTACGCGTGCGCGTGGATGGTTGCATCCAAATCTTTAGCTTTTTCATGTGTTCTCCACTTTGTATGCTTTCCTCTTCACTCCTTTGATCCATTCCTAGCCCCTTTCAACCTGAAATCACTTAACAAATAAATCAAGACATCTAGTGGAATCAAAGGTGAATTAAATTTAGCCAATTAAGGGCCTCGAAAGCATGTTTTCACACTTAAGCACAAATTGGGAGACAATCATGAAACCATGCTATTTCATTGAATAAATATGGGCAAAAGGTCATAAAATCACCTAAATTAAGCACAAGATAAACCCTAAAAATGGGGTTTATCAACCTCCCCGCACTTAAACCAAGCATGTCCTCATGCTTAAACCAAGAGAAAGCAAATGATATCAACATTTATTCAATGTAAACTAATCTAAATGCAATCTACCTATATGCAACTATCTACATGAATGCAATTGCTTGGTCAAAATAAATCAATTTCCAAGAAAATCAAGCACAGGGGCTAAAGGTGTTAACAACCATGCCAAACCACAATTGAATTGAGCTATTGAATATTTTTACAAACTTGTATAAAAGGAGATGATCATAGGGGAAAACATGTAATTGAGCAATCGAACCCTCACTGGATGTGTTTGCACTCTAGTCGCTCAAGTGTTTAGGGTCGATTCACTCAATTCTCCCTTATTCATGCTTTCTAAGATTTTTTTTTCATCTAACAATCAACATTTATTCCATGCATGCATACAAGTATCATGAGGTCTTTTCTTTAGGTTGTAATGGGGCTAGGGTCAAGGTAGGATGCATATTTGGTCAAGTGAGCTTGAAATTTGAATCTTTGATTACCTTAAACTTCCCACCTAACATATGACAACCTATACAATTCAAAGCTAACCTAACTACCCATTTTTCACCTTTTCACATACTCATGCATTTTTCTTTCACTTCACAACACATATGCATTGACTCTTATTGGAGTTAACGTTGGGACATTTTGTCTCCTTTTTATTGTTTTTCTTCTTCTTTCTCTTTTTTTTTTAATTTTTTTCTTTTCTTTTGTTTTTCCATACTTTAATTTTTATTTTTCTTTTTTTTCTCATTTTTTTCTTTCAAACTATATACAAGAACATCAATGCATAAAGTCTATACATTTAATCAATACATGAGCATGTACCCAATTCCCAATATTTTCAACAAAAATACAAAACTACCCTTTTATTCAACCAATGTCCTAAATTTTCCCACACTTGAATGATACACACACCCTAGCCCAAGCTAATCAAAGATCCAAATAAAGGACGTTTATTATTTTTCGCTTTACGGCTTGTAATGTGCTAAATCAAAGAACAAAGTGGGTTAATCGTAGGCTCAAATTGGCTAACAATGGAAGATAAAAGGTAAGGCTATTTGGGTAAGTGAGCTAAATGAAATGATGGCCTCAATCATATAAAGGCATGAATATAAGGAATAATGGACATAAAGAATCAAACAAAACAAAGATTATAATCATAGAAAGAGAATAATGCACACAAGAAGGAAAATAAGTGGTTATAAGATGTAACCACATCATTAGGCTCAAATCTCACTTGCTTGTGTTCTTAGCTCAAAATCATGTTCCACAATATATATAATTCAAGCAAGTTCAATGAAAGATTTTACTTAAATCAATTGAGGTACCTTATAGATAGAAATCTTGAAAAATTTTCGTTATTTTGACTAAGCTTATTGTGTATATATATACGAAATTAAGAAAATGAAACTAAAAATCCTAAAACCTAAAATGGAATGCAAAAGTGTTGAGATTAGAAATTTGTCACCCAAAAATGCCGACCGGTCGAACGACCTCCCCACACTTAAAAGTTTGCACCGACTTCGGTGCATTCAAAGATGAGCAAGGGGGTACGGCGACTCTCCGGGTTGCCACCTTCAGCTGGTAGATCAACCAGGTTGCGTGCTCTTTCTTCTGCTTTCATTTTCGCTTGTGGTGCATCATTCATGAAAACTATAAAATAACACCATAAGATGAGAAAATACAAAAGCAAGGAAGCATAATTGTTGGAATGAGGTAAATCACTAGGATTGAGTGAGTGAATTAGTGTGACATTTATAAAAGTAGGGATGTGAGTCCTAAATTAGGCGCCTTTTAGAACACACATTAGCATAAAAGGCGATATCACAAAAGAAGTATGCACTTCACGTATCCTAGTGTGCTTGAGATGCTTTAAGTAAACTTGTAAGGTAAAACAAGCATTAAAGAAGCATGAGAGCATTCAAGCTAAAAGCATATGGATGCATATGATCATGAAATACAATGCATTAAGGTAAATGCACAACATCCATCAACAAATTGCCTAATCGAGGAAAAGGATTCCAATTACATGGAGGCTAAATCATGCAATTCAAGTAAAGTTACAAGATTGAAGGCGAATCTCATCGCTTGGTATTTTCAAAAGGTAAGTGTGAAGATCTTAAAACCAAGTAGTAAAATATAAACTCAACAATAGAATTCAACAAATATTATAAACATAATGATGTTGAGATAACATCCCGTTTAGTACTCAGCAACAATTAATGGTAAACAAGATTAACAATCCAACACTTACAATGAAAAAAAAAAGAGAAAATGAAATGAGAACTAAACTAAAGCTGACTAGTCAACTAACTAACTAAGTAATTAACTCACTAAAATAAATGGTTATCAATGGTGTTTGGAAGTGTTGGATGAGGGGTAGGAGAAGGGAAGAAGAAAGGAGAAGGAAAGAAACGGAAAGAGGAAAAGAAAAGAAGTGTAGTGAAGGAAGGGCATCCACGCGTACGAGTGCATGGTGCGCCCGCGTAGATGATGGTGCAATGGACGCGACGCGTACGCGTGGGTCATGCATCCGCTCGATGGGTTATTTCGAGAATGACGCGTACGCGTACGTTGGTTTGTACGAAAGGCACAATACGCGCGCGACGTTCGTGTAACTCTCGGGCATATAGCTTGGAGTTGAAATCTTGCAATCCATGCGTACGCGTACCTCACGCGTGCGCGTGGATGGTCAAAAATGCTCTGGGCACGCGTACACGTGGAATGTGCGTACGCGTAGATGGTGCTCTATTTTTGTATTCAAAATTTTTCTATGTTTTTGCACCAATCCAAACATTTCAAACCTCCAAACAGCTACCAAAACACCATAAAACCTTATTTAACCTACTAAACTACCAAATAAACTCAACAAATCAATCAAAACATGAATTTAACTAATTCTATAAATATGTACAATAGAGAAAAATGAAAAGAGTTTACCATGGTGGGGTGTCTCCCACCTAGTACTTTTGTTTATTGTCCTTAAGTTGGACTTATGGGGAGCTCCTCATCAAGGTGGCTTGTGCTTGAAGCTATCCTTGAACATCCACCAATACTTGGTCCTCCATTGTGCCCCAAGATTCCTTAGTTGCAGTAAGTGTTGATGGAGTTCTTCACAAGCTTGGGGCTCCCAAAATTGATTCTCTTTGTGCGATCCAGGATCCCACACTTTATTTTCACACCCGTCTTGAAGTTGATCATTATTAGTCCATCCGGATGGCATGACTTTAGAATTCTCATGTAAGCGACCAAACATCCCCCTAGACCCAAGCGATCTAGCTCTATACCAACCCTCACAATGCCAACTACTAACCATCTCCCTCAATCATATAAATGCATGAATACAAGGAACAATGGACATAAATAATTAAGCAAATCAAGGATCACAATCATAAAAAGAGAATAATTACACACAAGAAGCAAAATAAGTGGTTATAAGATGTAACCACATCATTGGACTCAAGTCTCACTTTCTTGTGTTCTTAACTCAAAACATGTTTCACAAAATATGGAATTCAAGAAAGTTCATAAAAAATTTCTCAATCAATTGGGGTGGTGCCCTATAGATAAATTCTTTGGAAAGATCTCCTTGTTTTGACTAGGCTTATTCTAAATACAGATGCAATGTTGTGATTGATAAATTTTAAAACTTTCTTAGTTAATCCCTTTTTCAATCAAAACGGTGTCATATGTAAAAAGGGTCAACTAGGTCTTAACAATCCAAAATATTTTTCTAATCACAACAAAAGCTAAAACAAGCTAAAACAACTATATAAAACAAAAGTGCATATATAAAGCAAAAGTGTAAATCCAACAAACTAAACAAGAGTATCCACAATCCACAATACTAATATGTACAATGATCCAAAAGGTGCAAAATAAAGCAAAATAACATAAACTAGGAGATAATGTCCGAAAATGTTCATACAATCCACCGACGATGACGACGGAGACCTCCCCACACTTAAGATGAAGCATCGCCCTCGATGTTATGGATCGAGCTCATGGTGAGGGTCAATAGTCGCATCTGGCTCCGGCTGGGGATCAGTCTGGGGCACTGGCTCCTCGGGAGGCTGCTGAGTATCCTGGGTAGCCTGCGTCTGTGGATGTGCCTCCTGCTGAGTCGGCTCCCCAACATGCTCCTCCTCGTGCTCTGCCTCGTGATCCTCCTCATCGGAAGCAGGAGAGTCAGGAAGAGAGGGTAACTGAACGCCCTGTGCTGCGAATGCCTAATCTACTCTATCAAGGCGCCGCATAATATGGCGCTCACTACGCTCTATGAATCAAAACATACGCTGAACCAGAAGATAGGTCAGCTCGTGTGCTGGTGGTGGTAAAGGTGCTACTACTGCTGCCGAAGAAGAAGGTCCTGCCGCTGCGGTAGAAGATAAAGGTCTAGCTGCCTCTACTACTGCTCTAGCTCGAGAGCGGCGCCTAGATGGGCCTTCTCGTGCACCCACGTACCCCATGAAATAGTAACCTCCTTGTTGTCGTCTAGGGGTGGTGGTGTCACGTCATCATCCCTCCATGGGGCACCAGCTAACTTAATCATCTTGGTGACCAATGTGGGAAACGGTAGTAGGCCACGGACTTGTGCTCGCCACATGCATCGCCTGATCAACCGGGGGAAGTATACCTCCTTTCCCTCCATAACACAGCCAATCAGAAGAAGCATATCCATCGGAATCTCAGAAAAATGGGTAGTAGGCAGGATATAGTAGGCGAATATCTGCTGGCAAGTCCTAGCCTCTCTAGACAGATAAGTAAATAACATCCCCTTGGGCCTCTTATTGTTAGAATCCATCACCCAAGGGGCATCCGGTGTGGCAATAATGCACTTCAGCGCCTCATAATCAAAGGTCATAGCATTTATTGCTATCTCTGCCTGCTGGTAGGCACATGTGTCACCAGTCCGAGGTAGGCAGTGCAATACACCCTCAATAGCAGCCTCAGTCACTAAGATCTGCCCGCCCCGTAGGTGGACTGAATCAAGATTTGTGCAAAAGAAGTTGCAGAAAAACTCCTTCACCCATGAAGTGTTTATTCTTCCCAAATCCCTATCAACAAAGTCTAAGCTCAATTCCTGAATACGGGTATTAATGGAGCGTCTCAGGTCCTTGGGAAGGGCCAATTTCTTCTCAATGTTCAGATTTTTCTTCCGATAGGTAGGGAAGCAGAGCTCACAGTAAAGATTGGGAAACTTGGCTGTGTCAGTGGGCGGTAGCTGCTGATTCTCCTTGTCCACTTCATTAAGTGGGTTCTTGGCAGAGTTGGCATAAGGGGAGATAGTAGAAGCATGACGTGCCTTCCGCTTTCTTGAGGTAGTAGCTTTGGCTTTTCCTCTATCCGACATCCTGAAAGCCATATGTGATATGATATAAGCATTTAGCCAAGTAGAGGAATAGCAAGCAAGATATGGCATATTGATGAAGTGAGTGAAGAAGAGATAATTCTTGGAATTCCAGTAATCACAAGGTCGAAAAGAAAATAAGGTCACAAACCAAGAATGCAACAACAATCACATCATGCTTGTTCATTAAGCTCAATGAGCATCATACCCAAAAAGAATGGTTAAAGAGTTAGCTGAAAACTAAAAAGAAAAATCAGTATGTTAGGCAAGTTAAAAGTTATAAAAACTAGTTCAAAGGTTAGGGGTGTGACGGTCATTTGCTTAATTAAGAAGAAAGCAAAAAATTAAGGATAACAAGCATACTCACAATCATGAGGCAGAAGCAGTCATTGATGATGAAATATGAGATTGCAAAAGAAGCAATTAATTGAAAGTAAGTCATCAATCAATGTCACGGTCACGGATTATGCAATAATTGGTGTTACCAAGGGTGAAATGCACTTTGTGTAACATAAACCAAGTTAGAAACCAATTTGAATCAAGTGGGTTATTGGTGCATGAAATTGTGATTACACTTTTCACAACTTCGCACAACTAACCAGCAAGTGCACTGGGTCATCCAAGTAATACCTTACGTGAGTAAGGGTCGATCCCACGGAGATTGTCGGCTTGAAGCAAGCTATGGTTATCTTATAAATCTTAGTCAGGAGATTAATGATAAAAATGATTTTTGTTTATGAAAAGTAAATAACATGAAATAAATGGTACTTGTGATTCAGTAATGAGAAACAGGTTGAGGTTTCGGAGATGCTCTATCGTCTGAATCTCTGCTTTCCTACTGTCTTCTTCTCCAAACATGCATGGCTTCCTTCAATGGAAAGCTGTATGATCCTCTCGGATGAAAAATACCAGGCACAGTCTCTGCACCGCTAATCAACTGTCAGATTTCTCGTCTCGGATGAAAAATACCAGGTACAGCTACCGCACGGCTAATCATCTGTCGGTTATCACTAGCGTTGGAATAGGATCTCTCTATCCTTTTGCACATTGTCACTGCGCCCAACATTCGTGAGTTTGAAGCTCATCACAGTCATCCCTTCCCAGATCCTACTCGGAATACCACAGACAAGGTTTAGACTTTCTGGATCCCAGGAATGCTGCCAATTGGTTCTAGCCTTTACCACGAAGGTTCTGATCTCACGGACTCGGTCCGTGAATCAGAGACCCAAGAGATATGCACTCAAGCTGTTGTCCAATGACTACGTTGAGCTCAGATAGAACAGGAGTGTTTGTCAGGCACGCATTCATAGAATTGAGAATAATGATGAGTGTCACGGATCATCATCTTTTCCAGATTGAAGTACGAGTGAGTATCTTAGAATAGAATCAAGCGTGGTTGAATAGAAAACAGTAGTAATTGCATTAATCCATTGAAACATAGCAGAGCTCCTCACCCTCACCTATGTGGTTTAGAGACTCATGCTGTCAAAGATACAATATGGAACGTAAAAAATGTCATGAGTGCTAAATGAATCTCTAAAAGTAGTTTTTATACTAAACTAGTAACTTAGGGTTACAGAAAATGAGTAACTAGGTTTAGATAGTGCAAAATTCCACTTTCGGGGCCAGTTGGTGAGTGTTTGGGCTGAGCTTTCAAGCTTCCACGTGTATATGCCTCATATTGGAGTTAAATGCCACCCTAGGTGCCAAAATGGGCGTTTAACGCCGAAAAGTATGCTAGATCTGGCGTTTTACGCCAGAAAGTTTTTGGCTGGCTTTTAACGCCAGTTTGGGCCATCAAATCTCGGGCAAAGTATGGACTATTATAAATTTCTAGAAAGCCCAAGATGTCTACTTTCTAATGCAATTGGGTTTCTGTAGCTCTAGAAAATCTATTTTGAGTGCAGGAGGGTCAGAATCCAACAGCATCTGCAGTCCTTTCTCATCCTTTGAATCAGATTTTTGCTCAGGTCCCTCAATTTCAGCCAGAAAATACCTGAAATTATAGAAAAACACACAAACTCATAGTAAAGCCCAGAAATATGATTTTTGAATAAAAAATAATAAAAATATAATAAAAAGTAACTAAAATATACTAAAAACTACCTAAAAATAATGCCAAAAAGGGTATAAATTATCCGCTCATCAGTTACACAAGTGAAATGTACCAATTCTTGTAAAAGAGCGAACCGTGTTCAAGGAAATTGTCAAGTTAAATCAAATTGTGAAAGTAGCACAATTCAAAAGGCATTTGATTAACTTGAAAAGTGAAAGCACGTAAAGGTTCGAATGGATATCATGGGAAACAAAGTAAAGACATGGAAATGCCAACCAATTCATCCTATGAACTAAACTTGGCGAGGTAAAGAAATCTGAATTTTAAAAGTTACAAGTTCGGTTCTAGGTGTCAAATTTTAAGAAGAAACATTTTCCAGAAATCTGGGCAGTATTCCGGTAGTAAGTCGGATGTTCCCGGATAACAAAAAGTAGCAACAATTCATATATGTATCCCAAAATTTCATCAAGCAGGAGAGAAGCATGGAATACATATACACATGCAGCATGAAATACAACTCAACAATTAGAATTCAGCAGGGCAGCAGTGAAATAGCAGCAAAGCAGTATCAATATGGATACAGAACAACTCATCAACCATCACTCAGCAAAGCAATGTGCAATTTAAACAGATAAACACAAACGGAGCACTTACCAGGCCTAGGATCTTCTAACCACAACCTAGCTACCTAACCGTATTTATTTCTATCTAGCCTAATATGCAGAATAATCGACTAACTAATCAAATCTAATCATGCCAAAATTAATGAAAGCAATAAACAAATAGAGCAATGGGGCAGGGGAAGGTGGATGACCTGGGGTGAAATGTAGAACGGAATTGAAATAGAGAAATGGGAAAAGGGGCAATGAAACGGTGCTGTCAGCAGCGGCGGCTCACGGCGGCACAGGGAGCAGCGCGCAGAGTAGTGGCCCGGATTAGAAAGCAGAGCAAGGGGAAGAGGGGTGGTTGCGGTGATGATAAAAGTGGGTGGTAACTGAGGGAAGGTGATATGCTCACCAGCGGTAGCTGGTAGCCGCGGCGGCGCTCGGTGGTAGCGCAGTGAAGTAGTGAGAGTGAGAGGCCGAGGGTGAGAGAAAGAGCAGAGAAGGGAGAAAAGAAGAGAGGCTGGAGGAGGGAGGCGATGGCAATGGCGTCGTCGGCGCGGTGGTGGGTGGTTGCAGGGATTGGGGTGGCTGTGGAGGTTTGAGGGAATGAGAGGGAAGAGTAAACGTTGAAGAGATGAGGGAGTGAGGGTTGCGCGACTGTGCTGGGTTCCTCGCGTGGATAGGGTTAATCATTTGAATCCACGCGTGCGCGCACGGTGCGCGTCCGCGTGGGTGGGGAGATGAGTGAGTGACGCGGAAGCATCCTATGCGTGTCCGCGTGGGGTGAGCTGGGCCAGAGGCTTAATACTAGCCCAGAGTTAGCATAACTCTCGGGTTATAGGCCTGAAAACTTCGTCAGTGGATCGACGTGTACGCAGCGTGTGCGCGTCCGCGTGCATTGCAGATTATGCGTATCGACGTGTATACGTGCAGTGCGCATACGCATGCATGAGGTTATGCTAGGAGCTTAGTGTTGGCCCAAGGGTGGCCCAACTCTTTGGAAAATGTATGGGCCTACATCCGCGTATGGGCGCGTGCGCGCACAGCGTGCGTACGCGTCCCTACCCCCCTTTTTTTCAGAAATAGCAAAAACAGCTCAAAATCTTTCTAACACTACCTACAGCTCAAATTTAGCCAAAAATACAAAATGACAAAAAATCTTTTTGGCTTTTTGAGAATCTTCAAATACATGCGAAAGAGACTTGCTCCACAAGCAACTTATAACCAATTTATTAAAACAAGTATATGGAGAGAAAACTACCTACAATGGTAACTCAATTCACTTATTAATCAAAAATGCAAGAGGGTGGAAAGAGTTTACCATGGTGGGGTGTCTCCCACCTAGCACTTTTAGTTTAAGTCCTTAAGTTGGACATTTGGAAAGCTCTTTGTCATGGTGGCTTATGCTTGTACTCATCCTTGATTCTCCAAGGATCTTTGCTCCTCAAATGGTTGACAGAAATTCCAACCGTCTTCACCAATCTTGGGTGAAGTTCAACCCAAGATATGAGGTCCCAAGGTTGGTCTTCAAAGTGTGATCCGGGGTCCCATATCTTATTTTCTCACCCGTCTTCAAGTTGATGGTCATGGTTCTTCCATCTGGGTGGTTGACACATAGAATTCTCTTTAACAAACCAAGTCATCCTTCTAGACCCACACAAGGTGGCATCAATCCAATCTTGGTCCCTATGACTTGGAAGTTCAACATTAGTGAGCCTAATACCACACTTCCAACTACTACACAACTCCTTCTTGCTATTGACTCCACAAAGAGCTCTAAATTACCCTTCCGTTTCAATCAAGCCATATTCAAGTGAGAAAGTGAAGCTTAAGGGAAAGAATTTTATCCACTTGAATGTTGTGCTGGGTGGTGACTTGGGGAGGGGGACCTCCCCACACTTAGACAATGCGAGGTCTACTTCTTGAGGCTCTTCCTTAGTTGTGTCCACCTCTTGACAACTTCTTTCAATTTCTTCTTGGTTGTCGACATTTTCCAATTCCTCCTCATCATCAATCAAGTTGGGCCTTGGAGGTTGTGCGAAGTCCAATTCAATATCAACTTCGCATCCAATGGAAGGGTCTTCGGTAAGATTACCAAAGTCACTAGGCTTGGAGTTGTCTTCAATATCTTCAATCTCTTGTTCAATGGGGAGGGGGGATTCAATTTTGAATAAAAAGTCATTGATGATTGAATCCATCTCTTGATCAACCTCTTCATATTCTTCAATTTGGATATGCTCCGGAGGTTGTTGAGATTCCCATGGTGGCTCCATATCTCCTTAATTTTCAACCGCATCTTCCTTTTCTTAAATAATCATAGATTTCTCCAATTGTTCCAATACAAAACCTAACTCATCCTTCTCTGTCGGACTTTTCAATCTCTCCTCCGTGCGTTGCTCTTCTTTGGATTCTTCACGTGCGGCTATGGAAGCACTTTGAGTGTTCAAGAATTGGTAGGCTAAGGTATGCACTACCATAGTCAAATTGTTCATGAACTCTAGGGTTTTCCTTTGCATATCCGCTTGTCCTTGAAGTAGCAAGGTGAGAGGTTCATCTATTGGAGCTCGGGGTGGATAAGAAGGTTTATTATTTTGGAGAAAGGGTTCATAGTAGGAAGGTGGTTCTTCTCAGTAAGGGTACGGAGATGGTGTGTATTGAGGTGGTACATGGTAATAATCATGATAGGGTTGTGGTGGTTCTAAAGGTTCTTGCTCATAATGGTCACAAGCATATGGTATGGGTGATTGGTCATATGATGGACAAGGGTCATAGGAAGGTGCTTGGTAAAGAGAGGCTTGTAAGTATGGTTGAGGTTCATGTTGAGGATAAGAGTCATAGGCATATGATGATGGTAATTGATTTTCACAAAAAGATTCACCATAGCCATTGAATTGACATGCATTAGGAGGGTGATTATACCTATAGGTATCCGGAGGTTGTTGCCAATAGGAGTGATCAATTTCTTGAGGCTCCTTCCATCTATGTTGGTTCCATCCTTGACACATGCGGTCATTGAAGTTCACATTTCCTACAACACAATTAGAACCAAACTCATAGCCAAAGTGAGAATTCATAGTGGAAGGAAAAGCAAACTAACTAAGCCTAAGAAACAAATGAAAGAGAAACGTATTTACAATATTCACATATGTACAATAACCAATAACATAACACCATCGCAATTCCCCGGCAACGGCGCCATTTTGATGAATGGATTTTTGATGGTATAGAATTTCACTAATGAAGTCTCGTTGTAAAGTATAGTTCCTAAAACCAACAATAATCCTTTCATAGAAAAATTTTGTTTGTCACAAGTACAAACCCCTAAAATTATAAACCGAAGTATTTAAACCTCGGGTCGTTCTCCCTAGGAATTGCGATAAAGTGTTCTTGTTATTGGTTATGAGGTATGTTTGGAGTTTTTGAGATAAGAGACATGAAATGTAAATGGCAATGGAAATAAACTAACAACTAACAAAGCTCTTGACAAGGTATGAGAACTAGAAGTCCTATCCTAGTTATCCTCCTCAGTTGTGACCGCAATTGTCCCTTGCTCCCACTTAGTTAACCTCTAACCGTGGAGGAAAGTCAAGTGGATGGATTAACTTGAGTTCACAAGTCCTAGCCAAATCTAGATGAAAGACTAGCTTTAGTGGCATTCAAGCTAATTAGCAACTTCTAATTATCAATCAACAAAGGAATTAGATAACTCAAGAGTCACTAATTACTCTACCAAAGCCAAGAGGGTAAAAATCTACACTAAAATCCAACCAAGTATTTCATCAAACACTTAGAAGGCATAAAAGGAAAATATAGTAAATTTACAATAAGAATAGAATCTAACAACAATTATTACAAAGAATTACCAACAACAATAAAAAGGAACACAATTATTATGAATTGCCTCAAATTGAATTGAAAGAAAATAGAAGGAACAAGAGTAGATCTACAACAAAACATAGAAACAAAGTAGAAGAAATTATAACAAAGGAATAGAAGAATGATGAATGTAACAACAAAGAATTTCAAGGTAGAAGTAGATGAAAGCATGAATTGAAACCTAGATCTAAGATTATTGATCTAAACCTAATCCTAATTCTAATCCTAGAGAGAAGTGAGAGCTTCTCTCTATAGAAAACTAAACTAAAAACTAATCCTAATGTGTAATGTGTGTCTCCATGTGAAGTGATGCCTTCCCCTTCAATCCTTGGTTCCTTTTGTCTTTTTCCGCCAAAAATTCAGCTCCAAATGGGGCCAGAAACCCTCTAAAATCGCCAGGTACGAGTTTGGCTAAAAGAATCACATGCGGCCTTTGGCACGTACACGTACAGCGCGCGTACGCATCCATGGAGCTTTTCGCAATCCACGCGGGAGCGTCCAGTGCGCGGGCGCGTCCATGGGCATTTTCCAAATCTTTGGCTTTTCATGATTTCTCCACTTTGCATGCTTTCTCTTCACTCCTTTGATCCATTCCTAGCCCTTTTCAATCTGAAATCACTAACAAACACATAAAGGCATCTAATGGAATCAAAGGGAGATTAAAACTGTCAAATTAAGGACCTAAGAAGCATGTTATCACACTTAAGCACAGATACGGAGACAATCACAAACTATGCTAATTCATTGTATAAATGCGAGGCAAGGTTATCAAAATGCTCTAAATTCAACACAAGATAAACCCTAAAAATGGGGTTTATCAGCAATTCCACGTGTACGCATCGGGGACGCTTACGCATGGATTGGCAAAAACGCAGGGGACGCATACGTGTCTAGCACGCGTACGCGTGGGTTGGCTTGTGCGACAGGCACCCATCCCGTGTCGTTCCAGCACAACTCTCTGTTCGTTTTCTCTTTATTGCACAGTCACACACGACGCCTGCGCGTCGTAGACGCTTGCTCGTTGATCCCTTTTTTTTATATGCAGAATGCAGATGATTATGCAGAAATTATGAATGAATACTGTGAAAAACAAACCAAAATAAAACTAGGAATGAAAAGGAACGATCATACCATGGTGGGTTGTCTCCCACCTGGCACTTTAAGTTAAAGACCTTAAGTTGGACATTTGGCGAGCTCCTTGTCATGGTGCCTTGTGCTTGAACTCATCTTGAAACTTCCACCAATGCTTGGACTTCCAATAAGCTGCATCAATACCAAGTAAATTCCCCAAGCTTTGATGGAGTTCTTCATAAGCTTTGAGCTCCCAAAATTGATCCTCTTGTATGCCGAGATCCCAAATCTTGTTTCTACACCCGTCTTCAAGTTGATCATCATGATTCCATCCGGGTGGTTTAGCCTTGGAATTCTCATTTAAGCACCCATACATCCTCCTAGACCTAATCAATTGAGAATTATACTAACCCTTGCAATTAGGCCTTGAGCTTCCAACCATAACGAACCTAGGATGGTGTTGCCAACCACTAACCATCTCCCTTTTACTCTTAAAATCGCAGATAGCTCTAAGTTGTCCATCCGTTTCAAGCAGACCATATTCAAGTGGGAAGGTAGAGATTAAGGATAAAAATTTTACCCACTTGAATGTTGTATTAGATGGTAATGGCTTTGGGAGATGTGTTTCTAAGGATCTTACAAGCTCCACTCCCTGATGCTTTTCCATGACAACTTCCACCTCTTTGCGAGCTTCTTCAATTTCAATCTCTTCCTCTTGGTAGCTTTCTTCCAATTCGATCTCTTCTTCATTGCTTACCAAGGGCATGGGAGGTTGTACACCCTCCTCAACAATAATTTCAAGCTTCATGGAGGGAGGATCTATGACTTGAGGTTCCCATGGAGGTTCTGCATTTCCTAAGTCTTCAACCACTTCCTCTTCTTTGATAATTTCAGCTTTCTCCACTTGCTCTAGTACAAAATCTAACTCCTCCTTGATGACCTCCACCTCTTGACAAATTTCTTCAAGAGTCTCTCCTACCTCCACCTTTTAGGCCTCCTCTTGCTTCTCTTGAAGTATGTATGCATGAACCCGATCCATTACGTCCCTAAGATGATCCCTTCTCTCTTATTCCATGTCAATAGCGTAATTGGGATCATGTTGCTCTTGGATTGATGGATATGGGTGAAAAGTAACTGCACCAGAGCTTGAGGGCTGAGTATTGGGGGTAAAGGATGGATCCATATGGGATATAAGAGCTTGGAGAGTAGAAGTGAGACCGGTGAAAGTAGAGATGAATGTAGTTTGAAGCTCCTGTTGCCCTCGACAAATAACACTAAAGGTATCATCTATAGGAGCTTGGGGTGGATAGGAGGGTTAATTTGTTGGGAGAAAGGGCTTATAATGGGAAGGTGGTTCTTCTTGGTAAGGATATGGAGATGGTGAATATTGAGGTGGTGGTTCTTGGGGGTAATTGTGTTGGGATTGGGGTGGGTCTATGTATGGTTCATATGGTTCATATGGTGGTTGGTTAGGTGGATATGGACTGGGGTCATATGGAGGTGAATGGTGGAAAGAGGCTTGTGAGTATGATGGTTCAGAGTTATGTTGAGGAGGTGGTTCATAAGCATATGGTGGGGCTTGTTGGTAACTACAAGGGGGTCCACCATATCCATTGTCTTGGTACACACCTTGGAATGGCTCTTGCTCATAGTAAATTGGAGGAGGTTGTTGCCAAGAGGGTTGATCAAATCCTTGTGGCTCCTCCCATCTCTGGTTGTCCCAACCTTGATGCATATTCTCATTATAGCTTCCATTCCCTACAACATAATTTGAACTAAACTCATAGCCAAAGGGGTGAGAATTCATAGTAACAAAAGAAAGTAAAAACAAAAACTAATAAGAGAATAATGAGAATAAACTCCTAAAACTAGAAACAACTAACGATGAAACGAAAAAGCAAAATTATTCATAATATTCACAATAACCAATAATATGGCACACGTTTGCAATTCCCCGGCAACAGCGCCATTTTGATGAATGGATCTTTGCTAGTAAAGAATTCACAATAAATTCCCATTGCAAGTATAGTTTCTAAACTAACAATAATCCTTTCATACAAAAATTTGGTTGTCACTAAAACAAACCCAATAAAATTAAACCGAAGTATTTAAACCTCAGGTCGTCTCTCAAGGAATTGCAGGGAAGTGTACTTATAATTGGTTATGAGATTGTATCTTTTAGGATTTTGAATAGGGAACAAGAAAAGTAAATTGCAAGAAAGTACACTAATAGCTAAGAAAGCTCTTGGCAAGGTATGAGAATTAGAAGTCCTATCCTAGCTATCCTTATCAATTGTGACATCAATTGTCCATTGCTCCCACTTAGTTAACCTCTAACTATGAAAGAAAGTCAAGTGGATGAATCAATTTGATTCCTCAAGTCCTAGTCAACTCCTAAGGAAAGACTAGCTAAGCATTCTATCAAACGATTGGAAGGCATAATAAAAATAAAGAAAACTAGCAAGGAATATTAGATCCAAACAACCAATTGCAAACATCAATGACTAACAAATAATAGAAGAAGCAATAAATATGAAATACCTCAACTTGCATTAATAAGAAATCGAATCTAACATGGAGTTCATAAACCAAATTGGAGAATAAATAAATCACCAAGGGGGATAGATAAACTAAAGTGCTAGAAATAATAAGAGTAGAAGAAAACTAAATTAAAGAAAAGTAGAAATCTGAGATTAAGAAAAGCTAAAGCTAAAATCCTAAAACCTAGAGAGAGGAGAGAGCCTATCTCTCTAGAAACTACATCTAAAACTAAAAATTATGTGAATGAAAGTTGTTTCAATGAATGAATGATTTCCCCCACTCTGCAGCCTCTATTCTGTGTTCTCAGGCTTAGAATTGGGCCAAAAAGGAGCCCAGAAATCGCTCTCAACGCTTTCTGTAATTTCTGCACATGGCGCATGTCACGTGTACGCGTCAGTCACGCATACGCGTCGATGGTCATCTTTGCGTGTCACGCGTATGCGTCAGGTACGCACACGCGTCGCTGTGCAATCTCGCTTATCACGCGTACGCGTCAGGTACGCGCACGCGTCGCTGTAAAAATCTCCAAATCACGCACACGCATGAGCCATGCGTGCGCGTCGCTCCTCGCTGGTTATCTCCTTTATTTCTTGTGCTCCTTCCATGTTTGCAAGCTTCCTCTCCATCCTCTAAGCCATTTCTGCCCTATATAGCCTGAAAACACTTAGCACATAGATCATGACATCGAATGGTATAAAGGGGGATTAAAATACACAATTTAAAGGCCTAGAAAACATGTTTTCAACTACATCACAAAATTAGGAAGGATTTGTAAAACCATGCAAATTATATGAATAAGTGTGCAAAGAATTGATAAAAATCACTCAATTTAGCACAAGATAAACCATAAAATTAGGGGTGTGCAAAAAAACTGGTTTCACTGAACTGAAACTGTTTTAAATAAACCAATTTTTTAAAATAAAAAACTGAACTAAAACCATAGTTTTTATGAAAACCAGTTTATTAAAAACCAGTTTTTATGGTTAAGTTTAGTTTTAAACCAAATTAAAACTGGTTTTATTTAAATTCTAAAATTAGTTTTTACATACTCTTTCTCTCTCTCTCTCTCCCTTCACTCTCTCTCTCTCCCCTTCCTCTCTCTCCTCTTTCTCCCCTCCTCTCTCCCTTCTCTCTCTCTCTCTCTCTCTCTCTCTCTCTCTCTCTCTCTCTTTCTCTCTCCCTCTCTCTTTCTCCATCCTCTTTGTCACCCTCCTTCTCTCTCTCCCCCTCCCCTCCTCTCTCTAACTCTCACCTCTCTCTCTCTCTCTCTCTCTCTTTCTCTCTCTCTCTCTCTCCTTTCCCTCTCTATCTCCCTCTCCCTTTCCATCTCTCTTCCTCTTTCTCTCTCCACCTCTCTGTCCCTCCTTTCCCTCTCTCTTCCCCTTTCTTTCTCTCTCTCCTCTCTCTCCCCCTCCCATCTCTCTTCGTCTCTCTCTCTCTCTCTCTCTCTCTCTCTCTCCATCTCTCTCCCTCTCTCTCCCACACTCTCTCTTCTTTCCCTCCTCTCCCTCTCTCTCCCCCTTCATTCCTTTCTCTCTCTTCCCTTCTCTCTTCCTCTCTCTCTCTCTCTCTCTCTCTCCCTCCTCTCTCTCTCTCTCTCCCTCTTTCTTCCTCTCTCTCTCCTTCTCCTCTTTCTTCCCCTCCTATCTCTCTCTCCATTTCCTCTCCCTCTCTTTCCTTTTTCTCCCCTCTCCCTCGCTCCTCCTCCCTTCCCCCTTCTCTCTCTCTCCCTCTCTCTCTCTCTCTCTCTCTCTCTCTCTCTTTCTCTCTCTCTCTCCTTTCCCTCCTCTCCCTTTCTCTCCCCCTTCCTTCCTTTCTCTCTCTCTCTCTCTCTCTCTCTCTCTCTTTCTCTCTCCCCCTCTTTTTCCTCGCTCTCCCCTTTTTTCTCTCTTTTCTCTCCCTCCTCTCTCTCTCTTCCCCTATTTCTTCCTCTCTCTCTCTCTCCTTCTCCTCTTTCTTCCCCTCCTCTCTCTCTCTCCCTCTCTTTCCTTTTTCTCCCCTCTCCCTCGCTCCCCTTCCCTTCTCCCTTCTCTCTCTCTCTCTCTCTCTCTCTCTCTCTCTCTCTCTCTCTCCCCTTTTGTTTCTCTCTCTCATATCCCTCTTCTCTCTCCCCCTCCCTTCTCTCTTCCTCTTTCTCTCTCTGTTTTCCCTTTTTTTCTTTTTCTCTCTCTTATTTCTCTCTATCTCTTCCTTCCCTTTTTTCTGTCTCCTCCTCTCTCTCTTTCTTCTCCCTCCTCTCTCTCTTTTTCCTCTTTCTTCCCTTCTTTTCTCTCTTTTCTCTTTCTCTTTCAACCTTCTCTCACTCTATATCCCTCTTCTCTCTCTCTCTCCCTCTTTTTTCCAAAATAAGAAAGAGAAGGAGGGATAGATAAAAGAGAAAAAAAGAGGGAAGAAGGAGAGATAGAAAAAAGAGAGAGATGAGTGATAAACCACTATTTTATGGTTTATCTAGTGCTGATTTGAGTGGCTTTTATCAAGTCTTTACACACTTATTCATATTATTTGCATGATTTTACAATTCCTTCCTAGTTTTGTTCTATAACTGAAAACTTGCTTCCTAAGCCTTTAATTTGTATATTTTAATTCCTATTTTTACCATTCGATACCGTGATCCGTGTGTTAAGTGTTTCAGGCTTTATAGGACAGGAATGGCTTAGAGGATGGAGAGGAAGCTTGCAAAAATGGAAGGAACACAAGAAACTAAGGAGATAACTGGTACGCGAAATCGTGATTACACTTTAATTATGTAAAATTCATCGCTCTTTCTTTCCCTGGTAATGGTGCCAAAAATATGATGCCAAGACCATGGTTCACAACTCCGTGTAACTAACCAGCAAGTGCACTGGGTCGTCCAAGTAATACCTTATGTGAGTAAGGGTCGAATTCCACGGAGATTGTTGGTATGAAGCAAGTTATGGTCACCTTGCAAATCTCAGTTAGGCAGATATAAATTGATAATGCTATTTTCGAATAATAATTAATAGAATAGGGATAGAAATACTTATGTAATTCATTGGTGAGAATTTCAGATAAGCGAATGGAGATGCTTTCGTGCCTCTGAACCTCTGCTTTCCTGCTATCTTCATCCAATCAGTCTTACTCCTTTCCATGGCTGGCTTTATGTGATACATCACCACTATCAATGGCTACTTTCGGTCATCTCTCGGGAAAATGATCCAATGCCCTGTCACGGCACGGCTAATCGTTTGGAGGCATCACCCTTGTCAATGGCTTCATCTTATCCTCTCAGTGAAAATGGTCAACACACCCTGTCACGGCACGACTATTCATCTGTCGGTTCTCGATCATGCTAGAATAGGATTTACTATCCTTTTGCGTCTGTCACTAACGCCCCGCAATCGCGAGTTTGGAGCTCGTCACAGTCATCCAATCATTGAATCCTACTTGGAATACCACAGACAAGGTTTAGACCTTCCGGATTCTCTTGGATGCTGCCATCATTCTAGCTTACGCCACGAAGATTCTGGTTAGGAGATCTAAGAGACACTCATTCAGTCGAAGGTAGAACGGAAGTGGTTGTCAGGCACGCGTTCATAGGGAATGATGATGATTGTCACGTTCATCACATTCAGGTTGAAGTGCGAATGAATATCTTAGAAGCGAAATAAGATGAATTGAATAGAAAACAGTAGTACTTTGCATTAATCTTTGAGGAACAACAGAGCTCCACACCTTAATCTATGGAGTGTAGAAACTCTACCGTTAAAATTACATAAGTGAAGGTCCAGGCATGGCCGAGAGGCCAGCCCTCAAACGTGATCTAAGATAGCATACAACTGATCAAAGATTCTAATACAATAGTAAAAGGTCCTATTTATAATAAACTAGCTACTAGGGTTTACATGAGTAAGTAATTGATGCATAAATCTACTTCCGGGGCCCACTTGGTGTGTTCTTGGGCTGAGCTTGAGTGTTGCACGTGTAGAGGTCCTTCTTGGAGCTGAACGCCAGTTTTTGTGCCAGTTTGGGCGTTCAAGTCTTTTTTTGGCTCCTTTTCTGGCGCTGGACGCCAGATTTGGGCAGAAGGCTGGCGTTGAACGCCAGTTTACGTCGTCTATTCTTGGCTCAAGTATGGACTATTATATATTGCTGGAAAGCCCTGGATGTCTACTTTCCAACGCAATTGGAAGCGTGCCATTTCGAGTTCTGTAGCTCCAGAAAATCCACTTTGAGTGCAGGGAGGTCAGAATCCAACAGCATCAGCAGTCCTTCTTCAACCTCTGAATCTGATTTCTGCTCAAGTCCCTCAATTTTAGCCAGAAAATACCTGAAATCACAGAAAAACACACAAACTCATAGTAAAGTCCAGAAATGTGAATTTAACATAAAAACTAATGAAAACATCCCTAAAAGTAACTAGATCCTACTAAAAACATACTAAAAACAATGTCAAAAAGCGTATAAATTATCCGCTCATCACAACACCAAACTTAAATTGTTGCTTGTCCCCAAGCAACTGAAAATAAAATAGGATAAAAAGAGAATATACTATAAATTCCAAACTATCAATGAAACATAGCTTCAATCATATGAGCGGGACTTATAGCTTTTTGCCTCTTGAATAGTTTTGGCATCTCACTTTATCTATTGAGGTTCAGAATGATTGGCATCTATAGGAACTCAGAGTTCAGATAGTTTTATTGACTTTCCTAGTTCAGTATGATGATTCTTGAACACAGCTTCTTTATGAGTCTTGGCCGTGGCCCTAAGCACTTTGTTTTCCAGTATTACCACCGGATACATAAATGCCACAGACACATAATTGGGTGAACCTTTTCAGATTGTGACTCAGCTTTGCTAAAGTCCCCAATTAGAGGTGTCCATGGTTCTTAAGCACACTCTTTTTTTGCTTTGGACCTTGACTTTAACCGCTCAGTCTCAAGTTTTCACTTGACACCTTCACGCCACAAGCACATGGTTAGGGACAGCTTGGTTTAGCCGCTTAGACCAGGATTTTATTCCTTTAGGCCCTCCTATCCACTGATGCTCAAAGCCTTGGGATCCTTTTTATTTGCCCTTGCCTTTTGGTTTTAAGGGTTATTGGATTTTTGCTCTTGCCTCTTGGTTTTAAGAGCTTTTGGCTTTTTCTGCTTGCTTTTTCTTTCTATTTTTTTTTTGGCCATTTTTTTTCTTTTTTTTTTTCTGCAAGCTTTGTTCTTTGCTGTTTTTTCTTGCTTCAAGAATCATTTTTATGATTTTTCAGATTATCAAATAACATGTCTCCTAGTCATCATTCTTTCAAGAGCCAACATATTTAACATTCTTAAACAACAACTTCAAAAGACATATGCACTGTTCAAGCATACATTCAGAAAACAAGAAGCCTTGTCACCACATCAATATAATTAAACTAAGTTCAAGGATAAATTCGAAACTCATGTACTTCTTGTTCTTTTAAATTAAAACAGTTTTTATTTAAGAGAGGTCATGGATTCATAGGACATTCATAACTTTAAGACAAAGTTACTAACTACTAATGATCATGTAATGAAGACACAAACATAGATAAGCACATAACATAGAAAACGAAAAACAGAAGAAATAAGAACAAGGAATGAATCCACCTTAGTGATGGTGGCATTTCCTTCTTGAGGAACCAATGATGTCCTTGAGCTCTTCTATGTCTCTTCCTTGTCTTTGTTGCTCCTCCCTCATTGCTTTTTGATCTTCTCTTATTTCATGGAGCATGATGGAGTGCTCTTGATGTTCCACCCTTAGTTGTCCCATATTGGAACTCAATTCTCCTAGGGAGGTGTTGATTTGCTCCCAATAGTTTTGTGGAGGAAAGTGCATTTGAGGCATCTCTGGGATCTCATGGTGATGAGCTTCATACGCCTCTTGAGCTCCATGAGTGGGCTCTCTTGCTTGCTCCATCTTTTTCTTAGTGATGGGCTTGTCCTCTTTAATGAGGATATCTCCCTCTATGTCAATCCCAGCCGAATTGCATAAGTGGTAAATGAGGTGAGGAAAGGCTAACCTTGCCATAGTGGAGGACTTGTCAGCCACCTTGTAGAGTTCTTAAGGTATAATTCTCATGAACTTCCACCTCTTCTCCAATCATGATGCTATGGATCATGATGGCCCGGTCTATAGTAACTTCAGACCGGTTGCTAGTGGGAATGATTGAGCATTGAATGAACTCCAACCATCCTCTAGCTATAGGCTTGAGGTCCATTCTTCTTAGTTGAACCGGCTTGCCTTTGGAGTCAATCTTCCATTGAGCTCCTTCCACGCATATGTCACTAAGAACTTGGTCCAACCTTTGATTAAAGTTGACCCTTCTAGTGTAGGGGCGTTCATCTCCTTGCATCATGGGCAAGTTAAACGCCAACCTCACATTCTCCGGACTAAAATCTAAGTATTTCCCCCGAACCATTGTAACATAGTTCTTTGGATCCGGGTTCTTACTTTGACCATGGTTCTTGGTGATCCATGCATTAGCATAGAACTCTTGAACCATTAGGATGCCGACTTGTTGGATGGGATTTGTTAGAACTTCCCAACCTCTTCTTTGAATTTCATGTCGGATCTCCGGATACTCATTTCTTTTGAGTTTAAAAGGGACCTCGGGGATCACCTTCTTCTTGGCCACAACATCATAGAAGTGGTCTTGATGGGCTTTGGAGATGAACCTTTCCATCTCCCATGACTCGGAGGTGGAAGCTTTTGTCTTCCCTTTCCCCTTTCTAGAGGATTCTCCGGTCTTAGGTGCCATCAATGGTAATGGAAAAACAAAAAGCTTATGCTTTTACCACACCAAACTTAGAATTTTGCTCGCCCTCGAGCAATAAAAGAAAGAATGGATGAAGAAGAAGAAGAAATGGAGGAGAAGGAGAAGGTGATGTGTTTCGGCCAAGAAGTGTGTAGAGGGGTGTGTTGTGTGAATTTGATGAAGAATGGAGGGCTTTATATAGGGAAGGGAGGGGGGGTTAAGGTTCGGCCATATGGGTGGGTTTGGGTGGGAAATTGGTTTTGAATTTTGAAGGTAGGTGGAGTTTATGAGGTAGGTTTATGGGGAAGAGTGGATGGATGTGAGTGGTGAAGAGGTGATGGGGAAGAGTGTTTATGGTGTTGTGTGAAAGAGAGTGGTGAGAAGAAGTGAGTGGAGGTAGGTGGGGATCCTGTGGGGTCCACAGATCCTAAGTGGATCCTGTGGGTCCACAGATCCTGAGGTGTTCAAGGATTTACATCCCTGCACCCATTAGGCATGTAAAAATGCCTTTGCATACAACTCTGGGCGTTCAGCGCCAGGTTGGTGGCCATTTTGGGCGTTCAACACCCATTTGTGTGCCATTTCTGGCGTTGAACGCCAGAACCATGCCTGTTCTGGCGTTCAGCGCCCAGAAGCTGCCCATTTTGGGCGTTCAGCGCCAGAACCATGCTCTATTCTGGCGCTGAACGCCAGACAGATGCTCCTCCAGGGTGTGATTTTTCTTCTGCTGTTTTTGATTCCGTTTTCAATTTTTATATTTATTTTGTGACTCCACATGATCATGAACCTACAAAGACATATAACTAAGAAAAATATAGTTAGATAAATAAAAATTGGGTTGCCTCCCAACAAGCGCTTCTTTAATGTCAATAGCTTGACAGTGGGCTCTCATGGAGCCTTACAGATGTGCAGAGCTTTGTTGAGACTCTCCAACACCAAACTTAGAGTTTGGAAATGGGAGTTCAACACCAAACTTAGAGTTTGGTTGTGGCCTCCCAACACCAAACTTAGAGTTTGATTGTGGGGGCTCTGGTTGACTCTGCTTTGAGAGAAGCTTTTTCTGCTTCCTCTCCATGGTTGCAGAGGGAGATCCTTGAGTTTTAAACACAAGGGAGTCCTCATTCCATTGAAGGACTATTTCACCTCTGTCAACATCAATCACAGCTCTTGCTGTGGCCAGGAAAGGTCTTCCTAAGATGATGGATTCATCCTCTTCCTTTCCAGTATCCAGGACTATGAAATCAGCAGGGATGTAAAGGCCTTCAACCTTTACTAACACATCCTCTACTTGTCCATAAGCCTGTTTTCTTGAACTGTCTGCCATCTCTAATGAGATTTTAGCAGCTTGCACCCCATAGATTCCCAGTTTCTCTATTACAGAGAGGGGCATGAGGTTTATTCCTGAACCAAGGTCACATAGAGCCTTAAAGATCATGGTGTCTATGGTACAGGGTATTATGAACTTTCCAGGATCCTGTCTCTTCTGAGGCAATGTCAGTTGATCCAGATCACTTAGTTCATTGATGAACAAGGGAGGTTCAACTTCCCAAGTATCAATGCCAAATAATTTGGCATTAAGCTTCATGATTGCACCAAGAAACTTGGCAGTTTGCTCTTCAGTAACATCCTCATTCTCTTCAGAAGAGGAATACTCATCAGAGCTCATGAAGGGCATAAGGAGGTTCAATGGAATCTCTATGGTCTCTAGATGAGCCTCAGAGTCCTTTGGTTCCTCAGAGGGAAGCTCCATATTGATCACTGGACATCCCAGGAGGTCTTCCTCCTTGGGATTCACGTCCTCCACTCCCCTTGTAGGTTCGGCCATGGTGCTTATGTCAATGGCCTTGCACTCTCCTTTTGGATTCTCTTCTGTATTGCTTGGGAGAGTACTAGGAGGGATTTCAGTGATCCTTTTACTCAGCTGGCCCACTTGTGCTTCCAGATTTCTAATGGAAGATCTTGTTTCATTCATGAAACTTACAATGGCCTTAGACAGATCAAAGACTAAGTTTGCCAAATTAGAAGTATTTTGTTCAGAGTTTTCTGTCTGTTGCTGAGTGGATGATGGAAAAGGTTTATTATTGCTAAACCTGTTTCTTCCACCATTATTAAAGCCTTGTTGAGGCTTTTGATCCTTCCATGAGAAATTTGGATGATTTCTCCATGATGAGTTATAGGTGTTTCCATAAGGTTCACCTAAATAATTTACCTCTGCTATTGCAGGGTTTTCAGGATCATAAGCTTCTTCTTCAGAAGATGCCTCTTGAGTACTGTTGGATGCAGCTTGCATTCCATGCAGACTCTGAGAGATCATGTTGACTTGCTGAGTCAATATTTTATTCTGAGCCAATATGGCATTCAGAGTATCAACTTCAAGAACTCCCTTCTTCATAGGCGTCCCATTGCTCATAGGATTCCTTTCAGAAGTGTACATGAACTGGTTATTAGCAACCATGTCAATGAGTTCTTGAGCTTCTGCAGGCGTTTTCTTTAGGTGAATGGATCCACCAGCAGAAGTGTCCAGTGACATCTTTGATAGCTCAGATAAACCATCATAGAATATATCCAGGATGGTCCATTCTGAAAGCATGTCAGAAGGACACTTTTTGGTCAACTGTTTGTATCTTTCCCAAGCTTCATAGAGGGATTCACCATCTTTCTGTCTGAAGGTTTGAACATCAGCTCTAAGCTTGCTCAGCTTTTGAGGAGGAAAGTACTTTGCTAAGAAAGCCGTGACCAGCTTATCCCAAGAGTTCAGGCTGTCTTTGGGTTGAGAATCCAACCTTAATCTAGCTTTGTCTCTTACAGCAAAAGGGAAAAGCATGAGCCTGTAGACTTCAGGATCTACTCCATTAGTCTTAACAGTATCACATATCTGCAAGAATTCAGTTAAGAACTGAAAATGATCTTCAGATGGAAGTCCATGAAACTTGCAGTTCTGCTGCATCAGAGAAACTAATTGAGGTTTCAGCTCAAAGTTGTTTGCTCCAATGGCAGGAATGGAGATGCTTCTTCCATGTAAATTGGAATTAGGTGCAGTAAAGTCACCAAGCATCTTCCTTACATTATTATTATTTTCGGCTGCCATCTCCTCTTCCTGTTCGAAAATTTCTGAAAGGTTATCTCTGGATTGTTGTAATTTAGCTTCTCTTAATTTTCTCTTCAGAGTCCTTTCAGGTTCTGGATCTGCTTCCACAAGAATGTTCTTATCCTTGCTCCTACTCATATGACAAAGAAGAGGGCACAGAAAAATAATAATAATAATAGAGATCCTTTATACCACAGTATAGGGATCCCTGTGTGAGTAGAAGAAAAGGGGGAGATAAAGAATGTAATATAATGGAAGAAACACAACTGTGAGGAGGGTTGAGATGTGAGATGAGATATTAGTAGATGAATAAATAAATAGAATAAGATGAGAGAGAAGGAATTTTCGAAAATAATTTTTGAAAAAGAGTTAGTGATTTTTGAAAATAATTTTTAAAAAATGTTAGTAATTTTCGAAAATTAAGATTTAAAAATTAAAATAATTAATAAATTAAAAAGAAATTTTGAAAAAGGGGGAAGATATTTTCGAAAATGAGAGAGGGAGAGTTAGTTAGGTAGTTTTGAAAAAGATAAGAAACAAACAAAAAGTTAGTTAGTTAGTTGAAACAAATTTTGAAAAGATAAGAAGTTAGGAAGTTAGAGAATATATTTTGAAATCAATTTTTTTGAAAAGGTGAGATAAGAAGATATTTTTGAAAAGATATGATTGAAATTAGTTTTGAAAAAGATTTGATTTTTAAAATCACAATTAATGACTTGATTCACAAGAAATCACAAGATATGATTCTAAAACTCAAAGTTTGAATCTTTCTTAACAAGCAAGTAACAAACTTGAAATTTTTGAATCAAAACATTAATTGTTATTGTTATTTTCGAAAATTATGATATAAAATTAAGAAAAATATTTTTGAAAAATATTTTTGGAATTTTCGAAAATAACTAAGAATTTTGAAAAAGATTTGATTATTGAAAAAGATTTTGAAAAAGATAATATTTTCAAATTGAAAATTTGATTTGACTCATGAGAAACAATTTGGTTTTAAAAATTTTTGAAAAAGTCAATCCAAATTTTCGAATTTGATGAGAGAAAAAGGGAAAGATATATTTTTTTTTTTTGAATTTTTATGATGAGAGAGAAAAACAACAAAAAGACTCAATGCATGAAAATTTTGAATCAAAACAATGAATGCATGCATGAATGCTATGAATGTCAAGATGAACACCAAGAACACTATGAATGTCAAGATGAACATCATAGACACAATTTTGAAAAATTTTTAATGCAAAGAAAACATGCAAGACACCAAACTTAGAATTCTTTAATGCTTAGACACTAAGAATTCAAGAATGCATATGAAAAACAAGAAAAGACACAAAACATGCAAATGCAAAGATCAAACAAGAAGACTTACCAAGAACAACTTGAAGATCATGAAGAACACTATGAATGCATGATATTTTCAAAAAATGCAAGATGCATATGCAAGTGACACCAAACTTATGATATGACTCAAGACTCAAACAAGAAACACAAAATTTTTTTGATTTTTTTGATTTTCTATATTTTTTTGGATTTTTTCGAAAATTAATTGAAAAAGGAAAATAAGGATTCCAAAATTTTTAATATGAATTCCAGGAATCTTGCATTCTTAGTCTAAAGCTTCAGTCCAGGAATTAGACATGGCTCACTAGCCAGCCAACCTTTCAATGAAAGCTCCGGTCCAAAACACTAGACATGGCCAATGGCCAGCCAAGCTTCAGCATGTAAATCTGGAACAGTAGCAGATGGATTAACAACAACTAACTTGCTCTTGATAACAAATTGCAAGCCTCAGTCCAAATGAATTTAGACATGGCTTTTCAGCCAGCCAGGCTTCACATGCTTCATGAAACACTAGAATTCATTCTTAAAAATTTTGAATAAAAATATATTTTTGAAAACATTTTTTTTTTCAAAAACAGGTGAGAAAATTTCGAAATATTTTTGAAAAAATTTTTGAAAAGAAAACAAAAAGAAAATTACCTAATCTGAGCAACAAGATGAACCGTCAGTTCTCCAAACTCGAACAATCCCCGGCAACGGCGCCAAAAACTTGGTACGCGAAATCGTGATTACACTTTAATTATGTAAAATTCATCGCTCTTTCTTTCCCTGGTAATAGTGCGAAAAACATGATGCCAAGACCATGGTTCACAACTCCGTGTAACTAATCAGCAAGTGCACTGGGTCGTCCAAGTAATACCTTACGTGAGTAAGGGTCGAATCCCACGGAGATTGTTGGTATGAAGCAAGCTATGGTCACCTTGCAAATCTCAGTTAGGCAGATATAAATTGATAATGGTGTTTTCGAATAATAATTAATAGAATAGGGATAGAAATACTTATGTAATTCATTGGTGAGAAATTCAGATAAGCGAATGGAGATGCTTTCGTTCCTCTGAACCTCTGCTTTCCTGCTATCTTCATCCAATCAGTCTTACTACTTTCCATGGCTGGCTTTATGTGATACATCACCACTGTCAATGGCTAATTTCGGTCATCTCTTGGGAAAATGATCCAATGCCCTGTCACGGCACGGCTAATCGTCTGGAGGCATCACCCTTGTCAATGGCTTCATCTTATCCTCTCAGTGAAAATGGTCAACACACCCTGTCACGGCACGGCTATCCATCTGTCGGTTCTCGATCATGCTGGAATAGGATTTACTATCCTTTTGCTTCTGTCACTAACACCCCGCAATCATGAGTTTGGAGCTCGTCACAGTCATCCAATCATTGAATCCTAC
Organism: Arachis ipaensis; assembly: GCF_059453495.1. Taxonomy (NCBI): domain Eukaryota; kingdom Viridiplantae; phylum Streptophyta; class Magnoliopsida; order Fabales; family Fabaceae; genus Arachis; species Arachis ipaensis. The sequence continues at coordinate 53,527,086 of NC_142435.1, read as the reverse complement.
TTGGAATACCACAGACAAGGTTTAGACCTTCCAGATTCTCTTGGATGCCGCCATCATTCTAGCTTACGCCACGAAGATTCTGGTTAGGAGATCTAAGAGACACTCATTCAGTCGAAGGTAGAACGGAAGTGGTTGTCAGGCACGCGTTCATAGGGAATGATGATGATTGTCACGTTCATCACATTCAGGTTGAAGTGCGAATAAATATCTTAGAAGCAAAATAAGATGAATTGAATAGAAAACAGTAGTACTTTGCATTAATCTTTGAGGAACAGCAGAGCTCCACACCTTAATCTATGGAGTGTAGAAACTCTACCGTTAAAATTACATAAGTGAAGGTCCAGGCATGGCCGAGAGGCCAGCCCTCAAACGTGATCTAAGATAGCATACAATTGATCAAAGATTCTAATACAATAGTAAAAGGTCCTATTTATAATAAACTAGCTACTAGGGTTTACATGAGTAAGTAATTGATGCATAAATCCACTTTCGGGGCCCACTTGGTGTGTGCTTTGGCTGAGCTTGAGTGTTGCACGTGTAGAGGTCCTTCTTGGAGCTGAATGCTAGTTTTTGTGCCAGTTTGGGCGTTCAACTCTGGTTTTGGCTCCTTTTCTGGCGCTGGACGCCAGATTTGGGCAGAAGGCTGGCGTTGAACGCCAGTTTACGTCGTCTATTCTTGGCCAAAGTATGGACTATTATATATTGCTGGAAAGTCCTGGATGTCTACGTTCCAACTCAATTAAAAGCGCGCCATTTCGAGTTCTGTAGCTCCAGAAAATCCACTTTGAGTGCAGGGAGGTCAGAATCCAACAGCATCAGCAGTCCTTCTTCAACCTCTGAATCTGATTTCTGCTCAAGTCCCTCAATTTCAGCCAGAAAATACCTGAAATCATAGAAAAACACACAAACTCATAGTAAAGTCCAGAAATGTGAATTTAACATAAAAACTAATGAAAACATCCCTAAAAGTAACTAGATCCTACTAAAAATATACTAAAAATAATGTCAAAAAGCGTATAAATTATCCGCTCATCAATAACCAGCGAGCATTGACGCGCATGCATGGCTCATGTGTGCACGCGATTTGGAGAAATTTACAGCGATGCGTGTGCGTACCTGACGCGTACGCGTGAAAGCGAGTTCGCACAGCAACGCGTGCGCGTGCCTGACGCGTACGCGTGATACGCGAAGATGACCAGCGGCGCGTACGCATGATTGACGTGTACGCGTGACATGCGCGACCTGCAGAAATTGCAGAAAATGCTGAGGGCGATTTTGGGCTGAGTTTGGACCCTGTTTCCGGCCCAGAAACGCAGACTAAAGCCAGGGGACAAGCAGAAACTCAGTGGACATCCATAATCATACTTTCATTCACATAATATTAGGTTTAGAGGTAGTTTCTAGAGAGAGAGGCTCTCTCCTCTCTCTAGGTCTTAGGATTTCTCTTAGTTTTAGGTTTATTTGTTCTCAATTCCAGGTTCAATGTTCCTTTAATTTAGTTTCTTTTCTACTTTTATTTGTCTTAGTATTCTAATTTATCTATTTCCCCTATTGATTACTTTATGTTGCTATTTAGTTTATGAATTTTCATGTTTAATTTGATTTTTTAATGCAATTTGAGGTATTTCATATTTATTATTTTAATTTAGATTTTTACATTCTTAGCTTGAATTGATTAACTGGAGACGCTTGAGTTATCAAACTCCTTGTTGATTGATAATTGGAATTTGCTTGTTAGTTTGGATCCCTCTAAAGCTAGTCTTCCCTTAGGAGTTGACTACGACTTGAGAGATTAAATTGATTAGCCCACTTGACTTTCCTTTATTTAGTAAGGGTTAATTAAGTGGGAGCAATGAACAATTCTCATCACAATTGATAAGGATAACTAGGATAGGACGTCCAGTTCTCATACCTTGCTAAGAGCTTTATTAGTTATTATTTTAATTCTTGCAATTTACTTTTCCTGTTCATTATTCAAAATCCAAAAAGAAATAATCCCATAACCAATAATAACTACACCTCCCTGCAATTCCCTGAGAGACGATCTGAGGTTTAAATACTTTGATTTATTTTTATTGGGTTTGCTTAAGTGACAACCAAATTTATTTTGTACGAAAAGATTCTTTGTTGGTTTAGAAACTATACTTTCAACGAGAATATATTTGTGAAATTCTTTACTAGCAAAAATCTGTTCGTCAATGAGGAGGAGAGAGAGAAGGGAGAGGGAGAAAGAGCGCAAAAGAAAGAAAGAGGAAGAGAGAGAGGGAGGGAAAGTGACAAAGATAGAGAGAAAGAGAGAGGGAGAGAGAGAGAGAAAAGGGGAAGAGGGAATGAGAGAGAGATAGAGAGGAAGAGCGATAGCAGAGAGAGTGAGAGAAAGGGATAGAGGGAGAAAAGGGAGAGAGAAAGAAAGGGGAGGGGGAGAAAGAGGGGCTGTGGAGAGAGATAGGAGGGGAAGAGAGAGGAAGATAAGAAGAGAGAGGGAGAGAAAGAGAATAGGAAAAGGGAGAGAGAGAGGAAGGCAAAGAGAGGGGAAGGGGAGAAAAAAGGGAAGAGAGAGAGAAGAAGAAGAGTGAGAGGGGAAGGAGAGAGAGAAAGGGAGAGAAGAAGAGAGAGAGAAAGGAGGGAGAGAGAGGGAGACTGTGGCGCCCCTAGACGATTTCAAGGTTGTCTTAGGGATAGGATCGAGTTCTTGGATACCAAACCAAAGCCGTCCCTACGCCATATTTAGGCACCTTAGGCATCATGGATGAAGGAAGACCAGGCATGATTCCAAGTCTTAATGTGAAGACTAGTATTCCCACTTTATCCGCCTTGCAGCTTGTCAAGGGAGTCAAGTAAAGAAGGACGAAAGAGGAGAAAGCGAGGAAGAAGGGAAGAAAAGAGAAAAAGGGGAAGAGAGAAAGAGAGAGAGAGAGAGGAGAGAGAGAGATGGGGAGAAAGAGAGAGAGAAAGACGGAGAGATAGAGGGTAAAAAAGAGAATATAAAATCTAATTTTATATATATTAAGAGAAAGAGAGAGAAGGAGAGAAACAGATAGGATGGGGAGAGAAAAGGAGAAGAGAGAGAGAGAGAGAGGAAGAGGGATATGGGAGAGAGAGAATGAGAGAAAGGGATAGAGAGGGAGAAAAGGAGAGAGAGAGAGGGGGGAGAGAGAGAAAGACAAAGAGATGAGAGGGGAGAAAGAGGGGAAGGGGGAGAGAGGGAGAGAGAGAGAGAGAGAAAGGAGGGGGAGAGAGGGAGAGAAGGGAGATATAGAGAGGAGCGGGAGAGAGGGAGAGAAAGAGAGAGAGTGAGAGAGATAGAAAGGAGGGGGAGAGAGGGAGAGAGAGAGAGAGAGAGAGAGAGAAGGGAAGGAGAGGGAGAGAGAGAAAGAGAGAGAGAGGGAGAGGGGGAGAGAGAAAGGGAGAAAAGGAGAGAGAGAGAGAGATAGAGAGAGGGAGAGAGAGAAAATGTAAAAACTTATTTTATATATGTTAAAAGTTAAAACTAGTTTTAGCCTATAAACCAGTTTAAACTGGTTTTTTCTATTAAAACTGGTTTTATTTTTATGAACTGGTTTAAACTGGTGCACTGTATTATAAACTGGTTTAAAACCAGTTTCTTATTCGACAAAGTAGTTTGGTTCAGTTTCTATACCATTTAAAATGGTTTAGTGCAGTTTCAGTTCAGTTTATGAAAAAACTGAACCATGAACACCCCTACATAAAATAGTGGTTTATCACTTCCCAAGAACACAAAATGATTCATACTCCTATGAATGGGACAACTACCCAAATTGTTATTGGGAAGGCCAAAACCAAAGAGAATTCAATTTTTTCTATCCCATCCATCAAGAGCCATCATCCCTAGATGCTTTTAAGCAAAATTGTCCAACCTCACTGATAAACCCATATTTTATGATATATTTTGTGCTTAATCTGAGTGATTTATTCAATCCTTCACCCACTTATTCATATTAATTGCATGGTTTTACTTTCCGTTCCTTATTATATAATGTATGTGAAAAACATATTTCCTATGCTTTAAAATTAATTATTTTAATTACCTTTATTTCCATTCGATGCGTGATTTGTGTGTTGAGTAGTTTCAGATCTTCTAAGGAAGGAATGACTTAAAGGACAAAAAGGAAACATACAAAATGGAAGAAAAGCACAAAACGGAGTTTTTGAAGAAACTGGCATCCACGCGATCGCATGGGCGACGCGGCGGCATGTCAAGCGCGAAGAAGCAGCGACACGGCCGCATGACTGATGCGACCGCGCGCCTTAAGCAGAACACATATGACGCGGCCGCATGACTGACGCAACCGCGTGACAAGGAAAACTCCGAATGATGCGACCGCGTGACCCACGCGGACGCGTGACAGAGGCCACGCACCAGAAATTGCAGAAAACACTCCCAGCGAATTCTGAAGCCCTTTTTGGCCCAAATCCAAGTCCAGAAGGCATAGACCAGAGGTTATAAAGTGGGGAAATGCATCCATTCAGAGAGTGACTACTTTAGTTTAGTTTTCATGATTTAGATTCAGTTTTGAGAGAGATTCTCTCCTCTCTCTTCTCTCTTAGGATTAGGATTTAGGATTTCTCTTAGTTTTACGAGTGACTCTCGATCCCAGGTTCAATGTTCCTTTACTTTAAGCTTTCCTTTCACTTTTTATTCATTCCATTACTTTAGTTGATTATTTGATGTTGCAATTTGATTTATGAATTCTTCCATGTTACAGATTACTCTTTTGAATTAATGTTATTTGAGGTATTTCAGTTTAATATTACTTTCTTTTATGTACATCATTGTTATTCCCATCTGAAGACATTTTTATTCCAGTAGATTTATTTTTCTCCTTTTGGTCTTGGTTAAGAAATCAGTAACTCAGGAGTTATCAAACTCAAACATGAATGATAATTGTTATCTTTGTTAATTTAACTGAACTTCAATAATCCCAATCTTTTCTTAGGAAATAAATAGGATTTGAAGATCAAATCAATTAATCCCTTGACATTCCTTTATCTTAGTAAAGGTTAACAAAGTGGAATTAAGATTCAATTCTCATCATCATTGATAACGATAACTAGGATAGGACCTCTAATTTCTCATACCTTGCCAAAAGTTAATTTACAGTCATTTATTTATTTTACTTGTCATTTAAATTACTTGTTCTTCATTTACTTTAATTGCTAATTAAACTATTCACTCCTCATTCTCAAAACCCCAATTTACAATCTCCATAACCAATAATAAGAACATACTTCCCTGTAGTTCCTTGAGAAGACGACCCGAGGTTTGAATACTTCGTTTATCAATTTATTTAGGGGTTTGTTACTTGTGACAACCAAAACGTCTGTACGAAGGGATTTCTGTTGGTTTAGAGACTATATCTACAACGCGACTGTTTTTATAAAATTCTTTACTGGCAAAAATCTCGACGTCAAAATGGCGAACCCTATCAGTCGCGCCCCCCCCCCCCCCCAAACCCCTCTCCTCCCTCTCTTCTTCTCCAATAACACCACCACCACCCAGCCACCACTGCACCTCCACCTGCCCCAGAGCCCATCTATCATCTAGTGCACCGCCTGTTTCGACGGCTAGATCAGATGGAGCGTCTTAACAAGCGACGCTATGAGCACCTGAAGCTGATGATACGATCTGGCGGCATCCCCTCCGAGCCTGACACACCATCCGAGGCATCTGAGGAGGAGGCAGATGATCACGAGGCATAGACTCACCCACAGTACAAGGCAGAGCAGGCAGGCACCCAGCAGGCAGCATCACATCAGGAGGCTCTGCCTCAGATTCAGGCTGTAGACCCTGAGATCCCTATCCAGTCAGCACTTCTTTTGCAGCAGGCTGATCCTCAGACCACCACCACAGAGACTCCAGCTACCTACCCTTCCAGTGATGACACCCCTTCACACCCTGCTTGAGTGAGCATCGGGGACGATGCTTCATTTTAAGTGTGGGGAGATCGTCATCTCTGGCGTTTTTTTCGGTGAACTACTACATACTCTTTTTATTTTATTTTGCTACTTTTCTGTATTTTTCTCTTTATTTTTATTTTTATTTTCTCAGTACTTATATATATTGCTATTTTTATGTATTTATTCTATGTTGTACTTTATTTCATATTCTAGCCATTTAGTTTAGTAGCAATTCTAACTTATTAGTTATAGAAATTGTGGATTAATTAGTATAGTTTACCCCTTTTTAGCATAAGATAGCTTAGTTTAAATTGAAAAATACAAAATGGAAGTAAACTAGGAACTTGAAAATAATAGAAATAATCCACACAACTTGTATATATAGCATTACATGTTAGTTAGTTAACAACATTTCATCAAGGAGAAACACTAGAACTTTAAAGCCATTCAGTATAAGTTTTACTTTGAGAATAATGGAAATTTTTAACTAAACCTGCATGACATACATAAGTGATAAATGATTTTTGAGCTAGAGAACACACAGCCTGTGAGTTTTGAGCTTAATTGTATGGTTACATTCAAACCATAATATTTTATTCCTGTGTGTTCCACCCTTCTTTTGTATTCTGGTGTTCTTTACTTTGTTTTAATCTATATGTCCGACTATAGAATAGAAATATATACCAAGAGAGTGATTGAGGCCATTATTTGATTTTAGCTCACTTATCCCAAAATAGCCTACCTTTTACATCACCCTTGTTAGCCCCCTTGAGCCTTTAAATCTCCTTTTATTCTATAAACCACATTTACAAGCCTTAAGTAGAAAAACAAAATAAAAATCCCAAGTTGAATCCTTGGTTAGCTTAAGATAGGAAGTATATATGGTTTAAATGTGGAAAAACCTATTGGGAATATGGATGATAAAAACAAAAGGTAGAAAAGTTGAAAAGAATAAAATAATTCAAAATAAAAGTTTTGGGAAGCATGCTCATGTAAAATCAAAATAATTGAATTACCATGTGCATTAAAAAAAATTTTTTAGTATTTAAATAAAGGGGACACAAAAGAATTCCCCAAATGAGAAATAAAGCAATGCACATGGGATAAAAATAATAAACATTGAAACATGAGCATGTAACATCAAAAGTGGGAAAATATGGGAAAATAGGTAAAAGAAGCCTTGCTTTACAAAGTATGTATGTTAGGTGAGATCTTAGACTAATTAAGGATTCACTTATTAGCTCACTTAGCCCTATACATATACCCTTACCTTTACCTTGGCCTAATTACAACCTTTACTAAAGACCTCATGATTTTTGGTATGTCTATATTCTATAATTATTGATTGGTTAGATGAAGAACAAAGTTATAGAAAGTAAGGATAAAAAGAAGAATAGAGTGATTAACCCAATAAACACTGAGTGATTAGAGAGTAAACACAAAATCCAGTGAGGGTTTAATAGCTCATTAACATATAGCTCTGCTGAAATTATTAATTGTCTTTCAAGTTTATAAAATGTTTTTCTCTCCCATCTCAATTGTAAAGGCACTTTATCAACTATCTAAGGTTTGGCTATATATATATATATATGACTCCTTGAGAATGTGAATTAATTCAACTATATGCAAGTTTTATATACAAGTGGATAAAAAATTAGAATTGCATGATGCATCTAGGTAGTTGCATTTAGATTAGATTGCATTGCATGACATTCCACCACTTTAACCTAACATTACTCTTGGACTTAGCATGAGGACATGCTATTGTTTAAGTGTGGGGAGGTTGATAAACCCATATTTTATGATATATTTTGTGCTTAATCTGAGTGATTTATTCAATCATTCACCCACTTATTCATATTAATTGCATGGTTTTACTTTCCCTTCCGTATTATATGATGTATGTGAAAAACATGTTTCCTATGCTTTAAAATTAATTATTTTAATTACCTTTATTTCCATTCGATGCCGTGATTTGTGTGTTGAGTAGTTTCAGATCTTCTAAGGCAGGAATGACTTAAAGGATGGAAACGAAACATACAAAAATGGAAGGAAAGCATAAAACGAAGTTTTTGAAGAAACTGGCATCCACGCGATCGCATGGGCGACGCGGCCACATGCCAAGCGCGAAGAAGCAGCGACGCGGCCGCATGACTGACGCGACCGCATGACAAGGAAAACTTCGAATGACGCGATCGCGTGACCCACGTGGACGCGTGACAGAGGCCACGCACCAGAAATTGCAGAAAATCCTCCCAGCGAATTCTAAAGCCCTTTTTGGCCCAAATCCAAGTCCAGAAGGCATAAACCAAAGGTTATGAAGTGGAAAAATGCATCCATTCAGAGAGTGACCACTTTAGTTTAGTTTTCATGATTTAGATTCAGTTTTGAGAGAGGTTCTCTCCTCTCTTTTCTCTCTTAGGATTAGGATTTAGGATTTCTCTTAGTTTTAGGAGTGACTCTCGATCCCAGGTTCAATGTTCCTTTACTTTAAGCTTCCCTTTCACTTTTTATTCATTCCATACTTTAGTTGATTATTTGATGTTGCAATTTGATTTATGAATTCTTCCATGTTACAGATTACTCTTTTGAATTAATGTTATTTGATGTATTTCAGTTTAATATTGCTTTCTTTTATTTACATCATTGTTATTCCCATCTGAAGACATTTTTATTCCAGTAGATTTATTTTTCTCCTTTTGGTCTTGGTAAAGAAATCAGTAACTCAGGAGTTATCAAACTCAAACATGAATGATAATTGTTATCTTTGTTAATTAAACTGAACTTCAATAATCCCAATCTTTTCTTAGGAAATAAATAGGATTTGTAGATCAAACCAATTAATCCCTTGACCTTCCTTTATCTTAGTAAAGGTTAACAAAGTGGAATTAAGATTCAATTCTCATCATCATTGATAACGATAACTAGGATAGGACCTCTAATTTCTCATACCTTGCCAAAAGTTTATTTACAGTCATTTATTTATTTTACTTGCCATTTAAATTACTTGTTCTTCATTTACTTTAATTGCTAATTAAACTATTCATTCCTCATTCTCAAAACCCCAATTTACAATCTCCATAACCAATAATAAGAACATACTTCCCTGCAGTTCCTTGAGAAGACAACCCGAGGTTTGAATACTTCGGTTATCAATTTATTTAGGGGTTTGTTACTTATGACAACCAAAATATTTTGTACGAAGGGATTTCTGTTGGTTTAGAGACTATATCTACAACGCGACTATTTTTATAAAATTCTTTACTGGCAAAAATCTCGACGTCACTCACCTCCAACTTTTTTATATCAAAATTCTTCACAACTTGAGTTTGCCTCAACACAAAATTTCTTCAAAAATCCATACAATTCAATTTATCAACCACAAAATTCATTTCACAACTCACAAAACTCCTTCTATACTCCTCAAAATGACTTTACCACAACACCCACATTTCCACAAAATCATTCTCATCCTTCATCTCTTGAGCTAACATTTGACCAACGACTCTCAAAATTTGAATCCAAGGTTGAAAAACTTGTGAAGGATATGGAAAGCATTAGAGAGAAGGAAGAGAAGTGTATGGAAAGTTGTATAGAGGATTTCACCCAATGGTCTAGAAAATTTAGAGAGGAACAAGATATCACCTTCAAGAACATTGAAGTGCATATAGACCAACTTGCCAAATACTTAGCAAATCCCACCAATACCTTTCCAAGTGACATTAAGAACACCCCAAGGAAAGAATGCAAGGCCATGGATGGAGAGGTTCTTAGCAAGGAGGATGAAGACCAATTTGCGGGTGAAAAGGAAGAATTGGAAAAGAAAGAAAAAGAGGCCCCTATACCAAGTGAAATCCAAATGAAAAAGGAGGAGGTTGTGAGAATATATAAGCCTAGGGCTCCATATCTACAAAGGCTACTTAGGGTGACCAAGGATCATGCAAACTCACTCCGAAAGAAAGCAATGCAAGACCTTACAAAAGAAAGGGAGGAAAACAACCAAGGAGTCCACACTCCAATGAAGTAGAGAGTTGTATGATGGATGATTTAATTGAACAATCAATCTAAGAGGTTTTTGATGAAGAAGACACTCCAACCATCACACAACACCTAAGCCTTGAAATCAAGGAAGTAAAGACAATCAAGGAGAACACTCAAAGAAGGATTATGACCAAGAAAGAAAAGAAAACATCCATGAAAAATAAAAGGTCAACAAAAAGCAATCCAACCCCCACCCCAACAAGAAAGAGGAATCAAGCTAATAACAACAAAAGAAGGCTTGTTAGGAGCCAATCAAATCAAGCGGCATCAATCTTCTCTTCTTCTCCCTTGAAGTCATTTCTCTTAACCAATTGGAAGATGAGGAAGAAATTTTAAGAACCAATATGTCAAGCTAATGACATTAAAAAAGCACTTGTTGGGAGCAACCAACCGTTGGTAACATTTTCTTTCTTTGCTTAGTTTACTTTTAATAATTTGGCATATGATTGCATTCTATGTTTGGTATTGCATGCAACAATTTGATCTTCAATCTTTAGTGGGTACTTGCATCATTTTAAAATGAAAGTGTCACACTAAGTTTGGTGTTGCCACTTACCTTTCGTGCATAGTACCATGCACAACTCACTTATTAATGCAATCACATTGTCTCTTTTCTTTGTACCTTGATTGTTATCTTTAATTTTTCTTGCTTAAACCCATGCATCACTCACATCTCTTCTTGAAGACATTCATGATTAATCTTAGATTCCATCACCACTATTTTATTTGTTGCTTGTAATCATTCTAAGTTTGGTATGGGAAGGAAGGAATAGGAGAAAAATGACAACAATGAAGATGAACTACAAGGTGGTTAAGTTCCTTTTCCTATTATTTATTTTCTATACTTTCAATTGCATGATTATCTTCCATTTCTTTTATATGCATGTGTGTTCTTGTGAATAAGCATAGCTTGATATTTGAATTATAACATGTTTCTATGACATTATGACTACCATCTTAAGTTTTGTTAGTTCAAAGTAATTAAGCATCATGTTCATAAACAAACAAGGTAATTAAAGAAGAAGTTAGTACGAGCTTATATGTATTGGAAAGTTATCATGATTATTGTTGCTCAATTGCATTTGAATTTGTTTAATTGAAGTTTTCATCTAGGACATTTTATGAAATTTTTTTGAAATCTTGAAAATCTTGAAGAAACAAATGCAATTAAGGCAAGAAAAGAAAAGGGAAAGAATGAGAAAGCTGAAGGCTCTGAGTACCAATGACAATTCATTAGTCAAGTACTTGTGGTGTTTATGTATCAAGCAAAAAGCATGAAAATAAAACACTTAGAGTCAAGGCTAGGCTCAAGTGCAAAGCACTCCCTCAAAGCTCAAGGCTCTAAGCACCAATGATTAGAAGGAAAGTAAAGAAAAAGAAACAAATGAGCTTAAAGAGTCCTTCAATTATATGCTTGTGGTGCTTATGTATCAAGTGGTAATATTTGAAAATAAAGCATTTAGAGTCATAGTTTTCAACAAATGGTGCAAAGCACCCAAGAAGCAAAGCTAAGAAAAGAATGAAAATCTTTCTTCAAGGAAGGAACATAAAGAAAAATATTTCATAAAATGAGCTAGATAGAAGCATCACTCATTTGAATCTCTTTTGTGATTGTAGTATGCATAAGAAACTAGCCAACCATGAACATAAAAATTGCTACTCTTCTCACCTTGGTTTGTCAAAATTTATTTCATGATTCTTTGTTTGCTTGAGGACAAGAAAAGTTTAAGTTTGGTGTTGTGATGACTGCGCATCATGTTATGTTTTTCTATGCTTTTTTCATATCAAAATTAGTTTATAATGCCCAATTATTAAGTATTTGTTGTGCTTAAGTTGTATATTGCTTTGATCTTTTGATTTAATGAATTTTGTAGGAAATGATAGAAAAAGATGCAATAAAAGCACTAATAGAGGAAGCACACTCCCAAGGTGGCAAAAGAGTTGGAAACAAACTCAAAGAGAAGCAAAGAGGATTTGCAACACTAACCTCTTCACACTCTAACAAACATAACTCGAGCTACAAAGCTCCAAGAGAGGTGTTCTCAATGCCATTGGAAAGTAGACTTCCTGAGCTTTCCAACCATATATAACACTCTATAGTGGACACTAGATTTGAGGGTGCAAATCATAATTCTTTCAGCACTACATACCCGGCGTTCGGCTAAGCATGTCTGGGCATGGCACGCTGGGCCAAACTTCCAGCAAACATGCTAGACTGGCCTATTCACCTTCAAAAGATCATAACTTGGGCTACAGAAGTCCAAATGACATGCTTCCAGCGGCGTTAGAAAGCTGAGATCTATGGCTATCCAATGATATATAATAGTCTATAGTAGACATACATTTTGGAGCCACAAATGACCCATCTTTCAACGTTGAAAGATTGCCAAAGCCCAAATTCTCACCAAAATGCCACTTCAATAACACTCCACATTGGGCCAATTCTAATTCTCCAATTCCTTCATTTATTCTTCAATGTTTCAAGCCCCTATGAAGAGAATTAAAAGTTTACAAGCCCAAGTCAAGCCATAATTAACAATCAATCAAGGCCACAAGAATCATCTAGAAGTAATTAGGAAATTTGCATTTGATTGTAATTTCATTTGAATTTGTAATTTAGGTAGCTTATAAATAGGGCCTTAGATTCATCAGTTTATATACACCATGGAGGGGTAGAGGTGACTCCACTCCCCTTTCACTCTCATTCTCTTCTCTTCTTCTATTTCTTTCATATACACTTTTGTAAATATTTAGTTATGAGCTTTTAATTTCCAACATTGGAAAAGAGAGCTCTATTGCTATTTGATGGATTAATTTGTTTTTATTCTTTTTTTTTCTCTTCATCTCTCTTTGATTTACTTGAAGGATTTTCGTTCTTCATTTAAGCATTCAATTATCTTGGGAAAGAGATTGAATGTACATGAATTCTATGTGAACCTTGGGAAAGGAATCATAGAATGATGCTTGAAAATTCTTCTCACACTTGAGTAGATTTGGGTATGGATGGGATATTGTGACATTTAATCTATCCATTATTTGGGTCTAGGAAAGTGTATAAAATAATTAGGGACCATTCTTCATCACTTCTCATGAGCAATTATACTATGGAATTGGCTATTGATCAAGATTGGAGAGATTGCATTACTAAGACATTGGATTCAATCACTCATGATTGCCAATAGGTCAATGAGTTGCATGATTGAAGAGGAGATGAAAACTATTGATCCTAAGAATGCAATATTTCTTGATCCCAATGTTAATTTCATTCTTAATTCTTGTTATTGATGAAGAAAAATTGTCGGTGAAGAATTTCTCAATGAAATCTCGTTGCAAGTATAGTTCTAAACCAACAACAATCCTCAATCAAAATTTAATTTGTTTGTCACAAGTACAAACCCCAATAAAAATAACTGAAGTATTTAAATCTCGGGTTGTCTCTCAAGGAATTGCAGGGAAGTGTTCTTATTATTGGTTATGGATTGTATATTTGGGGTTTTGAATAAGGGACAAGAAACATAAATGACAAGAAATAAGCTAACAACTAAGAAAGCTCTTGGCAAGGAATGAGAACTAGAAGTCCTATCCTCATTATCATCATCAATTATGACAAGAATTGTCCATTTCTCCCACTTAGTTAACCTCTAACTATGAAGAAAAATTAAATGGATACAATTAACTTGAGTCCACAAGTCTTAGTCAACTCCTAAGAAAAGACTAGCTTTAGTGGCATTAAAATCAACTAGCAACTTCCAATTATCAATCAACCAAAGAGTTTGATAACTCAAGAGTCTCCAATTACGCAACCCAAGCCAAGAGGAGAAAAATCTAACTCATGACTAAAAGAAACATTTTATCAAACACCTAGTGGGCATAAACATAGAGCATGGTAAATTGCAAGAAATAATAAAAGCTATAACTATCAAAAGCAAGAAATTAACAATAGAAACCAAGGCAAACATTAAAAGACATGAAAAAATGAATTGCATTAAAAGGAAATGGAAATCAACAAAAGAGTGCATGAACTAAAATTAACAAAATAAAGGAAATAACAAGAGACGTAAAGTACTAGAACAAATAAAAGTAAAGGAAAACTAAATTGAAGGAGAAAGAGATCTAGATCTAAAAAGGAGTAAAACTAAGAACCCTAATCTAGAGAGAGGAGAGAGCCTCTCTCTCTAGAAAAACTACATCTAAACTAAAAGTGTGTATGAATGGTGATCCCCAAATCTTGTTTCTACACCTATCTTCAAATTGATCATCATTATTACATCCGGGTGCCATAATCTTGGAATTCTCACTCAAGCAACGAAACATCATCCTAGACCCAAGCAATCTAGCTCTACACCAACCCTTGCTATTAAGCCTTGAACATGCAACCATCATGAACTTTGATTCACAATGCCAACCACTAACCATCTCCCTTTTGCTCTTAAAGCCACAAAGAGCTGTAAGTTGCCCATCCATCTCCAGCAAACCATATTCAAATGGAATAATAAAGGTTAGGGATAAGAGATTTACCCACTTGAATTAAAGAATGGATGGTGATGGCTTGGGGAGATGTATTTCTAATGGCCTTACAAGCTCCACTCCCTTGTGTTCTTCCTTGATTACTTCCACCTCTAGGCAAGCTTCTTCAATTTTAACTTCTTCCTCTTTAATCTCTATGTCATATCCAATGGGAGAGGATTCAATTGTAGATAAGAATTCATCAATCATTGAATTCATCTCTTGATCGACCTCTTCAAAGTCTTCAACCATGATATGCTTTGAAGGTTGTACACCCTCCTTAACATCGATTTCAAGCTTCTTGGAAGAAGGCTCTATAATTCTACATTCCCATGGACTTTCAACATCTCCTAAATCTTCAACCACTTCTTCCTCTTCTTCAACAATCATAGCTTCCTCCAATTATTCCAATACAAAATCTAACTCCTCATTCTCCACCGGATTTTCCAATCTCTCCTTCATGCTACGCTCTTTATTTGATTCTTTACATGTGGCCATGGAAGTACTTTGAGTGCATGAGTATCGGGAGGCCAATGTGTTTACTACCTGGTATGCGAAATTGTTACTCAGATTGTGAATTGTTGTTCGAAATTGATTCCTTGGCGATGGCACCAAAAACGGATGCACAGAACCATGGTCTAAACATATCTTCACAACTTCGCATAACTAACCAGCAAGTGCACTGGGTTGTCCAATTAATACCTTACGTGAGTAAGGGTCGAATCCCACGGAGATTGTTGGTATGAAGCAAGCTATGGTCACCTTGTAAATCTCAGTCAGGCAGATATAAAATAGTAATGGGGTTTTCGAAAATAGAGAAGAAAAAAAGGATAGAAATACTTATGTAAATCATTGGTGAGAATTTCAAATAAGCGTATGGAGATGCAATCGTTCCTCTGAACCTCTGCTTTCCTGCTGTCTTCATCCAATCAGTCTTACTCCTTTCCATGGCTAACTTTATGCAAGGGCATCACCGTTGTCAGTGGCTACATCCCCTCCTCTTGTGAAAATGGTCCAAGATGCCCTGTCACGGCACGGCTAATCATCTGAGGTTCCCGATCATGCTGGAATAGGAGTCACCCTCCTTTTGCGTCTGTCACTACGCCCAGCACTCGCGAGTTTGAAACTCATCACAGTCATTCAATCATTGAATCCTACTCAGAATACCACACACAAGGTTTAGACTTTCCGGATTCTCTTGAATGCCGCCATCATTCTATCTTACACCACGAAGATTCTGATTAAGAGATCTAAGAGATACTCATTCAATCTAATGTAGAACGGAAGTGGTTGTCAGGCACGCGTTCATAAGGAATGATGATGATTGTCACGTTCATCACATTCAGGTTGAAGTGTGAATGAATATCTTAGAAGCGAAATAAGTTGAGTTGAATAGAAAAACAGTAGTACTTTGCATTAATCATTGAGGAACAGCAGAGCTCCACACCTGAATCTATGGAGTGCAGAAACTCTACCGTTGAAAATACATAAGTGAAAGGTCCAGGCATGGCCGAGATGGCCAGCCCCCTAAAACGTGATCACAGGATCAAAATACAATCCAGGATGTCTAATACAATAGTAAAATGTTCTATTTATACTAAACTAGTTACTAGGGTTTACAGAAGTAAGTGATTGATGTATAAATCCACTTCCGGGGCCCACTTGGTGTGTGCTTGGGCTGAGCTTGAATGTTACACGTGCAGAGGCTCTTTCTGGAGTTGAACACCAGGTTGTAACGTATTTCTGGCGTTCAACTCTGGTTTGTGACTTGTTTCTGGCGTTTAACTCCAGACAGCAGCGTAATACTGGCATTCAACGCCCTTTTACGTCATCTAAACTCGGCCAAAGTATGGACTATTATACATTTCCGGAAAGCCCTGGATGTCTACTTTCCAAAGCAATTAGAAGCTCGCCATTTTGAGTTCTGTAGCTCCAGAAAATCCACTTTGAGTGCAGGGAGGTCAGAATCCAACAGCATCAGCAGTCCTTCTTCAACCTCTGAATCTGATTTTTGCTCAAGTCCCTCAATTTCAGCCAGAAAATACCTAAAATCACAGAAAAACACACAAACTCATAGTAAAGTCCAGAAATGTGAATTTAACATAAAAACTAATGAAAACATCCCTAAAAGTAACTAGATCCTACTAAAAACATACTAAAAACAATGCCAAAAAGCGTGTAAATTATCTGCTAATCACAACACCAAACTTAAATTGTTGCTTGTCCCCAAGCAACTGAAAATCAAATAGGATAAAAAGAAGAGAATATACTATAAATTCCAAACTATCAATGAAACATAGCTCCAATCAAATGAGCGGGACTTATAGCTTTTTTCCTCTTGAATAGTTTTGGCATCTCACTTTATCCATTGAAGTTCAGAATGATTGGCATCTATAGGAACTCAGAGTTCAGATAGTGTTATTGATTCTCCTAGTTCAGTATGATGATTCTTGAACACAGCTATTTCATGAGTCTTGGCCGTGGCCCTAAGCATTTTGTTTTCCAGTATTACCACCGGATACAATAATGCCACATACACATAATTGGGTGAACATTTTCAGATTGTGACTCAGCTTTGCTAAAGTCCCCAATTAGAGGTGTCTAGGGTTCTTAAGCACACTCTTTTTTGCTTTGGACCTTGACTTTAACCGCTCAGTCTCATGTTTTCACTTGACACCTTCACGCCACAAGCACATGGTTAGGGACAGCTTGGTTTAGCCGCTTAGGCCAGGATTTTATTCCTTTAGGCCCTCTTATCCACTGATGCTCAAAGCCTTGGGATTCTTTTTATTACCATTGCCTTTTGGTTTTAAGGGTTATTGGCTTTTTGCTCTTGTCTCTTGGTTTTAAGAGCTTTTGGCTTTTTCTGCTTGCTTTTTTTTCTATTTTTTTTTCGCCTATATTTTTTTTCTTTTTTGTTTCTGCAAGCTTTGTTCTTTGCTGCTTTTTCTTGCTTCAAGAATCATTTTTATGATTTTTCAGATTATCAAATAACATGTCTCCTTGTCATCATTCTTTCAAGAGCCAACATATTTAACATTCATAAACAACAACTTCAAAAGACATATGCACTGTTCAAGCGTACATTCAGAAAACAAGAAGCATTGTCACCACATCAATATAGTTAAACTAAGTTCAAGGATAAATTCGAAACTCATGTACTTCTTGTTCTTTTGAATTAAAACAGTTTTCATTTAAGAGAAGTGATGGATTCATAGGACATTCATAACTTTAAGACAAAGTTACTAACTACTAATGATCATGTAATGAAGACACAAACATAGATAAGCACTTAACGTAGAAAACGAAAAACAGAGAATGTAAGAACAAGGAATGAGTCCACCTTAGTGATGGTGGCGTTTCCTTCTTGAGAAACCAATGATGTCCTTGAGCTCTTCTATGTCTCTTCCTTGTCTTTGTTGCTCCTCCCTCATTGCTTTTTGCTCTTCTCTTATTTCATGAAGGATGATGGAGTGCTCTTGATGTTCCACCCTTAGTTGTCCATGTTGGAACTTAATTCTCCTAGGGAGGTATTGATTTGCTCCCAATAGTTTTGTGGAGGAAAATGCATTTGAGGCATCTCCGGGATCTCATGGTGATGAGATTCATGCGCCTCTTGAGCTCCATGAATGGGCTCTCTTGCTTGCTCCATCTTTTTCTTAGTGATGGGCTTGTCCTCTTTAATGAGGATATCTCCCTCTATGTCAATCCCAGCCAAATTGCATAGGTGGAAAATGAGGTGAGGAAAGGCTAACCTTGCCATAGTGGAGGACTTGTCAGCCACCTTGTAGAGTTCTTGAGGTATAATCTCATGAACTTCCACTTCTTCTCCAATCATGATGCTATGGATCATGATGGCCCGGTCTATAGTAACTTCAGACCGGTTGCTAGTGGGAATGATTGAGCATTGAATGAACTCCAACCATCGTCTAGCTGCAGGCTTCAGGTCCAGTCTTCTTAGTTGAACCGGTTTGCCTTTTGAGTCAATCTTCCATTGAGCTCCTTCTACACATATGTCCATGAGGACTTGGTCCAACCTTTGATCAAAGTTGACTCTCCTTGTGTAGGGGCGTGCGTTCTCTTCCATGTTTGGCAAGTTGAATGCCAACCTCACATTTTCCGGACTAAAATCTAAGTATTTCTCCCGAACCATGGTGAGATAATTCTTTGGGTTCGGGTTCTTACTTTGATCATGGTTCCTAGTGATCCATGCATTAGCATAGAACTCTTGAACCATTAGGATGCCGACTTGTTGGATGGGGTTTGTTAGAACTTCCCAACCTCTTCTTTGAATTTCATGTCGGATCTCTGGATACTCATTTCTTTTGAGTTTGAAAGGGACCTCGGGGATCACCTTCTTATTAGCCACAACATCATAGAAGTGGTCTTGATGGGCTTTGGAGATGAACCTTTCCATCTCCCATGACTCGAAGGTGGAAGCTTTTGTCTTCCCTTTCCCTTTTCTAGAGGATTCTCTGGTCTTAGGTGCCATCAATTGTAATGGAAAAACAAAAATCTTATGCTTTTACCACACCAAACTTAGAATTTTGCTCACCCTCGAGCAATAGAAGAAAGAATAGATGAAGAAGAAGAAGAAATGGAAATGGAGGAGAGGGAGAAGGGGTTGTGTTTCGGCCAAGAAGAGAAGAGAGGGTTGTGTTGTGTGAAAATGAGGAAGAATGGAAGGCTTTATATAGGGGAGGGAGGGGGGTTAAGTTTCGGCCATATAGGGTGGGTTTGGGTGGGAAATTGATTTTGAATTTTGAAGGTAGGTGGAGTTTATGAGGTAGGTTTATGGGGAAGAGTGGATGGATGTGAGTGGTGAAGAGGTGATGGGGAAGAGAGATTGAGGTGATTGGTGAAGGGTTTTGGGGAAGAGTGTTTATGGGATTGTGTGAAAGATGGGTGAGAAGAAGTGAGTGGAGGTAGGTGGGGATCCTGTGGGGTCCACAGATCCTGAAATGCTTAAGGATTTACAACCTTGCACCAAATTAGGCATGTAAAATGCCTTTGCACACAACTCTGGGCGTTCAGCGCCAGATTGGTGCTTGTTCTGGGTGTTGAACGCCCATTTGTTGCCTATTTCTGGCGTTGAACGCCAGAACCATGCTTGTTTTGGGTGTTCAGCGCCAGCTCTCCTCCAGGGTGCATTTCTGGCATTCAAATGCCCAGATGCTGCCCATTTCTGGCGTTCAGCGCCAGAACCATGCTCTGTTCTGGCATTGAACGCCCAAAACATGCTTCTTACTAGCGTTTAAACGCCAGTAAGGTCTTCTTCCAGGTTGTGATTTTTCTTCTGCTGTTTTTGATTCCGTTTTTAATTATTATATTTATTTTGTGACTCCACATGATCATGAACCTAATAAAACATGAAAAAAAATGAAAATTAGATAAATAAACATTGGGTTGCCTCCCAACAAGCGCTTCTTTAATGTCAATAGCTTGACAGTGGGCTCTCATGGAGCCTCACAAATGTGCAGAGCTTTGTTGAGACCTCCCAACACCAAACTTAGAGTTTGGATATGGGGGTTTGACACCAAACTTAGAGTTTGGTTGTGGCCTCCCAACACCAAACTTAGAGTTTGACTGTGGGGGCTTTGTTTGACTCTGCTTTGAGAGAAGCTTTTTATGCTTCCTCTCCATGGATGCAGAGAGAGATCCTTGAGTTATAAACACAAGGTTGTCCTTATTTAATTGAAGGATCAATTCTCCTCTGTCCACATCAATCACAGCTCTTGCTGTGGCTAGGAAAGGTCTTCCTAGGATGATGGATTCATCCTCTTCCTTTCCAGTGTCTAGGACTATGAAATCAGCAGGGATGTAAAGGCCTTCAACCTTTACTAACACGTCCTCTACTTGTCCATAAGCCTGTTTTCTTGAATTGTCTGCCATCTCTAATGAGATTTTAGCAGCTTGCACCCCATAGATTCCCAGTTTCTCTATTACAGAGAGGGGCATGAGGTTTATCCCTGAACCAAGGTCACACAGAGCCTTAAAGATCATGGTGCCTATGGTACAAGGTATTATGAACTTTCCAGGATCCTGTTTCTTCTGAAGCAATGTCAGTTGATCCAGATCACTTAGTTCATTGGTGAACAAGGGAGGTTCATCTTCCCAAGTATCAATGCCAAATAATTTGGCATTTAGCTTCATGATTGCACCAAGGAACTTGGCAGCTTGCTTTTCAGTAATATCTTCATTCTCTTCAGAAGAGGAATACTCATCAGAGCTCATGAATAGCAGAAGGAGGTTTAATGGAATCTCTATGGTCTCTAGATGAGCCTCAGAGTCCTTTGGTTCCTCAGAGGGAAGCTCCTTATTGATCACTGGACGTCGTAGGAGGTCTTCTTCCTTGGGATTCACTTCCTCTCCTTCCCTTACAAGTTCGGCCATGGTGCTTATGTCAATGGCCTTGTGATGACAAGTCATCTTAGCCTAGTTTCCCTAGCCTTTTTCTTTTGTTTTCAGGTTGTGAATTGTTGTTGCAAAATTGTTACTCAGGTTGTGAATTGTTGTTCGAAATTGATTCCCTGGCGATGGCACCAAAAACGGATGCACAGAACCATGGTCTAAACATATCTTCACAACTTCGCATAACTAACCAGCAAGTGCACTGGGTCGTCCAAGTAATACCTTACGTGAGTAAGGGTCGAATCCCACGGAGATTGTTGGTATGAAGCAAGCTATGGTCACCTTGTAAATCTCAGTCAGGAAGATATAAAATAGTAATGGGGTTTTCGAAAATAGAGAAGAAAAGAAGGATAGAAATACTTATGTAAATCATTGGTGAGAATTTCAGATAAGCGTATGGAGATGCAATCGTTCCTCTGAACCTCTGCTTTCCTGCTGTCTTCATCCAATTAGTCTTACTCCTTTCCATGGCTGGCTTTATGCAAGGGCATCACCGTTGTCAGTGGCTACATCCCCTCGTCTTGTGAAAATGGTCCAAGATGCCCTGTCACAGCACGGCTAATCATCTGAGGTTCCCGATCATGCTGGAATAGGAGTCACCCTCCTTTTGCGTCTGTCACTACGCCCAGCACTCGCGAGTTTGAAGCTCGTCATAGTCATTCAATCATTGAATCCTACTCGGAATACCACAGACAAGGTTTAGACTTTCCGGATTCTCTTGAATGTCGCCATCATTCTAGCTTACACCACGAAGATTCTGATTAAGAGATCTAAGAGATACTCATTCAATCTAATGTAGAACGGAAGTGGTTGTCAGGCACGCGTTCATAAGAAATGATGATGATTGTCACGTTCATCACATTCAGGATGAAGTGCGAATGAATATCTTAGAAGCGAAACAAGTTGAGTTGAATAGAAAAACAGTAGTACTTTGCATTAATCTTTGAGGAACAGCAGAGCTCCACACCTTAATCTATGGAGTGCAGAAACTCTACCATTGAAAATAAATAAGTGAAAGGTCCAGGCATGGCCGAAATGGCCAGCCCCCTAAAACGTGATCACAGGATCAAAATACAATCCAGGATGTCTAATACAATAGTAAAAAGTTCTATTTATACTAAACTAGTTACTAGGGTTTACAGAAGTAAGTAATTGATGTATAAATCCACTTCTGGGGCCCACTTGGTGTGTGCTTGGGCTGAGCTTGAATGTTACACATGCAGAGGCTCTTTCTGGAGTTGAACACTAGGTTGTAACGTATTTCTGGCGTTCAACTCTGGTTTGTGACTTGTTTCTGGCGTTTAACTCCAGACAGCAGCGTAGAACTGGCGTTCAACGCCCTTTTACGTCATCTAAAGTATGGACTATTATACATTGCTGGAAAGCCCTGGATGTCTACTTTTCAACGCAATTGGAAGCGCGCCATTTTGAGTTCTGTAGCTCCAGAAAATCCACTTTAAGTGCAGGGAGGTCAGAATCCAACAGCATCAGCAGTCCTTCTTCAACCTCTGAATCTGATTTTTGCTCAAGTCCCTCAATTTCAGCCAAAAAATATCTGAAATCACAGAAAAACACACAAACTCATAGTAAAGTCCAGAAATGTGAATTTAACATAAAAAATAATGAAAAAAATCCCTAAAAGTAACTAGATCCTACTAAAAATATACTAAAAACAATGCCAAAAAGCGTGTAAATTATCCGCTCATCACTACCTTAGTCAAGGTGGCCGTGAATTCTAGTACCTCCCTTTTTATCTTTTCTTGCCCTTGAAGGAGAAGGCTAAGAGTGTCATCCATTGGAGATTGGGGTGGATAGGAGGGTTCATTATTTTGGAGAAAAGGTTCATAATAGGAAGGTGGTTATTCTTGGTGGAAATATGGAGGTGGTGTATATGAAATATGTGGTTCTTGGGAGTAATTGTGTTAGAATTATGGTGGCTCTAAGGATTTTCTTACATAATGGTCACAAGGATGAGGTAAGGGTGATTGGTTGTATGATGGATGAGGGACACAGGAAGGTGTTTGGTAGAAAGGGGCTTGTGAGTATGGTTGAGGGCTATGTTGAGGATGAGGTTCACAGGCATATGGTTGTTGATAGTCACAAGGAGGTCTACCATAGCCATTGGATTGATATGCATGCATCATGGAATGGTTGTTGCTCATAGTGCATTGGAGGAGGTTGTTGCCAAGAAGGTTGTCCATAAGCTTGAAGCTCCTCCCACCTTTGGTTGTCCCATCCTTGATGCATGTTGTCATTATAACTCCCACTTCCTACAACATAGTTGTAACCATAGCCAAATGGGTGAGAATTCATAGTAGCAAGAGCAAATGAAAACAAAATCTAATAAGAAACAAAGAAAACTAAATCCTAAAACTAGCAAAAACTAACAAAGAAACAAAAGGAAAACATATTCACAATATTCACATATATACAATAACCAATAATAAGGCACACATTTGCAATTCTCCGGAAACGGCGCCAAAAATTTGATGAAAGATTTTTGTCGGTAAAGAATTTCACAAAAATAGTTACGTTGCAAGTATAGTTCTAAACCAACAATGAATCCTCACATTAAAGTTTAATATGGTTGTCACAAGTACAAACCCTAATAAAAATAACCAAAGTATTTAAACCTTGGATCGTCTCTCAAAGAATTGCAGGGAAATGTTCTTGTTATTGGTTACAGATTGTATATTTTGGGGTTTTGAATAAGGGACAAGAAACATAAATGACAAGAAAGTAAATGAAACTCAAATGATAAAAAGGGACTTGGCAATGGTTGATAGTTAAGGATCTTTATCCTTGTTACTAACCACAACATGATAATTGCAAGGATCAATCCCATTAAGTCATCCTCTAACAAGTGAAGAAAAGTCAAATGAGCTACATCAATCCTAATCCATAAGTCCTAGCCACCTCCCTCATTAACTTAGTGGAAGCTAGAGTCAATAGACACCAATCATCAATCACTTGGACATTAGCAACTGAAGTTCACCTAAGTTACCATCCCAAGCCAAGAACACAAAAATCTACTCTAACATCCTTCCAAGCATTTTATCAAACACTTGGATGGCATAAAAGGAAAGCAAGATAAAATAACAAGAAATATAAATTCTATAACTACCCAATTGCAAGGAATTAACAACAACAACTCAAATGAACAATAAAGGAACATGAAATATAAATTGCATTAAAGGAAAATAAAAGGAACAAGATTGCATCAACAACAAAGTAAAAAAATACAAGGAGTAAAATACTAAACTAAGAAAGTAAAGATAAAGGAATAAGAATTTATAAAGGAAGAGTAAATCAAGACATGAATTAAACCTAGATCTAAAGAAATCCTAATCTACATCTAACCTAATTTCTAGAGAGAAGAGAGAGCTTCTCTCTCTAGAATTCTAATCTAAAGCATAGTGAACTCCACTAATTGCTCCTCCCCTGACCCCTCTTGAATTTTGCATGAAATAGACTCATAAATGGGTTGGATTTGGGCCTAGGAAGCTCAAAAATTGCCCCCAGCAAATTGCCTTTAATGAGGTCATGTGCCGCTTGCCACGCGTACGCGTCGGTCACGCGTACGCGTCATCTTGCAATTCTCCTTGTCATGCGTACGCATCATGTCATGCATACGCATCGTTGACAAATGACCTTCTCACGCGCGCACATCGCTCACACGTGCACGTCGAATTGAAATCTCCACAAGCTCATTTCTTCATGAATTCTCCACTAGCATGCTTTTCTCTTCACTCCTTTGATCCATTCCTGCCTTATATATATATCCTAAAATCACTAATACACATATCAAGACATCGAGTGGAATCAAGGTGAATTAAATTTAGTAAATAAAGTCCTAAAAAGCACGTTTTTAACCATTAAGTACAATTAGGAAAAAAGTCATGAAACCATTCTATTTCATTGAATAAATGTGAGAAAAGTTGATAAAATCCCCTAAATTAAGCACAAGATAAACCCTAAAAATGGGGCTTATCAGTTATTTACTTCTTGTCTTTAATTCTTGTCATTTACTTATGCACATTTATGGCTTTATTTACTTTTTCACATTTCTGCTTTCCAAGTGTTTGCAGAAATGCTTCACTTGGTTTTACTTTCTAGTCATTTACTTTCTTGCACTTTACTTTCTTGTAATTTTCATGCCTTGCAATTTACATTCTTGTACTTTAATTTTTAGCACTTTAATTTCTTGTCATTTACTTTCCTTGCACTTTATTGCTTTCATTTAAATTCAATTCATTTACATTTCTTGTTGCTTATCACTCAAAATTGAATCATCTAACTAGAATAATTAATCAACTGTTGCTTGCTTAATCCGTTAATCCTCGTGGGATCGACCTCACACTTGTGAGTTTTATTACTTGATACGACCCGGTGCACTTGCTGGTAGTTATTATATCAAAAAATTAATTTTTTTTTCTGTCATCAGTAAACTCTGCTTTCAACACACTTTTTCCTTATATTTAAGTCTTATGTTTTATTCGATATTTCAAAATTTATATGTATGTCAAGAATTTTTGCTTTTCTAAAGTATTCAAAAGTAAAGCATTAAAACTATGTAGTATTTTGTGTATTAATTTAATTTTCAAGGATGAAAATTTTTCCAAGGTGGGTAGAATGTAAGACCCAAAACTTTTGAAAAATCTAATTATGAGCCGTATTCAAATTTTATTCATTTATTGGAGATTTTATTTTCATAAATTATTACATTGAAAATAATTATATCAGATTTTGATAATTAAAATAGAAATTTTACTTAATTTCATAATTATTAAATAATTTTTTATATTTAAATTATAAAGTTTAACAGTTGTAAAAGAATAAGAATTTTGTATGATTTAGTTTAAATAATTGAGATTTTGGAATTCAACACTTTAATTTTTATAAATAAAAAAATTAATTATATTATCTTATATTTTAACTTAGAATACTTGATTGAGAATTAATTAGTAAATTGGTAATTAAATAATATCTTTAAAATAATTTTTGGGAATAAATTAGATTTCAATTAAGTACAATATCCCCAAAATTTATTAAAATTACCCAAACCTCAATTTACCAAAATATCCATAGTTTAAAATTGTCCCAAATCAAACTCTAACCCTAAAAATAAAACACAAAACCCTAATCCCCTTGTACCCAACCCTAGCCACCACTAACCCATTGTAACGACCCAGTTTTCAGTACGTCATGATCATACTGAAAGCCAAGTGCTACTAACTTGCTTCTCTAAAACTTAACTAATAATTAATATGAATTCTGTAACTGAGTTAGCATGTAATTGATACATACATACATACATATATACATACATACATACATACATACATACATACATACATACATACATACATATATATATATATATATATATATATATATATATATATATATATATATGTTTTTTAAAACAAAAGGCGCGTATCGCTAAATTTAGCCTACACCAACAACAATAAGTAAGTAAAAACTGAACAAGCAGGACAAACATAATAATCTAATTCATATACAAAAAGTGAAAGACTAGCAAAAGAGAGAGACTAAACTTATATATACATATATGACACTCCGGTCCCCAGTCCATTTAGAAAATCCCTAAACTAGTATCCAAACTAGCCTAGCAAGACTAGCCATACCTAATTCCTTGGAGATTCTAATCAAAAGTGAGAGACTAGATACAAAAGCTAAGCTGAACCAAACCGCTCCCTACATGAGGTCAGACCCAAAACGTCAGTCGTTGCTGATGATCGGACTTTTGTGTGGTTTAGAATTTCACAAATGAATTCTCGTTGCAAGTATAGTTTCTAAACCGACAATAATCCTTTCATGCAAAAATTTGTTTGTCACTAATACAAACCCCTAAATTTATAAGCCGAAGTATTAGAACCTCGGGTCGTTCTCCCTAGGAATTGCAATAAAGTATCCTTGTTATTGGCTATGGAGTATGTTTGGGGTTTTGAGGTTTTAGACAAGACATATAAATGGCAAAGAAAATAAACTAACAACTATGAAAGCTCTTGGCAAAGTATGAGAACTAGAAGTCCTATCCTAGTTATCTTCCTCAATTGTGACCACAAATTGTCCCTTGCTACCACTTAGTTAACCTCTAACCATGGAGGAAAGTCAAGTGGATGAATTAACTTGATTTCACAAGTCCTAGCAAACTCCCAAGGGAAAGACTAGCTTTAGTGGTATCCAAATCAATTAGCAACTTCTAATTATCAATCAACAAAGGAATTAGATAACTCAAGCGTCACTAATTACTCTACTTAGGCCAAGAGGAACAAAATCTACACTAAAATCCAACCAAGCATTTCATCAAACACTTGGAAGGCATAAAAGGAAAGAAAAGTAAATTGATAACAACAATGAAATCTAACAACTACTTATTGCAAGGAATTAATAACAACAATCAAAAGAAACACAATTATTATGATTACCTCAAATTGAATTGGAAGAAATTAGAAGGAACAAGAGTAGATCTACAATAAAGCATAGAAACAACATAAAGAAAATTACAACAAAAGAATAGAGGAATCATAAATGTAACAACAAAGAATTGAGAAGAAGAAGAAGAAGAAGAAGAAGAAGAAGAAGAAGAAGAAGAAGAAGAAGAAGAAGAAGAAGAAGAAAGCATGAATTGAAACCTAGATCTAGATTGTTGAACTAAACCTAATCCTAATTTTAATCCTAGAGAGAAGTGAGAGCTTCTCTCTCTAAAACTAACTTTCCCTCCAAAAATTAAACTAAACTAAAATAATGTGTGAAAGTATGTTAATTCCCCTTCTTGGCTTAAATAGCATTAGAAATGAGTTAGATTGGGCCCACAAGGCTTCTAAAATCGCTGGTCACGAGTTGCATTAAGTAAATTATGTGGCACCATCGACGTGTATGCAAACTGTGCGCGTGCGCATCCTTATCCGTGATGTAACTATAACAAATCTTATAACATTTCGAAGCTCCGGATGTTATCTTTCCAACACAACTGGAACCGCGTCATTTGGACCTCTGTAGCTCAAGTTATGATCGATTAAGTGCGAAGAGGTCGGCTTGGCAGCTTTTGCGATTCCTTCATTTCTTCATGAGTTCTCCATTTTTACATGCTTTTCCTTCATTCCTTTGATCCAATCTTTGCCTCCTAAATCTGAAATCACTTAACAAACATATCAAGGCATCTAATGGAATCAAAGGTAAATCAAGATTAAACAATTAAGGACCTAAAAAGGCATGTTTTCACTCTTAAGCACAATTAAAGGAGAATTTACAAAACCATGCTATTTCATTGGATAAATGGGAGAAAGGTTGATAAAACCCTCTAAATTCAACACAAGATAAACCCTAAATATGGGGTTTATCAACCTCCCCACACTTAAACCAAGCATGTCCTCATGCTTAAACCAAGAGAAAGCAAAGGATATCAACATTTATTCAATGCCTACCTATATGCAACTATCTACATGAATGCAACTAAATGCAAAATGATTCTACCTACTTGGTTAAAAAATAAATCAATCCTCCAAGACATACATGCACAAGTAGGGCTAAGGTCCCATGACAACTCATGAATCCTACCAATTTAAATATCAAAATGAAGTTCAAGTAGACTTGCAAGAAGAATGCCCATAAAAGCCTAGAATCAAGGAATAGAGCATCAAACTCTCACCGGAAGTGTTTGCACTCTAGTCGCTCAAGTGTGTAGGGTCGATTCTCTCAATTCTCCCCTAATCATGCTTTCTAAGATTTATTTTTCTTCTAACAATCAACATATATTTCATGCATGCATACAAGTATCATGAGGTCTTTTCTTTAGGTTGTAATGGGGCTAGGGTCAAGGTAAGGATGCATATTTGGTCAAGTGAGCTTGAAATTTGAATCTTTGATAAGCTTAAACTTCCCACCTAACCTATGACATCTTATACAATTTCAAAGCTAACCTAACTACCCATTTTTCTCACTTTTTCACATACTCATGTATTCCTTTTCATTTCACAACACTTATGCATTGACCCTTATTGAGCTTTGCTTTGGGGCATTTTGTCTCCTTTTATTTCTTTCTTTTTCTTTGTTTCTTTATTTTTCTATTTTTTTTCTTTTCTTTTCCATATTGTTTTTTTTTGTTTCCTTTTTCTTATTTTTCTTTCTATATACAAGATCATCAATGCATAAGGTTTTACATTCATTACACATGAGCATGTACCCAATTCCCAATATTTACAATAAAAATATAAAACTATCCTTTTATTCACCCTATGTCCCAAGTTTTCCCACACTTGAATGACACACACACACACTAGCCTAAGCCAATCAAAGATCCAAATAAGGACTTTTATTGTTTTTCGCTTCAGGGCTTGTAATGTGCTACATTAAGAACAAGTGGGTTAATCGTAGGCTGAAATTGGCTAACAATGGAAGATAAAAGGTAAGGCTATTTGGGTAAGTGAGCTAAGTGAAATGATGGCCTCAATCATATAAATGCATGAATATACAAAATAATGGACATAAAGAATCCAACAAATCAAAGATCACAATCATAGAAAGAGAACAATGCACACAAGAAGGGAAAATAAGTGGTTATAATATGTAACCACACCATTAGGCTCAAATCTCACAAGCTTGTGTTCTTAGCTCAAAAACTATGTTCCAAAATAAATTCTTTCAAGCAAGTTCAATAAAAAGTTTTCAAATTGGTAGGTTGCCCTAAAAACAATTTCTTGAAAAAGAAATCATCACCCTAACCAAGTAGTTCTAATAGGAAAGAAATGGTAAAAATATGTACAAATTCTAACTAACATGCAACCTATCATGTAATGCAACAACTATCTAATGAAGAAAAAAAATTGGTGTTGAAAAGGAAACTGTTACCCATGGAGATCGGTCGAACGACCTCCCCACACTTGAAGTAGCACCGTCCTCGGTGCATGCAAAGAAGAGCAAGGTAGATGGGTTGCTACAATTGATGAGCTTCTTGAAAGGTTGTGCAGATGACTTGTTCGATGCCCCATCTCGAAGCTTTTCCTTTTCCTCCTTTCTTGGTGGCCAGCCTAAAGGGAGAGAAAAAGAAAGAAAATTAAGCCTATAACAAAGATATCAAAATAAAGAGAACATAGGCGGGGGCTAATGCCAAATAAGGGTAAGGTTCTCACTACATGGTAGCTACAACATGTGAGTGAGAAAACAATATAGGCAAAGGGCATACTAACACTTGATGCAAGAGTAAAATCAAAGCACGAAGAATATATTGAGCATCAAGTTCAAATAAGAAAGAGTGGGTCATGAAAAATAATATTAGGTCATATCAATGCACAAAGACACAAGAGTCATACAAGATTAAGCATTGATTTAAAAGTTTCATCACCCAACAATATCAAACAAGTCACGAGGTACCAAAATAGTGCAGGAAATTCTCAACGATTGAATAGGAAAATTCAACACCATTATTAAAATAAAAAACTTAAAAAAAAGAAAATTACAACAAGCTATAAAGTCAAAATTAAAATGCAATGAATGAAAGTAAGCAAATGCAATAAAAGAAAATGGAAGAAAAGAGAATTTTTTTTAGTATTTTATTTATTTATTTATTTTATTAAAAAATTTTTTTATTTCTTTTCAAGAGAGGAAGAAGAAAGGTAGAAAGAAAGAAGAAGAAAAGAAGAAAAAAGAAGAAAGGAGAAAGGAGAAAGGAGAAAAAACAGGGTGCAAATCCACGGATACGCGCGCATGGCGCGCGCGTTGATGGCTTTTTTTTTTCTTTCGAGAGTGACGCGTATGCGTCATGTACGCGTACGCGCGAGTGGTTTTGTGCCAAAGGCATAATGCACGCGCAGCGTTCGCACAACTCTCGGGTTTTGGGCTTGGGGGTGGAATTTCTCAATCCACGCGTACGCGCGCATGGCACGTGCGCGCGGATAGGCAAAAATTCTTGATGCATGCGTACGCGCGCAGTGCGCATACGCGCGGATGGTGCTCTTTTTTTTCTATGTTCTTGCACCAATCCAAGTATTCCAAACCTCCAAACAACTACCAAAACACCATAAAACCTTATTTAACATACTAAACTACCAATTAGACTCAACAAACTCAACAAAACATAAAATTAAGCTAATTCTATTAGTATGTACAAAAGAGAGAAAAATGAAAAGAATTTACCATGGTGGGGTGTCTCCCACCTAGCACTTTTATTTATTATCCTTAAGTTGGACTTATGGGGAGCTTCTTATTAAGGAGGCTTGTGCTTGAAGCTATCTTTGAACATCCACCAATGCTTGAATCTCCAATAAACTCCATTCTTAAATTTTGATACCTTCAAGCTTTAATGGATTTCTTCACAAATCATGAGCTCCCAAATTTGATTTTTCTTGTGCGATTGATGACAAGTCATCCTAGCCCATTTTAGCTAGTCTTTTTCTTTTGTTTTCATTAGAATTATGCACTTTCTTAAGCTACAAGCAAGCTAATTGAGTAGATTTTCATGTTTCCCTTGATTGAACCAACCATATGTGAATTCATGCCATTTCATGAGGTTTTGAACTATATTTGTTGCATATTGTGGAAGATTGAATACCTCATGATTTTGAGCAAAACTTTGATTAGTTTGGTTGATCAATGATAGGTGAAGAAGGCTTGGAGAAAGGTTGAAGCAAAGAGGAATGGCTAGGAGTGAAGAGAGGACAATGGAATAAGTGAAAATTGAACCGGGTTGCATGAAGTTAGCCCCAACGTTAGCCCCCTAACTTGGAGGCTAACGTTGGGCATATGAATCACTCTTTGGAAGTAGCCAACGTTAGCCCCAACGTTAGCCCCCTAACTTGGAGGCTAACGTTGGAACTTGAGAGTTTCTCCCTGGGCTACCAACGTTTGCGCCAACGTTAGCCCCCTAACTTGGAGGCTAACGTTGGCACTTAAATCACAATGGGGGAGTAGGCAACGTTTGCGCCAACGTTAGCCCCCTAACGTGGAGGCTAACGTTGGCACCAATCACACCAAGCAAGGCCAACGTTAGGGTCAAAGTTAGACCCCTAACGTTGGCGCCAACGTCTAAACCAGAAGAATGTGGTTTGCTGATATGAAAAGTTAGGGTCAAAGTTAGACCCCTAACTTTGACCCTAACGTTGAAGACCAACGTTGGCTAACTCCATTTCCGGTTCAATTGGTTCACTTCGGTTCTTCTTCAATCTTCAAGAGCAATCAACCAAGGCCTCTTTCAACCCAATTCCACCAAGAACAAAGGCCCAACTCAAGGCTTGAAGATCATTTTGGAAAGTGTATAAATAGGATAGAATTCAATTTGTTTAGGGAGCTTTTCCGGGAGAGTTTTCTTTTAGAGCTTTCCTTTTAGAATTTTCATAAGAGTTTTTGGGAAGCTTTTGTCACTGAGTGAACTTTAATTTCTTGTTTTCATTTGCTTTCAATTTCATTTTACTTTTGTCTTGGATCTTGGATTGGAGAATTGAAGAAATTCTGTTTCAATCTCAATCTTGGATCTCTCTGTTTATTTACTGCTTAATTGAAATTCCGTTTCTGTTACTTACTTCATCTATTCTCTTTGCAATTTACAATTTCCTTGCTATTGTTCTTGTTGGATCTAGGAAGGCATTGAGATCTAGACTTGGTTTTCTAGTCTCTGGGTCCTGAGATCTAAATTCTCATTTCAATTCTCTGTTTAATGCTTTCATTGTTCATTTACTTTGCTGTTATAAGATCCGGTTCAATCCCAACTCCCTTTTCCTCTTCTGTTTGATGCAATTTAGTTTTCCCTTGTTTAAATTCTGCAAATCCTCATCCCAATCCCCTTTACTTTTCAAGCAATTTACATTTCTTGCACTTTAAGATTCTGCGATTTACATTTCTTGCACTTTAAGTTTCTGTCATTTAATTTCTTGTCCTTTAAGTTTCAGCAATTTACTTTCCCGCTCTCTTTAATTTCATGCAATTTACATTCTGCAAATCACAAATCACCCAACCAACACTTGATTCGCTTGACTAAATCAACCACTAAACTAAAGTTGCTCAATCCTTCAATCCCTGTGGGATCGACCTCACTTCCGTGAGTTTTTATTACTTGATATGACCCGGTACACTTGCCGGTTAGTTTTGGGTGTTTTGGTAGAAATTCGTTTCTCATCAAAATATCTCATCAAGTTTTTGGCGCCGTTGCCGGGGATTGATTAGATTGACAATGATTAAGTGAGGTGGTAATCTAGATCAAGCACTTTTTCTTTATTTTTCTTTAACCTTTGATTAACCCACTAACTGTTTGAATTTTTGCTTAAGCTAACTAAAACTTCATTCTAGCAGTAGATTGAAGTATCACTGGTTTGTGTGCTCTTATGTTCTGCTTGTATGTCAGGTACACAAAGAGCCATACCCAATTTTCATGAACAAGACGAAAGAACTCTCAGGAGGTTAAGAAGAGCCGAAAGAGGGAAAAGTATTGTTGGAGAAGAAGAATCTGAGGAAGAATACCACGAGATGGAAGGAGATACATCTAATCCAGGAGAAGGAGTTAATAATCCACCACAACAAAGGAGAGTATTGGCTTCCTATACTTTTGCAAATGCTAGACATTGTGGAAGCAGCATTCTCACCCCTAATGTCAATGCAAATAACTTTGAACTGAAGCCACAACTCATCACATTGGTCCAGAATAACTGCTCATTTGGAGGAGGACCATTGGAGGATCCAAATCAACATCTATCTACCTTCTTGAGGATCTGTGACACTGTCAAATCCAATGGTGTGAATCCTGAGACTTACAAGCTTCTGCTGTTCCCGTTCTCATTAAGGGATAAGGCTGCACAATGGCTTGAAACTTTTCCCCAAGCAAGTATCACTAGTTGGGATGACTTGGTGGCTAAATTTCTAGCCAAATTCTATCCACCCCAGAGAGTCATCAGGCTGAAAACTGAGGTGCAGACATTCACACAATTAGATGCTGAATCCTTGTATGAAGCATGGGAGAGGTACAAAGCCTTAATCAGAAAGTGCCCTCCAGAGATGTTCAATGAATGGGATGTGCTGCAAAATTTCTATGAAGGCCTGACATTGAAATCTCAGGAGGCATTAGATCATTCTGCTGGAGGTTCACTACAACTAATGAAAACTGCTGAGGAAGCTCAGAATCTTGTAGACATGGTGGCCAACAATCAATATTTCTTTGCTCATCAAAGAAGCCGCCAACCATCACAAAGAAGAGGAGTAATGGAACTAGACGGAGTGGATTCAATCCTAGCTCAAAACAAGATGATGCAGCAGCAATTTCAACAACAATTTGAGCAAATGGCTAAGAGGATTGACAGTCTCCAAGTTGCAGCAGTCAACACTAGCCAGCCATCAACCACATGGGGTCAGAGTGAAGAGACTCAAGAGGAGCAACAACAAGAACAAGTCCAGTACATGCACAACCAAAATTCTGGGCCAAATGAAGTATATGGTGACACTTACAACCCTTCTTGGAAGAACCACCCAAACCTTAGGTGGGGAGACAATCACAACCAAAATCAACAACCATGGCAGAGAAACTCAAACCAAAACACTTTAAGAAACAACCAAAACCACAACCAGCAGCAAACCAACCAAAACCCCTACAGAAAACCTCAAAACAACTACTCCAACCCCAACCATTACCAATCTAATAACCAACCCACCAACCAAAATGTCTACCATCCACCATCCACATTTCACAACCCACCACAAGCATC